>NC_086341.1:667500-1335000 GCF_032445375.1 Bacillus rossius redtenbacheri | reverse complement strand
CAACTGATGAGTAGAGCCACGGAATTTTCGCGCATTCATTTAGTCGCAAGCTAGAATGCAAACCTCCACACTGTCGCATTGTGTTCATGATTGGACCGCAGTTATCTGGACACGCCCCTCTACGACCGTGAGCCAACGATGTCCAGCTAGGAGAGAAGTAAGCGAATCAGGTAGTGCCAAATAACAAGGATATAAATGTTCTCGCTAAGAAATCAACAAATGGGAAAGTAAATATGGGTCGAGCACACCTATAACTTTGAATTATATCCTGAGGCCAGAGAAATCCGCGAAATTTCTGGGACTCTACTAATGAGGCATTAATCGTCACACTCGGTTGTAGTGACTTCACATGGTTCCAGCCCACCAATAGGAACGGACCCAACATTCCTTGGACACTGTCGCCGCCGACTGCCGCGGAATGGAAATATGTGAACTCCGGTTCGCGCGGGCGAAGTCCCGGTATGTGTTGTCGCGACGATGAACGGCACGATCCGAAGGTCATCCCTGGGCTAGGACCAATGGGCAGGGGAACAAAGAGCAGATGGAGCAACTGGTCAGTAGAATCACTGAGCCGCGATTAATTCCAGTCTAGAGTGAGGACAGTGGATACACGATAGTATCATTACTAGAGACAGGGAAAATTCGCGATTTCAATGAGCTGTAGGATAGACTCCATGGTCCTCTATGCTTTAGGGCAAATTACACCTGCTCATTGGCTATTGACTCGTGTCTCCTGTTAACTGGGACGCTAGTGATTCGATACTTCTTTTGTTAAAGGTTTTTCATTGGCCAAGTGTCATTCAAATAAACTGTAGCCCAATCACTGAATGCAGTAAAGAGACAAACGTTTTTGGATTCTAGTCTATCACGAAATGAATCCGCGAATTTTTCCTGTCTCTAATCATTACTAAAGACAGGGAAAATTCGCTATTTCAATGAGCTGTAGGATAGACCCCATGGTCCTCTGTGCTTTAGGGCGAATCACACCTGCTCATTGGCTACTGACTCGTGACACCTGTTAACTGGGACTTGTTTTGTTGAAGGGTTTTTATCCACCGGCCCGGAGTCCTCCAGACGAACTGTCGGCCCAGCGAGCGAGGAGCGTTGAGCGTGTTTTCGGCCAGTGCTGTGCCCACATTCCGCCGCGTCACCTCGTGGATGGGCGGGTCTGTAGTCCTCTCCTCGCCTCCTCCCTCCCTCCCTCCCTCCTCACGTGCTTCTCTGTGTTCCGTGGGCCGCCACTTTCACTGGCATCTTCCTCCCGGGCCTGCCTCGCGCCCCGCCGGGAGTCATGGCTCCGGGGACAGCTCACACTTTCCTTTCGCTCCCGTTCGGCGCGGGCCACAACGGAGCAAGTGCCCCTCGCCGGCAACTGGTCGAGCTACCGGCATGGTCCGCTTGCAGAGTACCGCCGAGGCTGTTCCCGTGCTTCTCGTTTCAAACTGTATTTTCAGGGGCATGCATATTTCCAGGGGCGTAGGAACCGGGGGGGACAGGGGGGACGTGTCCCCCTGAACTTTTTGGGTGGAGGGGACTGTCCCCCCCCCCCCAACTTTCTAGACCGTGATATTTTTATTTTATAATATTATTCTGCCCAACTTTATTTGTAATTTCTTCACTCTCAAATTTTATCTTAAGGAAACACTAATAATTTTAACATCGATGTATCCAATGGTTAGATACAAAAACTGCTTAAAAAGCGCTATTTTGCACTTTTAAAATCAAATTTTTCCGGTGGAGGACCCCCGGACCCCCCGTCTTAGTAGGAGGGGCATGGGTTTACATGACATCAAAATCATTATTTGTCCCCCCCAACTTTATGAACACAGCTACGCCAATGCATATTTCGCGAAAAGATTCGCTGAAAGTTAAAACACTGTAGCATCGTCTGTGTCTAGTGATTGGGTGAGTTTCCTTTCAGGTCAATATCGATTGTTACAACACCAATCACGGCGATCCAGTGCGGAAGCAAACACGTCCTGAGTGGCTCAGGTCAAACAAGGCAACGACTTCTCTCGCAGACGTCCGCCAATCACGAGGAAGAAACCGCTGGTGTGAGTACAACTTGTTTCAATCTAACAGGCGTTCAGATTTATTCGCGAGAAATACCTGCCCCTGTTTATTTTCAGAAGAGATTAAAAATGAATGAATAGTTTCTGGGCGTGAAACACGTGGTGCAGACTCTTGGAAGCACTTGAGGGACGAGCACAGTGTCTTACGCACGACGTGAAGACTGCGCGCCAGCTCAGAGCCAGACACCGCGCTAGAAGCACCAGCGAGCGTCGCGCTTATCATCCCGCCTCGCCCCTGACTAGCCTTCTGCTGCTTCTGCTATCAGTAGAGGCGTTGTCATGTCGCGGCGTATTCGACCGCCAGGCTAGCCATGACTCGCTCATGGCTAGAGAAAAAAAAAAAATCACGGATTAATTTCGCCGCATGATAAAATTCAAACAATAAAAGCTACTTTTGCTATTGGCTCATTGGTAGAGACCTGAAAAATTCGCGGATTCATTTCGTGATAGGCTAGAATCCAAAAACGTTTGCCTTTTTACTGCATCAGGGATTGGGCCACAGTTTATCTGAAGTACTCTGGACCAATGAAAAACCTTTAACAAAAGAATATCGAATCACGAGCATCCCAGATAACAGCTGTCACAAGTCAGTAACCAATGAGCAAATGTAATTTTCCCGCGTGCATAGAGGATCATGGAGTACATCATACAGGTCATTGATAGATTCCCGGAAATTTCGCGGATTCCTCTGGCCTCAGGATAGAATTCAAAGTTATATATGTGCTCGACCCATGTTTACTTTCCCATTGGTTGATTTCTTAGCGAGAACATTTTTATCCTTGTTATTTGGCACTACCTAATTCGCTTACTTTTCTCCTAGCTGGACATCGTTGGCTCACGGTCGTAGAGGGGCGTGTCCAGATAACTGCGGTCCAATTATGAACACAGTGCGACAGTGTGGATGTTTGCATTCTAGCTTGCGACTAAATGAATGCGTGAAAATTCCGTGGCTTTAGTCATTGATATCGCGAATTTTTCCGGTCTCTACTCATTGGTCATCTGGAAGAATGTAGGCCAAAGAGAAGCCTTCGACCAAAATAAGTATGGAATGACAGTCAAACCAGTTGAGAAGACTCGCGCGAGTCAGCAGCCAATGAGCTAGCGATGTTTGTCCGAGAATAATGAGTAGTGTGTGGTACGTTCTGAAGTCTGTCATCGAAATCGCGAGTTTGTCCAGACCCGGTCAAGGTCGAAGTCTTCCAATGAGCTTCAGGCTGGCGATGGTAGCAGAGGGTTCAGTCGCGCTGTGTCTGTCGGCTTTCGGACTTGGAGCTTCAATGTTTCAGTTGGGAAAGTTTACTTATTCGTGGCTATGATTCGTGTACTTCGCGGAAACTAGGGGGTTTCAACTACCTTCAGGATAGCCTGCACAGTTATACACCGTCAGTTCATTGGCTACTGACTCGAGAGACGTCTCAACTGCGTTGCCTGTCATTCGACGCTTCTTTGGTTGAGGGCCTCCCATTGGCCCAGAGTCGTCCAGACGAACAGTGAGCCAATAGCAAAAGCAGCTTAAAGGTATGTGTATTTGAATTTTGAATTTTAGCCTATGGAGAAAGAGAAATGAATGCGCTATTTTTTTCCGGTCTCCATGAATACTAGTTTTAGAACATTTTACCCCTCCCCCCCCCCCCTCCTTTTTTATCACTAAAAAAAATTAAAATCTCGTTGGACTGAAATATGTTATGCTTGCTTCAGAGTTTTCTTTCTTTTGTAATCGGCGGCCGTCTGCAAGACGCAGGAAGCACGTTGCCTTATTTGGTCGGGCCATTCAGGGTACGTTTGCCTCCGCATTGGGTGGCTGTGATTGGTGTGCCAACAAGAAGACATGTACCTGAAAGAAACTAGACCAGTCACGAATCCAAAGAAATGCTACAGAGTTTTAAACACAGAGCTAGTCTCGAAAGGGTCGTTACCACAACGCCGAAACACCACAACCCCGAAAGTACAATAACGCCGAATACCATAACGCCGAATGCCAAATTGACCGCAACGCCGACAGCTAGAAAACTGCTGTGTACCACAACGCCGAAATACAGTAACGCCGAAAAATGTTGCTGCTGTGTCCTCTGGTAGCACGGAACAACAACAGGACACTCACGATATTTGCTAACCTTTGTGGCAGTCCTGCAATGACATTTTTCGGCGTTGTGGTAATTCGGCGTTGTGGTACACAGCAGTTTTCTAGCTGTCGGCGTTGTAGTCAATTTGACATTCGGCGTTATTGTACGTTCGGCGTCGTGGTATTTCGGCGTTGTGGTGCGTCCCCGTCTCGAAATCGTTTCGCGAAATGTATCTGGGTCGAGACGGGGTGTCTGCAATCCGCGCCATCCTCTGGTTGGAAGCACGCGTCACCGGGGCGTCCCGCCGCTATCCACGAGGGTGGGGGGTAGACCCGGGTAGACACCGAGCGGCGAGGACGAGGAGTGTTCCTGGAAGCTTCTGGGCTGCGTGTCGCCCGCCGACCTGGTTCCCTGACTGTGACGCATGGAGCCGGCGCCACCCGGTGGCCCCTGGTGGTGACGTCACGTCATGCAACCCTCCTTCCCACCTTACCATCGTGACAATACTGGACATTCCCCGACAAGATCCCAACACTAGCTGTAAGTAGAGACTAGAAAAATTTGCGATTTCAATGACCTGTAGGATAGACTCCATGATCCTCTATGCACGCGGGAAAATTACATCTGTTCATTGGCTACTGACTCGTGTCGCCTGTTAAGGGGCCCGCCTCGTCAGGGGTGAATGTGTGTTAGTGAGGCGGGATGATAAGCGCGACGCTCGCTGGTGCTTCTAGCGCGGTATAGCCTCTAAGCGCAAGTCTCTGAACTGGCGCGCATTCGTCTCGTCGTCACAGGATAACTGTGAAATTTAAGCGGTGACCGTAACATTTTATGGCGGAGAAATGAAGATAAAGGTGTTATGCAAGCCCCTTAAGTGCTTTCAAGAATCTGTACTGATTGTTTTATGCCTAAAAATTACTCTGAAAACACGCGTTTTAGGCATTTTAACGCTTCTAAAAATACAGTTTAAAAACTTAATCCGAAATTAAAAGTACTTTTCGGTCCTCAGCGAACTCTTAAATGCTATTCGTAAATAGGCCCCACTCGGATATCTTGAGTAGTTTTGAAATCGCGTTGTTTTTCCTGAAGCTCTGCACACCGTATGTGTGCCCAGGTAGGCGGGCCCCTTAACTGGGACGTTAATCACTCTATACTTCTTTTGTTGAAAGTTTTTCATTGGCCGAGTGTCATTCGGATAAACTGTGGCCCAATCACTGATGCAGTAAAAAGGCAAACGTTTTTGGATTCTAGACTATCACGAAATGAATCCGCGAATTTTTCAGGTCACTAGCTAAAGTTACAACACCGCAGCGTCGTCTGTGTTTCACGAGTTGGTGAGTTTCTTTCAGGCGCATGTCGATTGTTGCAACACCGGTCACAGTCATTCAGAGCGGAAGCAAACGCGTCCTCCGTGGCTCGGTCAAACAAGGCAACGGCTTGGTTAGTAAACAGCCGCCAATCACAAGGAAGATACCGCTGGTGCGGGTTTACAGTGTTTCAGTCTAATAGACTACCTGATTTTTTTTTTTTTTTCGCGAAAAATGCCTGCCCCTAGCCATGGACTTTGCGGGGCTCTGGGCTACTCACTTTTATTTTTAACTCCCTCCCCGGAAAAATTTCAAAATTTTACATCTTTCAAACATTTTTAACCTAACCTGGTACTTCAATTTAGATTGGAATCTCTTTGTACGAGAGTGGTTGCACGTCGAAGTCCCTGGCCGTTGGACTCGTCTTATGGTCGAGACAACAGAATTTTTTCTTTCTCTGGCCTCCACGGTCACCTGACATAACGCCATGCGATATTTTTTCCCCTTTGAGGCTTTATGAAAGATCTTGTCTGCGTTCCGCCGCTATCTCATGATTTGCCAGAGTTGAGACACAGAATTGAGGTGGTAATTACTTCCATTACTCCGGACTTGTTAACCAAAGTGTGGGAAGAATTGGACTTTAGGTTGGACGTATGCCGTGGTATAACTAAAAGTGCACATATTGAACATTTGTAAGAAGAGCTATGTGAATTAATCATCAATTTGATGTATGATTTGTTGTAAATAGTCTAAATTAAACTGTTATAATATACCATTGAAACTAAAACATTATTTTATGGAAACACTAAAGACACTAAAGACTGTAAACTTTTCTGTAGCCGTATCTCTAACGCCCGTTCCACAATAGCACGCAGACGGAGACGAACACGTATGGATTAGCGAGGAAACGCTGAGCTCTTCCGTTTACGTTGTTCCGTGCGACCAATAGCAGCTGAGTACTTGTGACTTGTGACTTGTGACTTGTGACTTGTGGCCATGTTTGTTCATGACCTAAATACGTTAAAAATTGTCTCAAGGACAAGAATATCTAGTGTTATATTATTCCTTTGTTGTTTATTTTAATTTCATATTTGATTCTGCTCTTATTATATATACAAAGTTAATATATCGTAACCTTGAATTACAATCTCATTGTTACGTTTCCGTGCATTGTGGAAGCAGACGGTGAAATGTTCCGTGAGATCCGTCTCCGTTTACGTGATCCGTCTCCGTTTCCGTGCCATCGCATAACGGGCCTAAACATGATCTTTGCGTATCGCATCACTTGAAATGTTTCATTTCAACAATAGACTGCCGTCTCCCCTTCCACCGGTTCCCCCACCAAGTACATAACTACTACCCTCGTGCGATCGGAATTTTCTTAACGCTCGAAAATTGTGGCCTTCTCACCAAAGAAGTTACACTTAAAAAATTCTAGAAACTCAAGCGGGTCCCTTCTGGTGCGCGAGTACCCGGGAATTTCCATTTCCCCCTCCCCTTCTCGTTCTTCAATCTGCCTCTCCCTCCGGACGGCCTTGGCATCGTTTGTGTGTCATGATTGGTTGAGTTTCTTTCAGGTGCATGCCTGCTGCCGGCACTCCAATCACAGCCATCCAGTGCGGAAGCAAACGCGTCATGAATAGCCCGCCCGAATAAGGCAGCTGGCTTCTATTGTATACCGCCGCTGAGTACAATGAAGAAACCTCTGACGCAGTCACGCCCTGTAGCAGTCTAGCGAGCGTGCAGATTTTGCTCACACGAAATAAATGCCTGCCCTATTTTATTGGTAGGTACGGTTTATCGCGCAACGGCTCGTGCCAAGATATTTCTCAAAACACTGTAACCTATCCCAACATCTTACGTGGGAAAGGTTCTTTTTTCTTTTATTTATATAAGGCAATGTAGAGACCGAAAAAAAAATCCCCGATTTCAATCACATTTAGGATAGACTGCATGATCCTCTATGTACCTGTTAACTGGGATGCTTGTGAATCGATACTTCATTTGTTGAAGGTTTTTCATTGGCCCAGAGTCCTTCAGATGAACTGTAGTTCAATCAAAGAAACAGCAAAAAAAAAGGAAACGTATTTGGATTCTATCCTATCGCGAAATGAATCTGCGATTTGTCTCTAACAATGTGTGCACAGTTTTTTTAAAGGCAATTTACGGACGTACTATAGCACATCAACTGTTCCCTACTGATTTTATCTCAAGTATTTCAAACAGAAAACATTTTGTGTACAAAAAACTAGCCCTCACGACGTAATACATATCTCCTTGACTTTTGCTTTCCCACGATAAGAATTAGATAAGAACATTTCTGGCACCAAAACAATTTTTCCTTCAACATTCTCGAATTATTGAATGCGTGGTACGCCAGTATGAATTCGTTCGAAGCCTACGCCTGATGTTTTCGAATAAGGCCAACCTTGGCAGGCCAGTCAGCCACCCTGACTTGGCATTCTGGGGCGAGGGTTTGAGTCCACTTCGGGGATACCTTTTCACCCTCGGAACATTTTCTAACAACACTTTTGTCGTCTCCCGTTCTATTTGTCAACAGGAAAACAAACAACAATAAATGCAAGATTTAATTTATTTCCAGTTATACTAATTAATCAAATAATGTTATTAACTCTAGAAACAGCCGTAGCTATTATTCAACGACACGTATTTGATGTTTTAAGCACACTTTATGCAAGAGTAGTAAACTAATATCAGTAAAGCAAAATCACCTTTATCATTTAGTATAAATAATACCTTGACCATTAGTAGGAGCAATTTCAACAATAATAATACTAATAGGTAGGGGCGTGCGTTTTTCGCGAAAAGATTCCGAGGCTAGCTGAAAGTTAAAACACTGTAGTATCGTCTGTGTCTCGTGATTGGGTGAGTTTCTTTTCAGGTCAGTATCGATTGTCACAACACCAATCACAGCGAGTCAGTGCGGAAGCAAACGCGTCCTGAGTGGCTCAGGTCAAATAAGGAAACGACTTCCCTCGCAGACGTCCGCCAATCACAAGGAAGAAACCGCTTGTGTGGGTATACCTTGTTGCAGTCTAATAGGCATCAGATTTATTCGTGAAAAATGCCTGCCCCTACTAATAGGAACAAATCAAAATAACGAACTACTGGAACAGTCGGGCTGGAGCCAGTAGAGCTCACATCTCGAGGTGGCGCAACGGGAACACACTAGACTCGCATCGCTGAGGTCCTGGGTTCGAGTACCAGCCTTCCGATACCGATTTAATTATTCTTTGCTTCCTGGAACGTCTTTTTTTTTTTTCACATCGTACTGTTATGACGGGTTCTACTATCTCCAACTATTTCAATGAAATAATTTTACGACAGTGACAAAATTCCCACTGATTGTAGAACTTCATTCATATTCCCGACGCTGAGATTTCAATCTCAAATACGTTCTCTGTTATTTACAATATGGGGTTGTTCATCTCCACCTTCAAAGAAGTACATTAGTCTCGTATGGCACTTTAGACCACAAGTCGTGTACATGTTTCTAATATCTGAAGTTTGTCGGTCGAATTCAGACTAATTATTAGACCTTATCGTCTCATCACTCCTTATCGTCTCATCATTTCTTATCATCTCATCACTCCTTATCGTCTCATCACCCCTTATCGTCTCATCACTCCCTATCGTCTCATCACCCTTTATCGTCTCATCACTCCCTATCGTCTCATCACCCCTTTACGTCTCATCACCCCTTTACGTATCATCACCCCTTTACGTCTCATCACCCCTTATCATTTCATCACTCAATTTCGTCTCATCACTCCTTATCTCTCATCACTCCTTATCGTCTCATCACCCCTTATCATTTCATCACTCAATTTCGTCTCATCACTCCTTATCGTCTCGTCACTCCCTATCGTCTCATCACCCTTTATCGTCTCATCACTCCCTATCGTCTCATCACCCCTTATCATTTCATCACTCAATTTAGTCTCATCACTCCTTATCGTCTCATCACTCCATTTCGCCTCATCAATACTTATCGTCTTTTCACTCCTTGTCGTCTCATCACTCATTATAGTATCATCACCCCTTATTTTCTCATCGCCCATTATCGTCTCATCATTTCTTATCATCTCATCACTCCTTATCGTCTCATCACCCCTTATCGTCTCATAATTTCTTATCGTTTCATCACTCCTTATCGTGTCATCACTCCTTATCGTCTCATCACTCCTTATCCTCTCTTCACACCTTATCGTCTCATTTCGTGATAGGCTGGAATCCAAATACGTTTGTCTTCTTGCTGTTTCTGTGATTGGTCCACAGTTTATCTTAAAGACTCTGGGCTAATTAAAAACCATTGATAAAAGAAGTACCGAATCCAAAGAATCCCAGTTAAGGGGCCTGCCTCGTCAGGGGTGTATCTGTGTCAGTGAGGCGGGATGATAAGCGCGACGCTCGCTGGTGCTTCTAGCGCGGTGTCGCCTCTAACTGCAAAGGCAGTGGACCGGCATGCAGTCTTCTCGTCGTCACAGGACAATTGGGAAATTTGAGCGGTGACCGTAACTTATGTGGCAGAGAAATGAAGATAAAGGAGTAATGCAAGGCCCTTAAGTGCTTTCAAGTATCTGTGCCGGTTTGTTTTACCCCTAAAAATCACTCCTAAACACGCGTTTTAGCCTGAATGCTAGAGACCGGAAAAATTCGCGGATTCATTTCACGATATGCTAGAATCCCAACAAATGTACATTTATATTGCTTCTGTGAATGGCTTACAGTTTATCTGAAGGACTTTTAGCCAATGGGAAACCTTCAACCAAAAAAAAAAAAGTATGGAATCGCAAGCGTCCCAGTTGACAAGTGTCACGAGTCAATAGCCGATGAGCAAGTGGCATTTGCCTGAGTATGTAGATGGTTGTGGAGTCTATCCTAGAGGTCATCGAAAGTGCGAATTTTTTCCAGGATCTACTGAATGCTTTTCGTCAGCAGACCCCAGTCGGAGAGCTTGAGCAGTGTTCAAACCTGAAGTTCTGCGCGCCGTGTAGGCCGGGGCCCGAGTGCGTGGAGGAGTAGAGGACAGACACGCTGAACTTGAGCCGAGCGCGGGACGGCTCTTGGTGACGGCGCGGCCTTCAGGGGCGATGCGCCTGTGGGAAGCCGGTGACATTACCCCCCTCCGGCGACCCCCGACGCGCGGTAAAGTTCACCTCGCGGGTCCGGCGGGAGAAAGGCGCATCCAGCCCTGAGGTTTCACCGCGCGGTGGCGCAAGTGGTGCCTGTCCGCACGGCCTCCAGCGCGCTGCCTTCCTAGCTGCTGCCAACACAACAGGGGGGTTGCCTGGAAAGTCGGTTTACGGACCATAATTTTACGTGATAACGTCATAAGAAAACATTGATGGAAAAATTGCATACTTTTTTTAATTTTCAAATATTATTTACAGTTTTTGCAAATTAAATTTAAATAATTTGTTTAAATATTATCACGAACAATTATTTATAGAAATAAACTGAAATCAAATCAATGTCAATAAATTGTTAATTTGAAATGACGAAATTGGACAAATAAATCAAATTTTTGAAATTGCTGCTTTTAAAAAGCCCGCCTTAACCTGTTTGATATTATAGAAGATTTTCTCGCACGGTGGTTTGCCGGTTCTTGCACGCTCGGCTCAGGCGGAACGCGGCAATGAGTCATGCTTTTTCGTGCGTGCAGTCGGCGTTCATAGATTTATAAGACGTTATCACGTCAAAAAAAACACGTTTAAAACACCGCGTCTGTTTGATTCATTTCGTAGGTAATAATTGTGTGTGGTCAAAGGGTTATAAATCTGAATCCTTATTTTATCGTGAATTGTCTATTCACAGCATTAAGTGTGCGATTCTGGCAGTGGCTTTTGGGTTCAAACTTGGCTTTGTTGTAATGGTTGACAATGTTTAAATACACGAATAGTTCTTTAATAATCGCACAGCTTGTATTTGGGTGTTGCGTGCCTCAAAATTACTTGGATTACGTTTTTAGTATTTTCTCGCCCTTCTAAAAATACAGTTTGAAAACGAAAATACCATACTAGTCGTCCGCCCTCAGCATATATTTAAAAGCTTTTCATGAACAGACACCGCGCTGATAACTTCAGCAGTAGTTCATTATGGTGCTCTACACGCCGTGTGAGCGCCCAGGTAACCTGGCTGGAAGCACCAGCTCTACGAAACGGCGTGGAGTCTCCTCGTCTGCAACATGACTCTACAGGACTTTAAAAATTGACAATGTAGACTGCACTTCTCTATACCACTTACAATAAATAATATAGTATAAGCGAAAAAAAAGGGCTCTTAAATGCAGAGGTAATGAGTAGAGGCAGGCATTTTTCGCGAATAAATCTGAACGCCTATTAGACTGCAACAAGGTATGTCTGCACCAGCGGTTTCTTCCTTGTGATTGGCGGACGTCTGCGAGGGAAGTCGTTGCCTTTTTTGTCCTGAGCCACTCAGGACGCGTTTGCTTCCGCGCTGACTCACTGTGATTGGTGTTGTAACAATCGATATTGACCTGAAAACAAACTCACCCAATCACGAGACACAGACGATGCTACAGTGTTTTAACTTACAGGCTAGCCTCGGAATCTTTTCGCGAAAAACGCATGCCCCTAGTAATGAGACACTTAGAAACGTAGAGCAGCTTGTAAATGGTTCGTTGACACCCGGGTCTCTACGCGCCGTCTGGCGACCCCCTCTACCGGGCACACGCGCTGTGCGTATAGCTTCAGAACAAACACCTCACGTGGGTTGAAAACAGCTCAGCGTAACTGATCAGGGTCTGTTTACGAAAAGCTTTTAAGAATGCGCTGAGGGGCAGGTAGGTATTCTGGTTCCGTATTTATTTCTTAACTGCATTTTTTAGAAGAGTGTTGATGTCTAAAACCATGTATTTTCATAATACTTTTTAAACAAGAAACGCCCGGTAAAGATTTTTGAAAGCACCCACCTTTATCTTCATTTCTCCGCCTTCTGGTGTTCTGGTTACACCTCACGGAGAGAAGACTGCGCGCCAGCCTTGCGCATAGAGGCGACACCGCGCTAGAAGCACTAGCGACCGTCGCACTTACCATCCCGCCTCGCCGACACAGATACGCCCCTGACTTGGCGGGCCCCTTGCTGCCCTACACACGTCTATGCTCTTCCAAGTCTTTTGTGGCTGGACCATTGCCGGCAGACCTCGAGCCAATGATGGTCACTCAGCCATCGGCAGTGCTAATACTAGAGACAAAAATTCGTGAATTCATTGTGATAGGCTTGGATTCAAACACTTATGCATTTGTTCTGCTTCGACCATAGGCTGGCAGTTGAGCTGGAGTATCCTGGGCCAATAACAAACCCTCAACCAAAGAAGTATCGAATCACAGATCACACAAATGAAACGTCTCACCAGTCAGCAGCCAATGAACAGGCGACTTTTACCAGAGTAGACAGACGATAATGGAGTCAATTCTAGAGGTCTCTGAACCCGCAATTTTTTACAGTCCCTAGCTAATACCAAGAGATCAGAGAGAGACGGAGATGGCCCCCAACACAAGCAGCAGTCAATTAATGTCAATAGTACTGTGGAATCTAGCCTGACGGGCGGATACACAGAGGAATGATTGTAATAGGTAGAGACCAGAAAATTTCGAGATTTCAACTACCTCTATGATAGACTCCATGATACTCTGTGCACTCAGAAAATTATGGTACGAGTACCATAACACTGGCACAAGTACCACTATAAAGCACAAGAAAATAGCACAAGTACCATGACAATGGCACGTCTGGCACTTCGCAGGCGGCGCCATTGTTGACTCGCCCCAGTGGACTCCGCGCTGACTGCTAACAATGGCGGAGATAGCATCACGCGTCACAGCCAGGCTACCCCAGCGAGAGAATGGCTCGCTCTAGATACGAGCTGCTGCTTGCCGAGAATTCAATTAAGCGCTTGTGCCCTGCGTCGGCCACACTTACATTAGGTCGGTAGTTCGATAGTTAGGAATTGAGAACACCACACGGAGAGTTCTACCAACCAAAGCAGTAAGAATGGGCTGCGGTGTTTTCAGAAATAACGTGACACGTTTATTCTGAAAAATGTTTGTAACTCGTTCTTACTCCTTTCGTCGGTAGAACAGTTTCTTTTTTTTCGGACTTGGTAATTTCCAGACTACTCACTAGTAATGATTTTTGTTTTCCGCGGGAAATACTGCAATCAAATTGCAACATTCTTTTCTTTTTTTTTCGCATTGGCTCTAATCGGCGAGAGAAACTCGTCCGATCTTGTATGGGCCATCAAGAGCGGTGCGGTTGTGTTGTAGAACATCAGTGAATCTGCTAGAACGTTAAAAATACATCTAACAAATCTAAGGCAGGGTTATACCATACGCAAACGCAAAATGTTCAATAACGACGTTTTCAAATAAGGTTTGTAAACTACGCAAGACGTAAATACGTACCGCAACCATCGCCAAACTTTCAACATGTTGAGTTTAGGTATGCATTCCGCCTTTCATATCTGAAGAGAAGTGTTCCGAAAACATTTGAAGAGTAGATGTTACGAGCAGGGAAGGCCAATGTTGTTTTATCATAGATAATTATCCGTCATGTTTTCACCAGTGAAAGAGAATAACATTTTAAAACCAAATTATTGACAATTTTAAATGTATTCATAATAAACTCAAATTATATTTTTTTAAAAGCCCTAATTGGCAGTACAGCAGCAGAACATTGAGTTATGAACGATGCACTGTTATGCTGAGATTGTTCGATGCTTCCTGGTGCTTCTTAGGGAATTGATGCTCGAACCAAAATGCTTTATCAAATTTTTTTTCCCGTGCAGGTGATTTTAAACTCGGAGTAAAATATTACGTATGAATAGCTTTCACCCCCCCCCCTCCCTCTTTTAATAATGGGTAAGGTCATGTAGATATTTTTTGACCCCACTCGGGGCCCTTACGTAATTAATGAACGGCCCCTTAGCTCCATGTACCAAATACATACAATATTATTTGTTCAAAAAGGCACATGAAAATATATCATTTTAGTCAACTGGATTTATTTCTAAACAATATACTTAATTAAGCAGTTAAATATTGTAATTTAGTCAGATGGAAAATAAATTAGTTACGCGATTTCTTAATTTTTGATACATTTGAAATATCATGCCGACTATGATTCTTTGTTAAATTTATTTTCCATTTCGTAGCCTTTGAACGTAACCACGCCACGAGGCCTGAGCGCTACGGAGTTTAAAGTTCAGACAAAGTCTATCAGCTGTTCACCATCAGGCCATGGTCAACAGTGTTTGCGGTGTGCAAGGGCGCATTCGGAAAGTGGACTGCGATTGGTCGATCGGGAGCACGTGTTCGGACGTGAAACGGCTTTTGATTGGTGTTCGCGCATCGAACTATTTCATACGTCGTAAGGTTGCGGAGCAGGTACAATCAAAACAATGCGTCATAGGCAAAACATTTGTCGTGTCTAAAAGGTTGTGTTGTTTGTTTGTCTGCTACGGTGGTTTAAATAACAGTTTTTAAAGCGAGTGGCTTACTTCCATTGTTAGTTGAACTGCAGCAGGAGGTGTTGGTGCATACGAAGCACGATATATATATTTTTTTCATTTGGTGTATCTTATCATTACACTAAATTAATTCTGTTGTTTCCAGAATAAATAATGTGCCTCGGTGACTTTTTGTTATTTGCGTTGTTTTTTACGGGGCATTTGCATTTAACAGTTTCTATGTCCAGCGTTGTTGCTGATGTCGATGGACCTCCCTTTATTTTGGGTAAGTTTTTGAATCTAGGTAAGCGATTTTTTTCATTTGCTTTTTTTTGTTACTATGGAAACAAAAACACGCACGATTTTTTATTTTCATTTAAATTTATTATTATATCCACACACTGCGTGGCGATGTTACTTAGTTCGTGTTTATTGATTGTTAGCTCGTAAGTTTTGACCTGGTTTGGTGCTGCAGTTAAACAATGAAGCCATTAATTGCAAGTCACACGCTATCCAAAACAGTCAAATTAGAAGTAGAACGTACTGGAATGACCCACCCACATAACCCTTTGTTCTTTAGTACTGAGTTGCGCAAACACTTTTGCAACCCTATTTCTTTCAAGGTTATTATGCAATCAGTAAGCTAGAACTTCCTCTTGCTCTTTAAAAAAATTATAACATTATAGTTTATTCTTTGATTCAATACACTCTTCTTAAAATCCAGTTGGTTTTAAGTTAGAATAGTACGTCTATTTTACTTTTTTTTTTGTGTACAGGTATGCTAAAAGATTTTGGAAAAGTCATGCTATACAAAACTACAGTAATAAAATTAATGACATATTAAAACTAAAAAAAAAAAAAGTGTTTTTTGCTGTGTTTAAATTAAACAAGTATGTGTACTTACTGATCAAATAAATTTTAGGTCTACAAATTTCAGACAGACACTATGCTTGAGTTAGATGTGTTTTCTAGAGATAATTCTGGACAAATGGGGCTTATCTGTAAGAATTGAACCAACAAAATTATTTTTGTGCATTAACTTTTTAACATTGTTAATTTATTGAGGGATTTTAATTGATCATGTACATGATGCTTGCTGTTTTAATTTAGTGTTTAGAAGATTCTTAACGTAGCAAAAATATTACAATACAGCAATGTTAAAAATAAAAAAAATAATTTTCGGATTTTTAACTTTATGTAATAATACGATCATAATTCATTGTTACATCACAACTTTTGTTACTGTCAGGAGCTTTCGATCTACTAAATTAAAACAGCAAGAATCATGGAGGTACCACAGGAACAATGTATTCAAGATTCAGGGTCATGCCATTAAGAACAAGGGATAGACTTGGATACACGATAAAAAACTTTTACCTTTGATGATTTTACAAGTAGTTTTCTACCTCATGATAATGGTGAAGGTGGTGAAGTAAGAGGAGTTCTTTAAAAACTTCTCTATTTTTATATTCCACAAGAGGGTATAAACCTTTGTTCCTCATTAGTAGAAACCTGAAAAATTCACGGGTTCATTTCGTATTTTTAAAAATTTAAATAATTATACCTTAGTGCTTCTTCTGCAGTTGGTTCACTGTTAATCTGGAGGACTGAGGGCCAATTAGAGACCCTCACTCATATAAGTGTCGAATCACAGACCACCCAGTCGAGACAACTCGCAAGTCAGCAGCCAATGAACAGTTGGCATTTGCCCGAGTGTAGAAGTGTCGAATCACAGACCACCCAATCGAGACGTCTCACAAGTCAGCAGCCAATGAACAGTTGGCATTTGCCCGAGTGTCTAGAGGATATTGGAGTCTATCCTGAAGGTCATTGAACCCGCGAATTTGTCCGGTCTCTAGGCATGAGTAAAGCAGGTGTTGAGGAGCAGGGTGTGTGTGTGTATGTGCAGTGCCCGGGGACGGGGGCAGCCAGGTGGAGGCGCGCCTCAACAAGACCAGCGTGGTGCACTACGTGTGCGAGAAGACCACCGACGACTTCTTCAACATCTGGCTGAACATGGAGCTGCTGGTGCCCCTCATCATCGACTGCTGGGTGAGCAGCCTCGTGCGGGGATGTGCCACTTACTTACTTACTTACTTACTTCATGGCATCAAAGATTTTTGAGTGTTGAGTTTCACAACGGTTTGTCAAACTAACGCAGATCCACATACAGTAGCACGCTTAACCTGAAGCTGATACTCTTTCTCATAGTGTCAGGTATGCACAGAAGAGAAAGGGAAAACTTGATCTGAAACAACATTATAAATACTTACCAGACTATACCTAAAAAGATACTTCAGTTAAACGATAGCCCGGCTATGTCTCTGTGCTAGCATCAAGTGAACTGGTTACAAATTCTAGTTCACTTTTTACTGGCCCTCGAACACACGGCACTTTGTGTTGTCTGTAGCTTTCTAGTGGCATTTTCGAGGGTGAGTAGATACAAATGAAGCTGATGTGTTTTCTTCTAGAGCAACGTTAAACGTTAAAAATTGTCAGGAATATCTGTAGCATAAAAGGGAAAACCTCGAAATACCAGAAAATTACAAAATTAAAAAATAGTGCTAGCCAGATAAATAGGGGCATGTATTTTAAAAATTGGATCGCTCATTAAACTTCGCTAGCAATTGTTCCCTTGTAATTGGCTGCAGTCAGCAAGAGAAGCCATTGCCCTATTTTGAACTTTAAAAAAATATTACAAAAAGAGGCCTTGTCAGGTTAAAAGCTAGAATGCTGGGTAACCGTAGGGGATGCTTTTCATCTACACCTTAACAAATACAGAAAAGTAAAATGACCGTCATTAAGGAACAAGTTATCATTGGCTTTGTATTCTGATTCTATGATAAATTTTTCCGTGGTTTGTAATCTCGAAATAACTCCAAGCAAATTTTGAGATGGTTCCGTAATCATTATTACAGGCCATGGACAGTTCACTACCCAATGACCTAGTTCTGTATCGCCTGTGTTACCGTCTCTAATGACCTCGCTGGCGACAAGGTGTTAGATCTACAAATAAAAGAAAATGTGGGTGTGTGTACCCGTGTATGCATGTTAGAAGTTATAGCCTACTTACTTAGCGTGATAAAAAAACTAACTTTAATTATGCATGCATTAATTAATATAAGTAAAAATAAATAAAAGGACTGGAGTGATATTATTGATACAGTTGGTTGAGTATAGATTCAATCAAATTAAAACATTTAAATAAATACTCTATATTCAATATTATTATAAGCATGTGCATAAAATTATTATGGTATTTAATTTTGTTAAAATAATTTATAGATTTTAAAAACTTAATAAATAATAATTATATAATATTTAAATTATATAATATATAAATACACATGAAACAATTTATTAACAATTTCTAGTTCTGCACTAGCTGTCTCAATGTAGACACTGTGCAGGTGTGTTACAGTCAAACCTCAGTAATATACACTTGAAGGAACCATTGTTTTGTCACTTTGTAATAATGAGGTGTTAAACAAACTATAAAATAATTAATCACGATTAAATTATAATTTCTAAATGTAATTCAAATAAAGTTTAAAATATTGTTTCCTTTTAGTGCGTGCATAACATGCCTAAAAATTATAATATGCTCCAAGGAAACTTTCACACAATTTTATACAGTCCCAAATGTGTTGTACTACTACTTTTTTTAGAAGGATTTAAGACAATAATAAAGTGAAGATTAAACCATCACTTTAGATAAATATGTCATTCCTAAGCTTTGTTCAACTACACTGAACCAAAAAAATTATATCAGTATTATTTTAGTTGAAACTTCACTTTGTTTCTATACATTACTATGTAATATTTGTATTAACCATTCTTTACTGCATTTATTTGTATACATTTTGAACAAAAACCAATTTTTTATTACGTGATAACCATACTTTTGTTATTAACAAATTACTTAGCAATATGACTCCTATGTAAGTTCTACTAGCAACTGTTGCAACACTTTATATTAATGAGGTTTTTGTATCAACAGGGAGTTCATTAGTGGGGTCTCACTGCACTGTGGTCGCCGGCCGGCCGGCTGTTTGCTCGGCAGATCGACAACATGAAGCTGGTGTACGACAACGCGTCGCGCACCACTCGCAACGTGGACGGCGTGGAGACCCGCATCCCGGGCTTCGGCGCCAGCTACTCCGTCGAGTGGCTGGACCCCAGCCACGCCTCCACCGGGTCCTACTTCGCCAGCATCGTGGACGCGCTGGTGGGCATCGGCTACCGGCGCAACATCACCGTCCGCGGGGCCCCGTACGACTTCCGCAAGGCCCCCAGTGAGTCCCTGCCTGCTGCGTCGGCCCTTTTCTTGGATTGGTTTAAATCTGTGGTTTTTAATTGTCGATCCCACTCGGATATTACTCAAGCGTCTTGTTAATGCTCTTTATCCCGCGTTCTTTGGTTCGGTACATCTGTAGTCCGCTGCCAATCGAACTGCTCGCGTTCAGGATTTTCTGGGATATCGCAGCTTGGTTGCCAGGTGGCATTACTGCACCGCCTGCGTTCTTAGTTCGCTCAGAGTTCATCAACACCGTCTGCTTTCGTTTCAGTACTGTGTTTCCTGTTTTATAACTGGTTACATTTCCATATTTCAAACTTCAATGGCATACAGTTTTGATGATTCCGTCTATTCGTTCTTACGAATGAAGTTTAAACATAACAGGTCTGCATCAGACATCATGCTGTCTGGTTTTGTGACAGAAAGAACTGGTCAGCGAACTACGTTTCTACGCAGCTCGTTGTTGGTTTCGCACATGAATTTGTGTACTTACATTCTTTCTGTACATTTCATTCGGCATTTCAGGAGAACAAACAACTGCAAATTTGGTTTTCGCCAAGTCTTAACCATTTTAATTCTTGCTACCATTTTTAAAATTTTTGTTTGTGCAAAGATCTATCTGGTGATGGCTTTCATTATTTCTCCATCGTAGCACATCACAAACATGGTGACGAAAAAACCTGAAACGGTAAACAGTTCAAGGTAAGGCCATGACATACTAGATTTGTCCCCTGGTAATATGTAGATGATTCTTTAACTTTCTAAATTGTGTGAAAGAATCCTTAGGAGTAAATGTTTTTTGTTTGTTGAATTAAAAACCCAGAAGTGTCATTCATGGTGCCACACAACATCAGAGTTGTTTTCTCTATATAGTTTAACAGCGAAGTGGAATGTAATTATTTTTCAGGAATGTATTTTAAATTGGAAAATATAATCAAGCCATTGTGAATATACATAAATGTTGTTTTTATGGCAATTCAACATGATCTTCAAATATCTGTGAGAAGTGATAAACTCTGTGAAGATGGCAGGTCTGGATATGTTGCAGTCGGAGGTGGGGCGTGTGCTGGCTTCACGGCCGAGACTGGGATGTGTGCGTGCGTGTGTGGCAGACGAGAACGCGGACTACTTCGCCCGGCTCCGTGCACTGGTGGAGGAGACGTACGTGGCGAGCGGGGGCCAGCGGGTGGTGCTGCTGGCACACAGCATGGGCGCCCCCATGTGCCTGCACTTCCTTCACCTGCAGTCGCAGGCGTGGAAGGACGCCCACGTCCGGGCGCTCGTCACCCTCGCCGGCGTCTGGGGCGGCTCCATCAAGGCCCTCAAGGTCTACGCCGTTGGTGAGCAGCCGTAGCCGGGGCGATCCGGGGGCTACCTCCCCCCCCCTTCCTCTCCCCAGGGATCATGAAGCCCCCCCACTTGTGCTTGCAAAGTCGTGACTGTGAAACAGGCTTGATAAACATAAACATATTGCACGCATACAAACCAACACATGAGCAACGTACCACATACCAGAACGGTATCCAGAGATTAAACCCACGCGCAAAACGCCCAGGCCACGCGAGGTTCGATAAACATAAACATCAAAACTGGTTTTTGTGGACGACTTATGGTATAATGTTTTCTACATATTGCACGCATACAAACCAACACGTGAGCAACGTACCACGTACAAGCACGGTATCCAGAGACTAAACCCACGCGCGGGTTCCTTGAGGATCCCACAGGTTTGTGCCCTTTGGGACCGTGCAACCTTTCGCTAATAGATTTATAGACCGGATGTGCGTTAAAAACTTGGTCTTGGTTTTTTCGTGGTTGGCTGGGTTTATTTTGTGTGCAGTCAAATACACCAATCACAGGCGTCCAGTGTGGCAGCAAATGCGTCTTGAATGGCCCGGCCGAATAGGGAAATGGCCTCTCCTGCGGACGGCTGCCAATCGCAAAGGAAACAATTACTAGCACGGGCGTAGCTTATTTCAGTCTAATGGGCGATCGGGTTATTTCGCAAAAAAAAAAGACATGTTCCCTAATGATGGGTGTTGCTGTCAGCCTGTTGGTTTTTGAATGGAAACTTCTTACTGCCGGTAGGGTAAATCAGAGTGATGGCACATCAGTGTGTAACGAGAATCGCAACTCCCAGGAGTGGCCACTTGAAGCCGGGGAGTGGAAAGGGAATGTTGAGCTCTTCACTTTAGGGCAACAGTTAATGAAGACACATTACAGCGCTGCATTTTTTATTTATGGTGGAAATGACAAATGAGTTTTGTCTTTAACAATTCAATAAAACTAAAATTATTTTAAAATTTGATAAGGCTCTCTCCCTCCCTCCTCCCTTCACACACACAGAGACACACATTAGTATGTTACCTATTTTTTTACAAATTAGAAATATGTAAGTTTTTGTTTTTTATTATCGGGTATTTTAACGTTTTTTTGGTTCTTATTTTAAAAGAGATAATATAATAAAGCCGCTCTAATGAGATTTGTTTGTTTCTTGGTTAACAAAAACTGTTAATTATCAAATATTGTTAATTGTTTATATTCAATTTATTATTATTTACGCGACGTCATACTGTACGTATACGCAATACGACTCGATTCGTTGCTGTAACATAACATAGATTGTTATGCGGTATCAGAAGTAATGAGTAACGTAACGATACGATAGTAACGAGTACTAATTGTTATAGTAACGAATACATATGGGTATGCTTGTTTTCGTTACTTTTACACTTCTAATGAAGTTGCAGTACAGAGCAGTGACTGGGGGCTGGTTCCAGGCGACGACCTGGGCTCGTACGTGCTGCGCGAGAGCACGATGCGCGAGCAGCAGATCACGTCGCCCAGCCTCGCCTGGCTGCTGCCCTCGCGCCACTTCTGGGCCGACCCCGAGGTGCTGGTGCAGACCGAGGTCCGCAACTACACCGTCCGGGACTTCCGGCAGTACCTCGTGTGAGTGCCCGCCCTCCGCGCCTCGTGCTGTGTGACCGTCGCCAGGGTTCTGGGCAGTTCGTGGAGGCCCTTCATTTCCCAGTTTGTAGTCACACGGCCTTCTCCTGGCCTGATTCAAGTCCTTCAATTCATGTTTGTGAAAGTAAAATAATGATATATAACATCAAAGTGTGACAGATTGTTAGGTATTTTTGCCTTGTAAATTACTTCATGCACAGTGTATGTCAAGAGAGTAAGTACTTAGAAGCTACTCAAGCATTCAACAACTGTCCCAAGATTGCCTCTTTGTAAAAAAAAAAAATTGTGGACAATATATATATATTAACAAATGTCTTTAATACTTTATGTAATTAATATGTGCTGAAAATGAGACACTACTCTTAACTCACTACCCACTCAAACAACAAATTCCTCACTGGGACATCAGATAGTGACAAGGCAAATAAAGAAATATATACACTGTGAAGAGAGGATTTTAAATTTTAGCGTGACACAAAAAGGATCCACAAGATATCCAGGTCTCTTCCAAAGCAAAGCAGAGACTGAGTGCGTAGTCGGTGGAACTGAAGAAGAGGAGGTAAACACTAGTGACGTCCATCACTAGAGGCACGATTATATGGTAATGCGCGATAAAACGAAATAACACCGAAAACAACTTGAAAACACGAAATAAAACGAAATTGTGTGAAATCCGCGATATGTCACGAAATTTCGTCTATCCTGATTATTTACGTTTTTTTCCCATTCTGTAATGACAATTCACTATCTTCAGCACAATAAAATATTTCTGACAGTAACTAGCAGCCATATATATTATATGCGACGGTGATTCATTATAGATTTTAAAATGATGTCTCGGAATTAACGTAATATTTTCTTTAAACGGTAATACTGTGTACCATAATAATTTAAGATGTTGATAACTATGATACAATGGCCGCCGTTCACTTTCTGTAAATACAAAAATAACAAACGTCCAAAATATGTTTTTCTAAGATTACATTTTTAATAATTAAAATATTACACACTAAAGCGCATTGCTTTTACTGTTTATTTAAAATAAAGTACGTAGGGTACGAAAATAAAATTAACCCTGCTCAACGTAACGATTGTAAATAATAAATAGTACATGTTTATGTCGGTATTAATTTTCACGTACGTATGTTGGTATTCGGTATGCGTTTGTATTCACATCTATTCTCCATTGTTTTGATCTTTCCAGCACGGCAAGTTTTTGCGTATTGAGAGGTTAAATTCTTCCTATGTGATTAAAATTTTTTTGATAATGCGAATGCCTAAAACGAAGGTTTCTGCCAGTGACCGATCGAAAGAATTTTCCAGCGAAGGATTTTATTTCAGTGATAAAATTTTAATGTGCAAATTCTGTAACTGCAGGCTAGACTACGAGAGACGCGATACGCTTGTGAAACATGTCACGAGTGATAAACATAAGCGTTTGAGGCAAAACTCATCTGTTAAACGACATCCTTGTCTAAGAGTCTTCAATGCTATTAATTTGCTGTTCAACCCAAGAAATGTGAGTAAGGTTAGCATAGAAGATGCAAACCTACAGAAGTCTCTGCATAACTTGCCTTGTGTTTCCCATCTTCCCATTGATACATTCATACATGCTATGTTGCTTTCAAAAAAATAATTGAGGATGAACTTTCATTGCCAGAAACAAGTCAAATTGATGTTGCAAAGGTACTGTGCTCCCTTAAAGGGGACTACAGTGAATTTGCTCAAGCCAGTTTAAGGGCAATCTGGTTCCCAACATCAAATGTTGATGCAGAACGTTCATTTTCCAGGTACTCACTGGTAGTTAGTGACAGAAGACAACGTCTCACTCCAGAAAATGCGGAAAATTTAACTATGATAGCATTTCAATAAAACCGTCTTAATAGTAACTTTGGAAGTGCTTAATTGTGTAATTTTGTAGTGTATGTGATTGTAATTAAGTCATGAAATTTTTAGTAGTTATTTAAAAGTTTGAATTTATGAATTTGCAAATGAACTTAATTGTGATTAGATCATGAGGTTTTAGTGTTTATTAATATTTGTTTTAATAAATTTGCATGTCGTACAGAAGAGCAAGAAAATTTTGCCGTGGGTATTTTGAGCAAAAAAATAAAACCATATAACACCAAAATCTTTATTTCTTTACACCGAAATTTGTCTTAAAATAACACCACAAAATCTTGACTCTATCCATCACTTGTCCCATGCGCTGTGTCTTTTGGGCTCCTCACTGGGTTACAATCAGGTATCAGCCAATTTCTATTCATGTGCTCAGAGAAGGTTCAAAGAACAAGCGATTCATTGCTTCCAAGTAAATAAATTTACATTAAAGTTTTTTACCCCACCTTTTTTTTAATTTTTTAAACTAAAATAATAAATTATAAATAATTTACTTAGTCTGCAGTATAATTAAGTGAATCAGCAGTGACAAAAATACGTATTCAGGGTGTCCAGCGACCTGGAAAACCTTGGAAACCTGAAAAAGTCAGGGAATTTTGGTGTTCAGGGAAAAGTCAGGGAAAATTGTGAAAGTTCTGGAAATGACCAAAACCACTAACCACTTGCTTATCATGAAGGTTTTTCTCAAAGTTTTACAGAATACACTCTTTAGTTTTACTATTTGACAAATCAAATCATATTTAAACTAATGTTTTCCTTTACGTATCTGGACTTGCGACATACAAGGGTGCTGCTTTCATGAAGTCTATAAATACCTACCGTATGTATGACATGCATACCGTATTTTGATGATAATACCGCACCCAACATTAGGAAGAGGGCAGATAATACCATAGTTTGTAAACTTGTAAGCTACTGTTCATAGTTAGTCTGCCTAATATATTGCTACTGTACCATATTTTGGGTTACAACATACCATTCGTTTGGCGGTTCTTGAGTGTACCCGAAGGTTACCGAAGCTGGCTGAACCGACCACCGGCGCCATTACTGCAGTTTCCTCCGTTTGTTTACACGTTTCGTCAGTTCTCTCAGATTGCCAAACATAATTTTCTTTGAAAGATACAAATATTATTTTGGAAATTTTTGTACTCTAATCATAGCCAAAATACTTACGAATTTTAGAGCTGTGATCTTAGGAAGTTATAAAATGTAGCATATTTCTGTACACTGTATCGATGTGCATACAAACTTACGCTTTGTTTATTGCGAATATTTCGTGGTCTTTCTGCTAGATTTTACTGGAGCTGTGACTAGGCCTCTATAATTTCGGTGAATAAAGTCTAAATTCAACAAAACATTGTTGAATCCTACATGGTTACTTGACCCAGCATTTAGTTGGTGCGTGGAAGTGCCGGGCGATAAATTTTTTTTTTTTTGTAAATTATGCAAGACTGTCGTTTCCCTCAGTAATATGGGCAAACAAGCTCTTTCAAGCCACATGAAAGGCCAAAAACACCAACGTACAAATAATGCAGTGAATTCTTCCAAGTCAGTTGGTATTTTTTTCAAATCGGTTACTGCTGTGTCTTAAGTTACCACAAGCAAATTCGATGGACAAGCTTCTAATGAACAATTTCATTCGTCAGGTAACGTCAAATCATCTCAAAGCTCATAATAATGATTTGCCTAGCAGATCCCAGTCTGTGAGTTCTCGAGGTGTTGAACAATATTTCAGGAAAGACAGTGTTACAAAATCAAAAATTTTGTGGTGTTTAAATGCCATTATGCAGCATTTTTCTCTTAATGTTTCCAGATAGTGAAATAGCTGCAGGAATGCAATTACAGAAAACCAAATTAGCATACACAATTGTGTCAGGTCTTGCTCCTTACTTTCAAAAGGAAATGTTAAATAATGTTGTTGACTGTCATCATATTGTTGCTTTTGATGAAAGTTTAAACAAAGTTGCTCAAATGCAACAAATGCATATTTACATCAGATTCTGGGACAAGGAAAAGGAAGCTGTTGGTACACAATATTACAACTCTGCATTTCTGGGTCACACAACTGCAAATGATTTCTTACTTTCATTTAAGAAATCTCTGAAAGATATTAATCTGAAAATCTGAATTTTTCTGGAAAAATTTTCATTTTTGTCTGGAAAACCTGGAAAAGTCAGGGAATTTTTCTATCCTGGTTTGCTGGACACCCTGGTATTATACTTTTCCCTCAGCAGAAAGGCAAGTATTGTATGAAGAAGTGTTTCCTCTTGACAGGTTTTCTTTGTTAATCAGCTTGGATTTGTCCCTTTTTCTTTCCTTCAAAAATAATATTAGTTTTATTTTATTTCAATGAACATGCTAAATCCTCTACATCTGTCATCCTAGCCATACTCACTATTCTTTCTTAATTGTCTTTTAAATCAGTAAACCAACATAACATTTTAGAACATATGTCCATTTACTGTATTTACCTGCACATGGGTTGCACTTTTTATGCTGATTTTTAGTTTAAAAATGTAATGCAATCCTTATGTAAATTTTTAACTCAGGGTTTAAAAAAAATATATATTCCACTGTGTGGTTGAATATGTGCACAATTAAATTAACCTATGTGGTTTTTAATAAATATTTCTCCTTGATTTAGGTATAATTAATTTAATCACACTATCTCGGCAGTCGTGTGAGCTCCGAGGACAGCGCAGTTATTGTGTGTGCATCTGTGGCGCGGCCGGTCGGCACAGGCGCCGGCAGATGACGTGTGTGCTGCGCTGTGGGGCGCGGAAACGAGGGGGAAAATATAAAAATAAACCAGCTAGAGAGACACAGAGGGAAGCAAGAGAGTGTATGTCGTGTGCGTGAGGCAATAATCAGACTAAGAAGAACCGAGAATCAACGCCTGTGCTGCGTTTCTTACGCTCCATTATTACGGACAATATGCTGCGACCTGGAATACAAAGACTTCACTTGTATCCATGGAACTCTAGTGAAGACACGAAGACTGATGTATGGCGCGACCCGTCTTCAAGGGTGACCCTTACAATGAAAATGTTATATTTTTTTGCCCAAAATTAAAGGTGCGAGCAACCCTTCTGTGGTAAATAGAGTATGATTTTCATGGGCTTGGAATTTTTTTACACTTTTATTGCATTTGAAATGTGTCATGAAAGGCAGTGGATGAAAGTGAGGAGTGCAGCGACGGTAACACGGTGTGCTTGTCCGTGGCAGGGACCTGGACTACGAGGTGGGCTGGGAGATGAGGAAGGACGTGGAGCGCTACGCCGAGGACTTCTCCCCGCCCGGCGTCGAGGTGCACTGCCTCCAGGGCTACGGCGTGCCCACCGTCGACCGGTGAGTGTCCGCCTGCGTTCTGCTCACGTAGTGGTGTAATAATTACAGACATAATAATTATAATGTGAGTGACATAGTGCTCGGATCACTTGCCTCCCCACCAGTGAGGCCAACCCTGATCTGACGCAGGGACTAAACTAAGCTTTCCTGCGCCCGCGGCAGAAATCGTGGTTAACACACGCAACCCACTTCATCCCGTCCCAGCAGCAATTAACATAAATCTGATCCATTTACAACATATGTAAGATTTTTAATCTGAATTTTATTGATTTTAATGAGTAAAATCACAATACCGTGTTTTATCGCAGAATCGTCGCACGCGCGTAATCGTCGCAACCATATTTTAGGCTGTCAAAATTGGGATAAAAAAACTTCTCGTGTAAACGTCGCATGATGTTTTTGGTCCCGCTAGTAGATGCCGAACGCTTTGTGTAGGTATCTTTTCCGTATAAAACAATGTATTTTAAAGTGGAAATCTAATATTTATTCGGTCATTACCACTTACTTAATAAATTAACGGAAAAATATGACGTTGTTTGGCGTGTAAATTTTCTTATAAAGACGTTTTTAAAAGTTTTTTCCTTTATCTGATCGTCTGCGTCACTGCGGTGTAGGTATAATCTAAATCTAAAATTTAATTTCGGTCATTACCACTTATTTATTTAATTAACGGAAATACAAAGTTGTCTGGCGTGTAAATTTTCTTTTAAAGACGTTTTTAAATGGTATTTCCTTTATCTGATTGCGTTACCGCGGCGTACCGCTTATAAAAATGTAACCAGCGCATCATTTGTTGCTTCCCGTATAGAGCCCGCGCACGTAGTCGAATATCAATATCTCGCTGATTGGATGCAACGCGCGCTCTCTGTCAGGTGCCGAGTTAACTACATTTGATAGCCCGCATTCTTTCGTGGCAAGTGTGTACTACGACACGTTAGTTCACGTCAGATTCAAGCGACTTGCGTTCGCGTTAGTTTTGGTTTTTCTTTTTAAAGTTGAAGAAAGGTTTTTGTTTAAGGAATTATTAATATTGATTGTTTGGCGTGCTCTTGTATACTCCGCCTTTTTTTTTTAAATAAACGTACTTTCCATGAAAGGGTTATGTTTTTATGAATAACTTTACCTAACAAAAAAAATTTTTTCCTCACAATGGTGGCACCCCTACTTTTCAAACTTGATTTTAGAATAAAATCTGCGACAATTATGCGAGAAAACACGGTATTAGCAGATGTATAAATTTTTTTTATTTTCTATTTTCCTTTTATTTCACACTTCTTGTAGTCTGCAGAAAAATTTTTCGGCATACCTAGCGCCAGGGAAAGGCTGCCACCCTCCCTTCATATCCATCCCTGATTTGCATTACTGTGAAGTGTAGGTTATCTAGGGTTTTTCCACCCATTCATTCTATCGGCACTCTTATCATCTCGGACAGTGTGACACCGTGGTTCACTCCCCGATGTGTTGCGGGCAGGCTGGTGTTCGCCAAGGGCAAGTTCCCGGACGGCTACCCCGGCTTCGTGTACGGCGACGGGGATGGCACGGTGAACAACCGCAGCCTGGCGGGCTGCCTGCGCTGGCGGGAGCGGCAGCCCCAGCGCGTCTACCACCAGGCCTTCCCCGGCGCCGACCACATGGGCATCCTGCGGGACGCCCGCGTGCTCGCCTACGTCTCGGGCCTGGTCGCCAAGTTCCGCGCGTTCCCCCGCCGCCCGTAGCGTCGCTGTTTCCTTCTTGAGGGCTTTCCCCGTGGATTCAACAACGTGATAGCTTCCCTGCGTTTTGTGTTCTGTCCCCAGTTTTCTCATTACTGCTGTTTGAGGGCTTTCCCTGTCAATTCAACAACATGATTTTTCTTGTCATTACTGTTGTTTGAGGGCTTTTCCTGTGAATTCAACAACATGATTTTTCTTGTCATTACTGTTGTTTGAGGACTTTTCCTGTGAATTCAACAACATGATTTTTCTTGTCATTACTGTTGTTTGAGGACTTTTCCTGTGAATTCAACAACATGATTTTTCTTGTCATTACTGTTGTTTGAGGGCTTTCCCTGTGAATTCAACAACATGATTTTTCTTGTCATTACTGTTGTTTGAGGACTTTTCCTGTGAATTCAACAACATGATTTTTCTTGTCATTACTGTTGTTTGAGGACTTTTCCTGTGAATTCAACAACATGATTTTTCTTGTCATTACTGTTGTTTGAGGGCTTTCCCTGTGAATTCAACAACATGATTTTTCTTGTCATTACTGTTGTTTGAGGACTTTTCCTGTGAATTCAACAACATGATTTTTCTTGTCATTACTGTTGTTTGAGGACTTTTCCTGTGAATTCAACAACATGATTTTTCTTGTCATTACTGTTGTTTGAGGGCTTTCCCTGTGAATTCAACAGTATGATTTTTTTTGTCATTACTGTTGTTTGAGGGTTCTTCCTGTGAATTCAACAACATGATAGCTTGCTTGCATTTTATGTTTTGTCCCGAGTTTTTCTCAACAGATATTTTCTAAATACAGTAAATCCCTGTTTATAAATGTCTCAAGGTACTCAGCATTGTAGTCTTACCAACAGTGTAAAATTCTACGTATTAACAAGTCAAGTGTTAAATATGTTAAAACCTATTATGCAGGAAATGTCCTGAAGAGGGTTTAACTGTTGTATTATGTAATAGCGGTAAAAAGTCACACACATGTTAATAATCATGATTACTTCCTTGACCTTTCAAAGCATGAAAATAACACTTGGTAAGTATCTGGTGTTCTGGAAAATCCCTCCACGTGTGAAATTGAGCCAGAAGGAAAACGCAATATACGACATTTCTCTGCCAGGGTTCAACATTTTTGTAAGACGACCAATGAAGTGTTAAGTGTTACACTGCTCTACTAATCCCGTTTCATCCTTACTTCACAGGGAATTAACTGTTGTAATTGGTCAGAAATATATAATAAATGGTATCATATTTGCTGCTCCATTAATTTTTAGTTCTGATTTTGGTATCTGGTGGCATGGTTTCTTGGGTAAATTTAATTTTTATGAAAGGGATTTTTTTTATTATTTAATTATTATTTAAAAGGTTTGAAAAAATGCTAAACCCGAACTTAAAAGTAAAAATTTCATTGCCTTCCTGTGTAAGATGAGCAGTTTTGAAAATATCTCATAATTTATTAGTTACTTCATTAGAAAAAGTATTGAACTATCAAAAGTTTTAAATTCAATATTTTCACAATAATTAAAAACTTACCTTTAATTTATAAACTAGACTAAGTATGCAAGTTCAGTACATCCTTGTTAAAACTACAGATGGTGGTGGTGGGGGGGGGGGGGGGGGGGGGAAGGGCTATACTAACATCAAAAAACTTATTATTGAACTGTTTAAACCATAATTAAATGCACCCCATAACCTATTTTCACCAATTTCTAGTTAACAAACAAAATTTAGGCTTTGGAAAAAAATGTATTTTGGAACTGACAGAAATTACTCGGTGTGTTTTAATCACACAAGCACACTTTATTAAAAACTACAAGATGTAATGATAGTTGCGAATGATGTCACATGTTGTAACAGGCGGCGTAGTGTGTTTACACAGCTGTAAAATGATAGTAGTAGATCTTGAATAAACCTGAGGTTTACAACTCCGACTGCCACGACCAGTCAACATTGACGGAGAAAACACTATGAGAATTCTAAACAATGTACTAAAATAATTTTTTTTTTTTATGCATATGGTAGAAATGTATGTATACAAAACACTAAAAAGTACAGTTTTATTATACATATGAATTGTTTTATGTTACACAGTGTTTGCTGGTCTGTGATTGGTCCTTAGAAACTGTTATGAACCACCAGTAGACTATTTTTCTAACTATTTTCAAATATCTCTGTGACTTCCTTGACAAACAGTTTTTAGCTCGAGCTTAGTATTGTTTCAGTTCTGCCAACATTACATACGTAAAGTTGTAAATTAGTATTTGGGTGATTTCAAAAATACGTAAACTCCTAAGGCCTGATACCCTGATAAATTTACAAAAGCTTGCATAATTTAAAAAAAAAAAACCTGATTAATTAAAGACTTAATTTTTTTATTGGACCCCCAGTTGATCAAAAAACTTGTTAATTGAAAAATTTCTGTTTAATCTGCTGAAAATCCTAATTGAAGTTATCCACATATTAACTTTGAGGTACATATTAAAATATAACACTCATAATTTCAAGATTTTTCTGTAGTGAAAGAATTCTCATCTTTGATTTAAAAACTATTACATTCTGAATCTCTCAATCTTTTTAGAATCATTAACTTAGTTCCAGAATAAGAATTGACCCAACTATTGTAAATACGTGCTTTAGAGTTACTGTTCACTAGTAATGCATTATTCCTGAGATTTTCCATTATAGTTGTATATTTTTGTAAAAATTTCAATCCACCCACATGCCAAACATATTTGTCTTGACTGGCAAACACTGTTAACAATGACCAGAAATCATTAGAGCAAAAGGAGGAACATAGTATTTTCTGCGGTTTAAAATATACACAAGTGTACAAAATGTGTCTTCCTTGATTCAAAAAAATAATTTTTATTTTAAGATATATGCAATTTAAAGTTAGAATTTTCCTTAGGCATATTAGGTGCAGGTTTTAAGCCTAAATCCAGGTATTCCAGAAATGTAGTAGTGGTTTTTGGTATTCAAAATTTGTTTTAACAGAAATTAAATATGTAATTCTAATAGATAATTGTACATAACAAAGCTAGTTTAATATTTTTTTCTCTATTGAGCTTTGTTTGAATGCTAAATTTGAATTGACCCAGGTCTTCATGTTTATAAAGCTAGAAAGATTTTGATATTTTATTTTGACAGAGACATGGTAAGCAATGAGTAATGCTCAAAAGCGAGAGTATGTAAGTTTATGAAAGTGAAGTGCTTAGGTAGTTTTGTTAGTACATAGTAAAATGATGCATCAGTTGTGCTTCGTACGCAAAGCTGCGATATTCGTGGGGCGAGAATGCTGCTCAACCCTTCCTGGGTGTCTTCGAGTGACGTTCTTTGCCACGCTTGTTCTGAAAATATTTAATGAAGAATTTAGGGTCCCAAAGAATACTGTAGAATGTTTTTTAGGCTGTATGGTTTCAGTTCCTTATTGATTTTAACTGCTGTGTATGTGTGTCTGTTTCGTTGTGTTTTGAGAGGTTGTAACGTTTGTGACTGGGTAGAGTTACTTTGAGAGTTTATTTTTTATTATTTTTATTTTTTACTCTAATGCACTAAAAAGTTTATCAATTTTTTTCTACGGGAATGTTGATTTGTGCTACTAGAAATAAGCAGTCGAAATTTTACTGTACTAGCAACATATCTGGTATTGAATTTTAATGAAGCTTCTGAAAAGTTGCTGATTTCAATTAGTAATAACCTATTAACTAATTAGCATATGCTAACCACAGGGCTGTATATAATATGATCAAAGCCACCGTCTGAGTTATTCATAGTGTGGAGCAAATATAATGCATGGCTAAAAGAAATATGTTATGTCAAGTTTGAAGACAACACTTTTGTTAGTGAAAAACAACTCTGAATGTTACATAACATGAAGATATTCAAAATATTTGAGAGAAATGACATAAAACTCACTCTGAAAGGTGTGTGTGTTTGCACACACACACATTTACTTGTCGTGTGCAGCATGTATTGTAAACAATTTATAACATATTAATTATGTTTTTACATTGCAAACATGGATCTGGTATTTATCACACAGATTCACATATGTTAATGTTAGTATTTCACCAGCTTCATTGCGTCCATTTCCGCACGAGTGCCATTTACGAATACTCCTTTACGTGGCTAACATTTACATACAACGTGCGTGATCTGTATCTGCTTCCATGTGTAGAACGAGCCTTACTACTGTATGTATTGAAGAACCTGTATTTCTGGTTATGACCATGTGGTTAGGCTTCTTAGACACCACTAAAATATCTTCCGAACCTCCCATTCTTGCGTACCTAGTCTTTAACATTTGATCTCGGAGGCATCTTGAAATGTATACAGATTTTCGTAGAAATTTTGAAAGAATTTTTTTTTTTCAATATATAGTTCTAATTTGTGAATATGTTCCTATGTATTTTTTATTTGTTTTTATTAATTTAGTGGAAGAAACAGTTACCTCCCAACAGTTTAAGTCTTATTTGGCAGCTTGTGACCTGCAAATCCATGTCATGTTGCTTGTATATTCTGTGATTGGCTAGATGAGTAACGTGGTTACGGTCATATCCAAACCGCACTTATATATTTTACGTTTTCCGCATTTGAGAGATTTTAGGGGATCATTTTCACGGACATTGGCATTCGTTAGATTGGATACATTTTGCAACTAAGAGTTATTGCAGGATAAATTTGGAAACAGTAGTAAATTATTCTTTGCTTTGTATTCACACATTACTTAAACTTTTTTTTTTTGTAGCCGATACATATGGTGAGCATGCTGAGTTCTATAATCTTTGTTGTATTGTACGTCAACAGTATTTCCGACTGGCGACCACATGCAAGGTATTATTAAACATGCTCTAAGCAAGCACGGTCCTGGTTGTGCGAGAAATATGTCAGTGGTCAGTAATCTTCAATAGGTGTGTGTAAAGATTTACTTGCTTTAGTGACTTTATTTGTAGTAAGTGTACTCATCAAAGTTTATAGAGATTAAATTTTTAATATTTTGTGAAAATTAAAATCAAATGAGAGAAGCTGTAAGGCAATATTTTTAAAAATGTAGTGTCATGAAGTGCATTTGGTTTGTATGCCTGCGCAGTGTATAAGGACCAGTATTAACGTACTCCGTACGGAGTACCGATGGTAGAGTGACCTCTTGTGTAAATTAGTTCCAACACAAACACCAAATTAAGTACAGCAATATGCAATGGCAGTACAAATAGGAGAGAACATGTAAAGACAAGGTAGTAAGTTTTTTTTGTAACGTTTTTTTTATTATTATTTATCAAAGTATTTGTTTTAGGTTGCATGTTGGTGTTATATGGTTTATTAACACTTGCTTCAGATTCATTTTAATGCACTGTCACTTGTATGATCAATTAATTATCTTGCCATGAAGCTAACTGTATAGTTCAGCGCAGCAATACAAATTTGTGGTGGATTTTTTTTTTTTAATTTATAACTGTTTGAAATGTAAAAATAATGTATACCTATTTAAATACGTGTAAAGAGGCTGTGTTCCACTAATGGGTTTATTGCCTTCTTTTTTTTTTTATATACATATATATTTTAATGGATAGAGAAATCAAATTTATTTAAACTAAACTATTATTTTGTTTGTGTGTACAAACTGTATAATAAATATAGTAAATACAAAATTGTTTGCAGGTGTTTGTTGTCGAATGTGATCCTTCTCTCTAACCAGAACAAATGTGTTGCACATCTAAGAGCTCTCTACCGCGCAGCCTGGAGGAGCGTGAGCGGACAGTTCACTGACAGTTCCGTCCCACCCGAGCTGTGGCAGCAGTCGGCACGTCAGCTGCACTCCTGTTGGTCCCTCGACGTTACGGGAAGAGTGGTGGACCTGTGCGAATAGTAGTTTTTTGATGCGAAGCAAACATCAAATTGAATATTTAAAATGCTCATGAAGTCAAAGCAAATTGTAATTACCGTATTTAATCGCATAATGTCTGCACATTTCTTTTTAAATACTTGAAATGGAATTTTTTTTAATCCGCATAAAGTCCGCACCAGACAAAGCAACCTTGGCCACCCCTGAAAGGCACAGTAACGGGATGGAAAATTACCGACGCTGTCAACAATGCTTTGACCTTGAGTTTGCTTTGACCTTGAGTTGTTCATTTCTCCAGAGCAGTCACTGAGAGGGTTTTGTAGCGTGGTGAAACCACCCGGACTCAGAAACTCACACTCCACTGCGCAGCTGCCTGCGACGTCACGCGAGTTACAAGGGGATGGGCTATATATAGCACAAGACAGTACAGTCAACTCACACTACGTCACAAAGTAGGGGAGGTAGCGGAGAAGTGGTGGGGGTACATGCGCACGGCGGGCAAGGGACAGGGAGGGAGGCTCGCCGGCGCCGGCTAATGCAGACATTAGACATCTGCCCCGTGCCGTCAGTGGTCATCTCAATGAAAGATTAAAAAAATATCTTTTCACGCAAAGCATTTATTTTGTGTAGGCTGGCTACGGCTTCTGAAGGTAAGAGCGCACAAGCGAGTAAGAAAAAGAAAAAAATATGAGTAGTGGCTTCCACTAATCGCGGGCACCCAATTACCTCAACACCTGTCACATTTCTCACGTCTGCTGCGGAGGGTCGCCAGTCACCAGCGCTCTGCTAGTAAACTGATTATGAGAGAACAATATTTTTACTCTACACAAAACGTGAAATTTTGAGGAAAAAAATTTTTTTTCCGACTTCACCTCAATGTCAGCACCCCATTTTTTTGGTCAAAAATGTAGCCAAATTACTGCAGACATTATGCGAGTAAATAGGGTATTGTTCTCGGCAAGTATGTTACATTTATTTTATCAAATTTTAGTAAAACAATTACGTATTAATGTTTATAATGTTTGAACTAATGAGGTGATTAACCAATTGGGCCACACACACACACACACACATATATATATGTATATATATGTGTATATATATATATAAACACCATGCATGATATTAACCCCTTCCCTTACAAATAAAATCAACAGTGCTTATCCAAAAACATCAATTTTTTTTATTGCATATTCAAAAATAACTATATTTGCCTATGACATTGCACATAAGTTTGATACATTTATTTATTAATTTCATATTAATATTGAATTTTTTATTTTCCAATAGTTATTATCCCGAGTTAACTCGTGTCATAAATTTCCACGCACAAAATTGTATATATCACTAATTCTTTGTAGACTTATTCACTTCAAACACTAAGGAATAAAACACATTATACCATGTGGTTCATTCTACCTTGTGTGAGGTATGATACACACGAAAACACGGCACTACACACAGAGGAACATTGCAGTCTGCACAGAAGTAACGGCTTTCTCTGCGGATTTTCTTGCCATTTGAGTCACGTACTCTGCTGCACATAGCGCATTGCCTTGTTGGGTTGGCTTTCTTCTCAGTAGCTGGTATCAGATCAGGAAAATGCCTTCCTGTCAGTCGAAGAGGATGTGCTGTGGTACCTGGACGTCCCTGAGATGGAGATGTAACAAACGGGCGATATTTTTCAAATATATCCTGGACAATTGTCATTCTGTACTGTAGCGGAGATTTTTTGCCACCTTGTTTGCAGTACATAACGTATGAATTCCACAATGCTAATTCCATTAGGTGGAAAAAAATCTTCTTATAATATTTCTTTCCACGTTTCCTAGGAAGTGGATAAGTGGACATATGTTGATCAACTAAATCAACTCCTCCCATTGTGTTGTTGTAGTCAACTACCACCTTTGGTTTTGTTACAGTTTTAGAGGCAGTTTTCACTTCGACCGTATCTGCATTGTGGATGGTGCTGAGAAGAACGACATCCTTTTTGTCTTTCCATCGAAGAGCCATCACTTTTCCTCTCTGAAAAGCTGTAATTTCACCCCTTTTCAGTTTTTTTGTTTTAAGTTGGGCTGGCATTTCTTTTCTGTTCATTTTTACTGTGCCATAAGTGTCAGTGTTGCGAGAAATCAGAATATCTGCAAGTTGTGGTGATGTATAAAAATTGTCTGTAGTGAGACAATATCCCTTGTCTAAAAAGGGCTTCATGAGAGTCATCACAACTTGAGATGACATCGGAAGTTCTTTGAACTCTTCATTCAGTGAAGTACCTTTCCCTGTGTATATGATGGTAGAGACCACGTAGCCGCTTTTCGACTCGCATAACATGAAAGTTTTTATTCCAAATCTGGCACGCTTTTTTGGAATATACTGAACCCATCCTAGTCTCCCCTTGTACAACAGCAAACTTTCATCAATTGTAAGGTCTCTTTCGGGTGTGTAGAGACCAAAAAATTTCTTCTCTAGGTTCTGATACACTTCCCAAATTTTATTTAATTTTGGGTTGGGGTGAGTTTCAGCATTGTAAGATTCGTTGTTAGAAAAATGTAGATATTGTTTCAGTTCAACAAAACGACGGTAGGACAGTATTTTTGAAAAAACTGGCACGGAAACCAAAGGATTTTTCGACCAATAGAGCTGTTGTTCAGGCAACGTCACAATGCTCTGTAATATTATCACAGCCAAAAAAACAATAATTTCTTCTTTTGTAGTGGGACGAAACTGTTTTGATGAACCTGGTTGTTTGGCTTGAGTTTGCTCTGCAAATCGGTTTGTTTCAGAAACAATGATTTCGAGTAAATTGTCATCGAAAAACAACTTGAAATACTCCAACAAATCATTGCTTTCATCTCCTGGTAGCTGGAAATTCATTGTTGGAATACCTTTGAACGGATATCTTGGTGGTGGTGGAGGACGAGGCTGTTGTGTTTTGTCTATCTCGCACCACTGTCGCAAAGCCGACCAGTCAACAGAACTGTCGGAGTCTGAACTGCACTCACCTTCTGAACAAGATGATTCGCTACCAGATTCTTCAACATCGCCATCGATACTTACTATTTCACTATCACTGCAATTACTATCATCACTATCCATTTTAGGATGTAAGAACTGTCAAAACTTCAGTTTATTTACATTGAGTTATAAAAAAAATAAACTGTCAGTAAAAACATATATTCTAGTCACTTATAACAAACAAATAATAAAAGAAACACGTAATTATGATGATTTCAATTTTTACAATCATGGGTATTCACTTTCAATATGTAAACTGAGCACAAAACCAAATACAATTTGTCGAAAACGCGCGCAATCGAAACGGCGCAGAAGGCAACACGCAGTACACGAAAGAATAGCAGATAATACAAGCAGCACAACCTTGTGACTGCTTGCGGAAGCAAAACAAGCCAGCTTCGCTGGCTCGGTAGGCAGTAAAATTTTAGTGGAGCATTGAGTACCATTTATACAGTAAATATACGGAATATACGGGTTTATTCGGGTTAGTAAATTTTCAACCCGAAAACCACATAAAGACCGAGTTAACTCGGGATAATATATTTTTATTACGATTAATAGCCCGAGTTAACTCGGGATAATCAGGGAACGGGTTAATATTGAGCATTCATTAAGGTAAACCTGAATGCCCTATATATATAAAGTAAACAACTTTATTTGGCAGAACCTATACAACATTAAAAAAATCCTAAATATTTTCAAGAGCAAATCTTAGGCTTTCATGTTTTAAAGCTTCGCAACAGATGCCTAGCTTCACATTGCACACAATGTTTTGCATCACAACTGAAACTTCATATAAATAAAATATCAAGTTTCCTTGCTGGCCAAGTCAAGTCTATTATTATAATGAGCTTTGATTGGTTCGCCAAGTCGAAGCTTCGCACAGGCCGAGATGAGGAGACTACAACTGGTGTTACGACACAAACTGCAATCAACCCAACAACTTAACGGTACAGCGTGCGTGGTTTATTTTCAGCAACACAGTCCTGTTTGGGTAAATACACTGCAAGCAACCCCTCGCTGTTTGCAGTTCACTCAACTCTACCAATGTCGACACATTCTTGCACATAAAAAAAAATAAGGGAGACAACTGCAACAATTAACAAATATAAGAGTTTGTCCTCTGTAACTGTACATAAACATGGTCTATGACATGCACAACAATAATATAATACTGTACAAAATATGTACACAATATCACACATAAAAGCTAACTACATAACACTCTTGTTACATATGCATCATTTTATAACACCTGGGCCCTCTGTACCATAACACACATTCAAATGTCTTGTTCAACATTTTTTTGTCCATTAATGTTGCACTTTAATAGACACAATGGATGTGATTTTTTTTTATTGGTGCTTAATCAAGATTTCACGTAATCCTAAGGAAACATTTCAAAAACAATGCTGTACATTAAATGAGCACAGTCCGCTCTTGTAATGACTGGTGTTTTCATTGGTCGTCCGGAGCGACTACCGCACACTTGCCACATGACTGTGAGGGATTGCTCCCCTTTTGTTTGTTAACCCAGCCCTCTTAGCCTAAGCCCTACCGGTTTGGGGCCCCCCACGGGCATGGATACGGAATACGCCGTACACGCGTAACAGTAGAGGTGTTGGAGATCCGGCTATGACCAGAGGCCGAGGCTACCCATCCCAGCATAGACACCACCTTCACTCCCCGCCTCCCTCAGTTAACCAGACAATTGGCTGCGTCCTGAGCTCTTAGACGTTATCAGCGCTGCTGGCGCATGCCCCGATCTGGGACCCCTCAGTCACCCAGTGAACCCATGGTCCGGTGGAGGCCTAGCTGTCCAGGCTAGCACCGGAGCTGTGTCGTCGCTCACCACATCGACTCTGCATCGGGCTAGGGAACCCTCGGAGCCTGCTCCAAGCGATCGGAGCACACTTGCCACTGAATGAATCTGCAAAGGTTGGCCGCTGCCTTCTGCAGTGAGGAAGTGAAGGGATGATGCAACTCCCTGTCCCGATTAGAAATCCCGTCCGATGTAACCCAAGAAAATGATGATAGGGAGAGTACGTCCCTGAATGATTCCTGCCACGGGGAATATTGATTTGAAATATTACCATGCTGTGCCATTACTGGTTTACTCTGTTTGTCATGGAATGTACAACATGAATGCATGAACACATGGGAAACAACTGATGTCAAATGTTGTGTGCAGTGGCATAATCAGAATTTGTGTATGGGGGGTGTTAAGAAGCATGCCCCCCCCCCCCCCGTATTAAAGCGGGGGGTCCGGGGGTCCTCCCTCGGGAAAATTTGGATTTTAATGTGTAAAATAGTGCTATTGTAGCAGTTTTCGGTAATTAAATTTAAATATTGGTATGGTAAAAATTTTATTAATTTTAATATGAAATTTGTTTGTGTAATGAATAAGAAATTAATTAAATATTTGGTGCTAAGGGGTGTTTAGGGGTGTTGAACCCCTAAAACCACCCCCTGGCTACGCCCCTGGTTGTGTGCTCAGACAGCAGAGTTACACGGAAGGAGTTTAGTCAGAAATGACTGCACAGATGAACACAGTGGGGAAGTGTGTGGTTACCGCTCACACCTCACCGTTGGACAATGCACGACGAGAAGACTGTGCAACAGCTCAGAGGAGATTCCGTGCTTCGACTAGGCGTGCCCCTTGACTGCAGAGATCTGGCCACCGCGTGGACACTGGCTCCGTGCTCGTTGAAGGTAACTCGCCGAGCGGCCATCCGTGAACTGTGTGTCCGCACAGTTAGGTAGCGGCTCTTCATTAGGTGCCTAGTTGCAACCTGCTAGGGGTTCAGCTACTTGCTTCAGGCTCCTGGCTGGATGACGACACGCACGCAACCTCGCCTGCATGTGACATCAGTTCGCACTTGCATCTCGCAAACACCTCAAAACGTCGCAGGCATGCGAAGCCGATAATGCACACCACAATATAGCACTTACGTATTTTGCCACATCTAAGGACTTGACAAGCCTTCCTTTCCAATCCGTGAAACAACACGACAGGTACTCTGAGCCCCCCCCCCCCCCCCCCCCCCCCCCCCCCCCCTCCTTCCTTTTTTTTTTAAATTTATACTCCAGTAAATTGCATTACGTTCTTGGTACAGCAACTAACATACTCAGTAAGCTGGTTGCACAGTAGGTATAGTGCCAATGTTTGTTTATGCAAATAGAATAAATACGTGGGAAACATTCACACACTTTCAACATAAAAAATACAGCATCCCATTTCTTTATGCAAATTCACTTCTCACTCAATTCAGAAAACAGTGCACAATATAAAAATATGCTATAATATGTGTGCATATGAAGTGGAACTTGAGTAGTAGATAAAACTGACCCTTTTCTTTTGATTTTTTTTTTTTTTTTACATATTGGATTAATAATACCTAACATGATGAAAGATAAAATTTAAAAAAAGGATAAAAACACTGTGACAAAATCCCAACAAAGTTACAAATAACTTTAAGGCAGAGATTAAGTGTAGGTATGTATTTAAAGATGAAGAGTGGACTTCATCACAAACCACTGACCTACACATATCAAACTTGCAAGACTTGATTCGCAGGGTCCTGCTAACACCCATACCAGCGCAGTGAGTAATTCCACTATGTAACGGAAACCTAATGTTTGGTATCCTTCATGTACCTAACTAACGGACCTTTGTTCTCGACCAAGTGATCCGTGCACTGAAAGGCACCATCTCAGCTCGTCACAGGTTTCTCAAGAAATGCTTAGAAAAGGAAAATTTAATAGAGAAATTTACATACAACAGTTCATAGTACGAAAAAATAACTTGTATCGAATAAACAGCGATTGCTGCCTGACAGCTTAATTTTTTTTTTTAAATTTTGTTAACACAAAGAGTGCGGAAAATTTTTTATATGATTTTGGAACCAGTAAAAGGAGTTAAATAAAAATATAAGAAAAAAGTAAAAATGTTACTGCGCTGGTGTCCGCAGACTGGTTCAGATGAAGAGGGGAACGGCTCACAGACATAAAACACAAAAATGAGGGCAAGATAAAAGGGGAAAACTGAAAAATTAAGGCCCGTGGAAAAAAAAAAAAAAAGGTTTCTGCTGCAAGTTCATCCTCTGAAGGGTACCGGCCAGCGTCCCGATCTCTGTCCTCGAGACCGAGAGCAGAGCGTCGTCGGGTGGCCGAACCGGAACAGATCAGTTGGGAACTGTACGTCGCGTCTATTCTCGACTGAGAGCAGAGCCGGGAACGGAGCGCCGCGACCGGACGTCCGGGAGACAGCAGTCTGGCCGCGCCACTACCTGACCGCGCCGAGGGCGTCGGCCATGCGCAGGTAGGCGTAGATGCCGACGAGGGTGGCCGTGACGAGCACGTAGCGGTAGTGCAGGCGCTGGGGCAGCAGGCGGGGCAGCGCTGCCCACGCCGCCGTGGCGAGGCCCTGTCGCGCCGGCGCCGGGCGTCGCTGCGCCTCCCCGCGCCGTGCGTGCTGCTGCCTGCGGGCACACGTCACATGCTCCCTCACCACCTCTCTCCACGCCGTCACCGCTTCAAATACATTACACATGTTTATTTCTTAATCAGTCAGTTTACAGTGGCGTAGCTGAGGTGACTGGCGCCCCTGGCCAGACTTGAAAATGGCGGGCCCCCCTCTTGGATTAAAAACAGAAGGGGGGGGGGGGGGGGGGGGGGGGGGGGAAGCGTTCGGTAACCGTGAAACCGTCGCTGCAGCCTCCCTGCCACCCGCCTGCTATGCCACTGGCAGTTTGTATGTACCTTCAATCTTTCGCGCACAGTCATGATATGCAAATGTCACATTTAATAAGTTTTATATATTAAAAAAAAAAAATTAAAAACATTTTCCTCAGAAGTTTGTTTGCAATTATGAAACGGAAAACTGCATTAAAATAACTTATCGACCATTTAAAATAGGTAAAACTACGTACTTATTTAAAGGTACACATGTTAACTAAATATTTAGCGCTTAAAAGCATTTCAAAAAATTCATTAGCTAGTTTTTGGGATACATATGAGCACAGTGAAAGCACTTTCGGCCATCCAAAATTACTTATTCATAGAACATGTCTTCAGGAAGAGTATTGTGCAGGCAACAGGCGACAGGGTCTACACCCAGTACGGGCAGAGGCGGGGAGGACCGCGGGGGAACATAACAGCGTGATAGGCTGAAATTCAAACATGGGTACAATTCTGCTGGATCTGCTATTGACTCGCAGTTTAACTAGAGCTCTCTGGACCAAAGAGAGACTATCAACCAATGAAGCGTTGAATCACAAGCCACCCAGTGGAGACGCCTCACAATTTAGCACCCAATGAACACGCGTGTTTACTTGAGAAATGCAGAGGATAATGGAGGCTATCCTAGAGATCATCGAATCCGCAAATTTTTCCTGTCCCTACATATACGTATAACATATGAGCGGCGGGGACACTCACTCCCGGAGGACGCGGTCGCGCACCTCCCGCTCGATGCTCTCCGGAGGGAACTCCTGGTAGAGGCGCTCCGTCCGAACCAGCAGCCGCTCGAAGGGCAGGTCGTCCGGGATCTGCAACCAGACTCCCCCGCTTGCAGGCGCCTCCACGGTGAGGTGGAGAGGAGAACACGATGGGTAAAATCAGTGGCGTAGCCAGGATTTGTGTATGGGGGGTGTTAAGAAGCATGCCCCCCCCCCCCCCCCCCCCTCTTTAAAGCGGGGAGTGTCCGGGGATCCTCCCCCAGGAAAATTTGGATTTTAAGGTGTAAAATAGTGCTATTTTATCAGTTTTCGGTAGTTAAATTTAAATATTGTAATGGTAAAAATTTTATTAATTTTAATATGAAATTTGTTTGAATGGTGAATAAGAAATTAATTAAAGATTTGGTGCTAAGGAGGGGGGGAGGTTTGAACCCCTAACCACCCCCCCCCCCTCCTGGCTACGCCCCTGGGTAAAATGGACAGTAGTGTTGGGTGAATGAGAAAGACGAGGACTCGAATGTAGATTGCACGCTTTCATGCCTAGAGCCTCGTAACTACCTCCGAGTATCATTTGTTGGCTAGGAACAAGATTTTATGGTTTTATTTTAGGATCAATTTTATTTTCAAAAACAGGAGATTTCTGTGTTACCGTTTTTATTTTTAACATTGTCTTTATTCGTAAAAAATAATTCAACAAACATGAAATTAAGATATTTCTTCCCAAATAGTTTCGTTTTGAGTGACACAGTCATGATGCTGTTACACAACAAAATCATTATTAATAACAATGAACATGTCTAGAACTGAACTACTCAGAAAAATATATATCAGTAAATTTTTGTGTTTTTTGAAAAATCTGTTAACGTAATTAAAGTAAAAATGTGTTATTAATAAAAGGGATGCATCAAATTAGGTAATATTAACTTTTTTTTTTCCTAACTATTTAGTTCATACATTTTGGTACAAAATAATAGTTAAATAAATGAATCCAATGAATTTATCATACTAAAATATTAAATCTTTGTGGTTTGAGTTGAGTTTTGTCAAATTGCTAATCGTTTTCATAAATGTCTGAGCTAAATGGTGTATTAAATGGTATTTTGGTATGGTGTATTGTCACGCTTTGCGGTGTTATTTCGGTTTTCATCGCAATTCACCATGTAATCATGACCCTACTGATAGCGTGCCTGACATTTTGGCACGCCTTGTTTCAACAGTCTTTGAAAACAATCAACAACTGTTGTCAATCATTGTGTGAAGCTTCAACCACGCGAATCAATCGAAGCTCTATTAAATTAAAATGCATTACAACATTACAAGTAATTTTTTTTAATAATTTATAATAACATGAAATTATTCTACTACTAAAGCTTCAAGTTTCCTTATTCCATAATATTCAAACTTTGTAAATTGTATATTTCAAACCAATAATATTTTTGTGATAGATTTATGTTAAAATGCATGGCTTCTTGAAGTAATTTACAATTTTATTACCTTTTCCTGAAGTACGCATAACAGTGAGCTCGAATCGGAATGACTCCCGGAATGACCGAGGTGTACCCCAGTTCGGGCACGACTATAACATCGCAGGTCCGGTCGCATAAGGCGTCTGTGCATAACCATGCAACCAGAGACAGCCAAGGAGGCAATGTTCAGATGAAAATAGTTACCATATTGGCCCGAATATAAGTCAATTTTTTTTTTGGAGGAGTAAAAAATAAAATATTTTAAAAAAATTTATAATCGATAACTTTTGGTTTTTAATTATTTACTTAAATACTACAAACAATATAACTAGGAAACAAATTCAACTTTCCTATCTATCATTATTTTTTCTACCCAACAAAGAACTTGGCAAAATAGTTAGGTAATTGAAGTGAATCGACTATCATGCCCGCCACTGGGCGTTCCCCGGTGGCCAGGAATACCCTGAGAGCCAGCGCGGGGGGCGAGTGGAGCGGAGAGAGGGGCCGGGGGTAGTGAGCACCTGGGACAGCAGCGAGTGCACGCTCGCCATGTCGCACTCGACGGAGAAGACCTGGTCGGCGCGGTGGGCCACCAGGACCGCGGCCAGGTACAGCGGCATGAGCGGGGGCGACACCAGGAAGAAGTCGTACAGCCGCACCACGTCGCGGTACCGGTTCAGGCTGTGCCCGTACCAGGTGAGGAACCACGGCAGGCAGAACATGGTCCCCACGCCCGACCTGCGCACACGGCTCCAGTTCCGGTTCCGCCCGACACAAACCACGGACACCTAGCGAAACATAGTTTATAAGTAAAGACACGAGAAAAGCACGAAAAAAAAATAAGAATTAAAAATTCTTTCGAGCGGCAAAAAAAAGACGAGCGCATTACTACCTACCCTGGTTACTTTGAACTCTTCGTATTTTTTGGACCAATAATCACTGTACCGCCCAATTTCACGCCCTGTAAGGCTATGTGCATCGTACGTACTTGTTTTTGGATAATTAGTAGCAACACGTTTACATAATGATTTTTGATACATTCAGTAACCTGATAGGTTTTATAAATATGGTTAAATTAATGGTAAACATAAGGTAGGGTCTCTCACAACGTGATGATTTCCACCCCCTCCCCTTCAATTTCTCATCGCTACTGTTAGTTAAGAGCTATTTCTGTAAACTGAAAACCATACATCTTTTGCCTTTGTTGCTACGTTACAAATATGAATTATATAACTATTGTAAAAATTTGCGCACATGATTTTAATTACAAACACTAGCACTACTTTTTACACACATTACATAACACTTAGAAAGTATGCATAGAAACCTGGAAAACGATTAAAAACCGAGTAACAAAAAAAAATCACATCAATAATAAAGCAACAATGTAAGACAGAGAAGACAACACCAAAACACCAGACTTCAAGCTCAATACCTTTTTTGTTATTGCTTGTCTTCTTTGAAGGTATTTATTCTATAATAAATTTCCATGGTACTTTTATTTATAATTTTACCTAAGTATTTGTGCTTTTTTCAAATTATTTCTGCACATAGGTACTTGACTGTTAAGTATCTCTGCAGAATGGCATGTAACATTATTTTGTTTTGTCCTGTGTTATTTTTTATAATGTGTGTCCTTTCGCAGTGCTTAATGCTTATCGACTCATGTCAGGAAAATTACTGCTTTGGATGGCATGTCATGGTTGATATCTAACATGAACACGATACTTTACTAATCTTTACTGTACTGGAAAGGAGGAAAGTGAATCTGTGAGCATTAAGGTTGGGTCTCACACAACATATTTATTTATTTTTTTCATTCTCTTGTCATTACTAATTGAATATTAGTAATAATCGCTGTAAATTAAGCTATTTTAAAACAAAGTATCCTAACCTAGATTTCCTTTAAATTTCTGTGCAATATTTATGTAACTACTAGCTGACGTACCCAGCATTTCCTGGGCTGAACCACCTTGGAAGTCAAAATCCGAGTAGAAATATTAACCAATCGACAGATCCAACCTGAACTGCTATGGAGACGCAGGAGGTATTAACAATGAGAAAGCCAGTTACAATGGATATTTAGCATGAAAGGGGTGATTACAGAATTAGCTCCAGACCTATCCCACAGGAAGCGTGCAATTTTCCGGGATAAAAAGCGGCCTACGTCGCTCTCCAGCCCATGAACTATCATGTGGATCCGTTTGCTCTGTCACTGCGTGAAAGAAGGACCTTGAAGCAGGCAGTGGCGTAGCCAGGATTTGTGTATGGGGGGGTGTGTTAAGAAGAATGCCCCCCCCCCCCCCCCCCCGTATTAAAGCGGGGGGGTCCGGGGCTACCTCCCCCGGGAAAATTTGGAATTTAAGGTGTAAAATAGCGCTATTTTAGCAGTTTTCGGTTCTTAATTTTCAAATATTGTAAAGGTAAAATTTTTATTAATTTTAATATGAAATTTGTTTGAGTGATGAATAAGAAATTAATTAAAGATTTTGTGCTAGGGGGGGGGGGGGGGGGTTTGAACCCCTAAAACCCTCCCCTGGTTATAGGCATGCTGGTTCAGGCGGGCCGCACCTCTCGAGGTAGTCGTACAGCGCCGGGTGCAGCCTCCGCACCAGCGGGTACACATAGTTGAGGAGGTGCGAGGTCTTCTCCATCGTGGGCTCCATGCAGTCCCGCAGGTGTTCCACCGACAGCCGCTCCATGATCTGGAACGCCGCAGTCTCCCCCACCACCAGCAGGAAGGTCACCGCCACGTCGTGGTAGCCCTGCGCGACCGCCGCACTCTCTCAGCCCTGGACCGCGTCCCCATTCCCTTCCGCAACAACCGCAGCTGTCGGCGTTTCTCTGCCCGGCGATAACTTCCCGTCCATTGCTTGGATCTTGGGATTTTCATATAATTTGGTAGGCGGGAAAGTATAGCCAAAAAAATTGGTTGTCTGTAAAGTCGGTTTACGGACGATAGTTTAACGTGATGTCATAACAAAACATTGATGAAATGATTGATCCAGAAGAAAAGGAAATATCATATTCGGCCTGAGACTGAGCCATAATATGTTTTTACAACCAAACCATTTAGGCATTAAAAATATTATATTCTTTGAGGAAGAATTTTTTTTTAATTTTTCAATCTTTTGCATGATAAAATCTACCTCTGCATACTTTTATGAATAAAATTAAATCATTTTTATTGAATTATCACTATTTTGTATGGATAAAAAGGAGTGAAATGAAATGTGCAATTGAATTAATAAATTTACTTTTATTTGCATTCATTAATTCAAATATATTTATTACTTTTGAATTATTATGTGTAACTGTTGGTTCAAAACGTATTTGAATTTTCAACATTACTTTTAAATAACCGTACCTATTGTGCTGAAAATCGGTGGACGATCGTTAAATTACATAATATTAATAATTCAAACGACGAAAGCATGACTGAAAAGTCATATCGATGGTTGTTCCAATCGAGTGGAAAAGAGATGCCACGCATGCGTACAATGAGCAAACAGAACACATCCGTAGTGGGACATCCGTAGTCGGACACTTTTTTGTGCGTGCAGCCGGCGTTCATCGATTTATTAGACGTTGTCACGTCAAAAAATATCTAATTTCCTTTATGAGCAAAAACAGTGCTGGGTGTTTTCATATTTAATAAATAACCATTTAGCTTTTAAAATCAGATGCATCAGTTTTAATTTCTGGCTTGTAATCCAAACAGGTGTGTGTTCCACAGAGATCATGATTCTGCATGCCTCAAAGAACTAAAGAAAAATAACAAGCATTTAAATGTAACTTATTTATATCTACTACTTATGTGTGAATGAATTCATTGCGTTAACTATTAAAAAAAAATTGCATTAACTATCTATGTTTTGTATTATTTATTTGTTAGGGGCAATTTGCTAAGTATTTTAGTTTTACGTTCGTCGAAAACAAGGTCATTAGAGACGATCACATTCATCAGGAGCCAGGAGACCGGGGAATGAACGAACGGCCCCCGCCTGAAGTATGAACCACGCCAGCATTTGCCTCACGTGATTTCAGGGAAAAACCAGGAAATACAAAATATGAATGGATTGCCTGGAATTCGAAACCTGGTCATCTCAAGCGTGAGGCCAACATTTGCAGTTGCGCCACCTCGCTCTGTTTCACCTCAAAACTTCCCCAGTGACATCTACATGTAAAATGACTAATGAAGTAACAATGTCTGTTCAGGAAGCCCAGTCTATGAGCTAAATGCAATCTGTGACCATTGCATTAAATTTACAAAACCTAAGTATCAGACTCAATTCCTATAGCAGAATAATGTCCCACCATGCCAATCGGTGTATTGTGTCATCTGTTATGCATCAAAAACCAAATCCACTCCCCCCCCCCCCCCCCCCCCCCCATATTTCCAACCACCCAATTCTATGCATTTTTAGGTTTCTAATAGAATGTAAGTACAACCAAATCGTCTGTAGAAATTTAAAATACATCAGAACCTTGTTAACCCGGAATTATTTTACCCGGACGTCTGAATAACCCAGACCGGTTTTGGAAAAAAAAAATTCTGTTGTTAGCAAATGAAGACTTGTTTTACAGATGATAAAGTGCTATTCTCAGAGGTACATTAATCGACTGCACTTGCCAGCGGGCCAGTTCATTGGCAATTGTGTAGGCACAACATAATAATTTATAATAAATGATGAAACAAGATAGTAGGATACAATTTCATGAGCATGTGTTTTCCACAGAATATCAAATATCCCGAACTAGTGACAGCATTAACTGGGTGGCCATGACTAGCAGTTCCGCTGACTACGTTCAACTCATGATGTCCATGCTGACCCTGGCTCAGACAGGAGCGAAGCACTCCACTAATCACAATCTGCTCTTTGTTCTTCGGAGACCACACCACACGACCCATTATCTCTGCAGACACATCCCAGTGAGTCAGACGGACTTGCGACTATCAGATATGATACGTGTCAATGTTAGCTCTGCACTGTGAGATAACTTCAACGATACTAACATGACACATCACTATCTGAGGTATTAAGTATAAACAAGACATGTCATTGGATTACACATAATGCATTAAAAAAAAAATATCGGTGGTGATAATATCACAAGAAATAGCAAACTTTAGCTATAATAGAATAAATAACCCACACACGTTTACTAACAGCATGGCACATACAGTAGTTCAAGTAAACCTTTCAAGCACGGAGTTACGATATTTTAAAACACTGCTGAACTTATACACATGCAATACTATAGTAGAGACTGTGTGTTATTGCCAGTATAACATTTACTATCATTTATCTATCTCTCTTCACTATTCAACAACTGCTTGTTTTAGGCATACAAAAATACTTTAAAGCATGCTTACTGATAAAACTATTGTATCTCTATTCAGTACGGTACCTAAGGAGCATTTAAAAAGTTGATAAAAATTTTCTAACACCAACAACAGATGTGTCATAATTAATACTACCATGGAGTTTTCAATGATTAAATGCCTAAAACAATAAAACCTTTACTAATAAATATATATTGTATCTATTGTACCAATACAGTGGTACAGAGCTGCTGAAATTATATTAACACTGGTTTGTTTACATTTCGCTGGGACCGTCACCAGGTAACCTACAACCTCTGTTTTGCTGTTTACAGTCGACAAAACAATTAACTTTTGTATGTCTTTGTGTTTTATATTTTATTCAACATGCATTACATGACATTGCCAGTAAACTTTTTCAATAACAAACATTTTATTTAGAATTATTAAAGACAGACTGGCCGGAGCTTCTCAGCAGCGCAGCCATTTTAAAGTTACTACCAAATGTGAAAATTTAACTTGCTATAAACAGAGGTGCCCACCCCCCAAACACTATGACTCACCCCCCCCCCCCCTAATCTAATGATCCCCCCCCCTCCGAAATTTTTTATGCCATTTACTCAATTATTTTATAATATTATACTCTTTTAGTATTATATTTTTTCACATTTTGCATTAATTTAAACTGATTTTCTAATAATAATTTTGGTCATATCAGATAATATTTCCATCCTGAACCGACAGATGCCAAACTGCTTTTGTTGAGGAAAGTGCGCGGGATTGCCAATTTTGATTTACAGGATCCCTTTCGATTATCAAAGCACCGGAAACGTATCTTCACATTAGGAGCTATAATTACGTAAATAAAATATACATTTTTCTCGTCTTTTAACCCCCCCCCCCCCCTTGTGGGCACCCCTGCTGTAAGACACAAATGAAAAGCGAGAGTAACGATGAGCTCGAGCGCAGTAACGCGGCTGGACCGGTGCCGGACCGCGCGGTGACGTCCACGGCGAGGGAGGGGAGGAGGTCGTGGTACCTGGTAGTACCGCAGGTGCGGGTACTTGCTGATGACGCGCAGGATGAGGCGCGTCAGCTGCTCCTGGAGGGCGACGCGCTGCTCGTACGGGATACCTGCGCACACCACCACGCCCGCTGCAGAGTGCGCCCACACGCGCGGCCGCGAGTGTCCTCGCTTGAGGCCCCCCGCCTGCCCCGGGCACGCACAACGTGTGCAGAGCGTCACAAGAAACCACGCTGTTTAAAAACAGCTTAATACGTGTGAGTGGGGTCTGTTTACGAAAGCCATTTAAGAGTTCACTGAGGGCTGAAGATTAGTACCAGTTCTGTATTATGTTTGAACGTGTATTTTTATAAGAGTAAAAATGGTTGAAGTAAGTGTTTTCAGAATAATTTTTAAGGCATGAAACGCCCAGTGCAGATTCTTGAAATCACTCGAGGGATTTGCATTACATCTTTATATTAATTTCTCCGCCATATAATGTTACTGTTACTGCCCCAAGCACGACGAGATGACTGCGCGCCAGTAGCCAGGTCACAGCCTTGCACTCAGATGATATTCCACACTAGAAGCACCCAGGGGCGTAGCCAGGGGGAGGGGGGGAGGGGAGGTATAGGGGTTCAAAACCTCCCCCCCTACTTTAGCACCAAATCTTTAATTAATTTATCATTAATCACGCAAACAAATTTCATATTAAAATTAATAAAATTTTTACCATTACAATATTTAAATTTAAGAAACTGAAAACTGCTAAAATAACACTATTTTACACCTTAAAATCCAAATTTTCCCGGGGGAGGACCCCTGGACCCCCCGCTTTAATACGGGGGGGGGGGGGGGGGGGGGGGGCATGCTTCTTAACAACCCCCATACACCAATCCTGTCTACGCCACTGGAAGCACCAGACAGACTACTGACAAGGAGGGCCCCTTAACAGCTACACTTTTAATGAAGATGAGTACTTATTGCATGATTCCGTGCGCTGTTACCCCGGGAAGTGTCAAGGTGTTGCATTCGCGGCTATCACGGCAGGATGATTCTGCGGTGCTTCGCCGTTGCTTTCCACACTGCGGAGGTGGCAGGACGACCCAACACCCAGTTGCGAACCAGGGACGTCACTGGACCACCCAGAGCTTCCTCGTGGATCTCACATTACACCAGCTGAGGTCAATCTGGCGAATGCCTGACCCGAATCTTACATTCACCCCTTTCAAAAATGTTTACAGTAAAATATTTATTTCTGGAAATCTACCAGGCTGCAGGAATAAATATTCATGACAATTTCTTGATGGAAATGTTGTAAATATCTGCCCCTGATTTTTATGTCGTTCCCTTGGCAAAACAAGTTAGTTTATTTGTCTTCCAAGACTGTTTTAAACAATACACACCCTCATCAAAGCAACAAAATGTTTAAAATTCACATTTTAGTGATTTAATACCAGGGGGCACAAATTTGTATGATTCCCAACAGGGGAGGGGGGGGGGGGGAAGAATTCCCAGGGAGGGCATATAGCTCGATAGTTCTGCACGCTGGGTTAACCAACACAAGTCATCTCTGGACACGGTGCCCGTATGTTGTATAGGCCTACTTTCTGCATTCTGTCCTACATGCATGCAATAAGCAGAAAACTTTAAAATATTGTCACGTGCCACCTTCAGAGGGGGGGGCGAGAATCGTAGCTCTTTACATAGAAACAACTCGCTTGGCATCAACTAGTCTTAACTTCATAAAATACTTTACTGTACCTAGGATCATAGGTTCGTCATCCCGTACAGGATGTCTGGTGAGAGCTGAACTAAGGAGATTTTGCAAAATAACATAATACTTAATTAAAATTATTTTATTCTTAAAGTCAAATACTCAACATCATTTTAAAGAACATTTAAATAGCGGGATTACAATTTAAAACAATAATCTCTTTACTTCCTTAACGATTGAACGACCTTACAAGAGAGAGAATGAGAGAACTTCACTAAACACTTCCCTAGTCCTTCCGAATACCTCAAATCATAATTAATACTTAAAATTAAAACAAAGATAAGTCCATACTCACATTTTCCGAAAAGCCTTTCTTGATCGATTACTTAAAACTAACGTAGGGGCCTCTCCTGCCCTTAAAATCCGAACGAACATTACATTTTAAAAAATTATAACTAAACGACTAGTGACAAGGGCCATTGCCTCCGCCCGAAAGCTTGAAGATGACTACATTATGACCTAACTTAAATTAAACGACTCGTGGCCTCTGGCGTCGGCCATAGCTTCCGCCCGAAAGCTTGAATTCCTACATCACGAACGAACTAACAACTCGTGACCACAGGTGAGACGCATAGCCTCCGCCTGAGTGAGCCTGAATTCCTACATCACGAACGAACTAACAACTCGTGACCACAGGTGAGACGCATAGCCTCCGCCTGAGTGAGCCTGAATTCCTACATCACGAACGAACTAACAACTCGTGACCACAGGTGAGACGCATAGCCTCCGCCTGAGTGAGCCCCGAGTCACCAATCACTTGCGCTTAAATTCGCGCGCCCTGCCGCGCCTACCATAACAAAAGCTCGTTATTGAAGTCAAATTTACTAAACAACTAACTAGAACACCTGGGAAGACTACCCCCCCTCTACCCCAATGTGCAGGCCACACCGCGCGGCTTGTTACGACAGCGCGCCCCAGTAACTGCGGCCCGTGGCTGCGCCAGCGCGCGGCCAAACAAACAAACAAAATTCTGCAAGCCCGCAGCGCGCCGCGCCGGCCCCGTGCCCCAATTACATGGTCACGCCACTTGCGCTGACGAGTGAACAGAGCAGCCAGCCCAGAGTCCCGTCAGTAAAGTCCCTAAATTTGATTTCAACAACCCTGCAAAATTTCAACCCGCGACATAACCCTCCCCTCACAGAGCTCGAGCCCCATCGAGCTACCTCAAAATTACAAATTGTCTTTTTCCATTAAACCATAACTATAAATTCCTCATTTCACAAAAATAATAATTTTCTTAGTTCCTTGCTGTCTGAACATACATCTAGATTCTGCATAAGATTTATTTTAAAACAACAAGTATTCATAAAATTAAATGTAAAACTTTTATCTGGTTTGTTCTCACAGGAACCTTCAGAGGCTCGAGTTCTCAATTCTAAAAAAAATTGTTCTGTTAGTGAAGCTCTCTTTACAAATTAAATTACTGTTCTTAGTTTCTCAGTATTTGTTAAACAATGTGCAAATTCTTGATAATTATTATTATTTTTTTTTTTCGGTTTCTGTTTATTACCATACTTCTTTCGTTCTTCAAAAAAAATTAAGTGTCCTTACAGTGTTTCAATTAATTAAACTCTTATCTCGTGAAGGTTGGTGCAACTCCTCGAAGTCAGTGTTGTCGAGAAGAGTAGCTCCCTGGGCTGGCCATCAGCAAACACCACTCAACTCCAACAGCTACTGGACTGGCTTCCAGGGCAGCTCACAACTTCTCCCCACATCTGCTTCGGGGTTGTGCCATCCTCATCACGAACAGATTACAATTCTGAAACATCATCAACAGGCATTACCATCACGCCTGACAAATACAAAACTAACTACTAAACTGCAATCGATGGGCAAGGATGCAAACACACAAAAAAATAAAATTAATTAATACAACTGCTAACATAAAGTATCCCACCCTTAGCATAATCTAATCAGGCAAATAATTTGATAGGAAAAACTTAAGGAAGGGAAACATGACCTCCAATGATTTTCCCTAACTCTTGAGTCTTGATCTTCTCTATACAGCAAATAGTCCCCACGAAGTAACTGGGTTGAAGGTCAGTTCACATGACCCACCCATAACCTCTTCTACTCTTCTTTTCTTCTGGGGGCAACCACAATGCCCACCAATCTCTCTCCATGGTGCCGAACCAGCTATCCCATGAGAGTAAACAACGTAGTCAATAGAAGCGCAGAGGGGAAACACCAATCTCTGGCTTGTCGAGTCATAAAACTGCTTTATCTTCTTCTTCTTCTGAGTAAAAATATCTGACTAACCTTGCTTCTATTCTTCCAAACAGTAAAAGTTCATCAGGTATCTTCATGAAAGAAACATTCTAACTAATAATTCTTCATTTTTCTTCTTCTTTATTTCTGTTAGTTGTAATAGAAGGCCATGTTAGGGAGGTTATAGGGAAAAAGAGTGGCCAATTCCCACCCCATCACCCACCTAGATCATGACTAATTAACTTTTAAACTTTCTATTTCAAACAAATAAAAAAAAACATTTTTTTTTATTCAAACTTTTAAACTATAATTACTTTTACTTCATAACCTCAAAAGCTAATCAATAATTCTAAATGAAATTGTGATTTACTGCATCCTTGTTCCATCCGATCTGTTTGTTTATAACCTTTCTTGTAAAGTATAAAATTTTCAAACATTACTAATTCAAAACAAATTTACATTCTGGTGTCCTTCGAGTTACAATTAACTTTACTATTTCTTAGCTTGAAATAATTTAAGTTTTCAGAACTATTTCATTGTCTAATTCACAACACTTAAAAATCAACTCAAAACAACAAATCATCAAAATCAATAAGATCATCTGACCTACCTATCAGTACTGTGAACTTGAACTGTTCGTACACATTTATAATAAGCTATTGTATTTAAATTCCAACCTAAATAAGGTTTAAAAAAAACTACTAATCCCTCTGTAAATTAAGAAAATTAACTTTAAAAATTAAACTTAAGGTATTAGTTCTTTTTGACAGCTACCACAACTCACTAGTTCCATTACATTACTATAACCTAAAAAGTTCTGTAAATAATGTTTATAACAAAAAAAAACTCCAGTTACTGTCTTCCATAAAAAAAAATAAAACTTTACATGACCTTATTAATCTCCACTTGTAAGTCCATGGCTGCCAGCTTTCTCTTCTCTTGAATCTTCAGTCTTGGCTCTTGTTTCAGTGATCTTGTATCTTGTCTCTCGAACTCTTGTCATCTTGTAAACTGGACTGCTGCTCAGCTCATCTTAAGGAATCTGTAACAGTTTCAAAAATACATGTTAATTTAAATTACATAATTCCTGTTCTTTGGTCCTAAAAAAAAATTGTATTATTAGTACACATTACCCTGAAACAACATTATTATTCATTGTTTATTACTTAAAAAAATGCTTTACCATAAAATCCTTTTTTGTTCTTTTCATTAGGCCTATTTATTTTCCTTCTTCTTAATTAAATTCTGCTTCAAATGTTAATCCTAACTTAAGACCTACCATCTATTTATTATTCATTACCTACATTATTTATGTTACCCTAAAATTCCCATAAGTTTCTAATACTTCCTATCAAAGACATTCTCTCTCAAAAAAAATTTACTTATGACTCTTAACTTAACAAACTTAAAAAAAACTTTTACACTAGACTTAACTTATTATTCATTCTTAGTTACTAAATTTCTATTTGTAAACTTTAGTACTTACAAACAAAAACTGCCTATTTCTCTCTACCTCTTAATCTCTTTCAATTATTACAATAATAATGTTACCTTGCATCTTTAAACTTTCTTCTTTTCAATTAAATTAGACATCTCATAACAATAAAAATTCTGCCTATACTCTTCTTATGGGTGTACAAACCAACAACAAAATTTCAAATTCTCAAGTTTCCTTATATTTAAATTATGCAATGCACATAACCTCTGTGGTGCCTGTACCCTTTTAGGCCTACCACCTTCTTCTCATCATGACAACTACTATTCCTCGGGGTCTGTATTCACTGTTCCAAATCAAATATCTCAAATAAATTAAAAACAAATTTATTATTTTAAGAAAACAAAAATTTACATTGAATTTACTATGGAGCCTGGAAATCTCAATGTCTCACAGCAGCTAACATGACTAAATCCCATGGAACCCCAGGTTTACATAACCTGTGCCCAAAAATTTAAGCATACCAGGCTTTCCCTGCACTGGTTTTACAGCATCACACACTATTTAGGGCCCCTGATCTGCCATCAGTCCCAAGGAGTTTTCCCACAACCCCTCTCTACACAAGCGCCTACCGCATTCCTCTCAATTGGCTATCGGTTTTACGGCATTCTTTTGGGATCCGACCATCAAGTTAGGGCTAATCGAACACTAAACCTCCATACTTCCAAACTAATGTAAATCAATTAAATTTTCTCTGTAATTTCTTAAAATCCAAATAAAAATTATTCAAACATGCCCAAGAAACTTTCAAAAAAAAAATTCATAATCTTATCTTCAAACCCTTAAAATAAAAATAAATAGATTACTCTGTTTTCTCCTTAATAACTGTAAACTGTCAACAAATATCATGTCGTAAATTTTAACTATGCTTACTGACTCTTAATCATAAAATCTCATTTGTCCTAATTAATAAACAACCAATTTCCTTGAAATCTCACTGTATCTCTCATACTCAAACTCCACTGGCTGAATATCTCAATAAATTCAAAAACAATTATCTAAACTCTTAAAGAAATTCCTCCCCAATTATTCAAACTTCTTCACCTTATTTTATTTCATTACTTAAAACACCTTACTCAAAAAAAAATTAATTAATTATCTAGCTATCTTCCATTATTATTTATTTACCGAACAAAACTTTCTCCTAAATTAATTTAGTAACATTCAATTTCACATTAGGCAAGTACACTAACTCTCTACAGCAATGTTTCTCATTTCCCTCCTTCCTAACTGAATCCAATCTTACTTAACCTCCAGGGAATTTACCTCACAAAATAACCAAAAATTTCACTGTAGTGCCTATCTGCTATAGGCCCACTACACAGGGGGCTCTAACCCCACCAACAAACTTCATTGAAATGGTACCCTATCCCATACAGGATAGCCACTTCGGTACTACCATGGGGAACTCCTGCCCCAAACTACTCACAACTCTCAGGATTCTCCTGACCCTTAATTCCGTAGTCAGCCCATCTCCTATGGTCTGCGCTACAATTCCCTTTCTTCCCAGGGACACAACGCCTCACCTTAGGGTCCCTCGCCCTAATGAAAACATTAATTTTGTCTCTCTGTTCTTTTGGAGTAAATTCCCTCTACACACAAAATCTAGCCTTCCCAGTTTTCTCAATGCTTATCGATTTTATAGTGTACCTCCTTAATAATGTTTACAAATCCCAAAAAAATATTTTTAAAACCGAGGTAGAATTTAACTAACAAAAACATAAACAACTTACAACGAAACACTTCTAGCCTATACATCATACACTTCTTAAATTAAATTACTTACATACTGAAAGTTCCTCTTCTCCTAAAACACACTTAAATTTAAATTTATTTAACCAATAGTCTATTTTCTTATCGCTAAGTTACCGTACAGCTGATCAAAACAAGGTCACGGCCTGTCCACGTCTCCGTATGAGCCCGTGACGTCACCGAATTCCATCAGGTGCGCCAACCCTCGCTTGCGGTTCCTCCGTTCTCCGCTAGGTCTCAGCACCTCCCCGTCACGTGTTCACTCTGCCACGTCCACTGACGTGTCGTTCTGAAACAACTCTCAACATTTTTCTAATTAAAACAAAACATCACTATAAATTCTATAACTCTCTTTTACATAAACTCTCGTTTTCTCTTTAATTCCTTTCTAACGTTTATCCTTTCCTCGACTGATTTAATTCGTACGTCTCGTCTCCTACGCGCACGAAAACAAAACAAACTTCTCTTGAAAATAATTCCTATTTACGACAAAAAACTTTATTTTAAATTATAATTCTCTTAACCTACAATCTTAAAATGAACTTCAATTAAATTAAACCACTTGCATTATCTCTAATAAGCATTTAACTTATAACGTATTCTCCTCACGTAATAATCCCCGATATAAATCTACAATAAATTCAACGACTTAAAACAACTTATCACTATAAACTTTATCCTTACAAGTATCCTCAAATAAACATCTGTTACGTCAAAAAAAAAATCTCAAAGACTTCCTCCACTATAGACTAAAATTCCGTAATCCTCTCCTCAAGTAAACTCTTAATAACCTGCTATCAGAAGCTGAAACTAACTTAATAATAAACATAAAAATCTACCTCTCTCTCTCTCCAGAAATAGAACCTATCCGGCGAACTCTACCATTTCTGTCACGTGCACCTACCCGGCGCCTCCACCATTTCTGTCACGTGCCACCTTCAGAGGGGGGGGCGAGAATCGTAGCTCTTTACATAGAAACAACTCGCTTGGCATCAACTAGTCTTAACTTCATAAAATACTTTACTGTACCTAGGATCATAGGTTCGTCATCCCGTACAGGATGTCTGGTGAGAGCTGAACTAAGGAGATTTTGCAAAATAACATAATACTTAATTAAAATTATTTTATTCTTAAAGTCAAATACTCAACATCATTTTAAAGAACATTTAAATAGCGGGATTACAATTTAAAACAATAATCTCTTTACTTCCTTAACGATTGAACGACCTTACAAGAGAGAGAATGAGAGAACTTCACTAAACACTTCCCTAGTCCTTCCGAATACCTCAAATCATAATTAATACTTAAAATTAAAACAAAGATAAGTCCATACTCACATTTTCCGAAAAGCCTTTCTTGATCGATTACTTAAAACTAACGTAGGGGCCTCTCCTGCCCTTAAAATCCGAACGAACATTACATTTTAAAAAATTATAACTAAACGACTAGTGACAAGGGCCATTGCCTCCGCCCGAAAGCTTGAAGATGACTACATTATGACCTAACTTAAATTAAACGACTCGTGGCCTCTGGCGTCGGCCATAGCTTCCGCCCGAAAGCTTGAATTCCTACATCACGAACGAACTAACAACTCGTGACCACAGGTGAGACGCATAGCCTCCGCCTGAGTGAGCCTGAATTCCTACATCACGAACGAACTAACAACTCGTGACCACAGGTGAGACGCATAGCCTCCGCCTGAGTGAGCCTGAATTCCTACATCACGAACGAACTAACAACTCGTGACCACAGGTGAGACGCATAGCCTCCGCCTGAGTGAGCCCCGAGTCACCAATCACTTGCGCTTAAATTCGCGCGCCCTGCCGCGCCTACCATAACAAAAGCTCGTTATTGAAGTCAAATTTACTAAACAACTAACTAGAACACCTGGGAAGACTACCCCCCCTCTACCCCAATGTGCAGGCCACACCGCGCGGCTTGTTACGACAGCGCGCCCCAGTAACTGCGGCCCGTGGCTGCGCCAGCGCGCGGCCAAACAAACAAACAAAATTCTGCAAGCCCGCAGCGCGCCGCGCCGGCCCCGTGCCCCAATTACATGGTCACGCCACTTGCGCTGACGAGTGAACAGAGCAGCCAGCCCAGAGTCCCGTCAGTAAAGTCCCTAAATTTGATTTCAACAACCCTGCAAAATTTCAACCCGCGACAATATACAGAAAGTTTTCCATAAAACATTATTATGACATTTATGTTTCACAGTCAGCAAGTTGCAAGCACAAACGGGGTCCCTCAAGTGAGGCCACGCCCATGTTTAATACAATAAAAATTCCTGACATTCCTTGGTGATTTGTGTAAACTTTTGTACATGTCACTTATTAGGAACCAGCGAAGGTGTGTAGGCTTCGGCCTGGGACGCACTTAGAGCGGTATTCCAAGACACAAAGTAAGGGTTCATGTCGCTCATTCCTTTTAACGTCATATCTCAGAAATCTGTGATTTTAGTTACGGCTGTTTAAGGGGCCCGCCTCGTCAGGGGTGTATGTGTGTAAGTGAGGCGGGATGATAAGCGCGACGCTCGCTGGTGCTTCCAGCGCGGTATAGCCTCTAAGCGCAAGTCTCTGAACTGGCGCGCATTCGTCTCCTCGTCACAGGATAACTGTGAAATTTGAGCGGTGACCGTAACATTATATGGCGGAGAAATGAAGATAAAGGTGTTATGCAAGCTCCTTAAGTGCTTTCAAGAATCTGTAGCCTACTGATTGTTTTATGCCTAAAAATTACTCTGAAAACACGCGTTTTAGGCATTTTAACGCTTCTAAAAATACAGTTTAAACACTTAATCCGAAATTAAAAGTACTATTCGGCCCTCAGCGAACTCTTAAATGCTATTCGTAAATAGGCCCCACTCTGATATCTCGAGTAGTTTTGAAATCGTGTTGTTTTTCCTGAAGCTCTGCACACCGTATGTGTGCCCAGGTAGGCGGGACCCTTAAAGAACGTCCTGAGACAGTAGAGTATCCCTGCAATAATGGGTCGCGGCGGGGCGGACTCACCGGGCGGGAAGCGCTTCAGGGAGCGGTTGACGTCCAGCACCACCTGCTGGTATTCCGGGTGAGCCTCCAGCTCCTCCTGGCTCGGGAACCGCGTGGGCGCGCTTGCGTCCAGTCCCAGCAGCAGGGGCCAGGCGCGCCTGCGCACGCCGTCTGGCGACACCCGAGACACTTGCAACACCCTCACGCCGACTCCCGGTGGGGCCCGGCCCGTGGTTGCTCCCGTTCCTCCAGTCGATGCTCCGTTCCCCGCCTCGCCACGTCTCGTCAGCGGTAACGATACACTGAGCCCCCGTTCCTTCCTTCTATAATTTAAACATACAGCTAACAAAGTGCTTTCGTTACCTATCACGCACAGCGAAAGTTAAAGACAGTTCCTTTACATTAAAAAGTTCAGTAAAAACCTCTGTATTTGATCAAACAGCACTTAGTATCCTCAAAAACTAATGTTTTTTCCAACAACCAAGCAAAAGAATATTATTATCAGAAAAAAATATGTTTGCACAAGTTAAGCAATGCTGAAATCCTCAGAAAGACATTAAAAAAAGAATTTGGTAGAAATCAAAACTGCAAACATAAGATTGCAAAAGATTGTAACAGTTCCTACCTTTCTCAAGCAAATATATTGATTTTTAAAATCTAAATTATAATGAAATTTAAAAAAAAAGTTTTAAAATACTTGAAATACAAGTTGATGGATTTTTGTTGTGCATCTTCAAGATGATTGGCTAAGGTAAACAACTATGTAGTATCTGTCTTTAGGCCATTCTTATTCCTTTTTAGTCTTAATTGTAAACTTCCATGATTTCCACAAAACTTCCTAATGCTGAAATTTATTAATAAACTAGAAGTAATTTTCAAGAAATTCTTTTCATGAGCCATCATAAAACATTTTTGAAGAAAATAATTTTTTTCCTCACATTTTTCTAAAGATTAGTTGAACGTAAATATTATTCGTTGTAATCCTCTTTCTGGTGACCTACATATATTCCCAGTTTCTGAACAATTAAATAACTGACCGACTGTGGAAACACCAAAGGAGATTGATCACATACATACTCTGAGTAAATGAAATCAACAGCCTACTGATTGAGCCAGGCCATAGCAGAAAAGATAAAATTTTACATAGACGATTCACTTGTTATCGACCACTTCGTGTCTGTGGGGACATTCTGTCTCCTACCTCATCTTCGTAACACCCCCTTATTCCAACCTTTCCTATTACACTTTAACCTACTATTTTCCTCACAGCCTGGCTGTTTACTAACCACAGACAAAAAATTGAGCCAGACAGCAACAGCAAGGAGTCTTACCATTGATGAGCCCTCCATCAGAACGAGCAAATTCCTTCAAAGTCTCAACGTCAAGAGGTTCCCGTAAAAGAACTTCTTCTATGTCTCTAATCTTCTGGAGGTACGCTGGGCTCAAAGGTGCTGAAAATAAATACAGAAAAACATCAAGATGTAGTCAGAAGTTAGTTAAGCCCTCGAAGAGGGCTAATATACTACCTAGTCCCTAAATTACAACACTAGAACGAGGCAAAAATTAAAGACTAGTGAAGTCACTACAGTAAAGAGTTCCACTTCTAAAGATTAAAAAAGAATAACATACCTTCCTCAAATTTAAGTTCCTCCGAAGCGATATTGCCGTTTGCTTCTTTAGCACAAAGGGAGTCGCACACAGACTTAGTTTCACTTGCGTGCTCATCTGGATGTGTACAATTCTCCTCGGAATGACCATTGTTTATCCCCGACCCTAACCCCGTTCGTAATGACATGTCCGCAACTCATAGCATACAGCCGAACTAACTACTGCACTCGGTTAGCTGGGGCGTGTTTTTGAACGTAAATATTTGCTTCATCAAGCTAAAATATTTCAATTACACGAATCCGAATATATCAATAAGTAGGTACGATTAATCAACCAACACAACTCCTTGCATCCCGCATCAGCTGTTACTGAATGACAGTCAAAATCCGAACACGTGAATATCGCCTTACGTGCTGATGACGTTTTCCATTGAGTAATTTACTGACAGAGATGAACCGTACAAGTGATGATATAAACTAACGTATTAAAAACATTTCACATTGAACCAAATCCACTTAATAACATTTTGAAATATCAACCATGTGCCAGCGGTATAACCCGAGGGAAAATTTACTGTGAAGAAAAATATTTTATTTTATCTGTTGCATTTGTATCATTGTCATTTTTGCGCGATGTCTTACATTTGGATAATTATTTGTAAATCGTAATTTTTTGTTTTTCTCCATTAGTCTCAATGTAAGCAACGTCAAGGCTTATAGAAATCTATGACATTTTCTTTTACAAAAAAGGAATGGTGGACGCTTTTTAGATAACCTCGAAATTGGTGAAACTAAGGAGGACTTTCGAGTAAAAAGTTATTTAATAGTTTCTGCAATGGCAAGTGGGAGAGCAAGTGGCCGTCGGGCTCCAGATACTGAGTCTTCGATACAGCGTGTGCAGATGGATGGATTGGTAATGTTTTAAGTTTAGACCATATTGAATGTTACGTACATTGATTGAACGTTAAGTAAATATAGAATTAAATTTATACATTAGTGTGCAAAATGCTCTAAATGTGCAAATATAGTAGGAAAAAAATTATTTTACCGTGCGTTATATGGGGATATTGAAATTTGATGGAGTGGTGTTGCACATGGTGGGAGGACTTAAGGGTGGAGCAGTGGAAGAGGACAAAATGTCAACAATGTAACTATGTCAATCGTAAAAGGACAGTGGAAAATACAGCGTATGTGTAAACGGGGCAGAAGGGATACATATTTTAGGATATCACTGAATGAAAAGGGGGAGGGTTCTCATTCCATGTATTGTCTAAGATGCAGACAATTGAAGGTTTAATTTGAATCCAACAAATTTCTCTCAATAATATCTTAAAAGAAACATGCAAGCATTGATGCTTGTATGTAACAGCAAGAAACATTTTATGTACAATTGTTTAGGTGGGGTTGTATCGAGGGTACAAACCGCATGATCACAATAACACAATTTTGCCAGTCGCATCGTGCCATTGCACTATTTTGATTCCAACACTAGCCAATATATATATGTTTTATCATCTTTTAATAAAGTTAAATTTACTTGAAAAATAAATTTTTTTCAGCATTTGGAACCAATATTTTGTAAGGCTCTTTTTTTTTAACCCCAGTTTTAGCTACAGTCCTTATTTAGTAACTATGTGACCAGACAATTTTGTCAGGAAGGGAGAATATGCAAGAAACAAGTTTTTAGATTTTATTGTCTTTGATTATTATGTGTATGGTGAAACTTAATTCCTTTTTTTTGGGTTTTTTCATAACACAAGTTATAAAATGTTAATGGGTAACACAGGTTTATGCATGTTAGGGTTGCATGTCTCATTGACATTGAGGTCATTTTAGAATGACGAGGTGTCAGGGCTGCCACAGAATGCATTGGTGGGAAAACTGGAGTATTCTAAAAGCCCACTGGATAATGGCAACATCTGCTATATTTCACACTTGCAAAATATCGGGGTTTGATGTCACCAGAAATTGAACCCTCAATGGTGTGGAGGAAGGTGGATCATCTGACCACCTGATTGCTGCATCAGCCATGCTTGTGTGCGGAGTTTAGGTCGATGGGACATCTAAGATTAGAGTACGTACTTGGTGTTCGTAGATTAGTCATATCGTGGACTTGAACCCAACCTGAGAACCTTGCTGTTTGTGTATGACAAGTTAAGCTATCCGATCCACCAAGAACTCTAAATTGAAAGGGCGAACACTAAAAGAATACAGGGGCGAATGAGTTATTGCTGTCCTGGGATTCAGTTGCGTAAGCCTGGGACCTGACTTTGGTCCCAAGGGTCTCGCTTCTAATTCTCCTCCAACTAACTATGGAGTTGCGGGGCGTTTCTGAAGAAAAATTTAATGTAACTGTGTTCTTGTATGCTGCCAATGTTTCTTTTATATCCAGCAAAGGTTTTTTTAGTCTTATCGCAACTCTGCCTATGAGCGAAGCGAGGTTGAGTGGTGATGCTCATATATCTAATGCACTTGTTTACCTAGGTCTTTATAATGAGGGCTAAAGTGCTGTAGGTATAGGGTCGTACGCGCCACACTCGTTCCTCTCACACACTCTGGGAAGCATAGTTGCAGTGGGAAGAAACTTGTCGGGATTCAGAAACACGCTGTTGTTGTGGGATAGTTTAACACTGGCAACTAGAGATTTTAATGGAAAAATTTTCTATTTGAAAAAAAAAGCTTTTTTTTTCCCTTAACCTATCTAGCCTACATAACTTCAATTTAAGGCAGGTTGAGATGCACTTTAAATAATTTATTTTCTTCGGATCGGTAGGTAATCAACAATTATTTGTGTTCCTATCAGTTGGTAGTAATAGTAGTAATAGGAACTTCTACACAACTCTCAAATGAGCCATTGTGTTGTAAAGAAAGACCTAATGTATGTTTTATTTGGTTGTGTTTTGTATAAAAAGTTATCATTTTATTGTTTTTTTTTCTGTGAAAGTAATTTTCCAGAATACTTTCCCTGGAAACTAGAATCTCTACTGGCAGCACCAAAGACTGTAATAATGTTGGGAAAGTTGTCTTGTAACCAGCGGGTGTGTGTGTGTGCGGAGCAGGCGGTGATGAAGATGGTGAAGCACAGCCACGAGGAGGCGGTCGGCAACATGGAGGTGGCGCAGGGCGCGCTCCTGGGACTCGTGGTCGAGGGCTGCCTCGAGATCACCAACTGCTTCCCCTTCCCCAAGCACAACGACGACACCATGGACGAAGGTAGCGCCCGCCCCTCACTGCCCCTCACCGCCCCTCACGTCCCCTCACATCCCCTCACTGCCTCTCACTCCCCCTCACGTCCCCTCACCGCCCCTCATGTCCCCTCACAGCCCCTCACTGCCCCTCACCGCCCCTCAAGCCCCCTCACCGCCCCTCACGTCCCCTCACATCCCCTCACTGCCTCTCACTCCCCCTCACGTCCCCTCACTGCCCCTCACCGCCCCTCAAGCCCCTCACCGCCCCTCAAGCCCCCTCATCACCCCTCATGGTCCCTCACTCCCTCTCAGACCCCCTCACTCCCCCTCACTGCCCCTCGCGGCCCCTCACCACCCCTCATTGCCCCTCACCACCCCTCATTGCCCCTCACCACCCCTGTCCGCCCCTCACCACCCCTGTCCGCCCCTCACCACCCCTGTCCGCCCCTCACTGTCCCTAACCGCCCCCTCACTGCCCCTCACCGCCCCACACTGCCCCTTACCGCCCCACACTGCCCCTCACTGCTTCTCACTGCCCCTCACTGTCCCTAACCGCTCCCTACTGCCCCTCATTCCCCTCACCGCCCCTCATGCCCCTCACCGCCCCACACTGCCCCTCACTGCTTCTCACTGCCCCTCACTGCTTCTCACTGCCCCTCACCGCCCCTCAAGCCCCTCACCGCCCCTCAAGCCCCCTCATCACCCCTCATGGTCCCTCACTCCCTCTCAGACCCCCTCACTCCCCCTCACTGCCCCTCGCGGCCCCTCACCACCCCTCATTGCCCCTCACCACCCCTGTCCGCCCCTCACCACCCCTGTCCGCCCCTCACCACCCCTGTCCGCCCCTCACCACCCCTGTCCGCCCCTCACTGTCCCTAACCGCCCCCTCACTGCCCCTCACCGCCCCACACTGCCCCTTACCGCCCCACACTGCCCCTCACTGCTTCTCACTGCCCCTCACTGTCCCTAACCGCTCCCTACTGCCCCTCATTCCCCTCACCGCCCCTCATGCCCCTCACCGCCCCTCACCGCCCCACACTGCCCCTCACTGCTTCTCACTGCCCCTCACTGCTTCTCACTGCCCCTCACCGCCCCTCACAGCCCCTTGTAGCCACACCCACAGTCCGGCTGAACACAGATACCAGCGGCTGAATGTGTAGGTCTCTTGAGGGTCCCGCCGAACTGGACACACGTACGGTGTGCCGAACTTCAGGAAAAACCCACGCAATTTGAAAACTACTCAATATATCCGAGTGGGGTCTGTTTACGAAAAGCATTTAATAGTTCTCTGAGGACTGATAATTAGTTTTGTTCCTAAATTAAATTTTTTTTTTTATTATTTACAGAATAGTGAAAAATGCTAAAAAGCATGATTTCAGAGTAATTTTTAAACATAATGCAACAGTTGCAGATTCTTTAAAGCACTCAAGGGACTTGCATTACATCTTTATCTCCATTTCTCCGCCACATAATGTTATAGTCACCGCTCAAATTTTGTAGTTCTATGCCTTTTCACAGGCTTGCGCTTAGAGATGATACCACTCTAGAGAGACCAGCAAACATCACATTTTCTCAGAGCCCAACCTCATGGCATTATGCAGATATTGGTAATATCACAGTTTTTCCGTGAAGTAATAATAAAATTTAGAAAATACTTTTTCTGGCATTATACAGATATTGGTAATATTCTTACAGCACGGTTTTCCCGTGAAGTAATAATAAAATTTGGAAAATACTTTTTCTGGACACGAGACACATTTCTATATATACCTGAAAACAGCATATCTATATTCCTACTGGTTTCTGAGAAATCACTGTTAATACTTGTGGATTGTATTGATCATCGCTATTTTTTTTATTTCCTTTTCTGTGTGGGTCTGTATGTGTGTGTATGATTTAGAGAACTTTATTTAAATTGTGAAAATGGTTGAGTACGTTATGTTATCTACATTAAAAATACTTCAAAACAATGAAGATATTTTTGGGTTAGTATAGCTACATAAAAAATACTGTGAAATCACGTGTACATTTGGTTGGGAAAGGATGGTTTCATCTTAAATTGTTTTTCCCTAAGCAACCATTAGAAATATTTTATGGTATTAGCTTTTTGGTAAAGATTTACAAGTGCAAAAGGGGGAAGGGGGCAGGGCATTTGGTAGAGATGTGAGAGAAACTTTACCAGAAAAAAATAACAATGTATATTTCCAGAAAATTTTCCTTTACAATAACAAAATAGTTTTGATTATTTAAGATAGGTTGCTGTACTAAGATAATAGTACTATATTTCTGTGCTGTATTTTGTATGCGTGTATAGTGTTTAATATTCATGCTCTATTACAGAAATTTTATACCACTTGTAAAATTTTACGTTACAGTGCAGGGGAAAAAACTTTGAAGTTAAAAAGTAGGTATAGAATCGTGTAGTACGCCCATATGTATGTAGTGTATGTTGTCTTTATTTGCCACCTTATCACTAACTTGTTTTTTTTATTCGTTTATGTTTGTATAAAACTGTTAATAACATTTTTTTGTGTTTTTTTGTGTAAGAATAAATTGTTGAAACATTTTCTGGTGTAGCAGAATTACCTGAAAATTTTCCCTTGATTACTTTTCGGGGGAAAGTAACGTCTTGAGCAGTCGCGAAAGGTGCCGTCGCCAACGTGTCTGGCGTGCTTGCAGAGGAGTACCAGCTGGCGATGATGCGCCGGCTGCGACGCGTCAACGTGGACCACTTCCACGTGGGCTGGTACCAGAGCGCCGACGTGGGCAACTTCCTTAGCCTGCCCCTGCTGGAGTCCCAGTACCACTACCAGACCTCCATCGAGGAGTCGGTGGTCGTCATCTACGGTGAGCGCTGGTACCCGCTCCCTCCCTCTTCGTGGCGTCTGCGTGACAACCCTGTCACACGAACCTTAAACACGACAATCCTTGCATCAGAATTTTGTTTTACGATTTTTATTTATTTTTTCGTAATTTCTCACATGCCCACCAACAGTCGTGGACATTTGTGGTGGGCACTACATGCAATAACGGGAACACAGTTATCACTACCGGTGTATGAACTTCCACCTCCGTCGGTACCATAGGAGGAAAACATCTACAGATGGCCAGCCAACGAGAGCAAGAGTACCACACACTAGCAGTGATGATAACAAATTTTGCTACGTACACTGTGCCTTTCAGATCTGCGACACGTCTGGGGAAAGTCACTGATAACGCTTGATGGTCAAGTTAAATAATTAAGGAAGCTGGAAATTTTAATCCGATGACTTTTTCAGCATATTTTGGACTTGAAAAAGCTTTATGTTTCTTTTCTTAGTGTACATATTATTAACGCCACAATTGACTAGTATTTTTTTTGTCAGGCAATCCTGAAAAAGTGAGGGAAATTTTACCCAGACCTGTTCTTTAGCATTTCAACTTGTTACCTTAATTTTTCGAGCTTCTCCCTAAAGTACTATTGGCTCTGGGTTCAATTCCCAACTGGGGTCAAGATTTTTGCACTTGTGAAAAAGTCTTCTCTGTGTCCAGGAGTAGGTGCTGTTTCACTACTTCACCTCCGTACTGCAGAAGTGAAGGATCTATTCCTGGGTGCCAGGTTGCCAGGTTGCCATGCCGGCGTTCACATCTGGCAACTTTTACAGATTTCCCATAATTTGTTCGGAAAATACATTACGGTTGTGCGAAATTTCTGAATATCTTACGCTTTTCAAGCTTATGATTAATTCCAGCCTTTTCCAGTAGTGGAAATGTTTTTTAATGTTTGCGTTTCGTTTTTGTGACAATATGGCAGCTCATCTTGACGTTAACAAGAAAAATTGAAAAATACTGAATGGAACTAAATCGAGCTAACCAACTGTACAATTTCCCCCCCCCCCCCCCCCCCCCCCTTCCCAACCTCTTTTTTTTATCTCCGTTAAATAAACTGAAACTTATCCATATAACGTCTGCTCCGTGGCGGAAATGGCGGCGTGTGTTGTCAGGTTGTTCTTTTTTTTGTACTTGTTAATTCTTGGTGTGGAGATGTTTATTGCTCAGCAAGGTTTGCTTGTGCTGTCGTAACTTTTAATGATCACTAAAAAACAGTATGGACATGTGTCTAGGTTGGCATGTTCATAACTGTTTCCATGTATCAGAGTGAGAAAGCCGCAGCGAGTGCTGTAGTGATTGAGGAACGTGAAGTGTGGGAGATGTTGCGGAGGCAATGAGCGAGTGCGTGGGCCGGCAGACACGCAGAAGACGGCGCGGGGGTTCCTGGCGCTGAAGGCGTACCGCCTCACGCCGCAGGCCATCGCCATGTACAAGGAGAGCGACTTCACGCCGGAGGCGCTGCGCACCCTCAAGGTGGGCTACGAGACGTTGTTCGCGGAGGTTCCCGTGGCGGTGCGCAACTCGCAGCTGACCGGCATCCTGCTGAGCGAGCTGGGGGAGCTGGTGCCCGAGGAGCAGGGGGCTCGCTTCCTGGACCTGGGCACGGCGTCCGTGCTGGAGGCGCAGCTGCGCAGCCTCATGGAGCGCGTAGACGAGCTCAACCAGGAGGCCATCAAGTTCAACCGCCACCAGCAGCAGGTGGTGCGCCAGCAGCAGGACAAGCACCGCTACCTCATGAAGCGGGTGAGCTTGTCGACCTTCCCCCTGGTCTGGCGCTACATTGCTGTGTCCGAGTCCGTGGCTATTCCCAGTAGCCGTGTACCTGTCCAACAGAGACGACACATTTTTTTTTTCATAGCACTGTTTAACTTTTAGAGAATTAAAAAGTAACAAAGAAAATACATCAAAAATGTATACTAGAGGTGGGACGATACCACACTTTCGATACTCGATTCTGTATTGTTTTTTCAGTTTGATACTTTCGATACTCGAGGGACAAATATTTTCCCATTAAGAAACAATTATTACAAATAACATAAATTAGTTTTAAACTATATAAATTCAATCTATCATACCAGCATTATGTCAGATTAAACTTAAATACATAATGTGTAAATAATTGCATTATATTAATGAAAGATTGAATTCATCATTATATAGACATATAATAAAACCACCAGAAATGTAAAATACAGTCCATAATCAAGTAAAGCAGTCCTTTCTTGGAGGGGGGAAAAGTCACCAAGCCTAAATTAGAAATAAAAAAATTAGGCTATTGTAAATAGAAAATCAGAAATTTTTGCTTGTTTGTTTCATTTTACAAACAACTTTATGCAACAGAACAATTTTCAATAAAATTTTAACTTGAAATACGTAAAATACAAAACAATCCAATCGTAAGAAAACAATAACAAACTGGTATATTCAGTTCAAAGATTAATGAATGCACAAAATATGAGATCCGTGCCTTGGTAAAGCGCGTGCACCATTTTCATAATCATTGCTAGTTTGCGCCACTAGTCTCGCTTGGTGCTGGCCATAGATGCTACTAGCGAAGTGCACAGTCTTCCTGATACTATCCATATCTATGGTGCTATAAAGTTATTTTCTTACGTTTGCAAAGGTAAACAATGAACGTTTTTCAAAATAAAAGCATTAATTAAAACGTAATTTATCAGGAGGAATATATCTAACAAAAAAAATTGTGAGTTTTAGGACTTTTCGCTTCGTAAAAACATATGAAACGAGAAATTAATAAATTTATAAGTGTATGTTCCGGGAAAGTAAATCATTGTAAATATAGTAGTACTTTCGGCGGGACCAAAATTAATCGGCGTATGACACGGGAAAATGTGTAAAACGGGAACGTATCGAGGTTCTACTGTAGTTATATTTTGTACGATGGCAACTCAAAACTTAATTTAATACAAATGAACAAGCATTCTGGTATCGAAAAAATGTATTGAACTTACAGTTTCGATACTCGATACTTTGCGATACCGTCAAGTATCGAAGTATCGAAAATCCCATCACTAATGTATACTGACAGCAATTTATCATGTCTACATATATAGCGTAATATTTTTAAATAACATTTTGTCGTGTACGTGTATTTGACTTCTCACCTTAAACAAGCAGCAGGTTTATCTTGCGAACCGATTGGTTTGCACCAGTTTGCACTCATCTTGCTTAAAATCAGCAGCAATAATATTGCGACGGTCTTCAAACTGGGACCTGCTTGGTCTGAAATAGTTCTTAAAAATTGTTTTTCAGTTAGATCACTCACTAATGTGTATAGAACTACCCCAAAAAAATTCTCTTTGTCTTACGTATGCAGTTAACCAAATCCTTTTATCATTCGCTAGTAACACACTACTAAATGAAAATTATCGCTTCCTGATTCTGATTCTGAACCGAGATCCAGAAGCACGCGTCTGTCACGCTAAGAGCTCGCCCTGCATTATAACGTGCAACATGCATCTCTGCTGTGAGGAGGATATATGCATTGCACGTTACACTACAATTGCCTGCTGATTTTTATCTGAGAGGTCATCCCTCGGGATGAAGTGCCGTCTCCTGGCTCGTGTTGGCTCGGGCTTTGAATATATATACTGTATAGAAGTCGCGAGTGGATAGGATTTACTCTACGTTTTTCAGAAGCGTATGAAGAGCAGTTTGGGAACTTCCACCGCTGCAGTGCGCTGCCGTGACGCCCCGGTATTGTCTTAGTTGTTATCTACACGTTAAGAGCGCAGCACTGTCGCCCGCTGTCATTCCCCCGCGCACCCCCCATCCATCATTCACTGCAGCTCGAGGTCGTTCGACGGGAGGGGGAAGGGGTGACACTTGTCCACTAGGGACCACCACAAGTCGATGCCCTAGAGATGGCGGCGGTGAATTAACCAACTACCTCAAAACCGTGTTAGAAATGTTAACCTGGGCTGGCGACTTCTATACGGTGTATATATTCAAAGGCTCGGGTCTGGCGGCTGTGTCGCACCGTCAGGGTGCTCCGAGGATGAGGACGACGGTCGGAGCGTGGTGCCCACAGGCCCAGGAGAACGCGGCCCGCCTGGCCAAGGACGAGCCGCCGCTGCCCGAGGAGGACCCCAGCAAGCTGTTCCGCCCCATCCCGGTGCCACACCGCCTCAACCCCATGATCGTGTCGGGCCAGATCAGCGCCTACAGCCAGCACGTGTCCCAGTTCTGCTCCCAGGCGCTGGCCAAGCTGTACATCACGCAGGCGCTGCAGGGCGCCAAGGAGGGGGCCGCCGCGCCCTGACGCCCCGTCTCTTGTTTGGTTACATTTCAGTAACGGTGATGTTAAATACAGTTTCTGTTGTGGCTCATATATGTTGAACCCGTCTTTTTTTTTCCCCCGCAACCCTTTTTCGAGCAACTGTGAAAAAAATTTGTGTTGAATTAAAAATTTCAAGGAAACCTGCCGAAAATTTGTTGAAGCATGTTGCGCTGCATTTTTTCTCGGCGACCACTGTACTATACGTGGTGCAGCAGACGCCACTGTTTTATCCCCTTCATCTTCCTACCACAGATGGCAGTTCCACGGGGTCAGACATGTCTTCCTGTCGCGCCTGGCAACCAACTATTGTGATATCACCTGCTTCTGTTATTACTAGAGACCTGGAAGATTTTTAGATCGAAATAAATTTGAAAAAATAACTTGGATTTTTTTTGGTGCTTTGAAGTTGCAATGCTATGCTTCTTTTACGTAAATACCTACACAAATAGGCTCTTACTCTTCAAATGTTAAGTTTCACGATTTTCTCATCAAAAGTACCTGGAAAACAGAGCATCATGAAAAATAATTGGAATATAGCTTGTTGCAGATAGTATTGGTAAATCTCTATATGCCCTGCTGTCCTGTTGTTTGTACTCCAAGCCCTTCTGACCAACGAAGGGGGGTTGGAGGGGGAGAACAAAAGAGCGCTGATGGCGGTGGTCACAGTACAGTGGTCACAGCTGACAGCGAAGGCTGCGCACTCCCCCTCTTCAGTCTCACGCCAGAAGACAGCCGCCGTGCCAGCAATGCGCTGAACCTTCCGTACCTCTCTGGTGTGCTATAATGTTAGGACCTCTAATAAATCAATGTTTTAATGAAAAAACCTTACATTTTCCTTACTTGGAGCTCGTTGAATAATACCACTGTGCTGCGCATTTCACTGTGGGCATGCTTGTTTCGGTGACGTGAGATGGTTGAGTGTTAATCTATTGGGTATCTTTTCTTTCCGTAAAACTTATACTATTATAATAAATTCATATTTAATTTTTGAAAACATTTAAATTTCTTTCCAGAGATGACTGAACACGGACTTTGGGGTTGGGTCAGTGTCCAGAATGTTTATTAACAATCCCTTCTCTAGTACGACCCAATTGCCAGGAATTGTGGTGTAACACCCGGCCTTCACTCTACTTCCTTTCAGACAATGGACCACATCCATTGAGAATTTTGCTTATGTAATTGCTTTAAATGGGTAGTCTCTTTATTTAACATTGTTTCTGTGTAGTTTACATTTTTTTTTAATTTTATTTTTACAGTCTTATCCTTTGAATATTGTAAAACATTGGTTAACAAACAGTGTAACTTCAGTTACACTTAATAAGAGTTTGCCGAAAATGTGGTTTTGATTTTTTATTTTGTTTTTGTTGTAATCATCTCCAAGTTAATTAATTGCAAGTTCATATTGTTTCCAGCCACGTAAGTGTACTGTTTGGAGGGGCAACATTTTTCTGTGAAAACCTGTGGAAATGAAATAGTTTTTAGGCCTGTGCGAAGCTTCGACTAAGCGAATCAACCGAAGCTCTTTTCAACAGTCAATTTGACTTGGCAAGGATATTTGTTATTTGTTTTATTTGAAGATTTGTTTGTGATGCAAGCTTAACGTCTGATGTTGAATCTTCGCATTTGTTGCATAGCTTTGAAACATTGCAAACATAAGCTTTCTTCATGAAAAAAATATATATATATTTTTGTATATGTTTTGATAAATAAAGTTGGTTACTTCAGAAAACAGTAGAAGGCACTTGTTTGCTTTTATAATTGTTCAATATTAATATTATTCATAGCTATTTTATAATTATTATCAAACCATTTTTGTTATTACTTCACTTCAAACCTGTATTTTGTAAAATAAGTGTATTATAGCTTCGCTGAGAACAATATTCGCAGTTTGATTCGACTTTGTGAATATTTTTAATATTCAATTTGATATTCGCAATCAAAAAACTAGTATCGCACGGGCCTAATAATTGGTGATAAAAAATGCAAAAAAAAAAAATGTGGACAAGTTTTGTAATCAAGTAAACCGAATAAATATGCATCGACTATATTTTTTGTATTACTCAGTTTTATAGTTTTTAATCAGGGATTTTGTATAGCTAGTTCAAAAATCTACGGTACGTATGTTTTTGTTTACAATCACTGTTATGCCATAGAATGTATTGTATGTGAAAACAACTGTAGCGCTGGTTAACCTGGTGTACTATTTGACATTGGAAGTACACACACACACACAGTTAAGTTACATGTCTGTTAGCATCTTCTCATTGGAAAACAAGATGATAAATCCTTGCCATTCTAGTGCGTTTTCAGGTGCACGTATGTAGTTCTACAATATTTTAGTTTGCCATCCGTTCCACAGTGGCACAAGGAACATAAAGCATTTTCTGTTGCCGATAAAAGAGTTGAGAATTTATTTCATTCGTTGATAGGAATCCACAAAAAAAATTCAATCTTCTCAAATCGTGAGTCAATTTTACAGAAATGTGGCAGTGTTGATGAAAAAAAAATGTTGGGTTGGTTTAAACAAATCTAAGCATGAGTTTGCATAGCAAGATGAGTCCATCGCTGGAAAGTTCAAATTTTTTCAAGTGCTAATTATTTTCAAATTGCCTGCTTATATATTTTTTATTTTTTCTTTCTTTCGCCCATTGAGAAAAATAACGGTTCTACTATATTGCGTAAGCTTGTGCAAAGCTTTGACTAAGCAAAATAAATTTAAGCTCTTTTTAATATTCTATTTGATTTTGCCAGGAAACTTGCTATTCGTTTTATTCGAAGCTTTAGTTGTGATGCAAAGCTTCGCATCTGATGTGAAACTTCGCTTTTGTTGGAAGCTTAAAATTTATATGAATTTTTTTTTGTACGTGTTTTGCTTTAATAAAGAATGCTCAATATTAATATTACCCGTGGTTATTTTATAACTTTATTTAAAAATGTTATATTTAGGTTCCAATTGGTTAATTACTTAATCAGTTCAAACATTACAAACGATTATGTTTGTACTTCAATCCTATATTTTATCAAATAAGTGTAATACAGTTTTGCCGAGAACAATATTTACAATCCAATTTTGACTTTGCGAATATTTGGAACATTTTATTTGATATTTTCTTTGCATCAAAAAACTAGTATTTGCTCAGGCTTATAAATGAGTATGTAAAGTGCAGTTAAATAATTGCTTTAAGAGTGTCTCTCAAAGTACGAACTGTGTGTTTGTGTGGGTTAGTCTGGAATGGGGTGAGGCAGCATCCAGATAGTATCATTGGGCAGAAAAACAGCTATGAAAACAAAGCCAAAGATTTATTGACTCACTTCTGCTTATTGCACATACCTGGCCTGTAGAAGACATAAAACATTTAAACATCAAACAGTGATACAACAGAAAAACATTGCTTATGTATAGTGATATGGCACAAACGAAGAAATCCACGGCAATATGGACTCTTATGTTATGTACAACTCGTTAAAGCAACCACAAGAATGCAAGCTTAGTTTGAAGTTCAAATACAACAGTCGGTTACGTAGCATGTGGTGATGTGTGTCATTTGAGCTTCAAATTGAACTAATAATGCTCGCTTGATTATTATCTTTATTTTGAGCTAGTTAGGGTTTTTTTCTGCTTGCATTTTTGTGGTATTGTGCAAGTTGTTCTAATTGTCTATAGTTACTGTAACATTACGAAGTGCTTTTACCAACTCTGAAGTTTGCTTTGGTCTCAATTTTTTTTTTGTGGTATAATAACCAATAGTTATATTCACTATCCAATGATATAACCAATAGTTATATCATGCTGCATTGAATGATTTTATTTTTATTATTTTAACTGCATTCAGCATATAAATTTTTTGAAGTTTATCCTGTTTTTATACAAGTGAGCATTACACATCAAGAGATGGTGTCTCTACTATGCCAAATCATCAAAGTTCAGGAAATCAGTTTCAGGATAAAAGGTGGTTACCAAACCACAGAACCAACAGTAGTGAATGGTACCTACAGCAACCGCAACTCTGTCGTATTAGTGATTTTTACTGATTTATCGAAAGTCAGTATATAGTTTGAAGGGGAATTTAAAAATGTGTAATGTGACTAATTAAAAAACTGAATGCACTGTTTAAATAAAAATCAACTGTAATCATCAATTCAGAGCGACTAACACTGCCAGCAGCACGGTAATGCGGCTGGAATCGACTTGAAAACACGTGAAGCGACTGGATTGGTGCCGATTGCAGACTGGCCGAACCATAGAAGTAGGAGTAAACACCTTTCATTGTAATTTTAACTAAACAGCATATGTAAGCTGTCATGTAGGTCGTAAAAAACTTTCAAATGAAAAAGGAATACATATTAATTTTTAAATGATTATTTGTACGTTGATTAGCAAGAGGAAGACACCATTTCTTAGTGTGATGTTGGCATTGTCTTTTATACACGTCGTAATGCCACAGCGTTTGGACGCTGATCCAGCTACTAATTAACAACACCAAATATCTACCTACACTTCAACACTGTAACATAAACACATCGGATAACCATGTAACGGTCACATCACGTACACTTGCGGTATAAAAGCTAGCTCCACACGAAGAAACAGTCGTTCCTTGTCTCTTGACAACTTTAAACAAAGCACCAAGTCTCAAACTTGCACAACGAAAGTGTCTGAATGTTTTTGAACCAAACGTCTGTGTCACGTTGACGTCAGTGTGACCACACAGACATCCTCATACTGTCCTTCACATGTCTGTTCATGATTCTTATTAGTGCATCCGAGAAGTACTTTATAAAAAAATTCACTTAGTCTGGCCATCGAGAAAGATACTTGGCCAGAAGGGGGGAGTGATTATTTGTCAGACTCCTTGCCCATTACTTTATGTACATTTTTCAAAACCCACACTTAAAAAATATATCTGAATGCTTAAAGTTACAGTGGCCATATCGTTTATCTGGAAAAATTGCGTAACTTGTAAGGTTTACAATAAATTTTATTAGCAATAGAATTGTAATTTTTGTCCCACTGTCAGGTAGAAACACACACATTTAAAGCTGAAAGAAAAACCAGGTATTGACATTAGGTGCTTCTGAATTTGATTTTGCTTTGGGAGTTGCAGTATGTTCAACAGAAACAGCAAGTGAGAACAACTATCTCATCCAGGGACAAGATCACCTCGGTTTGGTTGGTAATTGTGGAGCTCGGTGAGACAGTGGTAACGCGCTGGTCTCACTTTACGGAGGACTCTTGTCGGAATCCCGATCATTCCGCCCTGATTTTGGTTTTGCAGGGTTTCTCAAAATCAGCTGAGAGGAATTCTAGGAGGTTTCGGTACATGGCTGATTTCTACCTGAACATCCGGGTTGTGTGTTGCGTGTTGCCATCTCTGACTACTATCATGGCAATGAAGCATCCAACATAACTAAAAAAAACATCTGATATCTCGTGATAGACAAGATTTTATTATTTAATTTTCAGGCCAATTTTGTTTTTAAAACAGGAGATTTCGGTGTTATCAGTTTTATCTTTTATGAAATCTGTTTATTAAAAAAAATATGACACTTAAACATTCCACGATACTAATTTCTCTAAAGCAGTGTGTTTTTGACTGATACCTACATGCTGCACTTTTACAATGTAATGATTTGTAATAAGCAAGACTAACTTTTCAGAACAAATAAAGTAAATCTGTTAAGTATTTCTGTGTGTAAACATTGGGAGTTCTGAGTCCACTATTCCCTAAGATTTCAGTGTGACAGTCAAACTTCTTTTATAATTTGATCGTAACAAGCTCATGGAAGGAATGATAGACCTCTCCCTCGCGCAGTCGAGGCTGTGTCCCTACTGGCGTGAGGGGAGGCTGGGCTGGCCCACGCCTTAGCCCGGCCCGAGGGAGGACAGCCGTGGAGTCAGGTGCTAGCAGAACCTCAAACGAATCCAACCAACGTCTTTCTTCTGTGCACTTGCGAGAAGATCATTACTCGCCATGGGGAACATGAGAAATGTGTACTATAGGTTGTAGTTCTCACGACTTCTAACAAATGATACAGTGTCTGTGTTTTGTGATTAATATCTTTCAAGTAGTTGAAATACCAACAATTTGCATGTTAAATTCCTAAGAAATTTGTTGTTTACAAATAAAAGGAAAGGGGGGAGGGGCGCAAATATCCCTGCCCCCCTCTGGTACACACCCATGCAGTGTGTTCCTGGTCTTTGCCGTTGACTTGTGCGGGGCCTAATCCTCCCAGGAGTCTGGTGGATATGGAGCGGTCCACAGAGCGACGGGGTGTTTGCCTCTCCTCCAATCCTCTCCAAACAAATTAAAAAATATAAACTCTTTAATATGACATTTTTAAGCCAACCGGGAACTTAAATGTCAACAGTGTTTTATTTTTTCTTTAATTTTTTTGTGTGTTAAAAGTATAACAAATGAATAATGAGAGTAATAAAAATGATTTTAGCCTATTAAAAATTTGACTAAATTATTTTCACTTTATTATAAATAGAGGTATCAAATTTGATGACAAAAATTATACATGAAGGTGTGTCCTTGATAGAAGGACCTGTGTGGGGTCTTGCTAGATGCTGTTGCCCGGTCTGGCCCTGTCTCTGTGCCGAGTACTAATTAATGTTTCGAGTTATGAATGGTGTTTTATATTAACCAACATCTCTCATTAAATAACCTCATAACTAATCACTGTTAATGCTGTTACTGTACTTCTAAGACAAACTTAATATCCTAATTGTCAAAAAAATTTTATTACCATTGAGCTTTATGTGTTCATCACATTCGTCCAATTTACTTAGCATTCCTTGTAGCTCTATCAAGCGCGGCTTCAGAAGGGGGGGGGGGGGATAGCCCCTCCCGAGACCAATTTTATTGATTAGTGTACATTTATGTTTACTTGAATATTTAATTTCACATGTTAAACTTTTATCTCATCAAAAGTTGCATGGAGCAACCAAGGTTCTGTATTTGAAACCTGTAATTATTTGTAAATAATATTCCAAGGCCAAAATCTGACCACTTTCATTTTTTTTGCAACTACGACCTTTCTTTTTGTGTGATAGCCCCTCCCGAAAAGTCATCCTGAAGCCGCCATTGAGCTCTGTTGTGCATTTTCAATTTTTCATATTTTCTAATGTTTGTTACATACTGAGATATAAAGTTAAGTAGCGCTCCCCTTGTGATTGTTCTGTGTTCTCACAATAAGTCGAAGTTTATAATGTGAGGAAACTTGTCGCACACCAGTGTACGGGAGACCTAAGATGCACATAAAAGTTATGCCATTCCCGATTACACCCGAACAAATTCACATTCGGCCAACTTCGGGATTTTTTTATTTTTGCGCAGGAAAAATGAATTCAAATGTTAAAAGTGGTCGGTTAGGTTAGCTGCATTAAAACACTTCAAAACACTATGAACGGTCAGTGGCGTAGCCAGGATTTGTGTATGGGGGGTGTTAAGAAGCATGCCCCCCCCCCCCCCCCCCCCACCGTATTAAAGCAGGGGGTCCGGGTGTCGTCCCCCGGGAAAATTTTGATTTTAAAGTGTAAAATAGTGCTATTGTAGCAGTTTTCAGTTCTTAAATTTTAAATAATGTAATGGTAAAAATTTTATTAACTTTAATATGGTATTTGTTTGAGTGATGAATAAGAAATTAATTAAAGATTTGGTGCTAAGGGGGGGGGGTGGTGGTGGTTTGAACCCCTAAACCCCACCCACCCTGGCTACGCCCCTGTGGACATATAAATAAAGGCGAGGTCGGCCGAAGGTGAATTGCTCGGGTGTGACCGGGCAGGGACAGAACTCGAGGGACATGTTGGGCTCCCCCGATGCCTCACACGGGGTCGCGCAGCAGGGCAGGCGCCGGCACCAGGGGCTCGCGCAGGTACGCCCTGAGGGCCGCGGGCAGGCTGAGACCCTCCAGGCGCCCCTGGCAGCGCACGGCCCGCAGGATGACCACGCGGCAGCGGTCCTGCAGACTCTCGAAGTCGCGCCGCGCCTCGGCCAGCGTCATCTGCGTCTTGGCGGCCGTGGAGCAGACGGCCGGGTACAGCGGCTCGCGCACGCGGTCCAGCCCGCTGAAGGCCACGCCCAGGCACGCGCCGTCCTTGTAGAAGGTGACCGTGCCGGCGGCGCCGTCGAACAGCACGCCCACCGTGGTGGCCTGGTTCTCGCGGAACGGCCTGGCGTAGCGCGCGCTGCGCCCCGCGTGCCACAGCTCGCCCTTGTGCGACAGCCCCCAGCCGTGCTCGTCCTCGCCCAGCAGGCTGGTGAAGGCGTCGGCGTGCAGCCGCGCGCGCCGGGTCGCCACGCCGAACATCATGGCCGTGCCGAACACTCGCTGGGACACGCGCAGCTCCCAGTAGTGGCGGCCGCGGCCCAGCGCCGTGTCCCCGCGCACCCCGGCGGTGCCGGAGCTCCAGTCGGGGTGGAAGTAGGCGGTGCGCGGGCCGGGCCCGTACAGCCGCACCTCAGGGCTGCGGTCCCGCCGGTTCCAGGCCCAGCAGTCCTCGCAGCCGTGGCGCAGCGGCGCCGCCATGCCTAGCTGCAACCACCGCTCCGCTCTGTAGCCCCCCTAGAGCCTTAGCCAAATGCAATAAATACATACATACTTTTCCCACAACTTGCACCACCCCCCCCCCCCCCCCAACCACTAGGCCATCGGCTGGCGACGCCCTTGGATTGGCAGTAATTTAATATAATTCCTTGTCAAAAATACGCTGCAGGGAAGGGGTGTAGTATATTTTTTTGACGTGACAACGTCTAATAAATCGATGAACACCGGCTGCACGCACGAAAAAAAGTGCCTCGTTACGCACATTGTCCCGTTACGCTCATTGTACGCTTGCGCCGCATCTGTCTCTCTTCCACTCGATTGGAACAAACCATCGATTTGACTTTTTTCGAGGCGCATTAAACTTGAAAACACTCCCATTCGTTTCCTACTTTTCCTATCATCGTCCTATCCTTAACAGAATAACACAGATTGGAAGAAGTTAAATAGCAAACATGTATAGAAGTTATAGTTGAAATAATCTCTTCGTTAAAGTAACAAACATATTTGAATTAATGAGTGCAAATAAAAGTAAATTTATCAATTAAATTTTGGTATAATTCATTTCACTCCTTCTTTGTATCCATACAAAATAGAGATAATTCAATAAAAAATGATTCAATTTTATTCATAAAAGTATGAAATCATTTCATCAATGTTTTGTTATGATGTTGTCATGTTAAACTATCCTCCGTAAACCAACGACCAGGTCGTTGGTAAACCGACTTCACAGACAAACGTTTTTTTTTTTGTTTTAAAGTATTTATATATTATATCAGAGTATTTACATTATATAGTAAAGAAATTTCTCTCTGCAAATCGAATGATTCGACTGTTCACTTGGGTGTTCCGGCAACGCAGTTCTAGCGTCGGTGAATTATTCGCCGATGACGCGGCTACAACCCAGAATCCAAGCTACTTTTTTTTGGTTTTATCGTGATGCCCAAGGTAATCTTGTACCCTATTTCTGCTAACCAGAGTGGCCTAATGACTCAATGGTGGACCCGGTATTTCATTCCCAGTTTCTGTGTGGTGACATTGTTGCGATGGTTGAGTGTAGCGTGTGACGCGTCAGCGCCTGCGAGCAGGCCACCCGATGTGCACCGGACAAGGCGGGTTGCATGAGCTCCAGGGGCCAGCATGCAGGTGTACATACGCCAGGAACGCAAGAAAATCGCGGTCGCTATGAAGCACCGTTTTACCTTAAAATTAATACTTTTCGTATATTTATCACGCTCGGCATTATTTCAAATAATTCTACGTTAAACTTCGTGTCCGAGTTTCGTATTACAAGTGTATTTGCAACTCACTTGAAGGTGCTCGTTACCGGGGTTAGATGTTTTACATTTCACTGGCGAGTACTCAAATACTCGCCCGCGTTTTTTTTTTTTTTTTTTTTTTTTTTTTTCCCCGCTAATTTCCGACAGGAAATTGAAAGTGTTTAATCTTAGGTTGAGGATTCGACACCGCTCAAAACTCTTTTAAACCATGAAAGCTACAGAGTTGAAGCGAATATATCTCAGCAGAGCAGACTTTTCTCGTGGTCGTTACGTGTGACTCGCCCGGTTAACATTTGCAGTGATGACGTAATGACAGTTCGTTGGGGAGCGTCGAATCAAAGTCAGTGAGAGCTGTCACTCAGAGAGTAATATACCGATTTGCTTGATTTAAACTTTGATTTTCTCGTAAGTGAGCATATAGCGGTTTTAGTTAAGTGGAATAACTATAAAGTTACTAACTTTGGTTTCGAAGCCATTAATTGCAAAAAGCTTAAGCGCAGACATGTTGTGTTGGAGGAGAGAAAGGAAACAAGAGAGGGCAGGTAGTGGAACGAGAGAGGTCGCGAGGCGTGCGACGAGTGTGTTCCCAACCCGGACCTGCAGGGGCGCCCGAGGGGCTGGTTGCCTAGCGACCAGGGGGCGCAGCGCGGGGAGGGAGCGGTGACTCAGGCTCGCGAAGAATCAATAGCAGCGCCGTGACTCGCCCCTGCCTCTGCGTGTTGCCGTCGGCCTGAATGCCCTGTCAGAGCCAACCACTGTCCACTGGGTCGAGCCCTGCTCCATCAGACAACACTGCGCCGCAGTTGTCGTCGTAGCCAGGGACGTCGGAACATTTTCATGAGTGGGGGGGGGGGGGGGGGGGGGGCGAAAATATGTATCACACTTACCTCAGTCCTAGAGCGGGAAATTTGGAATTTTAGATGCAAAATTGTGCTATTTAATGAGTTCCCGAACCAAAATATTAAATACACCATTCCAAGAATTTGATGACGTAGTATGTATTAAATACTACTCTGACAGTAGATGTAGTACAATTTAAATAAAATACCATCTAGGAATTTGCAATCATTTTACAGTATATTGACAATCATAAATTTGATTTTATAATCAATGTGATCACCAATGGAACGTTTGTAACTACTGGTTGAGAAAAATAATACTAGGACCAAACATTTATTCTGGGAAAAGGAGGGGGGCGAAATGCTACTCTCGCCCCCCCTTTCCCATGCATAACAGCACGGGGGCAACTCGCCCCTGCTGCCCCCCCCCCCCCCCCCCTGTTCCGACGTCCCTGTGTCGGGCCTCGTGGTCCGCATGCCAGAACCGAGAACCGAACCCAGGGCCGCTATAGCTGCCTCTTGTTGCGCGGATGTCTGTGGAAGTGGCGATAGCTTGTTTCTCCGGCGGCGGTGCGGTCGGGATACGAACCACGCACCTGGCTGAGACGAGTCAGCGAAATTTCCGGGTCTCTAACAATAACACACGTGGAACTAATGGCACGTAAAGGTGTTTCAAGACGTTAGAAATGCGTTAAACTAGACTTTTACGTAACTATTATATTTCAAATTTTTGGACCTCCCGTTTGATTGGGGGAGGTATTTCGTACCACGGAAACCTCTGCCGAGTTTGCCATTAACCGCACTGACGTCATTAACAGCTTTTTTACACGCTTTATATTAGCTTCACCTGTATGTTTGTAACGGACTCCTTTGGGTGCGGTTTTGACCCACTTTAAACGGCAGATTTCATTCAGACTTTGTAGATTTATCGAGGACCGATGACAATACACTAATTTGTTAAGATTATTCCATTATTCAATTTGTAAAATAAGATTTTTGTCATTTTATATAATTTCACAATATTTAGTCGGCTTTGTTTATATCGCGCCAAAGACAAACTGAAAGAAAATAATTCGCACATTGTAAAGAAAACCATTTCGCTCATGTGGGGTACATGGTGTCAATAGTTATAAATATTTTATTGACATGTATGAGTAGAAGGATTATAATTTCGATAATATTTTAAAAAGCACCCCACGCTTTTTTTTAAAATAAAATACATTTTTTCTTATATACACTATTATTAATTTATATTTATTTAAAATGTTTACACTATACTTAATTCAAATTTATTAAAATTTATTTTCTATTTTTTAGTTTGGTTTTTTATATAAAGCGTGTTTTTTTTTAGTTTTCTTAAACTATTATTTATTTTCTATTTGGTCGGTGGTTCGCCCGCAGAAAACTCAGGTTGAACGAGCTTATCGCTCCTCCGTCATATGGCCGTGTCCAGATAAAGGGTTAATGCAACTTCCCAGATAACAACTGCCCTAAACCAGTGCCGCAGCCAGGATTCTGTGAAGGTGCGGGTCCAGTATAACCATTATATATATTTTTTATGAGTTTTAAGTGGCTTTTTTGTTATTAAGTAAATTGACTTTCACAATCAATTCTCAGGGAGCAGAGAACTTATAGAATTTGAACGTTGACATATACACATTTAAGTGATGATTTTGTGTGAGAAAAAGAAAACGACATTTATTATTTCGGTTTTCATTTTATTGTTTTTTTTTTTTTTTAATTCTTTGTTCCACTATCAAATCTTTTGAGTATTTCGTAAAAACAATTTGTAAATACTGCTGTTAAATGAATGAAACACACAAATGAAGCTTGTGTGACAGATACTTGGAGAAATACGTGTGCAAACCGGCATAAAAAAATCTGCTTGGAAACACTATTCCGGTGGCTTCTTTGTATGATGGAGAGAGGAAAAAAACATTCCTGTAGCCAGCGGTGGCCATGTCTGCATGATAGCATTCTAACTTCGTGGAGACGTTTTATTCCGTCAGCTCATTGTTGCGCCATATTGGTTAAATGCCCAAAAACATTGGCTGGAGTGCATTGTTTGCAGTGTGGAAACAGTTTTAAAGTGCCTTTTATTTTTAATGAAAGTGACTGTTTTCAATGACGGGGAGTCTAATTCATATTTAATAAACATCATCAGACGTGATCAAGCACCACTTTTGCAATGTTCTTGGCGTATACAATATTGAGATGGCGAGGTTAATGAGTGACTTCACCTACGTCACGGTAGCCGTCACCTGGCAGTTCCTGACTCAGCTGTGAAACATCACGCAAGAGATCACAATTAAAAACTTTTGTGGGCCATTTTACAGCTAATGATAATATTTGATAAATTATAGTGATAAAATTAGATACTAAACACAAAGAAAATGAGTGCTGCCGTAATAAATCGACAGGATAATGCTTAGTTCATAGCACTGACACGAAAATGAAATAAGCAAGGCACTGATGCAAGCGAGCGCGTACCATAGTTTTCAACAAAGTAAAATATGCACTGTAATTTTTTTTTTATTTTAAAGTTCCTAAACATGTCGGGCAAGTTATTAATCTATGCAATTGTTTGAGAAATTACCATGAATCCATTGTCTGCTACCTAAATTTGGGAGAATGTCATGTGAATATGGATGAATTGTCCACGTTGAAAACCTGGAGTGCATGTCCCGGGACATCGCCGAGTGCACAGGCAGGCGAGGAAGCGGCGAGTGCGATGGGACAGTTGGAGGCAGGACCTTGTGTTGACCCCTGAAGGCCGTGTTACACGCAGCGGCGCTTCAACGTGATTGGGTGGCAGACCGAAACCTTCAGTGAGCTATTGTAAATTACTCATTTCAGCTCCATTTGGGCCAATTTCCCTTCCCCGGTCCAATTTTTTTTGTAGGGTTTATTTATGTTTACTTATATAATTTAATTCATCAGAAGTTGTATAAAACAATTAAAAATTATTTAATGTCATGTTTTGCAACTGCGTCATATATTAAAGCCTATCTCCCAAAATGGTCTTCCTCCAAAGCTGAAACCAGGATGTTGTGAAGGATTTGACCATCATACGATGGCTTAGAATGAAAACTTTGTACCTACCTCATAAAATGCAAATTTTACAGCAGAGACAAAAAACCGTTCTTTCGCCTCCCCCCCCCCCCCCCCCTCAATTAATGGTTGTACAATTATTTTATGTGATTTCCCGATAGAAAGCAGTAGGATGCACATTTTATTTATTTCAGCCAAACATTTTGTGAGATACGAGGTTTTCCAGCCAAAAACATAAAAAAAAACGTATTTTCGTCCAAAAATTGAGATACGATGTTTTCATTCTTTTAAATCCTGGAAGGGAGGGTTGTTCCGGACCACATACAACCCCCCCCCCCCCCCCCCTTTTTTTTCCCAGGCTACGTCACTGCACATTTGAAAACACGACAAAAATGTGAGAGAGAAAATGTGTTTGCAACGTGAATGGCAGGCTTCTCCTGTGTTCGCGAGAGGACTATGACAGGATGCGTGAGGGTGGCCGTCTCACCTGGGCTGTGAGGCGAGGGCGCCGCCCCCAGGCGCTGCCGGCGCCATCTTGCCGCGCCGCGCCGCCGCCAGCGACTGCCTCCACGCGCCCCGAGCAGGCCCCGGTCGATACCCGCCCCCCTCTAGCCCGCGCCGCGGTGTCTCATTGGCGCAGATCAGCCGTCAGACGTGAAGCCTTTTCGGCGTGATAACGTCTTGTAAATCGATTAACGCCGGCTGCACGCACGAAAAATTGTCAACGTTCCGCCTGAGCCGAGTGTGCAAGAAACCGGCCAGCCACCGTGCGAGAAAATCTTCTATAATATCGAAACAGGTTAAGGCGGGCTTTTTAACTAATTGTTCGTGATTATATTTAAACAAATTATTTAAATTAAATTTGCAAAAACTGTATAGAGGCATTTTGAAGTAAGTGGCCCGGATTGGATGTTGGGCCTGTTGGTGAGGGATCTTAGTGAAATCATAACTATATATATATATATATATATATATATATATATATATATATATATATATATATATATATATAGTAGTTTTATACCAATAATATATCTATAAATCCTATTTCCTGGAATTTTTGTTCTGATACTGTGCATTTTCAGAGTACAAAATTTGGACCTATCACAATGGCAAGCTGCAAATTTCTGATATAAAAAACCTGTGTTTGTCATAGAATTTTTAAAACAAATTATATGTAACATTTTAAACACTGTCAAAAAGTGTTAGCAATTGACTTTTTGAATGTTTCACTTCAGAGTTTTGAATTATGTCTGCATAAATTATTTCATATTAAATATATGAATCATAAATAAACACGAAAAATAATGTAGTACATAAATAAAATAACAGAAATTTATAGTTTTTCTTAATTGATACAACTTTAAAATTGGATGCCATTTGCTCAGGGTTTCAGGATGGTTAACGCACAAAGAATAAATTTTTTGTGTGCTGTAGACAAAATGACAGTCGTACACACTTCCGCATATTGGACTGTAAAGAGTGAAGAAAATACTTGGTGATGGTAGCCCTATGGTACTAAAAATGTTACAAAAACTAGTTGAATATGTAAAATGGATCTTTGGTCTTTAAGTCTCCGTTTTAAATGTTGAGAACGTTGTGTTATCCAATCAGAATGGAGCGCGCGGAAATTTCCCGTCAAGCGTACAAGCTAAGGCTACTCTCCGAAACTGCCTCATTGGTACTAACATTCATGATCAAGAAATTTAACAACCTTACTTTTTAAGTTTAGTCTGACTCTTCATTAAAAAAAATAACGAAATGTGACAACTGATATTATTTGTTTTGAGGAGAAGAGGTGAAATAGAATGGTGCCATACTAGATACAACAGTGTAATTAAAATTATATATAGATTGTTTTAAAAGAATGATAACTCATTATTTCGAACTAAATAATAAAGATAACCGCCTGAAGTTGGCAATCATGGATGGTAACCAATATATTTCCCTTTGAAATCGTTGACGCTTCTAAATTTAATAGTTAAGCAAAAAAAAAATGTAAATATCTAAAATTAATTTCTGTTTTACACTCACGAAAACCTAAAAATGTGTGCTATATGTCTTAACGGTCGCTTGTCTAAAAATAAATTGTATCAAATTATTAAACAAGTTTTAAAACCAAATTGGTGTATTTCGTATGCTATCGCTTTTTCGTAGTTGGCAACGTAATATTTTGTCCTTATTTTGGCAAAGCTGGCAATGGTTGTTATTATATTATAAATTTTGTTTTGTTGTGACTTTTTTCGCTGTTCGTTTTCAAATTCGAATAATGAAGGCGAATCGTCCTCAGAACAGAACTTGGTATGTAGTTGAGTAATGTTGAGTTATATGATTTAATTTATTTCGTGTAACCTCTGAATAAGTTCATGAATATTTGTAGGCTACAGTGAATCGATAATAATGTCGAAAACAGTGAGGGGTGATTATTTGAGAACATTAACAAAATGAATGGAACCGGCCCCAGGCAACTCTACAACGTATTGCCGGAATTATAATAGCCCGTCGCGTCTGTTCTTTCCATCCTCGTTCGTCAGTCGTGGAGCGATTTACAGCTCCGTTCTTCCGTCGTAATATTTTCCCTTATATGGGCTGCCTACTGTTGAAACTTAAATTTCGGCGAAAATTTATATTTATTTATTTTCTTAGCACCCAATAGATTCAGTTGATGAGCAGTGGCTCTTAGAATATAGGGCTTGTCAACATGGTTACAATTTTTATGAAATACATGTATATGATTATATACACTATTTCTAATGTATGTACAATATATACATTAGCTAGCATAAAAGTTATATTACAACTTTCTAATAATGGATATTATGTTAAACAATTAAAATAAGTATGAATTAGCAGAGGTCACATCATAGTTAAAATTCACAATTATTTTCTTATTAGGTTGGTTTGACAGTCATGTAAGCCATGCAATAACTCATTAAACTCTTAATTAAACTCATGCAATAACTCATCTGACGTGGGTTTTTAGAACGGATAGAAAACATGGTTTTCACATACTACACAAGTCCCTAAATTTACCTCGAAGGGTAATGTGTCAAACTGTTCTTTTTCATAAACCAGTAGGAATTATACCATGTATAAAAGGTAAATTTAGAGACGTCTCTAGTACTTCAAAAACATATTTTCCGTTTTTATTTACTTTTCGTTCCCGAAGCCGAGACATCCAATTATGGTATACGAATGTAAGCTATAAACTATTATTTTTTTACAAACTAGTAGGAATTATGAAACATCCCTTCAGGGTAAATTCAGGGACGTGTTTAGTGTGTGAAAACCGTTTTTACAGATTTTTTTTTATCCGTTCTATAGAGCCAAGAAGTCCAATAATTATCTAAAATGTGTTCAAACTTAAACTATCAAATAATTATGTAAGCTTCTAAAGATTTAAATAAGCTTCAAAAAATTAAAACTTAATACAATTTTGGCACACAAAAATCTCGAAACCATTTGGAGGTTATAATTATTTCTGGCTTGTTCCACTTGCGAAAAATATAGAGTGCAGTACACAACCCTCCATCAAACTAGCATGACACATGATGTGACCACTCAACCTTCAGCAAGTCTCCAGTAATGCTTTGTCTGTTTATTCCAAAATATTCTCTGTTCAAAAAAAAATTAACTCCACGATTATTTAAATCTGTAATGTTCAAATATACAATTTTTGGAATCCCATTATTATTTTTACGGAAATCAGTGACTTTAAAACTTTGTTGTGCTATGGGTAACAGCTATTTTAGGGTCTATAAAAGACCCATTGTTAATTGTCAAAATAAGCCAGTCTGGTTGTGGATGTGTGGTTGCAGCGAGCAGCAGGCTCGGTTCATACAGGAGCGTATATCCACGGTGGAGAAGCACTTTGCCGAACTCTGCACGTCGTTCGCGGCATACACGCGTAAGGCCTCCAGGTATGTTCATTGACGGTGTGCTTCTCTGATAGTTGTGAAACTGTACATTAGCACAATTATTTTTTATGATCTGGATTTTTCAACATAGTAAATTAAAACAGCAAGCATCTACCGCAAGATCGGTGTATACAGGTTTATGACATCATATCAGGATCAATGGAGAAACTCAGATATGTGGCACACAGCTATGACTGTGTTGTAATATTGTGTGCGGGTTTCTGTCGTGTTTGCAGGCTGAGATGTGTTGTTATGTTGTGTGCGGGTTTCTGTCGTCTTGGCAGGCCGAGATGTGTTGTAATATTGTGTGCGGGTTTCTGTCGTGTTGGCAGGCTGAGAGACAAGGGGGATGAGCTGTCGCAGACGGTCCAGAGCTACGCGGAGGCTGAGAGCGTGAACAGGTCGCTGAAGACCGGCCTGCTCAGTTTCTCTGCCGTCATGGCCGCCATTGGAGACTACAGGTGAGGGCCTGCACCTCTGGCAGGCCCCCGAGCTTGCCTGAGTGGCTGCTACAGGAGGAGGGAACTCTAAATGCAGCAGGAAATTCAAGCACCAATTCACAATTGCAGTTACAAAGCCAATATCCCATACCGAACTTAGCTTGTTTGTTTTTTAAAACAGTGATCGTTAGGATGAGAAAGTTGTCTGGAAAAATATAACCACATATTTTCATGTAAATTTTTTCCTATTTTCCATTACTAACATTGACTTACATAGCTGATTTTTTTAAAATTATTTATTACAATTTTTTTTGATACCACATGTATAGTCTCTGGGATGTGTGTCAGTTGAAAATGTATAATACTGGTACAAGTACTGAAACACAATTAAATTTGTTAAAGATTAAATACATGTATCAACAAAATTAAAAAAAATATATCAGAAATTTAACAGAAAGAACAAAATTTGTTCAACACTAAAAATATAATAAATATGGTTCCAAGAAAGAAAATATAAATGATAAGCACCAAAATATGTCACAATAATTAAAACAGCATCAGAACTTTCTTAATAACAACCGGCGGCTATCACACGGTTGTACATCTACATTATTGTTTAGTTAGGTGTATTTTTTGAAGTGAAAATGATTCACAGGTGGCGGGGTAATGCGAGGCTCCAGGGTTGGAGGGGATACATATAACGAATAACGTAAAGTCAGAAAAATCTGTATGCTGGTTTTTTGTTGCCATGTTCGTTGAAGTAGCTCGGCTTCTGGGTTGTAGCTGCGTCCTCGGCGAATAATTCACCGACGTTTTGGTCGACATTGCAGTCACCATTATCAGGGAGCAGTTACCTACTGTAGGTAGCTGTAGGTAACTGCTCACTGATGATGGTGACTGCAATGTCGACCGAAACGTCGGTGAATTATTCGCCGAGGACGCAGCTACAACCCAGAAGCCGAGCTACTTCAGACAATGGCTGTGGAAAGCCTGCGAACGTTATTGCCACGTTCGTCACAAGGAATCGGTTTTGCGGGCACTTTCCCAATAGTACGCCATGTCGGAGAAAGGTTCATTCGAAAGAAGAAGCAAGTCAAATTTTTGGCGTGACGACTCGCAGCACATTTAACTGGATTCAGGGCCACAACTAGAGTCTCTGGCACCCGGGGCATGAATGGATTCATGCGCCCCCCCACCACCACCCCCCTCTTTTTTTGCACATACCACACAAAAAAAGCGGGGGGGGGGGACCTCCCACGGGAAAAATGGTGCTATTTAAGCGCATTTTCCATACCTACATGTAACAGTTTCTGTGCTACTGTAACTTCCATGCATCAACCCACTACCAGTTGTAGTAGGGAATTACAATGCAAGCCGGCGATTTCGGCGCCCCCCCACAGCTTTGCGCCCGGGGCGTATGCCCTGCTTGCCCCCCCCCCCCCCCCACCCCTTAGTTGCATCCCTGACTGGATTAACATGCTTTTGACGAGTTGAGCACATTTCCATATAATATGCTTCCAGTTTTCCTTAAACAACAGTAACCATTGTTCACGCTACGGAACGCAGGGCTCGAGCGGCGCCGGGCTGTGTCGCAGGGACGCCCACGTGCAGCGCCTGGAGGCCAAGGTGGCGGGGGAGCTGGGGCAGTATGACGCGCTGTGCCGCCGTGTGCGCCAGGAGGTGAAGGAGGCTCTGGCCGTGCGAGACCGCGAGCTGGCACGGCGGCGCCAGCTGGACCGCCTGCGCCAGCGCAACCCGCACAACCGGCACCAGATCGTATCCTCGTGGCGTGTCCCGTACCTAGCACAGTGGCGCACGGTTTCACATTTCTAATTCAATATATGCTTTTCATGTATTTTCTTCATAAACAGATTACACTTGCAACCCCTTTTGTCACAAGGAAAAATTTAAAAAAAAATCATCTCGCAACCCCTTTTGTCACAAGGAGTAATTTAAAAAAAAAAAAATCATCCAATTGCCTGAGACTTCTATCTTGTGGGAAGCCTGTCGAATTAACTTAAAACCACAGGCAGCCGTGTGAGCAGGTGTGGAATCTTCCATAGTGGCATGAGCCTGGTTGTTACCTACGATCAAAAATTGAGAATCAGTAGTATACTTAAGCTATGACTCTGAAAATACTAGTGAAATGGTTTACGATTGTCGTGCAAGAGTTTTGGCCGGTTGTGTGGTAACCGAAAGTTTAGTTTAAGAATCAACAGAGATGGTTATATATTGTGTTAGTTATTCATAACCGTTATTCATGATCTAGAATGCACAAAACAGGTCACTGGATGGTGTAAGCTCCAGCAAAGTTGTTGGAACGTCGAGCGCTGGTATTCCACGGTCCGGGTGTGGTCCTTGACGCGCGACAGTCGCTGGCAGAGTCGGAGCTGCTGAAGGCGAGCGCGGACGTGTCGCGCACCGTCAAGGCGCTGGAGGAGCAGACGAGCGCCTTCGAGAGACGCAAGCTGCGCGACGCCCGCACGGTGCTGCTGGACTTCATCACCGCGGAGATGAGCCTGCACGCCAAGGAGCTGGAGCTGTTCACGGCCGCGTACCGCGACGTGGCGGCCGTCAACGAGGACGCCGACCTCCAGGTGACCTGCCCCCCCGCCCCTGTTCTACCCTATCCACACCTATCCTCCCCTATCCTCACCTATCCTCCCCTATCCTCACCTATCCTCACCTATCCACACCTATCCTCCCCCCTTTGTTCCCCCCGCCAGGGGTCGGCGGTGCACTTCAAATGGACCTACTTATGCAAAAAGGAACCAACCCACAATTTTATTATATTTTATTTGGAAAATAAATAAAATAGTATAAGGTTGATCGTACCGCCGTTGCTATTATTATATCTGTTTTTATACTAGACCATTAAAATTATACCCACATTATGTTATCAATAGGAGAATTACAATTTATAATTAACTTTAACTTCAAAATACTCAGAATAGGTTTCATGTGGGTTGGTTCCTTTTTGCATAACTACGTCCAAATATGCTTGATAAATACTGGACGCTTTGCAACTAAAGCAAAAAATAATTACAGGTGGTCGGGAATGACATTTTTTGGCTTCGGGGCGGGATTGGACTTGTGTATGATTGGACTTGCGATGTTTTTTAAATTTGTGTAAATATGTTGGGACACTGAGACATTCCTTGTATCAAGACTGTGTTTGAACTTCCCGCGCTGCTGGCCGAGGTAGCGCCACTATATGGCAGTGCTGGCAACTAGTAGGTCTTTGTTATTGCGCCGCCGCGGTGAGTCGTTCCGTCAGGAAGATGGTGTTATCAGTCCACAGTCAAAACGGGACGGGATTTCGCTCGGGAAAGATATTTGATTTTCAATGACAGGATCGGGAGCAACAGCATTAAAATTATGTCGCTTAACTTGGTATGCAGGAAAAAAAAACATTTACGTATTATTAAAATTTCTCTCAAACCAGCTAATCCATCCCATAAACCATTAATAGTCCCAATTGATTTCAAGTTCACAAAAAAAAATATTGATATACAAGGACAAATAATAATTAGGTAACACATAATTCCCTGTTCTGTTCCGTAAATTTTCATGATACGAAAGAATTACTAACTCATTTGTAGCTTTAGGATGTATAATGTGTCTGTGTGTGCCTGTTGTTGAACCATACTCAGTTTTTAGAACAGAAGGGCAGAAGTGAATTGCATCCTGTTATCAGGTAATTTCTTTAAGAATTTACAAATAGGTGCTTAATTAACACCTGGATATATTTTGCCACTACTGCTAGGAATGTCATATTTAGAAACCACACATTTTTAAATCATAAAATTTACTGTAAACATGTTATTACGTCCACTTTTGAATTACATTCTCATTTGCTGTAATTTACTTTTGATCATACATGATGACCAACTGCAAAAACTTAAAACATCATTGCTGATGTTCTGAAAATCCAACAGAAAATTGTGGCATAAATATTTGCAACCAAAACGGTTTCTTTTGGTTTATTTGTTAAAAATTAAGTTTATGTCATTTTGAAAGTGAAATGTTTGGCAACATTTTTCATTGCTGCTCTCGTGAAGTTTACAATGAGATGAGACCTAAAGATAACGGTAAAGTTGTTTACGTTCGTCAAATGTAAAACAAAAAATTAAAAATAAGTTTGATCACATTGATTACTTAATTAATTCTGAGTTTTTACGTTTAACAGCGTTTATGATTGAGTGTTGAATGTGATATCTGTACGGTTTTTTTTTTGCAAAGTTGCTGTTTGTTACGTGACACAGATTGTGACGAAAACAAAGTACATAATATTTTTTTTTTGTAACATAAATATTAGTTTGTTGGTGATTTTATTATGAAAAAAAAAATGGTTTTCCCAAAGTATTATTAGAGGAGAAAAATTATTTTCCAGGAGTTCGGGAATGGTCTCTTTCCCAACTGTTATCAAGTTTCGGGACACCATCCAACTCAAAAAATAATTATGATAAAACAAAATAAACGTAGTACTGATTCAATCATTTGGATTTAACGAACAGAAATGCTTGTTAAAATATGAATATTTGGGTGTATTAGGGTTGTGTGAACATGGTATGCTGAAACTTCAAATAATTGGGACTTTTGAAATGAACTGAAAAAAGTGCAAACTGGGCAGAAGCGATGTTGGCGCACCTGTGCGCTCGTGTTGCAGGACTTCCTGCAGGTCAGGGGCGGCCTCCACGCGGTAACTCTCTCGCTCATTCCCTCACGGTCTCGTCGTGTTGCACGCTGCATGTCCGCACTGTGTTTGCTTGCTTTCTCGTGCTGTCGACGCTGTCATAGGTACTGTTCCCCTTGGTGCTTGTTGCTCGGCGACTGACTGGCCTAGAGTACCAGTTGTGGATAAATACCATCAAATTTACATCACATACATGATAGCGAGAGATAAATCTGTAGTGGGAGAGAGAATATTAGAAGGCTGAAACATTTTTACAGATAATATTCATGTGATTTAAATGGTCAGTCTCCATAAATACCTATTTATATTTGAATGTGAGGAAAAATATAATAAAACGCAAGTTGGCTAAAGGTTGCTAGGAATTATTTCATGACTTGCAGTTTGATCCAGGACTTGTTAGCAGACCAGACCTTGACTTTGGCGGTTTTCCTGAGGAAGTTACTGGTTGTGCTTTGCATGGCTGTGAATGTGTGTTTTACATTACAGCGTGGGTTTGAGTTATCTTCACAGATGAGTGTGGTGATGCTTCAAGCCTGACTCATATCACATGAGCACAGGACAAGTGCTGACCGCTCATTGTCGCAAGCCTGTCCGTGCGTTGCCGAACGTTGCTCAGCTCCTGATAACACTCGGTGCACAGTGTGTTGTTGTTGGTTGATTAACTGTGTTAGCACAACCACGTAGTTATGATTTCATCACTTGGATGTAATATGCATTATTTGCACTTCAGTTTGTGTTAAATTGATTCTAATATCAATGGAAAACAGCACCCTAATCTTTTATTTAATGTCACCTCTTTATAAGATGTACTAGTCTTTTTAATTATCACTTGCAGGCATTTTTTCAATAAACATTATATTTCTGGCTGAACAACAAATGCGAAGGATGTATTGAGTTAAAATTTAAGAAATAGCTCTTTAAAAAAATAGTAATGACTAAAAAATTCTACATGGCATATGAGATTGAGCTTCAAACTTTTTTTATATATGCATTAGTTTTATTTTAGCCTAAGGCTGCAGCAAAACCCTGTTAAGAATTTCCTTGAAAATTTTAAACATATTAAAAGGATAAAGTAGTATGTATTTGTAGGTCAAGTGCTAAATTTTCTACAACTTAGGCAGGAAATTTTATTAAAAGGGTTTTACTATGTGTGTGTATAAAATGCCTTTCACAAACCTTTTATGGATGAATTAAAAAAAAAATTAATGTTACATTCCAGTAAATACAAATATTTGAAAATCGATTTTAACTCTTCGACCAGCCATTGCAAGATGGCAGCTGAAGCACTTCAGGTGAAGGTAAAAATGCATAATCTAGGGAGAAATCACTGTGACTTGCAACACTTGTTTAATTTTTAAATGTTTCATGCAGTGATACATTAATTATATATGTAAACAAAGCTGCCACTATAAATATTGGTAGGCAAGTAGCTGATGTCTCCACCTTTAATAAATGTCGGGGAAAGCTCTAGGATCGCTCAACATGACATATAAAAAGAGATGCAAAATTACTAAAAATAAAAATCCTGGTTAACTTGAGATTCTCTACTTTGAATTCATAATTTGTTGCCACCCTTAAGTAATGAAATTTCTTGAGTAGTGGGGAAGGGCTAGCACCATTTTAGCAACTGTGTGGAAGGTAATGTGTGTTGAGTAACAGGAAGTTCGTGGGTAATAACTTGTGCTATCACTGTGCACGTGAGCGTAGATCGCAGGACAGAATTGAGTAGCCCCTTACTGAAGGGGTCCAGCTGTGTTTGCAAAATAGTGACTGAAAAGGGGTTTGTAAATGTATATGTCAAAAATATATTTAATGGAAAAACATTCCATTCATTTTAATTTTTTTTTTAATTTATTGCACACATTTAGGCCGACATATGGGCAGTATACAACATACAATCACCCATCCAACGATGATTTGTCAGTTAAAACCAACGCACAAAACTCTAGGGCCATAACGTGTTTCCCTTGCAAATCCCGCAGATTTGCGCTCCCTCGATTTCAAACACACTTAGCTAACCAACCAGTGCAAACCTAGCGAGGCAGTGGCCAGGGCTGGAGGGGTTCCCGCGGGTGAGGGGCGGAGAGGTGCGAAGAGCGGACTGCTTGCAGGAGTTCCAGGCAGCCATGCGCGTGCCGGAGACGCTGGCACGCCTCGACACGGTCAAGAGGATGTCCTTGCGGGACTCCACCTCCTTCCTGGCGAACCTGTTCAGCACGCCCACGCCGCCGGCGCGCCTCGCGCGGAGTCCCCCTGCGGTGGGTACGCACGCTCTCGCCTGTACCGTCCGTGCTTCCCTGATCATGCCTGCACAATCAGGGAAGCTAGAGATTCACCATCTCAGATGCATGTCGTACTGCTTTTTGGGAGAGAGATCAGTTCAATATTCTTAATGTGGTTGACATGTTGACTTAATCCATCCTCTTCACAAGTTTGCAGGGGGGGAGGGGGAGCAGGCAGATGACTAATCACCTGTAAATTCTGGGCTACTTACTGTTACAGCTGTTTCACAGTCATTAGCAACAAAGAGAGGACAAATTTTGAGACAGCCATAATTTTGTTTGAAATCTTAGTTTTGCTATGATTGGTTGGCTGCTTGTAGCCGTGATGTTAACTCTGCTCTGCGGTGTCCAGGAGTCTCCGAGACGCGACCACGACTTCGCTGCGGACGACGTCTCCTCCGCCACGTCAGAGGAGACGCAGCGTAGGCACGAGAGTGGTTTCTTCAAGTGACGAGTGTCTGCATGCCTGAAGCTGCTTGTTTTTATATAAGGAATATTTATTATATCTATCTGTAGTTCAGTTTTTTTTTATACAAAAAATAAAATTTATCCTTGACTAGTTTAGATTCTCTGACCGCCTACATAACTTACATAAACCATGTTGTCATTTACTACATACCTACAAAGAGAATTGGTGCCTGGAAAATGCAGTGTTTGATCTGATAGTTTTTGAAAGATGCACTGACTATGCAATGAGTATGTGAAGACTGAAAGCCACAGCAGCTGGACATAGTCACTAAATTACAATGGCCTTGGTTATGCCATCCACTTTTAAAGCATATGCTCTGCCTTTCCTAGATCCTTCTCAATCCATGCCTGTAAACCAAAGACCATCACCTCACCATCAGTCTAGGTATCCACACAGTATCTAGTCTGAATATTGGTCAGACTGTATTCTATCCTCGGCCAATACTCGTTAGCAAGTCGTAATACAATTGCGAGATTTTTCTACATGCAATGTTTAGAGTTGTATTGTTCCTTATTGCTTCACTACACTAGAGAAACCCTTGCGGATTCCTGACAACAGAAACTGGCTATCCCAATTAACTTAGTTTCAGTTGCAATAATTTGATGCGGCAAGTTACTTGATGAGCTCTCACTAACCCTTAAGAGTCTGATGATTTTTTTTTACTTGTATTCTTGTGGACAAGATCGTTAGACGGACACACACCATACAAGTAAGACAAGTTATAGAGGAAGTCGCCCATGATTATGACCGACAGTATTGTACCATCCCGGCACCTGCCAGGAAGCCATTGCAACAAACTCAGGTTCTCCCAGACGCAAGTGCATTTCATCACAGCGTCACCTCGCCGATGCCGTAAATAGTGCATTGGTTTGAACCTGGATAAAGGCTTCCTTGGAACACCAACACAAAGGACTGGGTCGATAAGTCACACGCGCTGTACATGGAAATAATAGCGAACTTCCATGTCAACACTTTACCAAACCTTACTGCGCATCGCAAATCTTTCGAGTAAAACACACCTTAAAAACTGTAAAAATTACATTTTATTGCATCAAAGTTACTCTAGGAATCGCAAGAGTTCGCTGCTCATTAACGTGAGAAACACAATACAAAGAAATACACAAAAACAATTATTTGGTGAGAGAGCGGGTCTACTTGTCCGGTCCCTCGACGCCCGCCTGGGTCATGAGGTCGGCTATGTTCTTCTCCAGGTCGTCTATCCGGTTGCCCATCTCGTCGAGTGGCTGCAGTTGAGGAAGCACTCCGCAACAGTTGCCTCAATCGGGGGTTAAACTACATGATGTGAACATACAGACATTGACTTCCAACAGCCAGGCCTTGATTTATAAACGGGCCAACCGGGCATTTGCCCAGTGAGCCAGTTTTTGAAGTGTGTGAAAAAAAAATCTGACAATAATGCAGGGACTGGAAAAAATAATTTTTTTTTTTTTCACATGTAATGATTTGATTTTCAAAAATACATGTCAAAGGAAATATAAGTTTGTGCACTATTGCAGTACGCTTAAAAATACTAGGCCTTAAATCAACTACTTTGTAAAAATTGATTTTAAAATCATTAAAAAAAATACACAGTATAATATAACTCATTATTACGGTAGTTATAACAGCCATATAAAATCAAGAACCATTTATCTTGTATCTTTCAACGAGCAATTCTTGTATGTATGTATATATAACCTGAATCTTGGAAACCACTCCAACTATTTTCATGAAATTTAGTATGCAGGGCAATAAATCGATCTAGCTAGGATTCATTTTGAGAAAATGTCATTTCATCCGTGTTTTCATCAATCAACTTTATCGATTATCAACTTAAACATAAATGACTCTTCCTGACATCTATTGGTGAGTAATAATACCATTTTTTTTCTTATTGGGAGTAACTACTTTAACGACACAACAGTCATCCAGGTACTTAAATTTAAATAAGGAAAAATTCAAACAGCCTATGCATTTCAACAACCTTTGTATTTAGTTGCAGAGGTGGTGTTTTAAAAGTGATGATAAATAATCTTGAATTTGTACTTTTGTATGATCTTTGAGGGAGATGGAAAAAAGTGGAGGAGGGGGGGGGGGGGTGCCCAGAGCGTCGTAAGTCGGGGCCTGGCAACTGCCATTCCTGCAGATGACTTCACAGAATTACAATCAATGGGTAGAGATCGGCAAAATTCGCGGTTTCAATGGCCTTCAGGATAGACTGCACATACCCCTGTACACTCGGGCAAATAACGCAAGTTCATTGGCTGCCGACTTGTAAGTCGTCTCAGCTGGTTTGTCTGTGATTCGATCCTTCTTTGGTTGAGGGTTTATAACTGGTTGAGATTCGTCCAGATGAACAGTATGCCAATAGCAAAATTATCTAGGAGGTGTATGTGTTTGAATTCTAGCCTATCACCGAATGAATCCGCGAATTTTGCAGGTCTCTATCAATGGGGTATTATCCTAAATTATCTTGTGTTCATTAATTTGTTTTTGTGCAAGATTTTTAATAAATTCACATTATAACCATACCTAACTAAACGTCTCCCTTGGACAAGACAAGTACCACTTCCTGTCCACACTTTTGTTCACTTTGCACTCAATTTCTTTTGCTATCATTACAACTATAGTATATGCCATGAACAAGTACACTTTTCTGTAAAGTAACTTTTTATCATAATTCCTAGTTTGACATGTCATTTCCAAGGGGGAGGAGAAAAGGTAAATGGTTGAACATACTAGTTCTTTGAAGAACACGGTACTTTTCTCTAGTAAATAGAATAATTTAAGTGGCTTTCCAAGAAGTGCCTCATGTGAATAATTAATTTAAAAAAAAAGTGCATGCACTTGGGACAGACTATACTTTTGGAATCATGTTTCTGCAATGGACTTCCTTACATATCTGCAGCTATAGTACATGCAGAATTTATTAAATAGTTCTATGCACAGCAACTGCCACTCCTCAAATTATTTTTCTTGTGTATAACAACATGATGTGTTTTACGTAACACCGAAGGCCATTCCATTACAATATGTTTAGCCAACACTTAAAATATATAATAATGTATAAAATTTATTTTCTAAGCATAGTTTAGGTGTGTTTATATTCTAAACAAATCTCTAATCTCCAGTGAGCTTTGAAAAAATATTAAGCGCCAAATACTGTTTTTCACTTTATGAAAATCGAAGTTGACTTTTGTCTACATGCAAGAACTGTGTGTGTATAAAAGAAGGTGGTTAATCGTGCGGATCTAATTTGCTGACGCAAGCACCGATCTCAACTGGGGAGCGTGTTTGTGCCAGGCGCAAGTGTAAAAGGATATTTCTGGTGATGATCTGGTCAGACATGGTCTGGAACTTGTCTTGCATGCCCTGAAGCAGTGTCTGCACCTGGAACATCACAAGGGAAGTGCACAAGACGGCAGCTAGGTCTAGTGTTAAGTGTGAGCGCTCTGGGCTTCAGAACTTTGTACATACCATCCATCATACTTTATAACCCGTCCTACATGCGAAATATTCCATGGAAACTAAGTCACCCAACTTTTAAAACAAACATGGCTACCCTAAAGACGTTTTCCGGTGACGTCACAACCTTCCAATTTTTATCTGACATAAGGTGTTGGAAGCGAAAGTTTGAGTATTTAAGCGGGAAATGGCTGTCTCATTGGTGTTACAAAAAAAAATACCACAGACCAAAACATATTTATTAAAAAATAAAGAGGCGGTAAGAGACTGGACTCGCATTCCAGAATTACTCGCTCAACCTGATTTCGGTTTCTAAATGTGAATGGAAAAGAAAGGTGAATTTCGCAGGTTATCTAACCAAGACACGAAAGGCTGTTAACCAGCAGCACTAAATAATGTTAAATAATAAGTGTTTACACGTAATACACACACAATCATATATTTCTGTGGGTTTGAGGTGAAGAGAGGGTGACAGTTCCATTCGCTCTTCCGTAAGACCACCACTGCTGTTTAGCATGACTACTAAACCATACCCTACCTAATTAATATTGTTATTACTATTGCAGTTAAGGGAAACATTGTAGCTTATTTAAAAGTACGTGAAACAAAAAAATTCCCGTTCCAGCAGTTGAAGTATCTACAGGGTCTTTTAAACAAAATATGAGTACGAGGAGTCCAAGCTCGACAGAGGTGAAACTTCTTGCTTATTGGTACAGATAGAGATATTAATAGCATTTTTTTTATTGAAAAAGATTTAATAATTGAGAATATCAAGGATCAGGTATGATCACAAATGAAAAAATGCCTTTTTCTGCATCCTGTACTTTCAAATTCGTTTATTGGCACCAGTGGCGTAGCCAGGATTTGTGTATGGGGGGTGTTAAGAAGCATGCCCCCCCCCCCCCCCCCCCCCCGGAGTAAAGCGGTGGGTCCGGGAAAATTTGGATTTTAATGTGTAAAATAGTGCTATTTTAGCAGTTTTCAGTACTTAAATTTAAATATTGTAATGGTAAAAATTTTATTAATTTTAATATGAAATTTGTTTGAGTGATGAATAAGAAATTAATGGTGCAAATTGGGGGGCGGGGGGGGGGTTTGAACCCCTTAACCCCCCTCCCCTGGCTACGCCCCTGATTGGCACTAATCTACCAATATTACCAGTACACATTGGCGGTGAAACAAAGAATATGTATTGCTTTAATTGTATCATTTAATTCACTTAGATAAACATAAATGTACTGTAAATGGTTGTTTCTTACGTATTGGGTTAACTCCTGCACATTTTTTGGATCATTGCTGTTACTTCCCGCGTAGTTTTGTTGATCGTCGGCACTTTTCAATTCCTGTTTAATGTCAGCCATTATTTACTCTACAAACTTCATGCAAAACTGACGATCCAAATAAAAAATTATAAGTCCGTCAAGTGCGCCTAGAAATTATGTTTCAATAGTATAAACACAGCGCGTTAGCAGCAAAGATATATCCGCCTACCGTACAGCCGTACCACTCGGGGAATGGCACAAGGCCGTCAATCACACGCAATTTAGCGCCTGGTACACAACGGTACGGGTTTATGGAAACAAAATATATAGCGTTCAAAATACGTTTTAATAAACTACCTCTTATATAATTCCCGTATGATTAAAAAAAAAATTACCTATTTAAAATTACTATAACTAATACGTGAAGTTAATCTATAAAATTTTAAATTAAATCAGAAGTAACATTGGATTTAATTTCTCTTGATGACGTTTATATTGTTTTACAATTGTTACTCCGCGGTTTTACTTAACACTAGAAAACATAGTAAATAATAACAATGTTAAGGACTTTCATTACAGTTTATCAATATTTATAACTTTGAAATGGCATCAATTGCTTTTCTGCTAGAGGATGCTTCAAATTTACTTCTCGAAATACAGTTACGAGAAGAGTAAGTATTTTCAAATTTTAATGTTTTTATAACCCAAATTTTTATATAAATATTTCCTGCATAACGACATAGACGTACAGCAACAAAGAAGGATATTTACCAAATGTAACCATGTTAATGGGCACAATTCCCAAAAAATAATTATTTTTTTCCTGTAAAAAATTAAGGAATATAAAAAAGAGTGTATTCCTACGACACACAAACCATCACAAAACTCATTCAAATTAGTCTAAGGTGCGAAACTAACAGGGGCGGATGCGGGAGAAGAGGGGGGTTATTGAGGAGTCAAAGTTATAAAACTCTTTTCTAAATATTTGAAGACAGTATGTTATTGTGTAAAAGCTACATCGCGTATGGCTACTACTGGAGATCCATACACCAGTGTGTATTCTAGTGTCAATAGTCAAGTAAGTTATTTTAATTATGTTGATTTAAATTTTGAATTATTTATTTATTGTTCAAAATCCCCCTACTAACAAAAAAAAATACATGTATCAAGCACTAGAAACTGTTACCCAGGAAACTTGATATAAGTACAAAAAATATCCAATTTTGTATTTTAAGTCATCTTCGATTTTTATAAATGTGCTCCCTGCACCACAGCACAGAATTTTCTACATGTAAATATAAAAATACAGCTTATAGGCTTATATAGTATCGAGATTTTGTGGTCCACATCTACAGTCCCTAAACATAAATTATATTTATCTATCTCGTGTTCATATCGGAACTATGTCACAGAAAGCATGCCTTCATTACAGTGATATATACCTTGACAAGGTACTGTTCTAGACATTATGCAAAGACGAGGTACCAGTACTATCCACAGCTGTAATAGCGTGTCCTGTCAGAATGACAGGAAACGAAGGAAATTCTATGGGAAAATGTGTGCCCATGCAGGATTGATGGAAAATTACGTACGGAACGAATATATAGGTTCCAGAGTGTAGGCAAAAATATGGTTGAATATGTAACTGACATTTGTGAGCAGGTAAATGCGATGAACATTACTTTAAATAATGATGATTTTATTTTACTATTTGTTGAGAACATGCTGCCGGAGGTGCGGTGGGAATGCGCGTTCATTGAAAAGCTTAGAACGTTAAGAGACGTCTGCAAGTGGGCTACCGAAGTAGACAATATTTGGTGCGCCGTGCAGGAGTGTGAAAATAATAAACAATTTTTAGGGACAACAATAGTTGTTTCGCGGGGTAAGAAATGCTATAATTGTGAAGACAATAATAATAAATGTGGTAAACAATTGAGAAGATAAATTAAGGTATCACTTGTTTTACACGTGGAAAGGTATGGCATTATGCCACGCAATGTGAAAGTGGTACTAACGGTAGTCCGGAGATTTCAGACAAAAATAACTAAAAATTTACGTATTTATAATTAGGGAAATAGTTGTGGAAAATCGCTATGAACGTGGAGTTCAAGTTGAGATCAAAATAAAGTTTAAAAATAATATCAAAGGTCAAGGCGTTTTCAATGGTGAAAAATAAACACACACACAAAAGGGAAATGTGAAGTTGAAAAGTTAGACACTTTACATGACAGGGAATTATTTTGTTGCCACTGCCTGGAGGTTGGTCATATGAAAACAGTATGATAAACATGTTAAATGAGAATGTCAATAAAAAATATTTTAGTCACAAAAAATCAAGAAATAAGCAGAGGGTATTTTTGTTTAGGGATTGGTCATTCTGAATTAATGTTATTACACAAAACCGTTCGAGAAAAAAATTAATCCCATTGATTTTGTCAATTGAAAATTGTAATTTATTTCAAGCGAAGTTTAATCCAGCAGCAATGATGATTAAAAGAGAATTATTCCAAAAACCGACCTCCGTAGCGCAGTCGGAGGCTTGCGGTGCGAGGGGTTCTGGGTTCAAGTCCCGGGTAAGACATGGGTGTCAATTTACATTCAGAGATTTGATTGATAAGATATGATAATGCTTCGAATAAGGACACATTACCCTATGGTCGTGGGCTTCAGGCTGTTGGCCACTATCAACTACAAAAAAAAAAAATTCCAAAACTCCTGATCACAGAGCTATCTCTTGTTCCTATGATCCTCTGCTGCTCTCTTGTTTACATTGAGAGTTTGCAGGTTATGTTGGTTATAATTGCTGTTATGTTGGTTGTCAAATGTGTTTATAGTTAATTATTATTATTAAAACTAAAAATTAGTGACATTGAAGACAATTTAGTGTCTGTTGGCGTGAGCAATGAAGGCAGCCGAAAAAGGAAGAAAAATAGGGTTGATGAAAAGAGTACTTGCAATTCAAAGGCTTCAACACATACAATCCTTGTCGACACAATAGTAAGCACTTTCAAGTGCAATAAGTTTTCACCTAATGACTAAGTACTTTAGGAACAAACTTTTAGTGTCGGATAAAGTAGCTCAGGGTAACTTCAGTTCTAGTTTTATTGATGTTCTCGCAGTAAAACGGCGCAGACCATTGGCCACAAGCAATAACAGCTGACCAAAATCTGGTTCGACCAAATATCGCTTAATAACGTCCAAGGAAAAAAATGTTGCCTGTTGCAAGAAGCTTTTCATGCAAGTAATGTGTGTGAAATCTGCCAAGTCTGAAGGTGAGCATCTTTATGAAAAAATAAGTGGAGACCGAAAGTCTCATAAAAATACAGCAAAACGCCTTGTCAGAATTTATCAATAAGATAAGGGGAACAGAAAGCCACTACTGCAGGAAAAAGTCTAAAAGGATTTATCTCAGTGAAAACGTAAACATAAATATACTGTACAAGTTATACAACGATGCCCAACAGGATGACAGCCTCAAAGTCCCAAAATATCTATTTAGAAGAGAGTTTTAAAAATTCAACATTGGATTTAGGTCACCTGTGTCTGATGTCTTCAGTTATCGTACAAAGTTCAAACATTTAATTGGCACATAGGACGGTCGCAACCAATGAGAGTAGAGTAGGAAACCATTTTGGTGGGACTAGAGAAATGTTCATATTTATCAATCATTTTGGAGCAAGAAATTGTTGAGATAGTACAATGCTGAGGTGTAATTCCTGCTTTAAAAATGAATTAATGCTATTACTTATAAGTCCCTAGCAAAAATTGTAAATAAAAAAAAGTGTCGTGGTTAGAATAGTTAACTCAAAAATTACATAAATTGCTGGTCAGATGTCACGGGATAATCATTTGGTAGTAAATATAGTTACTTGCACTGCCAGCAGATGTCGGATACATTGCAAAATTTCATTGGCTGAAATTAACAGTTAAGATTTCAGTTGTGAACCCACTTGTCACAGGTGGTGCACATGGCCTGTTGTGCGTTCGCCTGTGTTAAACACACATGGTCTGCCTGCAGCGATGCCGAGCAGAACAGACTCGGAGAGTTCCTGGCCGCCCGCTGCATACAGAGCTGCTACCGAGGCTGGCTCGCCAGGAAGCACTTCTGGATGCTGCACGAAGCTGCCACGAGAATACAGAAGGTCTGGAGGGGATACTCAGGCAGGAAGCTGTTCGTGTCGCTCCTTATTGTGAGTTCACTCACTCTCGTGTTAGTAATTTTTTATTTTATATTTCCAGACTCATGTAAGCAAATTTCAATAGTAAAAAGCAATTATTTTTTATTGTCTGTCTGTTTGCAATGCATGTTACTTAATAATTCAGAAATTTCTGCATTTATTTAGGTAATATAATTTGTTAACAAAAAAATAACTTTTAAAAAAATTATATAGGTATTCAAATCTGACAATAACATTTTAAGAACAGCTGATAAGAGTCAAATTATAATTTTTTTTGTCTATCCTACAAAATCATAATATTACTACCTATGTAGACTCCGTAGAGCAAAATTGACAATAGAAATACTGTCAGTGAGTTTGGTACTTGAAGATAAAGAGACATTAAATCAGCTGAAATGCCAAACCAGAGTCACCCATTGTGCTTCTGTACTTCCAGCTAGATGACTTTAGTGCTATAATAAATTGATATATTTGGGGATGTCAATGTAAAAAAAATATCTTTTTCCCAAATCAAGCAGTAATATAGTCCATCAACATTCAAAGAGCAGCACTGAAATGTAAATCCAAGCACGACGCCCCACAGGCGCGGGTGGAGGAACTGAGTCGTCGCCACTTCGACACCATGGCCACCATCATCCAGAAGACATGGCGGGGGCACGTGGTCAGGACTCGCGTCTTCGACTACTACTTGTTACGGTCCTGGATCCGTGGTGTCCTCGGCAAGAACGGCGAACTCGCCCAGCGGATGATGGTGAGCACCCCTGCAGATGCTGCAGATGCAGTAGGAGCGTGTAAGCTGGGTTCGTGCGCTCACGGGCGAGGTGAATGCTTCCAGGTGTTCAAGGCAGAAGTGGAGGACCGCATGAAGGATGAGCTGGAGGAGGAGGCCCGGGAATGGGTCCTGTTCGTGCTCTTCAAGCTGCACCACCTGCTCAGGACTCACTCGCAGCCCGGCATATACAGTCTCCAGGGGAGCATGTGAGTCCTCGTGTGCTGGACACTCATTCAGCCGTCCCCTGCAAGTCAGTGTATAGTACATTTCATTACATCTCGTCAGCTAATCAATGCTATTCAACAGCAACAGGGATGTGGTAATGTCCGGTGCTAAAGGGCCATGCTGCATTTTCTTTTGACTTCTTTTGGGAAAACAGGGAACATTTAAATCAAGATGGCTGGCCTGAATTCAGAAACTAGGTAACTTCGAGTTCAAGTCCGTTGCGCTGTGTGTAGAGGCATGAGTGGGTAATTATTGTGGCATAATTATTTCCGTTAAGAATATGTTTCTTGAAAATTTTAAGTTATTGGGTACCAAGCTGCAACCCTTGGTAATTTAAGATACCAGCCTCGAAATTAAAAACATGTACAGCATGTCCTGCTATAGGCAAGGGCACATTGATCAGGCTAACTGCGAATCTTGTCCCTACCTCTGCTGTCTCCTGCAACTTAGATCAAGTCACTTGCCCCTTCATCCGCTACTTGGAAAATTCACGTGCGACATAGAAGTTTCTGTCACACAACAGGGTACAACTAAGTTATGAGCTGCGTTGACTGTGTATGTGTAAGTGTTTGACTGTTATGAGAAACTGTTTAAGTTAGAACCCAAGGGGAGACAGGGATTGTGGATTCTAGGTAATTTTTCCGATGCCTTATGGCCATCCTTTCTTCAAGCTGGTTTTCCTTTGAACGGATCGAGAATTCCATCTGCGACATCTGCCTCCAGATGCTTTCTCAATAAAACCCTAAGAGCACAATGAAAGAAAAATATGTTTTGGTGTAGGTTCCAGAGCAATATGTTAGAAGGAATCCTGGAAGCATCTATACCTCACCTGCACTCCCAGAGTGTGTCACCTCCATTGCGAGTTGCGGTGCACCTATGGCATATTCCGTACATCAGAACTACGCCGGTGCAAGTCTGGGAGTGGTCTGTAGTGGTTCTACCTTGGAGCCTCAGCCCTGAACTCCGCAGGAAGGATGTGTTTCACGGGGCTGTGGCGCTAGGGTGGAGCGTCCCTCTGTTGCAGGGAACTGTCCGACCTGGAGCGACAGCTCGCGCACGTCGCCGACCACATGAAGGCAGTGCGCAAGAAGCGGATGTCACTGCGCAAGTGCCAGGTTCGTGCCCTGGTATGTCAGTCTATTACTCTGAACACTTTACGTCAACTTGTGAGGATCATCTTTATTCAAGGCTGTTTGGACTCTTTAACAGGCACATTGCCTACCTTACAGCATAATATAAGGAGTAAAAACTTTTCTTTTAATTTAATATCCAACAGACCGGGGAAAAAAAAACCTTTGTCAAGAATTTAAAGGAGTGAACAGATATGCTAGGATGCATTATCACCATACCTGGGAAACATCTACTGGTCGAGAGGGTGTATTTTAGTGTAGATTTGTAACACTAGTCTGCGGAGCTGGTGGCAACGGCCAGCGACAGCAGTGATGCAGTGATCTGTCCTTGCAGGGCCGCTGCCTGGCTCACTGGTGGAGGAGCGGCGACTGCGGTGACTCCCCGAGGCTGCTGGTGGAGGAGCCCCGCCGAGACGACGTGACGGGGACTCCTCCACAGCACAGCCCGTAATGACGCATTGTGTAGCACCACCGAGCACTCGTACTGCCGTCACTCAGAGTAGTTTACAACTTGTTCCCTTTCAGTAGTGAAACTGGAAAAAATATTATTAATGGACTCATTACCTATGAATAAACAAAACATCGTAATAGCTGATATTCTAACATGCATTCCAGTGTAAAACATATTGCTTTGTAACACTGTGCTCATGACAACTACACTATATTTATATTGTCAAAATAGAGTACCCATTAAATGTTTGGATGGTTATCAAATGCATAGATCATCTATGTATGTGTGTGTGTATATACACATATATATTCATATAGCGATATAATAGCTGTTAATGACTTCATGGGTCACCACAATACATGTTCTCCCGGTAATAATACATTTGCTATAAATACCTTTTTAAAGTGATTTCTAGCAAATATATGCCTAAATGATGACCTAAACACATAATTTTTATCATATTTATCTACAGGTTGTTTTAGTTTGAGAACAAAAATATTTTTAATTTAAGCTCAATTCTTTTGTGGTGAATTAGGGAGTTTTGTTTTCATTATTTGCTGTTCAAATGTATGCATAATGAATTAGCTTATACAGTCAATATCTTGAACTTGGAATAATGCAAAGATTTTTGTTGTTTGGAGCAAAGCTCCTATCCCGTATGACATATCTGAGCATGAAGTATTAGAAAGTACATACCTATTTGTGAACTTAAATTATTTTGATATTTGTATCAAATTAAAAAAAAATCACAAGTGCCTCCTGTACATTTAAACTAGCACCAGTGTTCCAATGCGATTCCTATTATCCTCACGTAAGAAACCAACATTTTCTTACTTCTGGCGATATGTTGTCATGTGTCCATGCTGTGTGAGGTTCTCTGCTATATTGCTTGAAACACATCACAGCAGAGTCAGGGGTGAAGGTCATGGAATATAGCAGATGGAGCCTTTGTACTAGACTCGGCTTTCTCTCGCCAACAGTGGATTTCTCATGGTGTTCCCAATTTCAAAGAGTAACGTTTTTCCACCTTATTGTGGTGGTGCATATCGAGCCACGTTCTCTTTTAAACTGCCAGCTGTTGAGATCACCGACGTGTGTTCCTCTTCATCCCGAGGCTGGGTTGGAGGCTAGAAGTCCTGCCGAGACTGTTGGAGTGCAGGAGAACATGCGGTCTCGGAAGTTGTAGACAGAAGTGTAAAATGTTGTTTGAATGTTTCAAAGAAACACGTCACCCTATAATTGCTATCAAAATTGAAATTTGATTTCTATGTCTGAACAATAAGTATCAGTTGAGTAATGGTTACCACCTGATGGGCGAGGCAAGCGGAAGAGGGAACACGGCGGGATGGAAGACGGGAGATCCCTCCGGTGGACCGGCCACTGAGCAGGCGGCACGGTGTGTCCCCCGCAGCATGAGGTTCCCGCTGGTGCGCCACGATGACGGAGACCTGCGGCTGCCGCCCGGGCCCTTCCCGACCCCGCGTCCCGTGCTCAGGCAGCGCCACCCCTCGGGCGACCTCGGGCCCGAGTTCGTGACCCGCGTCGGGCGGGGCGGCTGCCGCTACCAGTGACCTCGGTGCTCCAGATACATGCATGGTCGTCCACATTTACATTTACATTTACAACTGATTGATTTATCAGCCGTACACCATTACATTATCTTTGAAAGATTTGTGCAATGGGAGTGCATGACTTGATGTAAGCTTTTGGACATACGCCATTGCTTAGCACACATATGTCTGTAGAAGAAAACTACAAAAAAAAAAAAAACAACAATTTTTTGCTTAATTAGTGTTTTTTTGTCATTTTTTTTTGTAGTTTTCTTCTACAGACATACATGTACTAAGCAATGGCGTATGTCCAAAAGCTTACATCAAGTCATGCACTCCCATCGCACAAATCTTTCAAAGATAACATCAATGCCCGGTATGCATATTTCTCTGAGGAAGTTGGAAAATATAACGATTGATCTATCACAATGTTCCAATAACTTGACTTTTCTCTGTAAATGTCAGCAGTAAGGGAGTCAGTCATTCCTAGGGGACTCGCAGTCAAATCCCCGGTCAACAGCAAACAGGCTCAACAAATAACCCGGAAAGCCAGCCATTAGCTAATGAGTGAAAGAATTGCCGCATATCACTGTCAAAAATCACTTAAATGCTTAGCAATGGCGTATGTCCAAAAGCTTACATCAAGTCATACACCATTACAGTTTTGCACTCTTTGTCATGAAAAAAATTCAAAAACGTAAATTAAGAAATAAAAATGAAGAAATAAACCCACACAGGACAAGCCTAAATCAGCTATGTCAAACAGATAAACCAGTGTACCTAAGCAGGTTAAGGACAACACAATACAACAGCACAGATGAACACATTTAAAACATAAATATCAGACAGCACAAGAATTCCGTGAAAGGAATTTAGTCATGAAAAAAATAATAAAAGCACAGATGAACACTGGGATAGCAACAGGCCTGTACTTTGTGGGCATGGTTTCATTTTTATTTCTTTATTTTTTTCTTCTTCTTGAAGTTATCCATGACAAACAGTGCAAAACTGCAATGGCGTATGTCCAAGAATTGGACTAAATCAAAATTCCTCGTTGCATTAATAATATAAAGAATGTTTCAATTAATTATTTAAATCCCAGAAAAATTGTTAATCTTAATTCTCATTTACGAACACAAGAATTTATGGTAATCTATACTTACTTAGTTTAGTTACATTTGGTATATGTGCATGTATTCGTTGAAACTTTTTTTTTACAAAATTGTTTTTTTTTTATTATATATGTGTGTGTGTGTATATGTTAATGTTCCTGGTTAAGTATAAAGTGGGAATTACAGTATGAGCTTGCAGATGTAATTAGACCATGAAAGATCTTTATAATTCAATAATTTATGAACGTGTTTCCACAAACTCGTTTGGAGAGAAATATTCCGGTCGCAGTAAGTCCAGTTTGACGTAATGACCAACCATGTGAAGTTCATTCAATCTGTGTGTATGTATGATGCACTTAACAACAAACTTGGTTACTTCAATCAGTTCAATATTGTTTCAAGACAGTGAGGTAAGCCTGTGAAACCCCACAATGTTTTTCCAGGCTGGTTTATTTTTTTAAATTTTTCTTTTCCAGGATAAAAAAGAAGACATTTGAAGATATCCAGGATGGTGATTTGTCATTGTAATTAAATTCATGTATGATGTATGCTAGATTTATGTCCAAATAAAAAGAAAAAATAAATCAGACTAGCACAAAGGTATATCAGTAACAGTTGTGTGTGTTTGTGTGTCTCTCTCTCTATAGAGTTAAGAGGTCACCATCATTGTTGGTGGACAATCTGCTTCTACTTAGTTCGTGGGTTTTTGGTGGCAATGGTGATCACTAGATGACTCGCTCGTCGTGTGGGAACTTGTAGCGAAGCAATACCGACTGATCTGCGACTTCAGTGAGACCAGACAAGCAAGTCCGATCAGTTCCTGTGATAGACTGGTATTTCTATGCCCAGCATTTGAAACAGAGTGGCGGGAGATGAGTTCCCGAAGCGTAGAAGCTAGTGCTGGAGTCTGCGATGACAGACTGGATAGTTTCGCTAACTGCCAGCATTCTTTCACTGGCGACAGGCGACCTGTCGCTCGGTCCCTTATGGAGTGAGATTCAATGTGAGAGCTCGCGATTAATTAACGTAATTAACTCATTAAAATTGTTCTAACACTAACTTCTTTACATAGTACACATGTTGACTGGAGTCTGTGGGTACGAGTGCTATCGCCCGCCACCAGGGGCGCATGTGCCGCTGTCACGGTCCAGACGCGTTCAAACTCGTTGCGGACAGAAACGTCCGAGATCCTGAACTTGCTCAGTAGTTCTTTCTACCGCTACCAACTCTTCTTCCTGGACCATCCTTCTGTTTCCTGTAACGAACATGCCTGCGTAATGCATGATTTTTGCACCCGCATGAAAGAGCATGTTTTACCTGAACCCAACTTATTTAGTTCTAGAATAATCAGTGAGGGGAGTTAGCCACGGTGCTTATCGCTGCCATGGCTCCCCTACTAGCACATGATACATGCGACCCCTTGTGCATGGCTTAAACCCTGCATGATTAGAGCATATGGGCTTCGGCCTGAGACACACTTAGTCTTCCCTGCCCAGACCCCTCCCGAACACACTTAGTTTAAGTTAGGTTAGGGAAAAATATATTAAATTGATTCTTTAAAGTAGTTTTTTTTACAAAACCAACTAGCTTCATGGGAATTGTAAACTTTTAGATTTCTAGCATTTACACTTAAGAAATATAAGAAATGATTTTTCTTGAGAAAAGATAACTAAAGCTTTTATATTTGGGTTTCAATTGTTTTTAATACTTCAAATTGTTTAACGATTAATATGTATAATTAAATGTCAACATTGTATGGAAGACATAGGTAATACTTACAGAAATGCATATGAAAGCTACATTGAACATTGACTACTTGGAAATACAATTGCTGTGGCTTCTGTGTAAAGGGCACATCGGGATATAATGAGTAAATAGTATCAATAAGGACTGATTTAAGCCAGTGAAAATTGTCTCTTTGTAACCTTAAGTTGCTATATTTTTTCTGTTCTGTCCGCTTATTTATTTCCACTTTCACCCCCTGGAAGGGATGGGTCCGAACACCAGGGACAACCCTCCCCCCTCCTCATCCCCCCAAATGCAGACAAAGTGCCTGCTGGATGATAAATGCAGTATTTTTCCAAAAAGGAAATCATTGACAATCATATCTTGACTGGAACAATTTCATACCAATGTTATAAGAGTGGACTTTAATGCTAAATATTTTTGAAACCAAGTTTTTTTTTTTAAAGGATCAAAAAATAATCCTGGTGTTTAAGATAAGTAACATGAAAAATGCATTTTAGCTTTTACTTCTGTGAAAGGAAATATGTTTTTATAACCATAAAGCCAAGTAAGTTCATTCTTAGTTTCTTACCGGGTGTTCTGGTAGAATTGTGAATTAAAACTGCCCCGCTTACACCCTTATGGTAGGTAGTAAATTAAAAAAAAATTTTAAATGTTATAATGAAGTTGGTAATTATTGTATAATTAATACCTACTTGTAACTAATAACCTAAATTTTGCTTGATAACTATAACATATTGTGTACCCTTTTTTTTGTTATTTGAGGGATGGAATTTCGTAATTACATAAAGTCTACTGTTTTAAGATAGTGAAAGTTCTCACTAACAAATAACGTTAGTTTTTTTTAAATCCAGTACCTACTGTTATAGTCATGCCAAAAAAAACAAACCCAAAACGTTTTAAAAATTTTACATTTTACATACCATATGTAAATTTTTGTCCATATTTTTACATACTGGATATACGTTTTCCAAACAATTTTACTACCAGATTAAATCAGTAAAATTCAACCCATATTTAGAATAAAAAATTGCTACCTCTCATATTCTTATAATCTCCTGATACAATTGGACCAATTAATACAATAAATAACAAACAAACTGGCCGTTCCGAAACACTGTATTACACATTTACCAAGCTGTTATGATTAGCGAGAAGGTGTATATTAACCAACATATTAACACATAAACACCAACACCACCTCTCGTAATGTTATAATCCCCGGATAGCACGCCGGCACAAACGACAATATTTTAACCACTTTAAAAACGTCATGTTCCGATATTCTCAAGCGTGACTGGTCAGAAATAACATTACCGAGTGTTCCGGAAAGAATGATAAAAGTCAGAGTTTCCTTTTAATTGCATCGTCATCAATGTTTTCTGTGTTTATAAACAATATCGGAACTTACTCGTCCTAAGCTAAGCTTTTTGAACGAGGAGAATGACATGAAAGTATTAGGCTGTTATGAACCGCGAGGAGGTATATATAATTACCACTAACTACATCACCTCTCGGACTCTTATAATCCCCGGATACTTCGCTGGCAAAAACCACAATTTAAACCAATCTAACAATTTAAGGTTCCGATATTCTCATGTGTTACTGGTCAGAAATAACATTACTAAGCGTTCCGGAAAGAAATATAATTGTCACGTCAATATTGTCAGTGCTTATATGCAGTATCCGAAGCCACTCATTCTAAGATAAGCTTTTTGAGCGAGCTGTAAGACATGAAAGTATCAGGCTGTTATGATACGAGAGGAGGTGTATATTATTGTTCCTCTGATGGATCGATGTTCTCAGTAAACATACTCCTTGTAAAATACGTTTTTTGCGTGAGCCGTGTCATATAGTATTAGGCTATTAGGACTAGGGAGGAAGTATTAGAATTATTGAATTTGTCAGCTTAATGCTGCTATAAGTGTACATTAACTGACTGCAATCCTTAAGTTTTTTCTTGTTAATATTTCTAGTTTTTTTAACATAGTTCTAAATATACTCTTTATATAACACCCATTTAATTCTTTTAAAAAGGCTTTTATACTACATGTCAGGGGCGTAGCCAGGGGGGGGGGGGTTTAGGGTTTCAAACCCCCCCCCCCCTAGCACCAAATCTTTAATTAATATCTTATTCATCACTCAAACAAATTTCATATTAAAATGAATAAAATTTTTACCATTACACTAATTAAATTTAAGTACCGAAAACTGCTAAAATAGCACTATTTTACACCTTAAAATCCAAATTTTCCCGGACCCCCCACTTTAAAAAGGGGGGGGGGGGGGGGGGGCATGCCTCTTAACACCCCCCATACACAAATCCTGGCTACGCAACCGCTACATGTTACCATTTTCCGTAAAAGTTTTTTCTTGTTAATATTTCGAGTTTTTTTTAACATGGTCTAAATATACTCTTTATATAACACCCATTTAATTCTTTTAAAAAGGCTGTTACATTTTACCATTTTCTGTAATTTAAACCCTAAGAGTAAAAAGAGATCTCGGTTTTATGATAATTAATTTCTTTTAATCCGTTACAATAGGAGATAAGTATCTATGCACTATTAATGTAAGTGAATCACATAGTTTTTCAAAATTTAACCATTTTGGGAATGAAAATACAGTAAAATTATTAATTTTACCATAAAATTCCATCTCTCTGAAGTAAATGAAATGGTTTGCAAGAAACTAAAGAAAAATAAATTATACGTAAAATGTAGTATAGATATATTTGATCAAATATGTTCATAAAGAATTGAAAGTGGAGTGAGCTAAGTGATGAATTCATATATTTGAATTTAACAAAGCTGATGTTAAAATAAGGGGCCTCTCTCTGTTTAGAAAGCAGGCCTGAGAGTCCAGATGGTTTGGCCTTACTGAAAGGGAAAAATAGGTTATGGAATAGGTGCAGGGCCCGGGGCTAGGGGCATGTCCTGGTCATTTTCCCAGCCCTGGAACCGTCCTGTTCGTGACTACACTATCTACACTAACAACTCCACCCATGCACTTCATGAAGTGTTTTAGTCAGGGGCACAACAACTAAATTTCCAAAAGTGGGGGGGGGGGGGGGGGGGGAATATACATTTTTTTATAAAGAATCATCAATCCCCCCGGGAAAATTTGTATTTCAAGGTGGAAAATGGTGCTATTTAAGCAGTTTTGTTATTTAAAAATTGATTACACAGCACTTTCTGTGCCCCCGTTTGCCCCCACTTCAAGGTTTCAGAAGGGGGGGGGGGGGGGGGCAAAATACCCTTGCCCCCCCCCGCCTCCCCGGTTGTTGCGCCCCTGGTTTTAGTGGCTGCTTTCAAACCTCCGATTCAGGACAGCCAAGTACGAAATTAGCTAAAAAACTGTAAATGATCCCATTACCACTTTTCCAGGAATGAGATTTCTGGAAATGGTCGTGACCTCATAACACAGCTAAAACACAGACACTTGGAAATGAAGAACGTAAACAAATTGAAGATTGTGAACTGAGAGTTGGAAAAAAAAATAAAATTTTAAAAGTGGCAATATGATATAAACTTTAGAGTACAGGAAGAAGAACGGATAATGAACAGGATGAGAGGACATGTTTGCTGAAGTACAAAGTAAATGGAAAATGGGGACAGCAAGACGTAGAATGAAACCATGAATGCTGGACACGGGAAGTGGAGAAACAGGAGGCAGTGGAATGGTTTCGAGCGCAGTCATGGGAATACTGTCCATCGGCAACTCATCAACATGGTACTAAATAAATACTCTTGTATACATTTTAATCTCCCAAGGAAGTGTATATATTAAGTGGTAAAAATTAAACTTAATAAATTCACACTGTTATTAAACAAGATTTTATTGAACATATATTACATTATTGTTCCACTTTCCATGAAATAACACTTGTTTATGTCATATATTTCCACGTAAGTATATTAGGCATTTATTTAAAACGTGCGAAAGATTATTTTTTTGCAATGCCGTTTTTTTTATCTCCATTCACAACAAGATTGTCTTAAAGAATAATCATTTACAATGTTTTTCTATGAAATATTGACATTGAAGCAGGTAGGTACATGGTTTGTACATATTTTCAAAACATTTTCAGAAATATACAGCTGTTTTCACAATAATGCTACCGAACAGGGCAGGGAACTTTTGTAGTTTTCGAGTTAAGAATGCGTCCTTGTATCTCTCTGCAAACACTCGGAATTATATCTTCATGTGGAAAGAGACGAAGGAGCTATATTTGTTTTCCAGGCAGGTACACCACACAGGCGTGGCTCGGAAACAAGAACTACTGCATGGCGTGGGTAGTCACAGTTAACTGGAACAATTTACTAAACCTGTCCACTTTGCAGCAAATATCCATCGGCCTTACTCAACGGAAAAATAAGTGCACTTATGAGGCGTAGCATAATTTTTAAGTAGTTCTGTGGTTTTAACCAGTACAAAAAAATAGTGAAATTGTTTTAATTTTTGCCGGTTATGACTAAACACATTCATGTAGATGTATTTTGTAATACATCAGTGTATAGAAAAATTAGGTGACCAATCCAAACTCCTTAACAATTTAACTACTTCAAATAAAAAATTAGTTGAATAAATTACTGTTAATCTAGCTTCATTTTTTTGACAGCTATCTAATCACAAGAAACAAAATTAAAATGTGGATAAAAGACTATTTATCTTTGAATCACAGCACATATGATATCCCAACAAATATTTCAGCGCAAAAGCGTGCAGATTTAACTGTATGAAAAAAATAAACGCAAAGAAGCAAACCCTAGCTTTATGTTAGCAATATTTAAAATTAAATTGCCAATGAACAGTACAAAATTTATGCATTTCCCATTTGGTTTTCATAAGAAAAACAACATATAGGACATTAGTAGAAAATAAAGTATTTAAAATACATTTTGTGATGACACATAATGAAATAAATTTTAATTTTATTTAAATAAAAAATAAAAATTTAAATAGTTGCATCTGTAACAGAAGTGATGTCGTAAAGTAATTCAGTTATATGTCAGAGGGAACTTATGAACAAAACTGTAGTGTAGATTTTATTACAATTTATTAATAAATTACAAAAATAAATTATAAGTGTTTTTACTTATAAACAGAATCCAAGCAGCTAAATGTCACACTTATGAACTGTGCACCATTAATCAAAATAATTTAACAAACCTCTAAACTACTCTGACAATAAACTGAAGTGTCACGGAACATTTTACATATACAAACATTTTTCTCACTATTTTATCATTACTTTATAATTTACATATGTAATTTTCAAACAAGTTATACAGATTGCTACGAAACCATGGATTTACTTGTGTTTTGTTAACAAAATAGAATATACATATGACCTAATTATCAAAATTGTACATACATGTTTTGAAGAAATATTATGGATGGCATTTAACACTGATGCAATGTAATTGAACATGGTTTTAGAGATAGCATATTTTGAAACGTCTACAGAAATTTAACATAAAGTACTTAAATCAATAAAAATCACAGTATCTAAAGAAATTTATATAAATGTGAAATTTTGTGGCAATAATTGTACAAAAATTGCAAATGCTAAGTATAACTGGCAAATATTTTCAGAAAGAAGGGCAGTAATATGAAGTCAATAGCTTTCAACCACTAAGAATGATATGAATTCATGCAGTTGCGTGCAATCAGCAAAAGTAGAATCCATGACCCTATGGTGCTCATTTAAGACAGGTACTCTGCGGTATGGTAAAATCTGAGAAGGAAATCTACCAGTATTTAATGGCTCCATTAAAGACACGAGATTCCACATAAATAGAGCCACGATTATATCACTGATTCATTGGATAGCAAAATATACATGTGAAAAAAATCCATAAACATCTGCATCTTGTTGCTGATTGGAGATTGGACTACAGTTCTCTTGATGAACGTCCCTGAGACAGTTATAAACACAGAGAGGAAGTGATTATCCAAAGATGCGTAACTCGCCTTGTTATCAAACAATGGGCATTGTAAAAAAGGACGGATTATACATAGGCAAGACGTGAAAAGAGTCCACGACATAATCGTGACTCCACAGATGTACTCATCAGACATCACACATGACAACGCCTACATGAACGGTAGGACACTTGTGAAAGACTAAACTAACAGCTGTACAGCTCTCTGAAACAATGCGTGCTCTGTAGTTGACGGTGTGGAAACATTTAGCTGCGCTAGGATGTACATGCAGAGCGGTGAACTATCGTGGCATCGGGTGTAAGGCAAGGCTCATCTATCTCCGATGATTATTGCTTTGTGAGTCAGTCAAGTTCAGATCTACTTGTTAGCTCTCGGTCCCGCGATGAGTTATGATTCCAAGTGTTGCAATCCACTGGCCCTCACTTTATTTCTAGCAGGCGAGGTGCTATGTTGGTCACACCGCCATGCACAGGGGCTTAAGCCGAGATTGCAGTGGGTTCCGAACCTCCTGACTACCGACTCGGTGCTCACAGGTCTGAGTGATGCTAGATTGTTGGGATCGAGATCAAGTTGGACCACGTATACATGGAGGCCTTGGATTTGTTCACTTCAGGCTCCATGTTTTTTTTTTTTTTTTTTAAACCCGTACCAAGTTAACTGTCATAGCCTGTTTCTGTCATTTTATCAGGGAAAATTAAAAAACACTGTTCCATGGTCACACTTTTTTTTTGTTTAAACTATTTTTTTTTAAATGAACAACTTAAGTCCCTACCATTCTGAAAGTATTGAGCTCTAGAATTTGTTTACTAAAAGCATTTAAGAATATGCCGAGAGCAAATGGTTAGTCCTGTTTCCGCACTTTGTTCTTTAACTGTATTATTATAAGAGTGAACATGACAAAACGTGTGTTTCAAGACTATGTATTAGGCATGAAACACCTGGTACAGGTTCTTGAAAACACTCAAGGGTTTTTGATTATACCATTATGTTTATTTATCTGATAATTGTTACTGTTACCCCTCAAATATCATAGTTTGTCATGCGCCTAGAGGCAACACCACCAGTGGCGTAGCCAGGATTTGTGTATGGGGGGTGTTAAAAAGCATGGCCCCTTGTATTAAAGCGGGGGCCCGGGGGTCCTCCCCCGGGAAAATTTGGATTTTAAGGTGTAAAATAGTGCTATTTTAGCAGTTTCCGGTACTTATATTTAAATACTGTAATGGTAAAAATTTTTTATTAATTTTAATATTAAATTTGTTTGAGTGATGAATAAGAAATTAATTAAAGATTTGGTGCTAAGGGGGGGGGGGGGGGGGTTGAACACCTAACCCCCCCCCCCCCCTGGCTTCGCCCCTGAACACCGCGCTGGAAGCACCAGCGAGCGTCGCTCTGTCATCCCACCTCACCACAGACACACCCCTGACGAGGCGGGCCCTTGATCGCACATATAAACATGACCTTCCTGAGCTTTCTGCGATGTCTGCGCTCATCACAAGGACGCAGCTCAACCTTGTAGAAATATTCAACAGTTCAAGGCCCGTTCACAACAGTGCGAACCTGTGGGCGGTCCATGGCCTTATCCTAACGTGAGTGACGTCACATTGTCGCATGGAAAACTGCCCTGTCTACTGTTGCGATGTCTGATTTCCAAACCTACTGATTTCTAAAATAGTCACCAAAGGGCAGTGAATATAGAGCGCCAATATCATTGTTTTTTGATCGTTTTTGTTTTCTATTTTCATGCTTTGTAAATGTGTATGCAGCTAAGTTTTGAAAATTTAGTTAACTTGTGAAATTTGTGGGAGGTCAATAATATTTATTTATTCTGCAAGTCAATAGTAAACTCTAATGTCCGTTATGTTTTTTTTTATCTTTTGAAACTGGGACTAGAAACAGCAAATATAATGAGTGTTCTTCTTCTGAGAACAAAAAGTTCAAGTTGACCAATGTATTCGGACCATCAAACATGCCTCGCTTGACGTCAGAGGGTCTCGTGGACCAGTCAGAGATTAGTGTCTTGTCGGACACATGTTTAGGACGTCGCAATTGTGTGAGAAGTCATCTCCGTACAAATCAGGGGCGCAACAACAGGGGGGGGGGGGGGCAAGGGTATTTCCCCCCCCCCCTATGAAACCTTGAAGTGGGGGCAAACGGGGGCAAAGAAAGTGCTATGTAATCAATTTTTAAATAATTAAACTGCTTAAATAGCACCATTTTCCACCATGAAATACAAATTTTCCCGGGGGAACCCCCGCTTCCATAGGGGGGATCGATGATTCTTTATAAAAAAGGTATATTGCCCCCCCCACCCCTTTTGGAAATTTAGTTGTTGCGCCCCTGGTACAAATGGCTGCCATTGGCTCGAGGTCGTCTACTGAGTGATGACGGTCCAATCGCACAAGACATGGGGCAGACAGGTGGTGGAATGTGGATATCGCGCGCGAAGATCTTGAGACCGCCTGAGAGCCCTGGCTCCTCCAGCGGACGAGGGAGCAGAGAGGAGGCAGGGGGGCTACACGGGGGGCACGGCCTGCAGCAGGGGCGCCCTCACTCCCGGGGCCTCGCCCCCGCACGCCCCAGCGCGCTGCTCCCTCTCGCGCCGCATGAGCGCCAGGCCCAGGCGCGCCGCCGTGCTGAAGCGCTGGCTGAGCGACGCCTCGGTGACGCGCAGGCGCGGGATGTGCCCCGTGTAGCCGGCGATGGGCGGGAACTCGGGCGAGATGCGGTGCTCCTCTGTGGGACAGAGAGAGGCCGTCCCTTCATCACGGAGATAATCGGAAGTCATTTTCCATCCAATACTTCCCCACCAACAATATCGTCAAATATTCTAGAGACAAATATTGGCCGCTGCAGGGTTCAACAGTCCGTCTCAAGTTCTAACACGCCGTGGGCGATGTCTCATCACGAAGGCTGAACGCAACACTCCACCCCGCTCGACACGGCAGGAACAATCACCGGGAGGACAATGAACTCATGGCAGGATTAATAGTCATGTATAAGTACAACCCGCCGAGGCAAAAATACTTTGAGACTATGTGAGTGTTAATTCACCGTCTATGTTTCTCTCAGGTACAATTCACCGTCTATATTTCTCTCAGGTACATATGTATTATCCCCACAACAATCCCAGAAATTGTATATGGAGGCAAAAATCCAGAATGGCCCGACCAAATAAGCCAATTGCTTCTCTTTCAAAAAAACCGCCAGATTTTTTTTTTTTTTTGGAACACACATACTAGCCCTTAAGTCTTGGTCTCATATACCGAGTCAATTAATTCATTATCTTGTCGGTAATATTTATTAACGGGTCAGTTCCTATAGCATCCTTGCATTTGATATTCTGTCACAAATTTTCTAACCACATATTAAATAAACATTAATTCGGAACTGTAAAAATAATTTACTGCTATCAGACAGTATTTAATAAATAATTGTTTAGAAATTTTGCCACTGGTGGGCAGGATGCTCACCTGGGTATCTGCGCTGCTGCTGGAACTGCTCCAGAGCCCTGCACCTAGAGGTGGGCACTGGTGGGCAGGATGCTCACCTGGGTATCTGCGCAGCTGCTGGAACAGCTCCAGAGCCCTGCACCTAGAGGTGGGCACTGGTGGGCAGGATGCTCACCTGGGTATCTGCGCAGCTGCTGGAACTGCTCCAGAGCCCTGCACCTAGAGGTGGGCACTGGTGGGCAGGATGCTCACCTGGGTATCTGCGCTGCTGCTGGAACTGCTCCAGAGCCCTGCACCTAGAGGTGGGCACTGGTGGGCAGGATGCTCACCTGGGTATCTGCGCTGCTGCTGGAACTGCTCCAGAGCCCTGCACCTAGAGGTGGGCACTGGTGGGCAGGATGCTCACCTGGGTATCTGCGCTGCTGCTGGAACTGCTCCAGAGCCCTCTGCACCTAGAGGTGGGCACTGGTGGGCAGGATGCTCACCTGGGTATCTGCGCTGCTGCTGGAACTGCTCCAGAGCCCTGCACCTAGAGGTGGGCACTGGTGGGCAGGATGCTCACCTGGGTATCTGCGCTGCTGCTGGAACTGCTCCAGAGCCCTGCACCTAGAGGTGGGCACTGGTGGGCAGGATGCTCACCTGGGTATCTGCGCTGCTGCTGGAACTGCTCCAGAGCCCTCTGCACCTAGAGGTGGGCACTGGTGGGCAGGATGCTCACCTGGGTATCTGCGCTGCTGCTGGAACTGCTCCAGAGCCCTGCACCTAGAGGTGGGCACTGGTGGGCAGGATGCTCACCTGGGTATCTGCGCTGCTGCTGGAACTGCTCCAGAGCCCTGCACCTAGAGGTGGGCACTGGTGGGCAGGATGCTCACCTGGGTATCTGCGCTGCTGCTGGAACTGCTCCAGAGCCCTCTGCACCTAGAGGTGGGCACTGGTGGGCAGGATGCTCACCTGGGTATCTGCGCTGCTGCTGGAACTGCTCCAGAGCCCTCTGCACCTAGAGGTGGGCACTGGTGGGCAGGATGCTCACCTGGGTATCTGCGCTGCTGCTGGAACTGCTCCAGAGCCCTCTGCACCTAGAGGTGGGCACTGGTGGGCAGGATGCTCACCTGGGTATCTGCGCTGCTGCTGGAACTGCTCCAGAGCCCTCTGCACCTAGAGGTGGGCACTGGTGGGCAGGATGCTCACCTGGGTATCTGCGCTGCTGCTGGAACTGCTCCAGAGCCCTCTGCACCTAGAGGTGGGCACTGGTGGGCAGGATGCTCACCTGGGTATCTGCGCTGCTGCTGGAACTGCTCCAGAGCCCTCTGCACCTAGAGGTGGGCACTGGTGGGCAGGATGCTCACCTGGGTATCTGCGCTGCTGCTGGAACTGCTCCAGAGCCCTCTGCACCTAGAGGTGGGCACTGGTGGGCAGGATGCTCACCTGGGTATCTGCGCTGCTGCTGGAACTGCTCCAGAGCCCTCTGCACCTAGAGGTGGGCACTGGTGGGCAGGATGCTCACCTGGGTATCTGCGCTGCTGCTGGAACTGCTCCAGAGCCCTCTGCACCTAGAGGTGGGCACTGGTGGGCAGGATGCTCACCTGGGTATCTGCGCTGCTGCTGGAACTGCTCCAGAGCCCTCTTCACCTCGTCGCGTGAGCGGATGGACGGAGTCTTGGGCGCGCTGCGAGACCTCTGGTTCCTGCGCCTGTGCTCCTCCTCCTCTGCGCGGCGGTTGAACTCCATCACGCTGTCGTCGGCCGCGCGCCGGAACGACTTGCCGTAGCGGAAGTGCAGCCCTGGGATGAACCCTGCCAGCATCCGGTTCCTGCAGCTGAGCTCGAGGAGTTCATACATGCAACTGGGAGTATCTACATTGGTTTCATCCATTTTCATGACATACAAATTCCTTCAGTTTATTATTAATAATTTTTTATTAAGAAAATCGGTTATCAAAAGATTTTCCACGACCATAACTTAGTGTCGGTTGACAATTGCGGTCAATTGTTAGAGATAGGGTGTGTGCAATATTTATCATATTAAGAAAATAAAGTAAAAATGAGAACCTCATTTCCCATCTAGAGCAATTTTTTTTATATCGAAGTTAAATGCTGATTTCTTGATAAGGTGTTTTCAAACTTTTTTTTTTTAAATAACTGGTGGCATTTTTAACTATTATTTCTAGACAGTTGATTTCATGCATCAGCCTTCATACAGCTAAAGTTTGCTTTACTAACCACTTCAACTTACGAACAGACAAACACTCTGTGGACTAGTACATCCAGGCTATTAACAGTATTTTTACAGTAAAATCTAGTCGTTCCCAGAAAATATATTCAAAACTAAACACCAGTGACTTCTCAGGCAAAACTGTATGTAGTAGCCAGTCACTATTAAATTCCGGTATTTCATTAAACTGCATTCTTTGCATGAACAAAACCAAATTTTGAAAATTAATAAAATACATTATTATTAGGCCCTATTATGGCCTAAAAATTGTTGTAATAAAAATTATGTTCCTATTCCTCCCCTCACCATATCTTTAACACAGACGACGGCACAAACATTTTGAACTGCATCTTCGATTTAAATAATTACGAAACAAATCAGCCACAACTCCAAGTGCTTGGGACACGAAAGTAAAAATAAAATAAAAATATCTCAGTTGTAAGTGAAACAAATTCGTTGATATTCGACCAACAACTGAGTCAAGTTAATTTCACCGGCACATTAACTGTTCAGTGGTTGCTGGAGCTTCGACGTCATTGCTCAAGGGGCATGAAGAGTGACAGAACAAACCCTGGACCATTTACTTTTAGCGAGGACCTAACACAATATTATTAAAAATAAATACTTTAGGAAAAAAAAAACTTTTTTAAGCCAACTTGGCACTTAAATTTTGATGATGATATTAGTAACTATCAAAAATTACGGTCACCAAAATTTTAATTCACGTCTTTTGAGATATCGTGTACTAGTGCGTGTAACTACATGTGATTTTGTTTACACATTTACCATAAGTGTAGCCAGTATTCAGAGGTGCCCCCCCCCCCCCAAACACTATGACTTACCCTTTCCCCCCTAACCTAATGATGCGCCCCCCCCCCCCCCCCCGAAATTTTTTATGCCATTTTCTCAATGATTTACTAAATTATTTTATAATATTATACTTTTTTAGTATTATATTTTATCATATTTTGCTTTAATTAAAACTGATTTTCTAATAATAAGTTTGGTCATATCAGGTAATATTTCCATCCTGAACCGACAGATGCCAAACTGCTTTTGTTGAGGAAAGTGCGGGGTTGCCAATTTGATTTACAATATCCCTTTCAATTATCAAAGCACCAGAAACGTATTTTCACATTATAAGCTATAATTATGTAAATAATATATACACCCCCCCCCCCCCCCCTGAAATTTTAATGACGCAGTCTGCGTCGTTACCCCCCCCCCCCCCCCCCCCCCCTTGTGGGCACCCCTGGCTGAAAATGTTTCCACGGCTGAATGATGAACGACGGCAAGGCCGGGCAGAGCGCTGGGGCATGTGTTACCCGTGTAGCCCAGCACGTAGGGCCGGCCTCGCTGTCTCACGGGCTGTCCCGGGTCCTCCTGCTGGCCCTGGGACCGGCGCACTGGGGTCAGCAGCGCCCCCTGGGGATCATGCAGGCGGTACGCCTCTCGCCGCGCCCCCGCCTGCTGCTCGAACTCCTGCAAGCAGATCACAAACAACCACGAGGCATGTCTCATCTTTACATTGCACACAGGGCCGGCGCGTCCATGTAGGCGAACTAGGCAACCGCCCAGGGCGCCAAGTAGCTTAGGGCGGCGCAGCACGACACATAACAGCTGATATAACATGTTTAACAAGTAGGTATATAAAGTATGTATGAGGGCAGGGGAGGGGGGAGGGGGATCCGGGGATCCGATCCAGACACCTTAAGGCTTCGCTTCATCACCCATGTTGGATTACGTCACTTCCGCCGGCCATACACGCACGAAAAAGTGTCCCGTTACGTTCATCAGCCATGTACGCACGAAAAAATGTCCCGTTACGTTCATCAGCCATGTACGCACGAAAAAATGTCCCGTTACGATGGACAGACCAGCTCGCCAGGACGTCTCGCTATGAAAAGTATTAGGCGGTAATAAACAGCCAGGAGGTAACGAATATAAGCCTACTTCTACACGTGTTATGAACGCCGGATACATACGGCCAGGCAACCGTGTGTTTTGGCGCGCTCTACTTCCACGACGCGCAACGGCACCGGCAAGTTTTTATTACTACCTCCTCTCAAGTTCTGATCTCCTAATACTTCACAGCAGAGAAGCGCTGTTGGTCGGAGCCCGTAGGTACTTCCTTCGCACGCCTAACCTAACCTAACCTAACCTAACCTAACCTAACCTAACCTAATCCATATGCTAATCTATGCTAACCTAACCTAACCTAAACTAAACTAAACTAAACTAACCTAACCTAATCCATATGCTAATCTATGCAAACCTAACCTAACCTAACCTAAACTAAACTAACCTAACCTAACCTAACCTAATCCATATGCTAATCTATGCAAACCTAACCTAACCTAAACTAAACTAAACTAAACTAACCTAACCTAATCCATATGCTAATCTATGCTAACCTAACCTAACCTAACCTAATCCATATGCTAATCTATGCTAACCTAACCTAATCCATGCCAATCTATGCTAATCCATGTCAATCTATGCCAATCCGTATGCCAATCTATGCTAATTCGTATACCAATCTATGCTAACCTGTATGCCAATCTATGCTAATCCGTATGTCAATCTATGCTAATCCATATGTTAATCCATGCTAATCCATTTGCCATTTTGTATTTCTAGTAATTTCCACCAACTTCGAATCATGTCGTCACCATTGCAATTTTCGTTACGGTCGCCATATTGAAAATCCGCAATTTTTATGTTAGAAAATCGGGAAAAATTTTAAAAATCATTAAAAAAATTAAATAATCGAATTAAATAAAAATCTTAAAAACCACTGTTGCAGTTATTGTTACGGTCGACATCTTGGATTATATAAATGTTGCATATTTCGTTACACCCGCCATCTTGGTTGAGTACCATATCATTCTTACACTTTTCGTTAAGACCGCCATATTGGGTCCTATTAATGTTACAATTATCGTTATGGTCGCCATCTTTAAATTTAGACACCATCTTGAAAATCTTTATTTATTATACGATTTTAATGAAAAAAAAGTTCAAAATTCATCAAAAAATTAACTTAATAGAATTCTGTTTATATCGATTCCCGTCCTTGATTCGAAACCGGCGAGGGCAAAAAATATAAAATCAACAGATCCTTCCTCCACAGAAGCCACCTTCAGACTGACCTACCTCCACCAATAACAAGGTATTTACCATCAGCTGGTATGACGTCACCACACCTTTGACCTTGACCTTGACCTTTGACCTTGACCTTGAAATTTAACCTTAACCTTGAAATTTGACCTCGACATTGATCTTTGACTTTGACCTTGATGTCCATCACGGATCCGTCATTTTATGTTCAGTACATGCTAGCGGTCATTGCCACCATCATGTTTTCGTCTGCTGGAGGTCACCATATTGTGTGTACTTGTCTTACCATCATGCAAATTCTATTCTAACATGCTACAGTGCAGTAATAATTTATTATTGCTGAGGTGTCCACCATCTTGAAATTTGACCGCCATGTTGAAATCATGTAATTATTTAGTTAGAAATGCGGGAAAAATTCCAATAGTCTCCGAAAAAATCAATTATTAATTTACAAATTGAATCGATGGATCCATGTCCACGGTTAGATTCTTGACCAGTGACAGTTGTAACTAATTATTAAATAAATTTTAAATTCTTTTTTCCGTTACCTTTCGCGGAGTTTATTAATCATAAGTCAATATACCTAACCAAAGAATTAATACAGTGACGATAAGCCTATCATGAAAGTCTAATTTTTGAATAATCTGAATAACCTATAAGCCGTTCATGTACAAAACCGCACATAAAGAACAATTGTCTTCAGTCCATGAGACCGAGTCATGTCATTATCAGACGTATAGGCTAGTCATTTCAGGACCACATGACCTTCGTCGTTAGCTAATTACAGTCATTTAGACCATCATGAAATTTTTATACATACTAAAGGATTAAGCGACCTTGAAAATTATTTTAGTAACACCAAGAGGTTTTGAACTAGTAAATATTCAGTCACTACATATTTTACTACGCGCAATCAACAAAACGGAAGCACTATCAACGAAAAGGCAGCACCACCAACGAAAAGGCAGCACCGACTACGAAAAGGCAGCACATTTGGAAGCACCGACTACGAAAAGGCAGCACATTTTGGAAGCACAATCAATAAAGGCAGCACATTTGGAAGCACCATCAACAAAAAGGCAGCACATTTGGAAGCACCATCAACAAAAAGGAAGCACATTTTGGAAGCACCATCAACGTAAAGGCAGCACATTTGGAAGCACCATCAAAAAAGGAAGCACATTTTGGAAGCACCATCAAAAAGGCAGCACATTTGGAAGCACCATCAACAAAAAGGAAGCACATTTTGGAAGCACCATCATAAAGGCAGCACATTTGGGAAGCACAATCAATAAAGGCAGCACATTTGGAAGCACCATCTACAAAAAGGAAGCACATTTTGGAAGCACCATCAAAAAGGCAGCACATTTGGTAACACAAGTTACGAGAACTAAGTCTTAGTTAGAAATCAGAATGCAAGAAATAAAAACATTAAATTTTTACTTTTAATATTTAATTTATTTCTTAAGATTATACAAATAGAAGTAAAATAAGCCATTATTGTATTTAGCCAGCTTTGCTCAGTTCTTCGAGTATGAAAGATATTTCTTTTATGCACAAATAGTTTCCTGCACAAAGTGAGCCATGTAGAAGTCTTAGCCGGTCAACCAATAAGTTTGGATCTTTCCATGATGTGTAATCAATCTCTTCTACCACCATCTTCCTTGCACCTTTATAAATATTACGATCTCTGGTGTCTTCCGTTTTACCACCAACCTCAGGGTAACTTTCATGTTTGAGACGGTGATCATCACAAGCTTGATCAGATTTATTTAATATATCACGTCGTTTCCACCGTTTCGGTCTCAGGACACCGCCACATTCTTCGATCTTGGCAGCTTTAGGTGTTTCATCATAGTCTATGTCTTTGTCAACAGCCTCAGAGTCACTGTAACATCACACGGAAAAGTTCAGAACTCCAATTCGCTGTGAAACCTTTCTCAAAGACACCTTTCTGCTTGGAGATTCTCACAATGTCACCAACATTAGCTTTATGCTTGCGTGTATCTTTCTTATTCGTGTTGGTGAATACAGTCCCAAGCAGACGATCATCCTTTACATCTGTCGATGGTACATCCTCCATCGAGTACGACGTTAAAGTCGGTAAAGATGCCATCGAAGTCTCAAGTACAGGCAGTTACGCGACTTATGCACCAGAAGAAACAAACTAGGTGATCCGTACACCGTCGACGGCAGTAACAAATTGGGCGTCCTGCTGTCTAGGACTCGTTTTTATACATTAACCGGTTTGAATAATACGCTAGTCAAATCAAGAACAATTTACTAAAATACTAGAGTCAAAAAAACATTAAAAAAATAGAAGTACCATCAACAAAAAAGGCAGCAAATTTGGAAGCACCGACTACGAAAAGGCAGCACATTTGGAAGCACCGACAACGAAAAGGCAGCACATTTGGCAGCACCGACAACGAAAAGGCAGCACATTTGGAAGCACCGACTACGAAAAGGCAGCACATTTGGAAGCACAGACTACGAAAAGGCAGCACATATGGAAGCACCGACTACGAAAAGGCAGCACATTTGGAAGCACAGACTACGAAAAGGCAGCACATTTGGAAGCACCGACTAAGAAAAGGCAGCACATTCGGCAGCACCGACAACGAAAAGGCAGCACATTTGGCAGCACCGACAACGAAAAGGCAGCACATTCGGCAGCACCGACAACGAAAAGGCAGCACATTTGGCAGCACCGACAACGAAAAGGCAGCACATTTGGAAGCACCGACTACGAAAAGGCAGCACATTTGGAAGCACCGAATACGAAAAGGCAGCACATTTGACAGCACCGACAACGAAAAGGCAGCACATTTGGCAGCACCGACAACGAAAAGGCAGCACATTTGGAAGCACCGACTACGAAAAGGCAGCACATTTGGCAGCACCGACAACGAAAAGGCAGCACATTTGGAAGCACCGACAACGAAAAGGCAGCACATTTGGAAGCACCATCATCGAAAAGGCAGCACATTTGGAAGCTCCATCAACAAAAAAAGGCAAAAAGGAAGCACAAGTTACGAGATCTAAGTCTTAGTTAGAAATCAGAATACAAGAAATAAAAACATTAAATTCTTATAATTTAAATTATTTATTTTATTGCTTTACATTATACAAATGCAAGTAAAACAAGCCATTATTGTATGTAGCCAGCATTCCTCAGTTCCTTGAGTATGAAGGATATTTCTTTGATGCACGAATAGTTTCCTGCACAAAGCGAACCATGTAAAAGTCTTAGCCGGTCAACCAATATGTTTGGATCTTTCCATGATGTGTAATCAATCTCTTCTACCACCATCTTCCTTGCACCTTTATAAATATTACGATCTCTGGTGTCTTCCGTTTTACCACCAACCTCAGGGTAACTTTCATGTTTGAGACGGTGATCATCACAAGCTTGATCAGATTTATTTAATATATCACGTCGTTTCCACCGTTTCGGTCTCAGGACACTGCCACATTCTTCGATCTTGGCAGCTTTAGGTGTTTCATCATAGTCTATGTCTTTGTCAACAGCCTCAGAGTCACTGTAACAATCACCGTAGAAGGAATCGTCTTCACCCAATTTACCGTAATAATTCGATGTTGATGATGTTGAAGTGTCTTCTTCGTCTTCATGCTTCCTTTTTAGGAGTCCATCATTTTTACAAAGTAGGAAAGATCTACTTGAATTCGGCTGGAATATATTCTCACTTTTCACGTTAAGGATTCTTTCATTGTCTTCATTCTTCCGTAAATCATCAACCTCCTTCAATTTAAGTTCTTTGTCGAGATCGGAAGAGCCAAGAAAATTATTGTCGTAATGCAGATCACTCTTCCTTAGGATGGTAGATTCATCGTTGTCCTCTAGCTTGTACGCAGGCTTGGCGCTACAAGTTCTGCCATGTCTTTTTAGGCTCTCTCCCCGCGTAAACGACTTGCTACATCGAACACAACTTATCATATTACGCAGTGGATTTTTAACACAGTCATTCTTCTCGTGTTGTCTTTTATTCTTTCTCAAGATAAACTCTTTACCGCAAAACTTACACCTATGTTCTTTCGATACAGCGTCAGATCCCAAATCAGAATTCATATTAGTTACTGAGACTAATGCCAGATACCAATTGAGTGTTTTAAATTAGATCCAATACTTAAATAGAAATTTTTTCATATTTCATCAGCGAGAATTAATATATCTCATGCAAAAGTACTTTATGCATGTAGTTCTGCTTTTCAACAACAGATGTCGCCACATGTTGCTTGCAGGTAAATAATATTTAGTTCTTTTATGCAGGGTGCGGGATGCTCACTAACGATCGCAAAAGAAGGATGGCTTCGCTAGACTCCAAGGAAAAGGAAGTTCGTCTTGCATGTTGGTGCTCCACAGATGTCTCATGGCATAATATTAATTTGACTGAGTAATGATATGTGTTAATTCCACCTTATAAAAATATTGCAAGTTTTGATTTAGTAGCAGAAATTATCGAATTAAATGTAACTCCAAATAAAATGACATGTCTCATTAGACAAAAAAAATCCATGCAGAGAGCGGTTTCTCAGAATAGTCAGAAACACTTGAAGAAACCACAGGAATGATTGCAAGAACACGGGAAAACCCATCAAAATATTGACAAGAATAATCAGGAGCACACGGAGAAAACCATCAAAATATTGACAAGAATATTCAGGAGCACACGGAGAAAACCACCATAATATTAACAATAATAATCGGAAGCACACGGAGAAAACCACAATAATATCGACAAGAATAATCGGAAGCACACAGAGAAAACCACCACAAGTTTTCTTTGATATCATAAAAATACAGAAAAAAAATATTTAAAAATAAAAATAAATTGTTTTATTAATTTATTTTTATTTTTAAATATTTTTTTTCTGTATTTTTATGATATCAAAGAAAACTTGTGGTGGTTTTCTCTGTGTGCTTCCGATTATTCTTGTCGATATTATTGTGGTTTTCTCCGTGTGCTTCCGATTATTATTGTTAATATTATGGTGGTTTTCTCCGTGTGCTCCTGAATATTCTTGTCAATATTTTGATGGTTTTCTCCGTGTGCTCCTGATTATTCTTGTCAATATTTTGATGGGTTTTCCCGTGTTCTTGCAATCATTCCTGTGGTTTCTTCAAGTGTTTCTGACTATTCTGAGAAACCGCTCTCTGCATGGATTTTTTTTGTCTAATGAGACATGTCATTTTATTTGGAGTTACATTTAATTCGATAATTTCTGCTACTAAATCAAAACTTGCAATATTTTTATAAGGTGGAATTAACACATATCATTACTCAGTCAAATTAATATTATGCCATGAGACATCTGTGGAGCACCAACATGCAAGACGAACTTCCTTTTCCTTGGAGTCTAGCGAAGCCATCCTTCTTTTGCGATCGTTAGTGAGCATCCCGCACCCTGCATAAAAGAACTAAATATTATTTACCTGCAAGCAACATGTGGCGACATCTGTTGTTGAAAAGCAGAACTACATGCATAAAGTACTTTTGCATGAGATATATTAATTCTCGCTGATGAAATATGAAAAAATTTCTATTTAAGTATTGGATCTAATTTAAAACACTCAATTGGTATCTGGCATTAGTCTCAGTAACTAATATGAATTCTGATTTGGGATCTGACGCTGTATCGAAAGAACATAGGTGTAAGTTTTGCGGTAAAGAGTTTATCTTGAGGAAGAATAAAAGACAACACGAGAAGAATGACTGTGTTAAAAATCCACTGCGTAATATGATAAGTTGTGTTCGATGTAGCAAGTCGTTTACGCGGGGAGAGAGCCTAAAAAGACATGGCAGAACTTGTAGCGCCAAGCCTGCGTACAAGCTAGAGGACAACGATGAATCTACCATCCTAAGGAAGAGTGATCTGCATTACGACAATAATTTTCTTGGCTCTTCCGATCTCGACAAAGAACTTAAATTGAAGGAGGTTGATGATTTACGGAAGAATGAAGACAATGAAAGAATCCTTAACGTGAAAAGTGAGAATATATTCCAGCCGAATTCAAGTAGATCTTTCCTACTTTGTAAAAATGATGGACTCCTAAAAAGGAAGCATGAAGACGAAGAAGACACTTCAACATCATCAACATCGAATTATTACGGTAAATTGGGTGAAGACGATTCCTTCTACGGTGATTGTTACAGTGACTCTGAGGCTGTTGACAAAGACATAGACTATGATGAAACACCTAAAGCTGCCAAGATCGAAGAATGTGGCAGTGTCCTGAGACCGAAACGGTGGAAACGACGTGATATATTAAATAAATCTGATCAAGCTTGTGATGATCACCGTCTCAAACATGAAAGTTACCCTGAGGTTGGTGGTAAAACGGAAGACACCAGAGATCGTAATATTTATAAAGGTGCAAGGAAGATGGTGGTAGAAGAGATTGATTACACATCATGGAAAGATCCAAACATATTGGTTGACCGGCTAAGACTTTTACATGGTTCGCTTTGTGCAGGAAACTATTCGTGCATCAAAGAAATATCCTTCATACTCAAGGAACTGAGGAATGCTGGCTACATACAATAATGGCTTGTTTTACTTGCATTTGTATAATGTAAAGCAATAAAATAAATAATTTAAATTATAAGAATTTAATGTTTTTATTTCTTGTATTCTGATTTCTAACTAAGACTTAGATCTCGTAACTTGTGCTTCCTTTTTGCCTTTTTTTGTTGATGGAGCTTCCAAATGTGCTGCCTTTTCGATGATGGTGCTTCCAAATGTGCTGCCTTTTCGTTGTCGGTGCTTCCAAATGTGCTGCCTTTTCGTTGTCGGTGCTGCCAAATGTGCTGCCTTTTCGTAGTCGGTGCTTCCAAATGTGCTGCCTTTTCGTTGTCGGTGCTGCCAAATGTGCTGCCTTTTCGTTGTCGGTGCTGTCAAATGTGCTGCCTTTTCGTATTCGGTGCTTCCAAATGTGCTGCCTTTTCGTAGTCGGTGCTTCCAAATGTGCTGCCTTTTCGTTGTCGGTGCTGCCAAATGTGCTGCCTTTTCGTTGTCGGTGCTGCCGAATGTGCTGCCTTTTCGTTGTCGGTGCTGCCAAATGTGCTGCCTTTTCGTTGTCGGTGCTGCCGAATGTGCTGCCTTTTCTTAGTCGGTGCTTCCAAATGTGCTGCCTTTTCGTAGTCTGTGCTTCCAAATGTGCTGCCTTTTCGTAGTCGGTGCTTCCAAATGTGCTGCCTTTTCGTAGTCTGTGCTTCCAAATGTGCTGCCTTTTCGTAGTCGGTGCTTCCAAATGTGCTGCCTTTTCGTTGTCGGTGCTGCCAAATGTGCTGCCTTTTCGTTGTCGGTGCTTCCAAATGTGCTGCCTTTTCGTAGTCGGTGCTTCCAAATTTGCTGCCTTTTTTGTTGATGGTACTTCTATTTTTTTAATGTTTTTTTGACTCTAGTATTTTAGTAAATTGTTCTTGATTTGACTAGCGTATTATTCAAACCGGTTAATGTATAAAAACGAGTCCTAGACAGCAGGACGCCCAATTTGTTACTGCCGTCGACGGTGTACGGATCACCTAGTTTGTTTCTTCTGGTGCATAAGTCGCGTAACTGCCTGTACTTGAGACTTCGATGGCATCTTTACCGACTTTAACGTCGTACTCGATGGAGGATGTACCATCGACAGATGTAAAGGATGATCGTCTGCTTGGGACTGTATTCACCAACACGAATAAGAAAGATACACGCAAGCATAAAGCTAATGTTGGTGACATTGTGAGAATCTCCAAGCAGAAAGGTGTCTTTGAGAAAGGTTTCACAGCGAATTGGAGTTCTGAACTTTTCCGTGTGATGTTACAGTGACTCTGAGGCTGTTGACAAAGACATAGACTATGATGAAACACCTAAAGCTGCCAAGATCGAAGAATGTGGCGGTGTCCTGAGACCGAAACGGTGGAAACGACGTGATATATTAAATAAATCTGATCAAGCTTGTGATGATCACCGTCTCAAACATGAAAGTTACCCTGAGGTTGGTGGTAAAACGGAAGACACCAGAGATCGTAATATTTATAAAGGTGCAAGGAAGATGGTGGTAGAAGAGATTGATTACACATCATGGAAAGATCCAAACTTATTGGTTGACCGGCTAAGACTTCTACATGGCTCACTTTGTGCAGGAAACTATTTGTGCATAAAAGAAATATCTTTCATACTCGAAGAACTGAGCAAAGCTGGCTAAATACAATAATGGCTTATTTTACTTCTATTTGTATAATCTTAAGAAATAAATTAAATATTAAAAGTAAAAATTTAATGTTTTTATTTCTTGCATTCTGATTTCTAACTAAGACTTAGTTCTCGTAACTTGTGTTACCAAATGTGCTGCCTTTTTGATGGTGCTTCCAAAATGTGCTTCCTTTTTGTAGATGGTGCTTCCAAATGTGCTGCCTTTATTGATTGTGCTTCCCAAATGTGCTGCCTTTATGATGGTGCTTCCAAAATGTGCTTCCTTTTTGTTGATGGTGCTTCCAAATGTGCTGCCTTTTTGATGGTGCTTCCAAAATGTGCTTCCTTTTTTGATGGTGCTTCCAAATGTGCTGCCTTTACGTTGATGGTGCTTCCAAAATGTGCTTCCTTTTTGTTGATGGTGCTTCCAAATGTGCTGCCTTTTTGTTGATGGTGCTTCCAAATGTGCTGCCTTTATTGATTGTGCTTCCAAAATGTGCTGCCTTTTCGTAGTCGGTGCTTCCAAATGTGCTGCCTTTTCGTAGTCGGTGCTGCCTTTTCGTTGGTGGTGCTGCCTTTTCGTTGATAGTGCTTCCGTTTTGTTGATTGCGCGTAGTAAAATATGTAGTGACTGAATATTTACTAGTTCAAAACCTCTTGGTGTTACTAAAATAATTTTCAAGGTCGCTTAATCCTTTAGTATGTATAAAAATTTCATGATGGTCTAAATGACTGTAATTAGCTAACGACGAAGGTCATGTGGTCCTGAAATGACTAGCCTATACGTCTGATAATGACATGACTCGGTCTCATGGACTGAAGACAATTGTTCTTTATGTGCGGTTTTGTACATGAACGGCTTATAGGTTATTCAGATTATTCAAAAATTAGACTTTCATGATAGGCTTATCGTCACTGTATTAATTCTTTGGTTAGGTATATTGACTTATGATTAATAAACTCCGCGAAAGGTAACGGAAAAAAGAATTTAAAATTTATTTAATAATTAGTTACAACTGTCACTGGTCAAGAATCTAACCGTGGACATGGATCCATCGATTCAATTTGTAAATTAATAATTGATTTTTTCGGAGACTATTGGAATTTTTCCCGCATTTCTAACTAAATAATTACATGATTTCAACATGGCGGTCAAATTTCAAGATGGTGGACACCTCAGCAATAATAAATTATTACTGCACTGTAGCATGTTAGAATAGAATTTGCATGATGGTAAGACAAGTACACACAATATGGTGACCTCCAGCAGACGAAAACATGATGGTGGCAATGACCGCTAGCATGTACTGAACATAAAATGACGGATCCGTGATGGACATCAAGGTCAAAGTCAAAGATCAATGTCGAGGTCAAATTTCAAGGTTAAGGTTAAATTTCAAGGTCAAGGTCAAAGGTCAAGGTCAAGGTCAAAGGTGTGGTGACGTCATACCAGCTGATGGTAAATACCTTGTTATTGGTGGAGGTAGGTCAGTCTGAAGGTGGCTTCTGTGGAGGAAGGATCTGTTGATTTTATATTTTTTGCCCTCGCCGGTTTCGAATCAAGGACGGGAATCGATATAAACAGAATTCTATTAAGTTAATTTTTTGATGAATTTTGAACTTTTTTTTCATTAAAATCGTATAATAAATAAAGATTTTCAAGATGGTGTCTAAATTTAAAGATGGCGACCATAACGATAATTGTAACATTAATAGGACCCAATATGGCGGTCTTAACGAAAAGTGTAAGAATGATATGGTACTCAACCAAGATGGCGGGTGTAACGAAATATGCAACATTTATATAATCCAAGATGTCGACCGTAACAATAACTGCAACAGTGGTTTTTAAGATTTTTATTTAATTCGATTATTTAATTTTTTTAATGATTTTTAAAATTTTTCCCGATTTTCTAACATAAAAATTGCGGATTTTCAATATGGCGACCGTAACGAAAATTGCAATGGTGACGACATGATTCGAAGTTGGTGGAAATTACTAGAAATACAAAATGGCAAATGGATTAGCATGGATTAACATATGGATTAGCATAGATTGACATACGGATTAGCATAGATTGGCATACAGGTTAGCATAGATTGGTATACGAATTAGCATAGATTGGCATACGGATTGGCATAGATTGACATGGATTAGCATAGATTGGCATGGATTAGGTTAGGTTAGCATAGATTAGCATATGGATTAGGTTAGGTTAGGTTAGGTTAGCATAGATTAGCATATGGATTAGGTTAGGTTAGTTTAGTTTAGTTTAGTTTAGGTTAGGTTTGCATAGATTAGCATATGGATTAGGTTAGGTTAGGTTAGGTTAGTTTAGTTTAGGTTAGGTTAGGTTAGGTTTGCATAGATTAGCATATGGATTAGGTTAGGTTAGTTTAGTTTAGTTTAGTTTAGGTTAGGTTAGGTTAGCATAGATTAGCATATGGATTAGGTTAGGTTAGGTTAGGTTAGGTTAGGTTAGGTTAGGTTAGGCGTGCGAAGGAAGTACCTACGGGCTCCGACCAACAGCGCTTCTCTGCTGTGAAGTATTAGGAGATCAGAACTTGAGAGGAGGTAGTAATAAAAACTTGCCGGTGCCGTTGCGCGTCGTGGAAGTAGAGCGCGCCAAAACACACGGTTGCCTGGCCGTATGTATCCGGCGTTCATAACACGTGTAGAAGTAGGCTTATATTCGTTACCTCCTGGCTGTTTATTACCGCCTAATACTTTTCATAGCGAGACGTCCTGGCGAGCTGGTCTGTCCATCGTAACGGGACATTTTTTCGTGCGTACATGGCTGATGAACGTAACGGGACATTTTTTCGTGCGTACATGGCTGATGAACGTAACGGGACACTTTTTCGTGCGTGTATGGCCGGCGGAAGTGACGTAATCCAACATGGGTGATGAAGCGAAGCCTTAAGGTGTCTGGATCGGATCCCCGGATCCCCCTCCCCCCTCCCCTGCCCTCATACATACTTTATATACCTACTTTAACAATTATTGAAACTAGATGAAAATGGATTTTTGTAACAGTTTGGCATGTTTATATTGATATAAGTAATTATTTAAACTCCACGGTGACCTGTTTATGATTTGTAATCAGTAAAAACGTAAAAAAAAAAAACACACACACAAGCCTGCTTACATTTGATTGTTGACAAAATCTTAGGCTTACGTGTTACCTTGCACCGGCCCTGATTGCAGAGCGCATTCACCGTCTGTTTGCGACATGCGTAGAGACCGGAAAAATTCGCGGGTTCAATGACCTTCAGGAAAGACTCCAATATCCTCTAGACACACTCGGGCAAATGCCAACTGTTCCATTGGCTGCTGACTTGTGAGACGTCTCGACTAGGTGGTCTGTGATTCGACACTTCTATGAGTGAAGGTCTCTAATTGGCCCTCAGTCCTCCAGATTAACAGTAAACCAATTGCAGAAGCAGCAATAAGGTATAATTATTTGAATTTTTAGCAAAACACAAAATGAACCATGTGAATTTTTCATGTCTCTAGGTATGCGCATTCCCTTGTCCTAGAGTGACTCCCCGACTGCTCCCAGAAGCGCGCTGTGATTGGTCGTGGCTTGGGTGGGGGAGGAGGGATCACGCCCTGGATGCCGAAGGAGAAAAAAGACATCGCCATGACCTGGCTGAGGGACACAAAGCCAGAGTAGACTAGGAAACAATAACTACTAGTCAGTACACAGGCGAGAGCGTGCGAAGTGAGATGCTGCACGTTCTGAAATAAGACTTAGAAAAATATCATTTCCGATAAGCTCCGATTGGTCCAAATTCAAAAATTGTTTGCAATAAACATTTTTTTTTCTTCAGGACAGAAATACTAAATGCGATGAAGGTACATAGTTGGATGCGCGTATTGCATGCATGACTTGTAGTTTTCCTAATTAATTATATTAGAAATTGACATGTAAAATTTGTCCTATCAGAGTAAATATTTACAAAAATTCAGAAATTAAACATGACTTTTGCCTCCCCCCCCCCCCCCCCCCACCCGGGGCCAACTTCTTCTTTCTCCCTCTCTCAAAGGCCCTGGTGAGCATTAATGATTTTTTTTTCCTTTTGAAAAATTCTCGCTACCCTGACCGGCCCCAGTGGCCTCGAACCAGTAGGTGGCCAGCAGGTGGCCAGCAGGTGGCCAGCCAGGTGGCCAGGTGGGTCGAGGTGGCCGAGAGAGCACAGAGACCTGCGGAGTGCATCCTAGACCACTGGACCACTCACTGGTCCAGTCCGTGACGATGGTTTCAGCACTCAAGTAGGAGAAGTGCACGAATGTTAAAAAGGTCGCTACGTTGGTGAAACATTACGCTAAATTCAAGTAAGGAGTATTTACAACAAGATGCTTGTCTACTTACAATAAAATAATGATATGTACATTATTTACTATTGATGTAATTTATAATACCTTCAAATATACAGCGTGTTCCACTAACTATGTCAAGCCTGTAAATTAAGGTTCTGAATAAAGAAAAATAAATTTCAAAAAGTGTCATAGTTTTTGAGCTAAGAATTTTTTAAAATTTTTAATCCATAACCTGCACTAAATTATTAGATACTGAGACTAAAAGTAATTAGACTGTGACTAATAGTAATTACATCCTGAGACTAAAGGTTTTTGCTACAAAAATGAAGTCTCAAACATAGGGAAAAGCATTTTTGGAAGACTAATGCGAGATAAATTTTTAACTGGGTATATTTGACTAATCATAGGTACTGTAAAAAAAACCTGCTTTACTAACTTAACAAGTTACTTGCTTTAACAAGCTAGATTTTCAAATAACTTTCTAATTTAGCAAACCATTTTTGTTTTTTACAGCATGACTGGTAAAAGATTAGAAAATGTTTGCAGTGTAAGTCTCCCAAATATTTTTTTTTCCTCTAATTAAAAGTATTAAATGTTTGATTTTATTTTGGATTGTTTGCAAAGGTAGGGTTATTTATAACTCCATAACAATTTTTTTTAGTAACTGTATCTTATAATTTGGTGTAGGATGGGTATTTAAACATTTATCAAAATAACTCAAAAATTACGACACTTTTTGAATTTTGATTTTTTGATTCAGAACCATAATTTACTGACCTATTAACTGTTCTCAATTTTTACGTTGATTTATGGAACGTGCTGTATATGATATACTACAAATAAAACATTTTGTTATTTATTTTTAATGCGTATGCAATGAAATGGCCAGGCTACGCATTTTCTTGGCAGTATTTTTTTATGAACAATAGTGCGTTTATTTTGTCAAGTATTAACAACCTTATAAAGAGATGAGTTGTGCTGTAATCTAGGACATGACAGATATCTGCCCAGTACCACGTTATGTCAGTGCACTTACGCACAATATCTTCAGTGAAAGAGGCAAGTGTTGAGAGTTGAACGCCATCTTAGATTTATAAGTTTACAAAACTGGAGTTTTTCTATTATTACTGTTCTGACAAGGCATAACCCAACGGATTGCCTACCGTGGATTTTCAAAGCTGGCTGCTATTATTTCACTGCAATTCCCTCTTCACACCAGAGCTTTCAGCCGGGTCCTCACAGAAAGCTTCGCTATGTTCGCTGCGCCAGGCCAGACAGGACAGTCTGGTTCGCGATGTCAGAGAGACGCATGCCGTGGGATTCGATTGATGATTCCGACATTAACATTCTGCTTGCTCCACAGTATTTAAACATAAAAACAAACGGGCTCATGAACTTAATATAAAAACAAACTAATTTGATATATTTCATGAAATCTTTTAATTAAATTCTCCGTTGACTTGACAATTCAAAAGCACAATACTGATAGAAATAAATTAAAAAAAAAAAAAAAAAAGCGAACGCAGAAGTAGGGTACAGCACAATTTCGCACGAAAACAGGTGTTTTTTGTTTATCTGCGCATGCGTGAAATCAGTGACGTTTATAAAAATAGCGGAGAAGCAAACACCTGGTGACGTCACCAACATAGCGAACACAGCATTGTGTGGTCAGTGACACCTGTGATGCAGCCAGCTGTATTTTACTGTCGTAGCTAACATCGCGAGCATAGCGCCCTGTGTGGTCATAGATGGCTTGTTGCTTGTTCACTGAGCAACTCTAAGGAGACGCATGCCCTTTTGAACGGCCTCTGGACTTACAGGCGCTCATCTCTGGGCCCCAATAAGAACTGTAAACAACTATGGATAGTTACCTGAAGAGCTTCTTTGGTGTTGGCGCCATAGCGCTTCCCGAAGCGGAACTTGAGCGTGGGGCAGTGGCCCGTGTATCTGCGAACAACAAACAGTCGCTGACGCCTGGCTGTCTCCAACTCTTCATTAGCATTTTGACGTGATAACGTCTTACAAATCGATGAACGCCGGCTGCACGCACGAAAAAGCATGACACAACGATACGTTCCGCCTGAGCCGAGCGTGCAAGAACCGGCCAACCACCGTGCGAGAAAATCTTCTATAATATCAAATAGGTTAAGGCGGGCTTTTTAACTAATTGTTCGTGATTATAGTTAAACAAATTATTGAAATTATAATTTGCAAAAACAGTAAATAATATTTGAAAATTAAAAAGTATGCAATTTTTCATCAATGTTTTCTTATGACGTTCTCACGTAAAATTATCGTCCGTAAACCGACTTTACAGACAACACCTTTTTTTTTTTAATTTTTAGTTTCACACACACACATATACATTAACAATAATTGCAAATATTTTTCATGTTTTATAGGAAATAAACACAAAACAAGCTTTTGTATGAGTGCCCCAATTCTACTTTACATCTCTCCTCGTAGTGTTTTTTAGATGTAAATCATTTATTGAAAACAAATTGAACCACTAAAAACTTAAATGCTTTATTTAAATATCAGCCCGTGTTTGGTCTGTGTTGACTTTTTTTTCGTGATTGGGATCATTACCAACCTGTTTCTACATTGATTAGAAACTTATCAACAGCAAGACTCTTGTATGACATTCGTAAATAATACTCCGGATATGCTCCGAACACCGGGTGAATGTTACAGACCACTGACGCAGCTCGCGACCTTGGGGCGACGTCGGTTCGACCTGCGTGCCGGGGGCGTTACCTGGGGCAATTAGGGAGATCTAGTTTAGATTGGCCGCCGCGAGGTGTGACGTCAGCGGGGGCAGGTCAGGGCTGCAGCAACTCCCGAGCTGGGGGGAAACTTGCCGAACCACGCGGTCACGACTCCGGCCTGATTGGCGAGGAGATCTCCACTGAGATGGCGAGGTCGCGGCTGACGACCAGAGACCACGCCACCCTGCTCTGGGGGCATCGCCGGTGATTGCCGTCATTCCCCGAGCCCCGGGTCTGCGGCGCGCAGGGATGTTAGACGTACCAACTTGTTGGTACACATACCATTCTTCAGGGTCTTGTACCATGTACCAAGTAGAAATTGTGCTGGTATGCAGAAATACCAACTTTGAACATCGACCATACGCGATGCGCCATGCATTACCAATTAACATTAGGCGTGGACGAATAATTCGAATAGTTGCGTTTTAATAATTCCATCTGTATACTTTTAATAAAACTGCATTTCAAGAGAAAATTTTAAGTGCTAATTTAATTGAAAGTATTCATACTAGGCGCTAACGTTTTTATGGCCATCTTATAGTTTCAGAAGCTAGTTCTCTAGGAATTTATCACAGCGCCAGTGGCGTAACCAGGATTTGTGTATGGGGGGTGTTAAGAAGCATGGCCTCCCCCCCCCCCCCCCGTATTAAAGCGGGGGTCCGGCGGTCTTCCCCCGGGAAAATTTGGATTTTAAGGTGTAAAATAGTGCTATTTTAGCAGTTTTCGCTACTTCAATTTAAATATTGTAATGGTAAATTTTTTATTATTTTTAATATGAAATTTGTTTGAGTGATGAATAAGAAAATTAAAGATTTGGTGCTAAGGGGGAATTTGAACCCCTAAACCGCCCCCCTCCCCCTGGCTACGCCCCTGCACAGCGCCATGCCGTATTGCCATCATGGCGTGCCGATTGAATAAAAATATGTTACCAACCTTATCATACTTTATTTGTTGACAATTGTGTAACCTTTTATGTTTCCATTAAAGCAGTTTATATAAATATCATTATATATCTTTATATATATATATTTCTTGTGTGCGTGTGTATGTCACTGAACTCCTCCTAGACGGCTGGACTTATTTTGATGAAATTTTTTGTGTGAGTTCACGGGGATTCAAGGATGGTTTGGATTCACAATTTGGTCCACTGGAAAATGTTTATTTAATTAATTTTTTATTTATAAATTGTTGTTGTTCATCTTTGAATGGTTTAGGTTTACAGTATATATATGTGTGTGTTGTGTATTTATTTATGTGTTGTTAATCTTTGGATGGATTCTATGGATTGTTGTTATTACATTAAAATTAAAATATAATTGCTTATTGAGAATATATTATTATTTATTGAAATAACATTTTAAAGTGTAATTAAAAATATACATTGTGCAAATTTGTGAGGTGCAGTATTGAAGTGAGTAATTAACATTATTTTTTCGTAATTTTAATGATGCATACACGTACATTCAATACCAATCAACTTAACCTACAATTTTAAATCGTCAGTTCTCATTTTATTCTATGCAACTTATGACGTATTGAACGCCTCTTTAAAAATAAAAATATAAGTTTGTAAAATAAATTATAACATTTATAAAATAAAAATTGCATATAGTAATTAAAGTTTAAAGTATATTTAAAATTTAAGTTTTATATTTTTTAATTTATAGTTTATTTAGAAAAATATATAATTTTAGGACAACGTCTGTCGGGTCCACTTTAAAGTGTGTGTTCAGGTGGATTCAAGAATGGTTTGGATTCACAATTCAATCCGATAAATAATATTTTTAATTAATTAAATTAAATTTAGTTGTTTTACGTTGGATGTTTTTACATTGGATCCGGTAGGAAGCGCAGTTATCGCGTTATCGAATATTCAGAAATATTTTATTTTTATTTCAGTTCGACCCGGCAGAGGGTGCTGTGATAATATTCAGGGAAATTTCCTGTAAATATTTTCAAATTTAAAACGTTTGAACAGAACAACGTGTGTTGGGTCCGCTAGTATATATATAAAATCTATGAAACCAAATCTACAGGATCTTTGTCAGTGTAAGATCTTGGAGTGTACCAGTTTATTTTTCTTCAGATACCAGCTTTTAGTGACATCTGTACCAGGTTCGTTGAGCCACTGTCCACCATCCCTGCCGCTCCCGGCCCCACGACACGAGACACGCCCGAACAGCACCAGTAGCTCGTGCGCGCAAGATCTGACCGCCATGTTCTCCAGCCTGCTGATACACAACAGCGCGCAGCACGGTCGTGCGCGTAGAAGGGAAATTAACGTATTTCATTTCTGTTACGGACGCACGGCGCAACAACCAATGAGAGTAGAGTAGGAAACCCTTTTGGGCGGGACCAGGGCACTGTTCGTATTTATCAATCATACTGCGGCAAGAAATTGTCGAGAGATATTACAATGCTCGGGCGTAGTTCCTGATTTGAAATTGTTAATTCACTAGCAAAAAAATTGTAAATGAAATTAATGTGTCATGAGAATGATCAACTGGAATTTAATGTAACCCTTATTTACTTGCATGTTGAAAAACTGTGCTGAAAAGTTGGTGTTCAGATGACGCCGCTGTGAGACGGATGGACTGATAGTGCTGCCTCCCGTGTCGAGACTCGCCGCCAGATGTGCGAGCAGCGAGAAAGAGCGAGGCGCTGTGTCTCTCTTCACTGGCGGCCAACTTCCTCGAGGTCATCCATGACAAGTGCCTCCATCGTTTTTGGCGATTATGTTGAAAAAATAAGTAAGACCCTGCTGCACTTTTGATGATAACATTATTAAGCAATTAAAATTTGTCTTTTTTTTTATATAGCCCATCGAAGTTTGAAAAAAAAAAAACAGTCCGTAGATATACTTGGTCGCGCGGCGGGGCGGGAAGCCAAGAGGTGACTCGCGGGTGGTTCGCCCCACTCTCCAGTCCTCGCTGGACCACAGGAGACCACGCTGATCCGTCGTGGAGTCTTCGAGCAGAGTAGTTCACTATTTGTTTTTCCTCTTGATGAATTTTACAAAACCTGGTGCAGTCTAGGAGTGAGACCCTCTGGTTGCCGACTTGATGTAAGTTTTTGGACATACGCCATTGCTAAAAACTTTTTCTGTTGAAGAAAAACTAAAAACCTAAAAATTAAGAAATATATAATTAAAACCCAAAAAAGAGACAAAAAACACAAAATTAAGCAAAAAATTGCTGTTGTCAACAAGGATGTAAACACCACAAAATATTCCGTGACAGGAATTTTTGGGTTCAATATTTCTGTGTTGTCATCATTTGTGGGTTTTTTCGTTCTCTTAGTACATTTTTCTTTGTTTTTCTTTGTTTTGTTGACCATATTCCTGTCACGGAATATTTTGTGGTGTTTATATCCTTGTTGACAACAGCAATTTTTTGCTTAATTTTGTGTTTTTTTTTTGTCTTTTATTGGGTTTTATTTATATATTTCTTTATTTTTAGTTTTTAGTTTTTCTTCAAAAGAAAAAGGTTTTTAGCAATGGCGTATGTCCAAAAACTTACATCAAGTCATGCACTCCCATTGCACAAATCTTTCAAAGATAACCTCTAGTTGCCCTGCCCTCGCCGGATCCATGCCGACCCCGCCTGGTCCGTGGTCGATCAGGCCTGGGACGACGCCCTCGCCGCAGGTCGATACGCCCGTGCTCGGCGGCGCGTTGCCCTGAGACACTGCGTGCCCCCCCTTCATGACTGTCCGCGCGCGCCACTGGACAGGCGGGCGGTGTCTTCCACACCGGCCCCCGCTCGCCGGTCACAGCCGGGGACGCACCACCACGCCGAACGTACAATAACGCCGAAAGCCATAACGCCGAATGCCAAATTGACTACAACGCCGACAGCTAGAAAACTGTTGTGTACCACAACGCTTAATTACCACAACGCCGAAATACATTAACGCCGAAAACTGTCATTGCAGGACTGCCACAAAGATTAGGTTAGGCTAGCCTAGGTTAGGTTAGGTGCACAAGTTCATTCAGTTTTTTTTTTTTTCATTTTGCTCTTGTGGCCCCCCCCCCCCCCCTCCCCGCAGCAATATTTTTCGGCGTTACTGTAGTTCGGCGTTGTGGTACAGCAGTTTTCTAGCTGTCGGCGTTGCGGCCAGTTTGGCATTTCGGCGTTATGGTATTCGGCGTTATTGTACGTTCAGCGTTGTGGTAACGACCCGTCACAGCCTTCCAGTCCTTCTCCTGCTGGCGGCCGCCCATCGCAAACCAACAAACGCTATCTCACGTGTCAATGTCAGCTGATGTCAAACTTTCATTGTCTACACAGCAACGGAAAGGGTTAAAAACGACGAGGTAGTTGCAGTAGGAACAGTAAACGCCGAACAAACAACAACCTTGGACAATACAGCGACGCAAAAATAGTATGCAGCGATGGAGTTGAACATTTCGTCTGCTCAATAATGGAAGTTGAATTTTTTTTTTGTGAGAGCTATAGGTTCATGCCAACGGCGCAAATCAAACCCTTCTGCTCTGGTTAAATACCCGATCATACATTACGCAAGACGCAAAAAACGCAACGCGAACACAGGCCAACTTTAAACTGCTTGCGTTTCGGCTTGCGTCACCGCCTTCCGCGCCGGAGGTGAAGCGCTCAGAAAACATTTAGACGCAGACTTTTAATGCGCATATTATATGCATCTAGTTTTCACTTGTTAAAAACCTGTGCATAGTGAAACAAATTAAGACCTTTTAAATTAAAATTACTCACAACTCCATATGTTTTCATGGGGAAAAAAATTATCGAAAGAAGTACGAGTAATAAATTTGGTTTCCTCTGCAAATGTTAGTGGTTTCCTTGCGTTGCTTGTGTAGTTTCTGACCCCGGCCTGAAGACCGTGCGAGCTACCTCGCAGTTGTGGCGGACGGCAGGAGCCGGTTGCGGGCGCAGGAGTGCGCATCACGCGACAACAGCGACAGCAAACACGACGACGTGCTCGAGGACGGCAGGCGAGTGTCGGAGCCAATCAGGCCGCTCCGCGCGTCACGTGACGAGCTCCCTATTGGCCCGCAAGCAGGTGGTCCGTACTTATTACCTCATTTATAAAATACATTGTTTTAACTCAACAGTGTAACTTGATGTAAGCTTTTGGATATACGCCATTGCTAAGCACTTTTTCTGTAGAAGCAAACTAAAAAATACCGAAAAGACAAAAAACACAAATTAAGTAAAAAATTGTTGTTGTCAACAGGATATAAACACCACATAATATTCCATAACAGGAATAAGGTCAACAAACAAAGAAAAACAAAGAAAAATGAACTAAGAGAACGAAAAAAAAAAACACCACAAATGATGACAGCACAAAGATATTGAACCCAAAAAAATTCAGCACAACAGTTGGAACGAGACAAAAACACGACAAAGCGAAAAGACAAACACAATAGTTTGCCAAAACAGCAGAAAACGAAAAAAAAAAAAAAAAAACACAAATGATGACAGCACATAAATATTGAACCATAAAAAAAAAAAAAATTCAGCACAACAGTTGGAACGAGACAAAAACACGACAAAACGAAAAGACGAAACAAACACAATAGTTTTCCAAAACAGAAACAAGCGACGTTTCGGGAACTGTCAAAGATAATATCAACAGTGTGATAAGGGGTCCGAGGAAGTGGCACAAGGGGCCACTCTGCCTCAGTGGACCACTCGCCGGCCTTCAGCGGCTGCTCGGGCGCCGAGTGTCCCGCTCGTGACGTCACCACACCGCTACCTCCGGGCCGACCTTGCTTCTCCTCTGCTTGCCGTGACCCACTGTGCACATGGGCTCCATCTGTTTCATAACCTGACTTGCTCTCAGCTACTGCACGCACCGTGTGCTTTGCTTCTACCACTGGTTCACTGTCTGCAGTAATGAGGGCCAGTTAGAAACCCTCGCTCAAACAAGTGTCGAATCACAGACACTCGGTCGAGACGACTCACAAGTCAGCAGGTGGCATTTGCCCGAGTGTGTAGAGTGTAGTGGAGTCTATCCTGGAGGTCACTGAACCCGCGAATATTTCCTGTCTCTAGCCATGACTAACTCCACTAAACTATATTACACTGTATACACCCCGAGTCATTATGTGACGTGAACGTAATTTATTCGAGGTTTTAATAAAAAAAAAAATCAAATATTTAAAATCCTTACGACCAATTAGAAAAAAAAAATAAGGTTGGCTTAAATGAGTTGTTTTATCGAATTTTTTTTTTTTTTTCAAATTTTCTCGGGCAAAGGTCCCCGAACCTCCCGTCCGTATCTGTGAAGGATATTCCATAAACCCCCCTCCCCCCCCCCCCCCAGGTAAGTGCCTCGTAAAGAGCGCAGGGAAATACAGATATTGCGACATATTGATACCGTTTTCTTTTGTTTTTTTTTTCCCATAAGAAAACATTAAAACCATAATTTAACACAACCAACACTATACAGCGAGGATTCCTGGAGTGAGGGGCGGACTTGAAAAGAAAAATTTCCTGCAGAATAAGCGTCTAGTGTAGCTATCAACTGTCAACTGTATTAGGCTATCCAGTATCGTACAGGATTTCCTGCTGGGTAATGATACAGATACATATTGTGTTTTTTTTTTTTTTTTTTTTTTTTTTTTTTTAGTAATTAATAACTGGATAAATTCACTGGTTTAATGGCCTCCAGAATAGATTCCACAGTCATACATCAGACTGTATGCTGACTTGTGATAATTGTTAACCGGGTAGCCAATGATTCGATGCTTCTTTATTGGAGGGTTTCTCATTGGCCCAGAGACTACCAGTAACTGTGCGCCATTAGCGGAAGCAGAGCATTAATTCTAGCGGATCTTGAAATTAATACGCCTATTTTTTTCTTCTTCCAATCTCTGGAAATACAATGAGATTTTTTTTTTAAGGCTGGCTTCGGCTACTTTTTGTCACGGAGAAGTAGTCTGAGCTGGCTGAGAATGACTTGTCACCGCGGCGACAGCCGAGTGAAGGTGGCGGTGTTGTTTCTCCATTGTCGGCGGGTCGCACACTCTCTCCTCCCCCCCCCCCCCCCCTGGTTTCACCTCGTCCTGCCTCGTGCAGTGTCTTAATGGGTAGGACCTCGCCTTCTTGCAAGTTCAAATATTTCCAAACCGCTTGCATTAAAGCTCCCGTGTAAATTTTTTTTTTCATGGCATATGCCTTAGCTCTGGCTACTTAAGTCAGCAGTTTAACCGGTGTGATCATCAGTCTATAGTTGTAGTCGCGGCGCTTACAGACCGGAGCCTGTAGTGAATTTGTGGTTGAAACAAGGCGCAGAAGGTCTGGGAGGTGTGATTTATGCCTCAATATGCCAACAATTCAGAAAAAAATAGTTCAATAGTAGAGTTATAGCAGAAAGAGGGAAAAAATCTAAGATGGCGGGGCCTGATTCCCCCTAATGATTATTGCCTCATTTTTCCGGAGGACTCTGGGCCAATGAGATGCCCTCAAATAAGTATCGAATCACAGGCTAAACAGTTGAGAATACTCGCAAAACAGCAAGCAACCAATGAACAGGTGGAGTTTGTGCGAGCATGCATATGTGACAGTGAAGTCTATCCTTCCAGCTACTGTCGGCGATAACTGAGGACTGGAAACATTCGCTGTTTCTATGACCTTCAGGATAGAATTCACAGTTCACTGGCTGTTGAACAGTGAGCCAATAGCAAAATCAGCTTTAGGGTATATGTATTACAATTTTAGCCTGTCGAGAAACGAATCCGCGAAATTTTCCTGTCTCTAACGATAGGACTCGGCCACAGGCGGTGACCCGTATACAGGGGGGGGGGGGGGGTGTCTGGAACTAAGCAACCCCCACTGGGGGAGGCCTGCCTGCACTTGCTAAAGTGTGACTGTGAAACGAGTTTGGTGTCAAAGCTTAGTCTTATGGAAAACATTCTCTGTTTTATAGTTTACTGCTTATTGCATGCATGTGGGCCAACATGCGGGAAGTATACGACGTACGGAGGTGACATGTCGGTTAACCCCACGTGCAAAACTATCCCCCCCCCCTCCAATTTCCCTTGCGAATCGCACAGATCTGCGAACTTGAGACTCGCTACACTACCCACCATTAAATAAAGATTTCATTTGGAAGAAACAAGTTTCATACACAGTAAAGTTTATTTAAATTAATTCCCAAAAGGAAAAAAAAAAACTACACAAATAAAATAATTTAGGAGACTCCTTCTCCTGTATGGGATCGTCCATTAATCACGTGAGGCTCGAAAAGGGGGGGGGGGGGGGAGGTGTCGGGAAAAATCACGAAATATCACAAGGGGGGAGGGGGGTGTAGAGAGATATCACGTGTATTTATTTTTTCGCGCGATTTCTACTAAACCGAAAAGCGACGCGTGACCTTGACTCGCCGTAGCCTGGCAACAATATCCCAGCCCGCCGCAACATGAACCACCCGGCTCGGTTTGCCAGTCGCCAGTAAGACTGTGATTTTGGCGCCGAATACATGCGTAAATCGTTGTCACGAATGTTATGCTTTAAAACCATGCGACGATGTCTAAACTAGGAGATCTGTAAAAGACCTAATGTGTGTCTGGACATTTTTATCACTGTGCTTAATTTTCCAGAATTAAATTAGATCATACCTATATTTAAAAATAATATTCTGAAATTTTAAAAATATTTTGTACCAAAAAATTACACGTGATTTATTGGGGGGGGGGGGGGGGGTGTTAATCTAAAACCTCACCACAAATCACTTGCGGGGAGGGGGGGGGGGTTAAAAATTTTCTAAAATAACATCACGTGATTAATGGACGACCCCTATCTGGCTGTGACAGCCAATGAAAACCCGTCCCAGGTGCGCGGAGCTGCAGGCCTGTTGGAAGAGCCCTCCGGCAACATGCCAGCTAGCGCGGCGGGGAGGCACGTCGCTGATGTAAACACCCGCGGCTTCAAGGCCACCGGCGGAGCTGTCCGAGCGCAGGCCTGCTCTGTCCACCCGGCCGAGTTGCAGCGCAAGTCCCTCCAGTACCGGCTGTTCCACGCGTGAAATTAAAATTACGCGTTTCATCCCTTTTCACTCTTCTAAAAATACAGTTTTAAAACTAATTACGGAATCAGAACTACTCGTCCGCCCTCAGAGTGTTCCTAACCAACATCTGGAGCAGTTCTCAGGTCGCCATGTGTGTCAAGGCGGGCGGGGCAGTGCCACCGCGAGGGACGCACGAGGCAGTCCTTGGTCGGGAGGGGGGGGGGGGGGGGGGGCGCACCGCAACGCCGAACGTACAATAACGCCGAAATGCCAAAGTGACCACAACGCCGACAGCTAGAAAACTGCTGTGTACCACAACGCCGAAATACATTAACCCCGAAAAATGTCATTGCAGGACTGCCACAAAGGTTAGGTTAGGTAAGGTTAGCACACAAATTCATTCAGTTATTTTTCATTTTCCTCCTGTGCCCCCCCCCCCCTTCCCCGCAGCAACATTTTTCGGCGTTGTGATCAATTTGGCATTTCGGCGTTATGGTTTTCGGCGTTATTGTACGTTCGGCGTTGTGGTATTTCGGCGTTGTGGTAACGACCAGCCAGGGAGCAGGAGTCTGGCAGGATGGCAGAACGGCGACAGGGCGTGCACGTGCTGTGTGCGGCCTGGTTCCGGCCGGGTTCCCTGGCCCGCCACCGGAGCGCGACGGTCGCCAGGTCAGCGCTACCGCCCGCTGCCGGGGAGTCGTGGACCAGATAACCGTCACATGCTGTAACAGTGGTTCTTATTTACAACCGAATCTATTAATATTGCCAGAATAAAACCCAAGGATGAGACCCAGGATTGAATTCTGAGGTGGTGGGAGTGGTCTGGACCTAGCATAATACCTGTTTATTACTTCACAGGTCGTATCAACCAGTGCATATTTTACCCTCCTGGTGGGGGGGGGGGGGGGGGCAGCACATGTCTAAATACACCCTGATAAAATCTCGGGGAATAGTAAACGTTCAGAACTCCAAGTTTTACACAAAGAAATATTAGTAATTATTTTGCTTGAGGAAGTAAAACCGATTATTTCGTATTCTGGTTTTTATTTTTATTTTTTTAAATATATTTTATAAAGACAATTTTTTGAACGTTTCGTGAAAAACCAGTCATATGTATTAACGCTACTAAAAAAAAAAAGTGTTACACATGTGCAATATGTACGAAATATAAACTTACAGTAACGCGTGTACAAACCGAAATTAAACACAGACAAATTGAAGAGGCAATTCCTGCCGCATGTCCAGCTATAACGAAAAGAAAATGCATGATGGTGTCACACTATGGACTACAATAATCCTCCTGAGATAATCTCTGTAACCTTAAGTTAGTTAATTTGCTGTAAATTTCTTGTGTCTTTGCTTATTGGTTCTTAAATCCTGGAAGGCATGGTCCCAACCCACAGACCTCCCTGGTCACATGCCTGGTGGGGTCTGTTTACGAAAGGGCGGAAGAGGGGTTCTGTTTAGGTACTTCGTTTTTTTTTTTTTTTAAGTACTTTCAGGAGAGTGATAATGGCTGGAACGCGTGTTTTCAGAATAATCTGTGGGCATGAGACACCCTGCACAGCATCCAATGGAGTCGCAGTACACCATCGTCATTTCTCGGCTCAGATCTCATGGTTGTCCTGTGCACGACGAGAAGACTGCGCTGCGCTTAGAGGCGACACCGCGCTAGAAGCACCAGCTAGTGTCGCACTAACAGACAGTAACACCAGCTCAGCGCCCTGTTGTTCACAACAGTCCGAACCCGTGGGCGGTCCGTGTCCTTATCCTAGTGTGAGTGACGTCACATTGCCTACTGTTGCGATGTCGTGTGCCCGAATCTCCTAATTTGTAAAAGCAGTCACCAGACCGCAGTAAATATGGAGCGCCAATATTATTGTTTTTGTTTACTATTTTCATGCTTTGTAAGTGTGTAAGCAGGTATGTTTTGAATATATGTATTTAGTTATCGTATGAAATTTGTAGGAGGTCAATAATATTTTATTTATTCTGTAAGGCAAAAGTAAACTCTAAATGTCTGTTATTTTCTGTTTACCTTTTGAAACGGTAATCGAAAACCGCAAAAATCACGAGTGTTCATTCTTCACAGATTGCGACAAAAGTTCAAGTTGAAAAATGTGTTCGGACAATCGCCTACACCACCCATGACGTCAGAGGGTCACGCGGACCAATCAGCGATCAGTGTCCGTCGGACGCAATTGAGGACGGGCCTTGATAGGGGCACACGTCTCCCTGTCGAGCGTCAAGGTCACACAGGGCGTATCTGTGATGCAGTCACTGAAGTGAAGCAGACGCACTGCCGCTTGCTTCAGTCTGCTTCACTGCCACGCGAATCCATGAATCATTCGTGCCTCTAAAGATGACTAGGTACTAGACAGTTAAGATTCTTCGAATGATTATTTCCATGGGTAACGATGATTTTCACACACTATCTTGGACCTAGGCCCTTGCTGGTTCACGCAGGTTGTCATACAAAAACACCCTCAGAAATGGACAACAAAGATCAACACACAGAGAACAAGCCGATGTCAGCTGATGTCAAATGTTACATGCTTGGACAATACAGAGAATTCCGAGGAAAGAACTTAGTAAGGACAAAATGACAACTCAGACAAAAAAAAAAAGGATGACATGACGAGATAAACACAAACAACCTTGGATAATACACCGACAGACAGGGGGATCAAACTATGATACAACAAAATATTTTGTTGGCCCAGCCGAATTTCACGTCTCGCGAACTGGACTATGCACACCTAATAAAATATACCGGTTGACTTTTATGTTTCGCTGGGTCAGCAAAATATTATCTCAATATGAAGGAATATTTTGACGAGACAGGCAAACCTTTCTCTCGGTGTATATACCTTGTCATTGGAGACCGTAAAAATTAACGGATTATTTTAGTGTCAAGCTGAAATTCACAGACCTGCGTACACTCTATCCAGATGTGCTTTCATAATGGCTGGTTTCTTACTATAGAACCACCCATTCATTAAAGTGAGTCTACGTGATTTGGCCGCTGTACTGCTGGCTATAATCAAACAAGTGTGATCCAATTAGCCAAGAATTGCAAATGTTTACATATTTGCAGAATCTGTTTACCGTTTTTTTTCACGAAAAGTGTTTAATTATTAGAGGTTAGTTTTTCACGAAAATATTTTCACACCAGCTGTGAGTTAAAACTTTGTAGCATTGCCTGTGCTTCGTGGTTGGCTGAGTCGGCACACCAATCACAGACATCCAGTGCGGAAGCAAAAGTGTCGTGAATGGCCCAGCCAAACAGGGCAATGACTTCTCTTGCAGACGGCCGCCAATCACAGGAAGGAATACCTTACTTCAGACTAAGGAGCGATCGAAATTTTTTCGCGAAAAATATATGCCGCCAGTTATTAATTAGTAGTGTGGATTTAGCAACACTGCTTACTTTCACTGAACGATAGTTTGATAAGTAAAAACGTGATGCATGTGATGAAAAGAAAATCGTAGCCTTCTAGAATGGAGACGTCCGAATCTTCATAAGTTTTCGTAACACTTTGCTTAAAATTAAGACGGCCGATGCTCGCTTTCCGTCCCTCCCCCAGAGATGCCTGGATTGATATAGTCTTGTGTCACGTAACTTGTCCCAAATTCTACAGTTACCAAAAGTAGTAGAAGCTAATAATGCCTTATGCTACTGTTGTCAATACTATCAACACAAACGAGAGTGTGAAAAATAACCTAGCGGCAAGATGTTTAAACACAAAAATATGTAATGGATAAATTGTTAAATTATATATATATACACATGAGATATCACCTAATGTCAAACATAATTAACTTCGTTTTAAAATCTTTATGAACTGTAGGTTTATATGTCCCATAAATCTGTACAATGATTAAACAAGGGTTTTTCCAAGAGAAAAGAAAGTTGTTGTTGCTGTCGTCATAATGTTGGTACCACGTGGTTCACACTGCCATGTATCGGGCTGACTTGACAACAACATTCTTGGAGCTGTCCGCTGTTGTTTGTAAACAACTCCATGCGGTCGTTGAGTGCTTGTAAACAAACACGTGATGCCTCGCCAGTGGGCGCCGCCACGGGGGAGAAACTCTAATTACCGAGACTGAAAAGTAGTTATGGGCCCGTCCGCTAGATAGTAGTTTTCATAATATATTGCTGACATAACTACATTAACTTATTAGGAGAAGTAATGTATAAGCTATTATTATCAGGCAAACAAACCAGTGAAAATTCACTCTATCTAGGTAGCCACTAATTTTGTATGAGAACCTCTAATTGCTGGTAGTTATGGGCCCGCCCCAACAGATAGCGACACATGGTCGTCGTTCCTTGTTCCGTGGGCGCCGCTGGTACTCACCCCGGGATGAAGCAGCCGTCCGTCTGCGACACGAAGGCCCTCCTCTCAGCTCCGCTGAGGTCCTGGTACATGACTGACTGCTTGCCAGGCGCGGCGACCTGCGCCTCCAGCCTGCTCCCTCCCCTCCATCACCCCGCCATCCCCTCCCTCGCCGGACACTGTGCTGAACCTAGCTCTAGCCGGCCGCCCGGAACAACAACGGCCCAAGTCATTCTACGCGACTACGGCAATTTCCAACCGAGTTTTTGACGTGACGTCTAATAAATCGATGAACGCCGGCTGCACGCACGAAAAAGTGTCCCGTTGCGCACATTGTCCCGTAACGCTGTGTCCCGTTACGCTCATTGTTCCGTTACGCTGTGTTCCGTTACGCTGTCGGCGTGTGCAGTAATAATAGGTTATGTTACAATTGACTAAAAAATTATGGTGATTCATATAATTTATGATAGATATTTGATTACAGTTTATTTATATGAAAATTTGTTCATAACTAAATTTAAACTTTATAGCTAAACGCCAGTTTTTAAAATTAATTACAAGTCACCTACACGTGAACTGTTTCGTCGACTGTTTATAAAGTGAAGTGAAAAGTTAATGTGGTTTTCATTGCTTATTGCAACAACAATTTCGGCAATAAAGATTAATTATTCTTGCATTTTAAAAATCTGATTACTAGTATAATTTCAACTACTATTTATTCTTTTATTATTAAAATAAAAATTATTCAATTTTATTCATAAAAGTATGCAATCATTTCATCAATGTTTTGTTATGACGTTGTCACGTTAAACTATCTTCCGTAAACCGACTTCACAGACAACCAATTTTTTTTATATTTTTACAACAAAATGTGCAAACATAACGATAGAGCAGTTACATAGCATCCTTCATACATGTGTGTACTATCGATAAAAATTAAAATTAGAGTGCAAACCATCCTACAGGTTTTACCAGGGGCTGTAATAGCCTCAAATGTCTGCTATATTGGAGAAAGTTCGCAAAGTGGGTTTAAACAAAATATATTAGTTACAGACAGTAGCGGATCCAGAGGGGGGGCTAAGGGGCTCAAGCCCCCTCCAAAAGCATCTGGTTCCACTATTGTTTATGTGTTTGCCTTGATAAAGCCTAGCCTCAGCTGGATCAAGCCCCTCCCAAACCAAAATCCTGGATCCACCACTGGTTACAGATCATGAAAAACACAAATACGAGGCTATTAGAGCCCCTGGTTAAATCTGTACGACGGTTCACACTCTAAATTAAATTTTTATTGATAATACACACATGCATGAATGACGCTATGCACCTGCTATATTGGAGAAAGTTCGCTAAGTGGATTTTAAAAAATTATTTTTGTTACAGAGACCATGAAAAACACACATTCGTGGCTATTAAGAGCCCCTGGTAAAACCTGTACAATGGTTCGCACTCTAAATCTAATTTTTATTTATAGTACACACATGTATGAAGGACGCTATGTAACTGCTCTATCGTTATGTTTGCACATTTTGTTGTAAAAATATAAAAACTCTGTTGGAAATTGCCGTAGTTGCGTAGAACGACTTAGGCTGTTGTTGTCCCAAGCTCTCTGTTCCGGGCGGCCGGCGGATAGAGCTAGGTTCAGCACAGTAAATACAATGTCACCGTGACGTCATACAAACAAAATACGCGCCACGGCGGCCAGGTTATTTTTCTAATTTCGTCGTGTCGGGGTGCCCCACAGAAAGAAAAATGGAAACGCAAATCTTACAGAACTAAACTTCAAAAATATTTAACTACTTGGTAAATCTTAATGCTGAAAAATGAAATTTCATTTTACGCGTGGGTACATTTTAATATTTGTAGCTTTCCTTTATATGTTTATATAAACGGATGTCATCGTGCTTATGATCAATTATCATTTTCTAATTACTTGCAGTGATTATAAAAATTTTGATGTACACATTCATTAATTATTCGATGAACCAAGAAACACAGCATAAAACTAATATTAACCTCAAAGTATACACAAAAATACGATACGATTTGAAGCCAATCAAGCAGAAACAATAAATTAAAAATGGTGTCCTTTTAATTGATAAGAATTTTTTAAATACTAAAAAATATGAATCTGTAAACATTTTCGTACATATTTGTGTTTTTGTAGTACTTTTTCCCACAATAAATAAAGTTGACAATTGCATTACACAATCATATTTTTTCCTACTTAAAACATTTTTACAGTAGAACCCTGTTATAATGTTTTTCAAGGGAGCACAAGAAAAAAACATATAAGCAGGAAAACGTTATAAGCAGGAAATCTCAACTTAGCACTTAACAATGTTCGAGCTTTGTACCAATGGACTCACCAAGCTATGTAAACAACTTTAATGTTAAAACCAAAGATAGTATACTTGATACATGAATTTTCTGAAACAAGCCAACAATTTTTCAACTTCGTTTTGTTCCCTGGTTAAATTTTGTTTGTCTTTAAAGATACACTGCCACATTTTTTGTAAAATTGTCTCACCATTCATGATGACAACATTAAGAGTGAGAACGTCTACTCCTTCGCCACCTGAAAATGTTTAATTTTGGGATTCCTACGTATGAATGAAAAAAAAAAAAATTATTTAAAGCAATAGAAAACACTTTTAGTTATGCCAATGGTTGGCAACTTAAATATCGTAGGACTATGTACGTGCATCTGAATACCCACTGGAATGGCAAGGAAGAGAAGAGATGACTAAGGGTGCCAACTGACACGTAACTATGAACATTGTGTACCTTCAGTATATTGCATAAAATTGTATTTTAACAAACTTCATGTATTGTAAGGGATTGTAAACATAAACATACATAAAGGAATCTTTTTATCGTAAGTGTTGGAATAATTTGGTTTGAAAACATTTTCCCCCCATTTATTGAATGTTAGAAAGCAAACATTATAAGCAGGAAATTACAATATTTATGAACGTTATATGCAGGAAATAAATACATTGTCCTTATGGGGGAAATATTGGGACTTTAAAAATATGACATTATAAGCAGGAAAACATTATATGCAGGAACATTATAACAGGGTTCTGCTGTATTTTTTCATATAAGTCATAGAATTTTCCATTTCTCAGGCGTAACTTTACAACGGATTTTTAATTATTACTTATGTATTTATACACTTAAATACCAAATCCAACAACTAGAGAAAAGAGAAGAACACAATGAAAAAAATTAACAAACTTTCATGAGAAATGGTCCTTCCCTCATTGTGATTGGCCTTCTACCAATGACGTCAACACTAAAATAAATGTTGCCACATTCCCATAGAGATTTTTCTTCAACCCAATAGCGGCTATAGCAGTTTCAAGAATAGACATTTAGCAGCTGTCTATCAGAATGAAAGTAGGGGATCATTCCGCTAGTGGAATTATTCCAAAAGCATCATGAATAACTTCACACAACATACGTAACTGTCGCCTATGTCAATCTTGGAAAAGGGAAATGTAAACTCAGTACATGTGATAGAAGTGAAACTTGAATGATAATTCAAACCTCGACTCGTAAGTACATCCTAAGGGATAAATTGGCAGAGAGGGAGGGAGAGAGAGATGACTTTTCTAATTATTATATTACTCACTGTTGAAACACTCACACAATAAAAAATAACTGTGCGTTCTACTGTTTCTTCAAACAATTCTGCCATTTGGATCATGCCATATCTCTGAATGAAATTTGAAATTCCTAACAGGTAGCGCTATCTACACGGGAAATGCGGGAACTGTCTCAAAAGCTCTCTCCTCGCTGCTGGTTGAACAAGGAGGAACGCAAGCGCGCTGGAGGTATTCACAGCTACCTGTATAGGATACCTACATCTATTTTCTGAAACATGCTCATAATTTCTGTCTTCTTTTGTTTATCAACCTCTCTCAGTTATATTTTTTTTTGGGCGGGGGACGATACATTAAACAAAGAGGATAATGAAAATGAGCCCAGCAACTTATATAGCAAGAACCTATTCTCTGATCTTTTTGCATCAAAAAAGTTTCACAAAAAGTTGCACTAAAATTCAGGATTTAAATTTTACTCTCATCGCACCAAAAGAAGTTTCATTTCTAAAGTGAGTAAATGGAGTCCACGCTCGACAAAACTGAAAATTCTTGATCATTAGGTACACATAGAGATGAATTATTTACATTTTCAATCACACTATTCACATAAAAATGAATATTACTTATGAAGTTAATTGCAAAGATCAATAAGTGTTTTCCACACAAATAAATATATTATAGATACTTTAAATAAAATAAAATAAAAATGGTAGCGTCAGTACGAAAATTGACGAGTAGACGAACACAAGCTGCATTATGAGAATTTCATAGCATCACTGCTGCGTCATTTACACCTCTTCCCTGCCGTCTTCCCATTCTACCGCTAGTGCATGCGTTGGAGGGGCTTCGCCGCTGATGCAATCCCCTCCTCTACCGGTTCCCCACCACGTACCTCACTGTTCCCCTCATGCGATCAGAATTTTCGTAACACTCAAAAAAGTGTAGCCCCCCAACAAAGAAGCTTCACTTCAAAAAGGAGTTGGCACTCCATCATTTGTAATAAAATGTGCCCAAAAAATAAAATCTGTTCGTTTGTAGGTAATGAAATATTTGGATCTAATTAACAGGCCAATGTTGAATGGAGTACTCACACTCGATGTTACTTATGCTGTTGTTCCAGGAAGGAGATCACAAATTATTTTTTTTAAATGAATTTATTATCTTTGTACCAAGAACTTTTTCTTATTTGTGATATCTTAACTCTCAGATACGGCATTCAGTGGGAGATATTGTGTGAATGCGACGGAAATGTGGAAAATAGGGAGATGCCGTGTGGCCTACAGTTAGCGCTTGTGTTGCAGCGGGTGAGAGATAGAGAAAGTGAGAAGGAGAAAGAAGAGACAGCTGTTTACCGTTCGTTCCTCTGTCAGCAGTCTTGAGCAGCACAATGCATTGCCATGTGGTTTTTCTATACGTTTTAAATACGTTGTGAAATAACGAATAATATACCTATATACATAAATTCAATAATTTTGGCGTTATATTAAAACAAGTATTAAGTATTGTGTTAATACATAGTTGGTGATAAGATAGGTTAGATGTTGAACATCACTGGTGAGTTTTTAGACCTGGTCACATTTTTTTTGACCCCATGTCCACACAACTTCCATATGTTTGTGTTCTGTATAGTCAAGCTTTACATTATAATATAAACTCTTTTTTCTTGGCAGTAGGACTTAAGAGAAAGGCAGTTACAACTAACCAGTTTCAGTTAGCTCATTGTCACGATCCAGGATCCTCACGTCTTGTATGAAGATCGAACTTTATTTTAAAATTATACATTAATGAAAGCTGACACCTCTGTGCACAATGCGTCATTTTGTGTCCGAAAACTACAGTATAAAGTCGCAGCCATTCTTAATAATCAAATAATCTAATACTGAACAATGACTTCACAGGAAACCAGTATCAAATTAAGGTATTCAGTTTGATTATGTTTCAGTTAAGGATGGTCCAATTTAAATTCTAAAATCTTTGGTGTTGGAGAAACTTAATATTTAAGGAAAAAATTGGAAGAAAAGTATTTGAGGTAAGGTAATTCATAAATGCAAACACTAGCACCTGTGTTGTTCACAAGGATTACATTATACATCTCTACAGAATTTATCAATGAAATGTTCACATTATCCATCAACTAAAAAGCTCTGAGGGTGTTTGAATAGCCCTTCAGGGTACCTTCCAAAACAAAAATAAATTGTATGTCAAACATCTAAATATGCTTCATTTTGATAAAAAAAAAAAAAAAATAAATTTAATGCTTTGAAACAGTATACAGAATTTGTTTTTATATATATATATATATATATATATATATATATATATATATATATATATATATATATATATATATATATATATATATATATATATATATATATATATATATATATATATATATATTTTACTGACTTTGGGATCAAAGATTCAGATTCAAGTCTTTGAATATATATACTGTATAGAAGTCGCCAGCCCAGGTTAAAATTTCTAATACGGTTTTGAGGTAGTTGGTTAATTCACCGCCGCAATCGCCACCATCTCTAGGACATCGACTTGTGGTGGTCCCTAGCGGACAAGTGTCGAACTCTTCAAATTCAAACACCCCTTCCCCCTCCAGTCGAACGACCTTGAGCTACAGTGAATGATGGATGGGGGGTGCGAGGAATGACAGCGGGCGACAGGGCTGCGCTCTAACGTGTAAATAACAACTAAGACGATACAGGGCGTTACGGCAGCGCACTGCAGCGGTGAAGTTCCCAATCTGCTCATCATACGCTTCTGAAAAACGTAGAGTAAATCCTATCCACTCGCGACTTCTATACAGTATATATATTCAAAGTTCAAGTTAACCTTTTAAGAGTCATATTCGAGATTCAGATTATAGTGGAAACTGTGGATCCAACCACTCAGTAATTTAAATTCCTACTTCTCCCCCTGAGAAAACTCAATGCTCACCTCTGCATGTGGTTCTCAGACTAAGAGCTCGAGATACACACTACAGCAGACGGCTGACGACTAGACTGAGTCACATGTCTACAACATAGAGTTAAAAACGTGTTTGAATTGGAAATTAGGAAACAATAGACAAATTCCTTGAAAGGTTCGTGCATGGAGAAGATTGATTAAAATTTTTTTTGTGGACATATGTCATCGCTGGTTACACTGTGTCAAAATAAACCTCAATAACCATGCAAACACACAGAAAACAAGCCAACTCAGCAGAAATCAAAAGTTAAATGCATCATTGGGTTTGCCTGTTTGCCACTGTATTGTTTGAGCCCACTGTGTTCACCTGTGCTGGGTTGTTTTCAGACATTCTTTCCACGGGATTCTCTTTGCTTTTCACTTCTGTCATTGGATGATTCTGGCTGGTTTTCTGTGTGTTTGCAGCTTCATCTTTTTTTTGTCTGTTATTGAGGTTTCTTATAACATACGGCGTATCCAGCAATGGTGTATGCCCAAAAACATTTTTTAAATAAACTAATTCCTGCAAGAATACGCAACTGCTACCAATGGTGCAGATACCTACGTTAAAAAAAATTTTGGAAGAAGAGAAATGAATATACAAGCAGCATACAGAGTAACAATCTTTATTAAACAAATCGGAATGCAGCTAAGAAAATGATATTTGATACATTATCGATACTCACGACGTGTGTAAGAATGATATAACAAACGTCAAAAAAAAAATATTAGTAACAATTACATAAAATATTTTATACATATCAATCATTCCTCTTCATCTTTGGTTTATTTACAAATATTTCTCCACAATGCAATTTTGATTCTATTGTTTGAAGAAAAAAAAAACAGATGTGATTGTGCATATATTCACGATAGATATATTTATTTTAAATCCATTTTGTTTAGTGGTTTTAAATTTCCCTACACCTGTAGTTGCAATGAAAATAAACTACCTTTTTTTTCTTTACATTACACTTGATGTGATATGAAAGCATGCCCCTGAAGCCTCGTGCACACCACAAGGACGCTACAACAGAGTATAATGAAGAGGGTCACGCACGCACGGGAGCGGCCGCTACTGCCGCCGCGCGGCCTCCAGGGCCCGCAGGATGTGCAGGAACAGGTTGATGATGTCCAGGTACAGGGTGATGGTCGCCGTGATGTACTCCTCCGGCGAGAGAGACTTCATCAGCATCTGCACCGTCACACCACACACCCTGACACTGCCCGCCACATCTCACGAGCCAAACTAGGGGCGTACACAGGGGGACAGATCTACTCATCTTCTCCCCCCCGAAAAGAGAGAAAGAGAGAAAGAGAGAAAGAGAGAGAGAGAGAGAGAGAGAGAGAGAGAAGGAAAGAGAGAGGGAAAGGGAGGGAGAGAGGGGGGAGAGAGAGGGAGAGAAAAAGAAAACACACACACTACAAAAACAACACTACCATTCTCACCAACAAAAGGGAAGAATTTGAAAGCAGGCAAAGAGGTTCTATCCTCACTTAAAATTAAATTCTGCAGACGCTCGTGTCATCATTCATTGGCAGGGACGAGATTATACGGTGAACTGCGATAAAGCCGAAATAACACTGAAAAGCATGTCGCTACACCATATAACACTTAAATGGAACCAAAAAAAATCATGAAATTAATCAGCATATTTAATCAAAACGTAACTCAAAATCTACAAAAACCTAATTTTTTAATAGATTTAAATTCAATGAATGCTAATTATTTAGCATGGAGTTAGTACCAAAATGTATGTAGTAACAGATGTTTTTTTTTTACTTTTAAGCCATTGATAACATTTTTCAAACGCACATATACTTGTTCCCAGTATCATTGTTTCCATATCATTATATTGCAAAATCCTGTATCAGTCAAAATGACACTGTTTTGGTGAAGTAAGTATCACTGAACAAGTAACAGTTTTATGTGTTGAAAATTGTGTTATCTTTATGAATTTATGAAGAACACCAAAATCCTTGTTTTACAAACAAAATTGGCCTACAAACTAAAACCATATAATCTTGCCCCTACATATGTATCAGGACACAATCATAGGCAGTGCCATTGTAGGGATGTAGCTTTCATAAATATGTAGCACATTTCATTTAAGAATTTCAGGTTAAGAAAAATAACACTTGGAAAGGTCCCCATATAGCCACTTGTCTGAGAGTATGAGGAAGAGAGGTGGTGGTCAGGAGGGGGGGGGGGGGGGGGGGGTAGCATCAAATATTTATTTCTGTAGATCCCTTCTAGCTTTCTGTCCTACAAATCCTGGCTACACCTAACGACTAAACAGAACTCATTTTTAAGATTCATAACAATGCAACATACTTACATATTATGTGCAGGAATAGTAAAAAATAAATTTCCTAGATGATTTTATAAATATAACTTTTTAAAATGTAAAAAATAAAAAAAATCAATTTAGGGGAACACAAAAATGATGCATTCTTCACTTAAGAAGAAACAACCCCATCTAAGTGACTTTTTCCTTTCTTTTCAATTTTTGTTTCTATTCCTCCATGGAAAGAACGCATTTAGCATCTTCACACGACGTGTTTTGCTAAATGTCTACTTCATAAATATGTAAATCTAACACAAAAAAAAATCGTGTTGTTATGTTTGCAATTGGTAGTTTGCTTTTTGTCACATAGGCAATGTTGTTTCTTACGCTACAATATTTTCTATTTTTGAAAGCATTAAAATTTTGCAACCAGTCTATATTCAAACTTGCAGCTTTTCCAAAGGCCACTGCTATGTCAGCACTTATTGAATGACTTGATAAAGGTTTAGGTATTCCAATCAGTTCTGATTGTAGTCTGGTGTCCTGGCACGGACCTGGGTGTCGAAGACGATGAAGAGAGAGAAGACCACGGCTCCGCCCACTGCGATGGCCAGCTCCAGCGCAGTGCTGCCAACCACCATCTGCACCAGGCCCGCCATCAGCAGCATCATCAGGGCCATGAACAGGCTGCCAACACGACAGGCGGAGCTCATTCGCCACACCCCAGTACTCCAACATTACACTGTGCAGACAGGACTTTATTGTTTCCATCAATAATGCAATCTTCATTTTATTATTCTTGATTTTAGTGTCAAGTTTTTATTTTTATCAATACAGTACTTATTTATAAAGAGAACATTTACATGAGCAAAATTTGATAAACAAGTTATCTTTACATACAGGTTTCGTTAAGTGTAAATTTGACTGAATAAAACAGTACCTATAAAACATATATATTTTTTTTAAAGGAATTTTTTTTTTGTCCAAAGGAATTATTCAGTAAAAATTCAATAGACAAACATTTAAATTTATAACAAAATTTATGATTTTAAATGTTTGGTATAGAATTAAATATTCATAATTGTAACTGAACCAAATATAAAAAATGTAGTCAAGAATTAAACTTGACCATTTGCTTCAAAAATTTGTGGTGAGATGCTGCTTAAAATGAGTATGAGTACAGCATATGTATATTGATAAAAGATAGTTACACAAAAAAAACTGCAATTCTTCTGTAATGTTTCTTAGTTAACGAGAAATATTTCTAGATTTAAATATTGATTTTGGTCAATGTCTAGAGCCCATGAAAAATGGTAAATAAAACTGCCTGATTTCGGTAAATAAATTCTAGGATTTCGATGCTATATTTCGGTAAAAAAAATTTTTTTTTGTTAAATGAGTGCATTTGTTCTACTACCTAATTATTTAATTTCATGATACACACACAAAGCTGTACATGATACTTGATAGAGCAATCACTAGATTCCTGCATAAGCCTTACAGAAGTGGAAATGTTATCTAGTAGATTATATGTATACACATTACTTAAATATTACATCACAAATAGTGTCTAGAATTTTACAGTCTGTGTTTATGTATTTAAACATTTTGAGTATTAAATAGGCCTATGCTATGTTCCTGCACAAAACTTTATAGTATTAATTTTTTCCTGTCAGGAGAATTGGCCACTTTGGCCAAATAGTTTGGTAAACATGTAAGAAAGGGTTCCCTAAAAAATTAGTTAGTTACAATGATTATAGTACATGTAAAATTTCAGGCTCAAAGTTTTTTTTTAATTTACTATAATTTTGTTGTACTAAACATTTTCCGGCCTATTTCCCATAAAATTGTGTTTATTAGGACGTTAGAACCTTAACACATTTCCTTGACTAACCTTTCATGTATTCATTTAACCATCCCCTCATAGCTGGGTGATCTAGCTTCTCTAGGGAAATATTTGCAGAAACAATTGCATGCACTGTATAGCTTGAAAATTTGACTTTAATTTCCTTTGCTCGTTTACGGAGAACAATATTATCCTCGAGTGTCACTTGCCTTTTAACTCCACAACCTGATGGTGATGTTTGCCTTTTTTTCTTCTCTAAATGAGATGCTCGCTGTTTGCAGTGTTTTTCACAAGTATCTTTCCTTTTCCAATCTACTACCGTATTGCAAAATTTACACATCATTATCCAATTTTCTTTATTAAAAACAATGAATCCTTCATGCTCGTATTCTTTAGCTCGTTCAAACACTGATACGACCTTAGGCATTGTGAAGTATCAAGTAAACTTCAAACTAAACAAACCGCAACTACCTATTTTCGTTCACATTTACCTATTTACATGGAATGTAGGATCTTTTCAAACCTCATTTGGTCATTTCACATGACCGGCGTATTGCGACATTAAAATCCCATAACCTCTCTGTTATTATTTACAAGCAATACAACAACGGAACAGAGATAAGTATCTCTGCCATGGAAACGAATATGGTCAAACTGGTAACTTCATCTACATCCTGCTAGGATCGCTTATAAATGGTTGCCGCTTTCAGGCCGAGTGTTTGGTATTTATTTTGCTTCAACTTATCTATGGCGCATCTCATAATAAAGATGGCTTACGATGTTTTTGTTTACTAAACAAATATTTTTTGCGGCAAAAGTATTATTGTGAAACTTAATATTCATATTGCGTTAAAATTCTGACATTTCGCTGGTATTTCGTGAAACAACAAGAATATCGCGAATAGTAATGAATTTCACGGCATCGAAGGTTATTTCGTGAAAACGAAATGCTGTAAAATCAAAATAGGCGTTTGGAAACACATTTGTAAGTGCTTAGAATGAAGTTCCAAAATCGTTAGTAAAATTTCACGATTTCGTCATTAACGAAATTTGAGTACCTCTATAATGTCTTATTAAGTTATTAATTCAATACTATCAACATGAATAAAAAATTGCAATGTTAAAAACCCAAAACCACAGGTTTCTCGTAGGCCTTTAGCTATATCTGTAGATATAAGCTATACACTGCATTAAAAAAAAAAGGGCCAAAACTAATGACTTATGAAATTGATTCTATGTTTTAACGGTGAATTTTGATGCATTTTTTTTCTGCTTTGCATTTTGGTGTTATGCTATGATTCGACTTCCATCTCTGTGTTTGATGTCTACTGACTTCACATTAGCTGTCATTTCGGTTTCATCGCTATTCACCATACAATCTTGTCTCTAGCAATTAGAAGAGAAACACTCACTGTTTATAAACACACGTGTGTAAACAAATGAATTAATTGTAGAGCATAGAGAGATCTTGCATATGTACTGGGTTACCCTCCAAAAACAAATAGGCCTACTACTGCTTTAAAATGATAATTAGACTGTTGAATTATTCACAACTCCAACCATCGTGTTCACATATTGTCCACAGCTCAACAGTTCCCAAAGTTACAGAAAAACGTTTAAATTTTTTTCAATACTAGTATACGAGATACGAACCAATTACTTAAATAATTGTTTGATACACGTTTAAGAGGTCAAGAAGTTTGCATTTTCAATCCCGGACGCGACTCGTCGTTCCGCTAACATTTCGAGACAGTAGTGAAATAACTTTGATTTTTCAAATGCTGGGAAAGTGCTTATTTTTACCGAGCTTGTGAATACCATTTGATTTGGTCACAGTTAATAGCTTTAAGTTTGAACTTCGGCAAGTTGTGAGTTTTTTTTTGATTTGTGCACGAACTCACTTAGGTTACCGTGCAGTGTTCTATTGGGATATGGGGGGGGGGGGGAAGGGAGGAAGACGTTTTATCAACGATACTGGCACATCGACCTTAATCAATCTGCAGCAACATTTATTTCTGGCCAACGTATTGAAAAAAATAAATCCCCAGTTATTTTTTTTTCTAAACGTGAAATTGTTGGGATCCCATCCAGCTGTACCAAACATGCCTAGTGTGTCTGGAGGCGGAGAGGGCTGCTCACCCGACGCCGAGGCCGGAGAAGTCGCGCTTGGTCTGCAGGGTGAAGGCTGTCAGGCCGGCCACCACGGCCACCGTGAGCAGCAGGGCGTGCAATACGACGGCCTGCTCGTAGTAGGTCACCAACACGCCCACCGAGTACGCCTGCACCAGCGTCTGCGCACACGCACGCACACACACGCACACTCTCTCTCTGTCCTCTCCCGACTCTCGCCGGCACTTTCAAGGCCAAGGTCACGTTCTGCCAGATCATCGAACAGCAACACCAAACGTGAAGCGTGAACTTTAACTCGCTAGGAAACAGCAGGAAACACTGTACTAGGGAGTTGTAAGACACCTAAGGGGCCTGTTGAAAAATGATGAATAGAATACACTATTTATTTTAATACACACAAAATATTTATTAAAAATTCAATTTCTTTTTATATTGTGCTTTATATCAGTCACATTATCTGGCTAAAGAACAAAAAAGATTTCATTTAATTAGAATTTAAGATTTAAATGGAAATTTTTCTTACATAATTTTATTGATTATTTGTATAATGTAGCAATGAAAATCATTATTTTATTTCATGCTAGTGAATTATTTTTAATTCTAAAAGATAAAGTTGCTTATTTAAATAGATTTTCAGCAGTATTACCACATTAATTTAAAATTCCAGGCTTTGCCTTCCTGCTGAAAAAAAAAGTTGGGGAATTAAATAACTTTAACAAGCCAGTTTATTATTTTAATTTCATGCATGTATTATATTCAAAACAACCATAAAAATTACTCTCTTGTTCCGAATCTCTTAGGTATGCATACTCATATAAGATATTCCAAGAAGACATTAGAAGTAAAACTAGCAACGTAATTTCTTTTGTAAAAAATTAATAAATTGAAGAGTTAAAATAGTGAAGTATATATTGGGACATAGTTACTTTTACCTTTGAGGAGTTCAATTTTTCTGCACAATGATTTTAAAAGTTAGTTTTAAAGCATCAAAATATTTCTCAATTACCACAGTTCATAGGCACTCCAAAAGAAAAGGCATAAGTAGAGACCGGAAAAATCCGCGATATCAATGACCTGTAGGATATACTCCATGATCCTCTACGCACGCGGGAAAATTACTTTTGCTCATTGGCTACTGACTCGTGACACCTGTTAACTGGGACGTTCATGATTCGATACTTCTTTTGTTGAAGGTTTTTCCATTGGCCGAGTGTCATTCAGATAAACTGTGGCCCAATCACTGATGCGGTAAAAAAAAGCAAACGTTTTTGGATTCTAGACTATCGTGAAATGAATTCGCGAAATTTTTCCGGTCTCTAGGCATAAGGCACATAAAAGTGGCATAAGTGACGCAGTTCTTACGCATGACGACTAAGCTCTTTTCAACTTGCTGGACAAACAAGTAATTCCAGATTTCTTTTAAGAGTTACCTAACCTCTCACTGTTTTCCAGACACTAAAACAGTCCCTGGCCAGTTCCAGGCTTGCTTGAAAGCGGGACCGGGAGGGTGGAGGGTGGAGGGGGGAGAGACTCACGAAGCCGGCGAGCAGGGCGAGGTTGGCCGGGAACTCCCGCCTCTTGACGTGCAGCGCGACCAGGAACACGAAGCTGAGCACGAAGGCACACACCAGCAGCCAGTCACTGCCAAGCACACACACACCCCGCGGTGAGCGCGCCGTCCCGCGCCGTCTCGCAAGTCTCGTTCGAACACTCCACAAGGCTGAGGCACTCCTCATCATTACACTCATGGATACAAGGTTTTATGGTTTCAATTTCAGGCCAATTTTGTTTTTAAAACAGTTGATTTCGATGTGATTCATTTCATTACTTTACAAAATTTGTTTACTCAAAATGATAGCATATCACTGAAAAATATTACACTTAAATGTTCCATGATACTAATTTCTCCAAAAAAGAAGTTCATTTTGACCAATACATGATACACTCTTACAATATAATGATTTGTAATACGCACATACAACTATTCGGAACAAATAAAATAAATCTGTTAGGTAGTTCCGTGTTTGAAAAATTAGGTTAACAGTTGCACAATTAGAAAAAAAAGTACATTTTTATTGAAAATGCTGATTTGTTTCATAATTTTAATTGCATTTTGATGCTATGTGGTATATTGGCTGTACATAAACCCAGGAGCGCACGGGAAGAAAATGGGGGGCCCACAAAAAGTTAAAAATTTATTACAATTTGTAATTCCCAGCAACAAAAAGAAAGGAATTTGACAGCAGACAGCAGGCAAGGTGGTTCTGTTCCGCCCCTTCTCCCCCAAATAAAATTTTTTGTGTGTCGATATTTTCGCACAAAGTTGACGCATTTATGACTCAGAGGATGTGGTCCGGACACTGAATGAAGGAACGTGTTACTTGGAGTGTATGAAGGCCTTCACGTCCTCCTGCAGCATGCAGACGCCCGCCACGGCCGTGGTGATGAGCAGCTGCACCCCCAGCAGGCCGTACACCTTGCGCAGGAACCCTGCGCACACACAGCACGGCACGTCACGTCCACCGCTTCCGGCACGGGGCGTGCCACTACAACCAACACTTACAATCAGGGGCGCGACAACAAGGAAAGGGGGGGGGGGGCTAGGGTATTTTGCCCCCCCCCCCCCCTTCTGAAACCATTGAAGTGGGGGCGAACGGGGGCAAAGAAAGTGTTGTGTAATCAATTTTTAGATAATAAAACTGCTTAAATAGCACTATTTTCCATCTTGAAATACAAATTTTCCCGGGGGAGGACCCCCCGGACCTCCCCACTTCAATAGGGGGGGGGGGGGGGGGGGGGGGGATCGATGATTCTGTATAAAAAGGTATATTTTACCCCCCTTTGGAAATTTAGTTGTTGAGCCCCTGCTTACAATTACATTACAACTAGAAGCACTTGCTTCTAGAGTTGCGTATTGCTTATTTTTATGCGCAGGGCCTGATTAACCCTTAGGTTAATTAGGCTGCAGCCTATGACGCGAGGATCGAGAGAAGGGGGGGGGGGGGGGGGGGTTGCGCTGAAATTTAGGTCTTCGCATGCACTATTAATCTAGCATCACTGCATCTACCCTACATATTTCAACCAGACCGAGACAACACACTAAAACTAAATGCGCTGCGAACTGAAAAAGATGATTTTAACTTTTATAGGTAGTATGAACCATGATAAAATTTTCACACTAGTAAACAAAGTCTAAACTAATATATGTACTACTTTTTAGGCCGATCGTAATACTCACACCTGGCGGGGGCGCGTCCTCATATATTAGCTTAGGGCGGACAGAACTCTTGATGCGTTTATTAAAATTTGTATTTTAATGGGGGTGAAAAGGGGGTAGTTTTAATTTATTTAAAAAAAAATTGTATTTCTGAGACTAATTAAGTAAGGTAAAAATAAAAAATAAACTAATAATCTGTGAATCAGAACGTTCTGTGGTCTGACACCAACCGAACCGCTCGCATGGAGATTTATTGGGGTGGGTTCTGCCTGCCTGCCAGTTGGGTTATTGATAAACTGAAATATAAATTTTCAAAAGAATAACATGTACATGCCTTCAAGCGATAACAAGTTTCAGAATTTTTAGTTCGTACAGAATTTTAAAAAAAATTAACTTTAGAATACAGAAATCTGTTATAAATTTGTACATGTATCAATGTCTCACTTTGATGTTAGTGTGCTTTTAGATAAGTAAAATGTATGTATTACAATTATTCAAGTGCAAATTACATGTTCAACAGCCTTAATGCACCCACCATAATGTAAGGCTCAATGGAATAAATATTTAAATAAATAAATGAAAAAAAAAATATATATATATGGGTGTGTGTAATCATGAACATGCATTAGAAGTTATACTTACTTGGCATAATGAAAATAAATTTTATTTTGCATTCATATAATAGAAACAACATTATAAAAATCAGGGCCGCTGAGAGAATTTATGGGCCCCTGGGCAGCTGGGGTAGTAGGCCCCCTTCCTTTTTTTTTTTTTGCATACCACTTCTACGTAGGCCTATACCATAAATATATATGGTATCGTAAAATGTATTCCTTCATTTGAACATACATAATGATTTCCTAGTTACGCAAAAAAAAAGAGCATTAGCATGTATTATCTCAGTGACCTTTTACATTATTGTTAATCCCATCAAAATACAAATAATAATTAATTTTGATGTATATATTGCTAAAAAAACAAAAAAATTCAAAATGGTAATCAGAAATTGCATTATTTAATGAGTGTTTAAAATACATAAGTATAATAATTTATTCAGAATGTAAATATTATTAAAATAATGTAAAGTAATAATAAATTTTATTACTTCGAAAACATCAAACACACTGAACCACGTTCATTACATTGAAACATTTGTAATACATATTAATTATTTATAACGTTCCAGGGACATCGGAACGTTTTCATTAGTTGGGGGGGGGGGGGGGCGAAGAGATGTATCACACTTACCTCAGTCATAGAGCGGGTGGTCCGGGGGCCCTCCTCGGAAAAATTTTGGAATTTTAGATGCAAAATTATGCTATTTAATGAGTTTCCGAACCAAAATATTAAATATACCATTCCAAGAATTTGATGACGTAGTATGTATTAAATACTACTCTGACAGTAGATGTAGTACAATTTAAATATAATACCATCTAGGAATTTGCAATCATTTTACAGTATACTGACAATCATAAATTTGATTTTCTAATCAATGTGATCACCAATGCAACGTTTGTAACTACTGGTTGAGAAAAATACTACTAGGACCAAACATTTATTCTGGGAAAAGGAGGGGGAGAAATGCTACTGTCGCCCCCCCCCCCCCCCTCATGCATAACAGCACGAGGGCGACTCGCCCCTGCTGCCCCCCCCCCCCCCCCCTGTTCCGACGTCCCTGTAACGTTCCCATTTCTGCTACTACGCAAGTATGTTTTGGTGTGAACTGAATGTTACAAGTACCTACTGCTCGGTTAGGTTATTGGTTATCGACTGTAGTTTAAGGAACACACAAAACAATTTTTTATATATATATATATATATATATATATATATATATATATATATATATATATATATATATATATATATATATATATATATATATATATATATATAGTACAAGATGTTTTAATAGCAGGTTGAAAATGTTTTTCCAAACATTTATTTTCCACTTCCCAGCCGGGCGCCCGGGCCCCTAAGGCTACCGGGCCCCTGGGCATTTGCCCCTTTTGCCCCCCCCCCCCCCCCTCTCGGCGGCCCTGATAAAAATAAATAGAGTTGGTGAAGTACAAACTCAATCAAATTAAAAAAAATTAAATAAATACATAGAATCCAATATTAATATAGATATGAGTATAATTTTTTTTAGTAATATAATCCAGAAAATTTTTAATTAATAATGCAAATCAATAAATATGCTGAATGTTTATTCTCACTTATAATTTTATTTACTTATTAAAAAGTAATGTAATAATTTATAATGAAAATAAATTATTAATATGGAAACACAATCTGACGTATGTAAATACACTTGAAAAATTTCATAAACACAAATTCCATCACTAATATTCACAATAAATAAATGTTTTTTTAATTATGCGGACCATAATTCAATATCAGTCACTGAAGTGCATATGATTTAAAAGCACATGTATAATATTAATTTGTATGTAAAAAAATTTTGTTTTCATCCTGCGAAACTTTTGTTGAACGATGCGCGCGCACACGTGAAAATTCACTCTTAACTTTTTCCACAACGCACCTGAAGGAGCACGACCTCCGTAGAGCTCATGCCTCGAGGTTGGCAGCGCTGGCACTCACCCATGCGCACGTGCAGGCTGGCCTGGTGCACGTTGTTGCGGTACGCGAAGTCGTCCAGGATGCCCGGCTTGCCACCCAGCTCCGCGTCGGGCGTCATCAGTGGGACGCTGGCCATGTCTGCAGACCGCTCGCTCCTGCGACCGCGGGCAGAACCGAGCATCAGACACTCCGCGGGGAGACCAGGGGCCTGCTCGCGACACCCCGGCCGCAGTGTCCTGCGAGACACCTGCCGGGCGTTCGTACTAACAGAGTTTCAAACGTTAATGCTGCCGTTTTGCGAAATCCAACAGAGGGTGTCAAAGCGGAAAGATTGATTTTTAAAAGAATTAATACTTACTGATCTATTGAAATTAAAGGTTATATAACCTAAAGAACAATCATGCATGTAGAGTTGTGTTTCGAATTAAATCCATTTATCGAAATTCATGTTTTAAAGGAGCGAAAAAAGTGGGTAGTATTTTGTTTACTCTCTTTCCTTATCATTCTTGTTTCGACCAATTTAACACTTTAACTTTCTCCGCATAAACTGCATTCCATTGAGACCGTGTCTGATGGACGAGCGACAAGACAGTCTCCTGAGAAAGTGAGAGACGGCCGCACTAATGTTTGTCGCCAGGTGCGGTGTTGCGTCTCACCGCATCCAGTGTGGCCAAGCCCTTTGGCTCTGTCGCAGACGCCATGCTGACCATTTCGTTTTCCTGTCGTTTGCAAATACTTACCACTATAGCACTCTTTGATTCTATGTTTTGTCTCAGAATTTCTCTACAGATATTAACAAAAGCAGAATACCTCTAATTCAGGCTAGATAGTACCGGACCTTGTGTCTGGATTACTGAAAGTCCAGATTAACTGGAATTTGCCTTACTTAAACTGGATATGTGATAAGGAACATTGTCCCCAGGACTAATTGTTCTGAGTAAATTATCCATTTGTATTTTACAGTAAATAGCTGAATGTGTTTGTGATGCAAAGCTGTATTATAACATAAATAAATAGGATTTGGACAATTATAATTACAAAACTTTGATATAAACTGGATAAGTAATAAGGAACAATTACCTAGGGTTAGATATAGGAATGTCGATAGTGTTAGAAAACTACAAAACAGCATTTTCTGAATTTTATTTTTGTTTTTTAATTGAAAAGCCACTACTCGAAAAATTTATCTTAAAATACTTCAACTAGTGTGGCTGACAGGTTAGGTTAGCTGCAATTAAAATACTTTACAATTATTTAAGCAGTTGGCTAAGAATTACCAAATTAAATTTAGCTATCTTAACCTAACCAACCATAAGTACTTACTATTTTATAGTTTTTTAATAAAGCGAACCAATCCTGTTCTTAAATTTTAACATGTTTAAAATGTTTACAAACACTCAGTAAGATAGTAAACTATTTTAAGTATCACAACACCCTCTTGGAGAATATACTCTTTAAATGACTAAAAACATGTTGGGTAATGAAAGCATTTTCAATTTTTTTTTTATTTTTTATGAATGGGTTCTTCTTCAGAATAACCTTTTATTGTATCCCGGGCTACCACTACAGCAATTTTAAGTACTGTAAAATGTTATCCATTTTTTTGTACACCTACTAACCAATGAGTTTCTTCGACTTTAGTCGCTACTGAAGATCACACTTTCATTCAAGCAACAAAAAACACTCTTTTTTTTTTCCTCTTTAAAACATAAAGTAGCCAGTAACTCTAAACAGATCAAATTTTGTAACTTAAGCAAATTGCAAAGTGCAGTACATCTTCTCAAGTCTGGCCTCAAAAGATGGTAGAAAAGGTTGAGTTTGTATTAAACTATGTACCCATATGCAGTTACTTATATTGATCACAATAAATTGAAACGCTAATATATGACACAAACACGATTTTTTTGTACCATTATAAAATTATACATTCTCTGAATAATTCTTGTTAATAAAATTTTTTAAAAATGAAAGTACAGCTATACTTACAGTAGAACACTGAAACGTTATGATATCTAATTTACATTTATTACCAACCTTTTATTAGATAAAGAAATTAAATTCACACTTCGCAGAATACAAATCACCAGAAGGAAAAGTAGAATGTATGACGTCTGATGTTTTTATTTATATTTGTGTGCGTTCAGTACTACATATAGGGATAGCCTTCAGTTCACAAAATTTAAAGTCACAACCCGAACCATTTCGAAATTTACCGAAGTAAAAAGATAGTTAAAGTTCAGTGTAAAGTGTAATAAATAACATTACTTTATATTTCCCCGTGATGATAGGTAATAATATGTTACATTTTTGTAAAACTGTTGCAAACCGTATGTATTCGTTACTGAGTAACGGGTGCGACATCTAGTAACGCATGCGCGCGCTTATTCGTTACAAAGAACGATGTTTGTTTATTATTAATAAAAGTATAATTTGGAAATTCGTCGTCCAAGTTTTTTACTGTTTATTAAAGGTATTGTGTGTTTAGACAAAGTTTTAGATTGGAAAATAAAAAACGTAAAAAGTATTTTTTACAAATTATAAATATGTATGTTTTTGTTTTTTATTATCGCGTATTTTCACGTTTCATGTTCTTATCTTAAAAGATATATTATAATAAAGCCGCTCTAATGAGATTTAATTGTTTTTTGGTTAACAAAATCTGTTAATCATCAAATATTTTAAATTGTTTATATTCGATTTATTATTATTTACGCGACGTCATACCGTACGCGTACGAAATACGACTCGATTCGTTGCTGTTACATAACATAGCATGTTATGCGGTATCAGAAGTAACGAGTAACGATACGAAAGTAACGAGTACTAATTGTTATAGTAACGAATACATACGGGTACACTTTTTTTCGTTACTTTTACACCTCTACATTTTTGTCACTAAAATAAAATATTGTTAAGTTAGGTTAGCGTTCTACTCTATGACCATAAAATAAATAAATCCTTGCAATATTGCATTGTTTTCACGCGCCATTGGTAAACTATTTGGAGAACTTCGGAACTGTTCGTGCCTCTCATCCTTGTGAATAATAGGAGTCTCTTATATTCACGCAATTACTGTAGAAAATTAAACAAAGATGAATTAATAAAGTCACGATTATTCTCATAAAATTAACTCATGACTTTAGGAAACATTTGGGTGACATCTAAATTTCATTATTTTTTTATTTGACGCCGAACGTCAGTGCTCCACCAATACACATAGATCGCTATAGCAATTCGTCGTGTCACCAGAGTGAGTATACTTGGGTGTGCAACCCGATCGCGCCCTATCACAGTGAAGGACAAGCGAGTGCAATGTAACGAACGTCAGCCACCGCCAGCATGCCAATTGTCGCCCGAGCAGCAATCGACCAGTGTTTTTGTCTTCATGCTGTTATTTTACTTCGCATTAATGCTATTACAATTAAAAGTAGACAATATTTGCATTCTATTAATTTTGGTTTAATTAATAATTATTGCCTGAACTAGTACAACCAGGCTGAAATCAGGGCTTGAGTATTCTTTTTGCACACGGCACGTTTTCGAGGGAACCGTGCTGGGGAAAATGCGCTGAAACCACAGTCTCGGCCAGTTCATCACCACCATTCAAGAAAAACAGGCGCGTACCACCCCGCGGGGCCAATTAATCGTTGTTCACTGGCATCATCACTACAATAACGCAAGTTTCTGAAATTTTCTGCTTCAGGCCCCCAGGGTAATCTGCGTGGCCGACCGCGTCACCTAAATATGTGAACCCACGAATGGAAAATTTGTTTCCAGAAGACAAAAACAATATGACGATGCCATAATAACGGTAAGTGCAACGTTCAGGAGTGGGGCGCACGATGGTAATGCTGATGTAACGAAAAGAGCAATATTCTGAAGTTGGGTGCTTAGTTCCGAGATGGCGGCCACAAATTATTTGATCAAAGATGGCCGCCACGAATCCCTGAATCGCGAGCTCCCTGCCCCTGCTCCCAGACATACCAAATCTTTCTACTCTGTCGACAACAAGATTACTACCGATCGATGTGCATAGTAAGGCCCAATACAAATAAGATAAATTGATGAAGTATTTACCTTGGCCACTGATAAGGAATTATAGCAGGACTTGCCTGGAGTGATTCCAGGAACCAGAGAAACAGAAGAGGGTGGTTGTCTCGCTACTGGAGACTACCCCTTCGCTCGGTGCAGGTTCAACCAGAGAGCTTGTAATAGTGCGGCAGGTTCTGGGGAACAGCCACTACGACAGCCCCTCCCGTGAAGTGTTCCTGGGGCCGCCATTGACCGCGGTAACTAAGAGGCGATACATGTAACCGTATATTCGGCAGTGATTACTAACGTTACAAGCAGTTGTTAGAAACCACGTCTGTCTTGTCATTAGATTCCTCAATTACAGATTAAAAAAAAAAAAAACATTATCCTTTCTAGACAGGCCCGACACGCTCAGTAGCCAATGAAATAAAAGGTCTCCGTGACGTCACTCCGACAAAATACGCGCCCCAACGGCCTGCAAGGAACAATTTCTAATTTCGTCGTGTCGTGCCGCCCAACAGAAAGCACAACGAAAACGGAAACAGAATTCTTACAGAACTAAAATTCAAAAAATATTTACCTACTTGGTAAATCGTTATGCTGAAAAATTAAATTGCATTTTACATGTGGGTACTCTTAATATTTGAAGCTTGCCTTAATATGTTTATATAAACAGGATATCGTCGTGTTTATGGTCAATGTTGTTATTGTAGATTGGCGAAGATTTAATTTAAGAATGTACGAGTTCAGCGAAGAACTTATAATTAATGATATGTTTTAAGGACTGCAGAAATTAGCAAAAAAAAAAAAAAGAAGAAGAAAAGAGAAAGCAGTGGCTGAGATACGTTTTCTCTTCTATGCTGCTTTAAGTGCATTCTCTAGTGTATTTTATGGAAGTATTTGGCTTGGAATTACCTGCCGACAGCCAAAACAGAAATCGTCGGAATTGTGGAATTGTGACCCTGCGCTAATCTGTCGTGCTGGAGCTGTACGGCGGTTTGTCGTGACACGTGACTCCAGCTTAAGCAAGCAAGCGTGGAGGAAATAATGCTGGCGAGTTTGCGCTGGTTTATGTACGCGTGGTTTAAGAGATGTGATAACATAAGTTTTAAAAGTCTAAAAATTAGTTTTTTTTTTTACTTAAAAGCAATTATGTTTCAAATAAATTTTTCAGCAGTGCAGTGGTACACAAATGTGAGTTTGAAAACCTTCGCAAAAATGTCAAGCTTATTACGATAATTTTCTTTTTATGTCACTTATCATCTGTGGCAGCTAATTTAAAACTTTTTGATAACAGTAAATTTTTTCGTGTGATAAAATAAAGCAACAAAATTAATGTCACCGCTCGCATGCAATTCATTCCATAATTTAACTAATTTCAGAGACATATATGAGCGACAAGTTCAATTTAAAATTTAAGTTTTTTCACGACACGAAAAAAATTATAGACGCTAATATAATAATGAGTTTTTAATTTCCCGGTGATAAGGTAACTGCATTGCGAATGTAAACGGGAACAGAATTTTTATTCCTAACACTTTTTATCCCGAAACACAAGTGAGTCATTGGGTGGAATCAAATTACATTCTAATTTCCCAGTTAACTATTTTTTTTTAAAACTCCGGTAATTGTTCGTGGATAATGAGGACGTAACACTCGTTCGTTCTACAGAACACATTAGGGCCAGTTTAGTGTGACCGCCCGCAGCAAAAACTCCAGTATTTAAAACCAATTGCGCACCTGTGTAGTTTTACAAAATTACGCGCTAATATTTTTTGCAGGTGGCAGATAACTAACCTTAAGAGACAAATTAAGATTTTTATGAGAGCAAATTCTGGAGGGTAATCACTGTTTCGTTTAGACAGCATCACTTACTGAATTAATTTGTATTAAATTGAATTAATTTGTATGAAATTAACAGGTTTATGTTAATTCTATTATAGAACATTTCTGACAGGTCAGGTGCGTTTCCAAATAAATATTTCATGCTAAAAGACCTTACCGATGCGGTTATTTATTTTGGACCCAAAATACTATTTGGCATACTTCGAGTTTCATAACTACATACATTTTGAACAGCCCGGAGGATGGTTCGACTATAATAAACGCTTAATTTAGTCTGTAGTTGATTAAGCACTATTGTTCTGTGATATCACACTGTCCCTGTTGAGTGAAGATTTAGTGACAGAGGCATGCAAAGTTCGCTTAGTCTTTAGTGTACCAGGATTGCCTGTATATAATTATACGTCGATGCATTTAGTTCATGGGCTACTCCAACATTTTGTTTTCTATCAGGGTCATTCAAACATGAAATGGTTCATATTCTAGATCGTTTCCAGTTAGTAATGCGAATCTTGCGTGAGCATTTTGATCCACGGTAGTGACAAGGAAAAAGGGATTGGGGAGTTCTATATGCAGTGAAATAATCAGAACACGTGACAGACTTCAATATCGTCTGCACACATTTCCAATTTTTTTTTTTGCCATTGACCCCATGCGACCAGTGCCTTAATTACAATATTCCTTCAGCACCTGTGAGCTGTAATTCGATTGTGAACTTAGGTAAGTCGGGCCAAACGGAAATTCAACCAGTGACGAAGTGGTGCAATGTGTGTGCATCGCTCAGGTTGGCTGATAGCGAAGCAGCATGTGTGTTCGATCGATTTTCCAACAGGTAGGGGCAAGTAGTTTTCATTAAAAAATTTTGAACACGCATTAAGTCCCTCCCCGTTAGTTTTAATGTTTGGAGGTACATTTATATTTTAAAAAAATCTTAATTTATTTAATAACAACTTTTGTAACTCCCGTTTTACTGTAACGTCATTGAATTACGAACCGATCCAATTTTACGACCCTCTTGCTGATTTCAAAGAGGGTTTATTCTATCACCAGCTGCATAAAAAAAAGAGAGAGAGAGAACAAGGCCGGGGAGTTGTAATTACCAGTCCGGCAAAGCGTTAATGGTGTTTGTTTTTAATCACGGCTCGCAACTAGATATTCAATTGTTCGTTTTCATCTGCGCCGCGCTAACGGGATAGCGGCGCGGCCTGAGCGGGGATCGACAGAGTTGCTCGTCTGCCGACAGGAGCGCTAGTAGCTGGTGTCATGGCGGCGCCCTGGGCAGACGTGGCCAGAGTAACATTCACTATAGATATTCACTTGAACACACAAAATAAAAAAATATATATTGGAGGGCATATGAACTGAATTATGAATTATTTGTATTGAAAGATACATAAGTACACGCAAAACGTCAAATATTAAAAAATAAGTTATTTTTTCGTGTTCTATTCAACTTGCAGCGTGTTAAAAATTAAATGACTGCAAATAAATATATTTATTTACTATCTAAATTGTATCAGTAATGTTTAAATAGTGGAGTTAAATGTGATGGCGGTATTAGGTGTTGTCGGGAAAAGTTTTGGTTTGGTTGGGGTGCTCAGATGAGTTCTTGCCCCGGGTGGAAACTTGTGCAGTTACGCCCCTGGACTGAAAACGGGAATATTTCCGGTCTCTACTCATTGTTGATTCTATAAAAACCCTGAGCACTTTGCAAGTCAGATTCTTAACGCAGTGAGTGTTGGACATGTAGGTATCGGCTAGTAGTGCATTTAAACATGCAAGTTACTGCACCAAAATACAAACTAATTTGAGGTTCGTTTGTTCGCAACCAGCTACTGTGCTCGTGATTGGACCGCAGTTATTTGGACACTCCCCTCTACACCGTGAGCCAACGACATTCAGCCAGGAGAGAAGCGAGCCAATCAGGCAGTGCCAAATAACGAGAACAAAAAGGTTCTCACAAATAAATCAGCCGTTTGAAAAGTAAAACATGGTAGAGCAAACAAAAGGCTTTGAATTTTTGGCCTTATGCCACACGGATTCGCGACATTTCCGGATCTCTGGGACTAAAATTTCTGAGTACCTGCCATTTGCAAACAAACACTCGTTGCGTTGTTTTCATCCGCTCGTTCAGACAGTTCGATTGGCCTATCGTCAGCCAATGATGGTCTTGAACGCAGAGGTCAAAAGTATGTCTATAAGACCAGCTTCACTTACGTAAGGCCTTGTTCTGAGTCCGCGCACAGCACAGAGAGGTCTAAGCAAATAAATAAAATGCAATTAAAAGAAAAAACTGTGAAACATTGATTGTTATAACTACTTTCATTAATATTTTAGATGAAATAAAAAAACTCAAAGTAACTAAGATAATAAAATAGAGGCCTATATAGAAATTATCAAAAATATAATAACCATGCGATTTTTTTTATCAAAATAATTTAATTATTTAAGAAATAAAAATGATATTTATATTCCATACTAGCTATACTGGCCACTTGTTGCTGTGGCTAAGTCTGATTAAATGGAAAAGAAAGAAAAGAGAAAGCACACCATTTTTTTGTAATTTGTTTGAAGTTGGTACAAATACAAAGCATCTCTTTTTATTTCTCTATCTCTCTATACATGTCCTTCTATGAATCTCACTACATTTCTCTCTATACATGAAATCTCTCATCTCTATATATCTATATCCATATCTCTCTATATCACTCTTATCTCTATGTGTACCTATCTATGTTTCTATTTATATCTCGATCTATTTCCCTATATATCTACACATACATTTACATTGTTACTAACATAGATTCTTACAAGTATCTAAAGGTCTACAGCTTTTATTTTGTGGTAATTATGGAGAAAAAAAACTCTTTTTCCTTGGCCGGTGGAATCCGGCTGCAAAAATGAATACGTAATATTAATAAATGCAAATATCTGTATCGTGTCCGTCGGTGTTTCGCGTGTACACGTGTACGACGAGAACCATTTTCTCGACCTCCAATTACAAGGGGTGGTTGGGGGAAAGAGAGCGGTGTTTCGAAATACGAGCAGTCACGAAGCATATTTCCACGGAGAGCGAGTCCGCGCCCATGCATACTGAGTGGCGGGATATCCGCTCCCGCAGGCCGGCGCGATGGTGGCGCCCCTGGCGTGACGCGCGGCAGTTGGGCGTCGCGACGCCCTCCGCCGGCCGTCGCCACGTCACGAGTCAGTCGCGGGCGTCGCCGGAACCCGCAACTTGCATTGTAAAACACTAGCACGCCAACTTCTTTCCCCGGGGCTTTTTTTTTAGTCACGACTCACGTTACTCATGCAAACACACGAATTCGTCAATGATTCTTCCTCCACAGTTGTGAAATAAAGTTTTAAAAATTGAATCATGTACTTATCTACGCTGCGATGAAACAAAAAAATAAGAACATCGAGGTTATGTTGCCTAATCATGTCAGTCGCAAGCGGGGTTACCTATGTTGCCAGCGTACAACTGCTATACTTGTTATACAGAAAGTTTTCCATTGAACATAGTTTTTGACGTTTGCATTCATACACCCCGTCTCACGGTCATGAATTTTGCATGCGCAAGAACCCTCAGTCAGGGGGCACGGGTATACCATTGGGGGTTAGACCGGCCTGGCCACGCCCCCCTCCTCGCTGTCACCTGTCCCTGAGTGACCTGGGAATCCCGCCGGGCTTGCAGAGGCCGCCGCGCGGAGTGGCGCGGATAAGCACCGCTATTCTGGATGCTTCGAGCGTCGGGTCGGTCCGTTAAAAAAAAAAAACTCCAGTCGGTTCCAGAAAGACGGCCGACGGCGGGTATAAAAGCGACGAAGCCGACCTCCGCGAGGTTTCCAACAGGCGGGCGGAGTGAAGCGCGAGTCCGACAAGCGAACCGTGCGTGTACACGACCGAGTGGCGCGAGACTGTGTGGACAGGTGCCTGGCTCCAGCGAGGAGTGCGAACTGTGGACTGGACAGATACTTGGACAGTGACTTGTGAACATACACTAATAGAGACCTGAATAAATTCGCGGATACATTTCGCGATAGGCTAGAATCGAAATACGTTTGCCTTTTTTTTTTACCGTATCGGTGATTGGGCCACACAGTTTATCTGAATGACGCTCGGCCAATGGAAAAACTTCCGACGAAAGAAGTATCGAATCACGAGCGTCCCAGTTAAACATGTGTCGCGATTCAGTAGCCAACGAGCAAAAGTTATTTTCCCGCGTGCGTAGAGGATCATGGAGTCTGTCCTACAGGTCATTGAAATCGCGAATGTTTCCGGTCTCTGTACAGTAAGTGTGGTGATCTAATTGGCGGTGTAAATATTGGCTGCAATTAAAACTGTGTGAAATAACTGGGCTGTTCTCGCGGACTTGGTGACTATGTGTACACGCACTCGCCTGCAGCCCGAGGAAGCGAGTCTGCGCGCACACCGGACCCCCGGACGCCTGGACGCCTGCAGACTCCCTGGTCCAGGCGAGGGGCCGGTCTCACCGCCGTCTAAGCGGCTGTCGACTGCCATCCCGCGGCCACTTCATCACGGGCCTCGTCAACACCCGAGGTGGCAGGGGAGGAGGTATCCTCCGCTCCATCCCTCATCAGCTGTCGCCATGGCAACGGCTCGCTGGAACCCCGACCAGTTCCTGCCGCGCCTAACACCCGGAACTATACCGAACACCTCGCGCATTCCGTGGTAGGCTACCATCAGTGGCGTGGCCAGGATTTGTGTATGGAGGGTTGTTAAGAAGCATGCCGCCCCCTCCCCCCCCCCGTATTAAAGCGGGGGGTCCGGGGGTCCTCCCCCGGGAAAAAATTGGTTTTTAAGGTGTAAAATAGTGCTATTTTAGCAGTTTTCGGTAGTTAAATTTAAATATTGTAATTGTTAAAAAAATTTATTAATTTTAATATGAAATTTGTTTGAGTGATGAATAAGAAATTAATTAAAGATTTGTAGCTAAGGGGAGGGGGGGTTGAACCCCTAAAACCCCTCCCACCCTGGCTACACCCCTGGCTACCATCACAATATACGTCTGTCTTTTTTTGACGTGACAACGTCTAATATATCGATGAACGCCGGCTGCACGCACGAAAAAGTGTCCCGTTACGCTCGTTGTCCCGTTACACACGTTGTCCCGTTACGCTCATTGTACGCTTGCGCCGCATCTATCTCTCTCCCACTCGATTGGAACAACCATCGATTTGACTTTTTTCGAGGCACATTAAACTTGAAACACTCCCATTCGTTTCCTACTTTTCCTAGCATCGTCCTATCCTTAACAGAATAACACAGATTGGATGAAGTTAAATAGCAAACATGTATAAAAGTTATAGTTAAAATAAATCTCTTCGTTAAAGTAATAAACATATTTGAATTAATGAGTGCAAATAAAAGTAAATTTATCAATTAAATTGTATATTTCATTTCACTCCTTCTTTGTATCCATACAAAATAGTGATAATTCAATAAAAATGATTCAATTTTATTCATAAAAGTATGCAATCATTTCATCAATGTTTTGTTATGACGTTGTCACGTTAAACTATCGTCCGTAAACCGACTTAACAGACAACCAATTTTTTTTTTTTTTGGTGCTTCAGTGATTGGTCCACAGTTTATCTGAAGTACTCTGGACCAATGAAAAACCAACAAAAGAAGTACCGAATCACGAGCATCCCAGTTTACATGTGTCACGAGTCAGTAGCCAAATGAGCAGATGTAATTTGCCCCGAGTCTATCCTTTAGGTCACTGAATTTTTCTGGTAGGTATGTACAAATTATTGTTTGTACCAAGTACCCGAAAATATATGCTCGGGTTCGCAAATGTACCCGAATTTAGGAAAAAAAGAAAAGTTAATAGTAAAACAATATTGAACAATGTTGACCTGGAACGGTAAAGCAATTAGGGTGGAAAACAGTCTTTCCCCTTGCCGTAACGCACTGGAATTAAACATCCCTGCCTGTTTGAAAACAGCCTCTGCTACGCTGTATTCCAAAGGCTCTCTGGAGAACCACAGGATGATGTTGCATTTGTGGTAACGACAGCATTATTAGTTACGAATCTTAAAGTCTTTATTAATACAATTATTTATTTAAAATATCCATCATAGACAGAGAAAAATATATTCTTATGAACGCGGTGTTGATGCAAAATAATATTCGTGAATTCAATATCCACAAAAAATATTTTAATTACTATAATCTTTCTAATAATTAGTACTGAAATTTTCTAAGTTGCAGGTTACAAGTTCTGAAAGTTTTTATTCCTGTGTTTCTCAGTTGTGATGATTCCAAGTGTAGGTATTTCTGCGTTGTTACATTTTTAAGTTATGTGTAGGGGCTGGAAAAATTCGTGGATTTATTTCGCGGTAGGCTAAAATTTAAATAGATATATAAGTTACTTTTGTGCCGTTTACTGCTAATGTCTCGTAGATTCTCTGGAGGACTTTGGGGCAGCAGGAATAACAGGCATAGCGAGTTGAGACGTCGTACAAGTGGTGGTCAATGAACAGATGAGTTTTACTCGAGTACGTACATGACTGTGGAGTCTATCCTGGAGGTCATCCAGGCCCTGGTTACGTGTGGATTCCTCCTTTGCTCACTCAACGCAAATGTTGCTGTTAATTGGCTGCTGACTGGGTTGGATGTGTTTGGTAATTTTTTTTTGTTGAGATATTTTCTCCGGCATAGAGAACTCTAGACGAACTGTGAGCCAAAGACAAAGGTATGCGCATTTGAGTTTTAGTCCGTCGGCAAATGAACCCGCGGGGCTGCTGATAATAGTTTTCATCCAGCACACGAACAAGTCATCAAGCCTGGGTGTCGGCTGAATACGAAGGCAGTCCCAAGCGCTCCTGGGGAGAGATTAATAGTGCCACTTGGCGGGCCTGGTACACCCCCCCCCCCTCTCCCGGGCAGCCGCCCCAATCCACTACAATGGTCTCGAAGGGCTCACTCCATCAAGTGATGCTCACCCCCGCCGCCAGGCGCGCCACAGACAACCAGGCCTCCATAATAAATGCGTTTGTGATTCGCTTATAAGGCCATTGCACGGTAATTGAATTTGACAACTCCCTTGGCAAACTCACCCCCCCCCCCCCCTCTTTTTCCGCTAACTTTCCGCCCCCTTCGGCCATTGTCGCGAATACCAACTTCCCCACCCCCCCATCCACCCACACTGCCGGGGCCAATGGGCCATAAATCCTCCCCCTCGGATAATGAATAACACATGCTCGGACGATATTTCAAGAGGGACGCACTCATCTCATTACACGTACAGTCGCGGTACCGGCGCTTATACTACCCATTGCGAAAACATTTCCCTCCGTGCTTATACTATGTGATACAAAAACATTTTTTTTCTGCGGCCCTTCTTTCTGCACGTAGCTGCCGACATGGAAACATTTTCAGCAGTTTTATCCTTCCCCTAATCCCTTAAAAAAGAAAGAAAAAAAACCTACTACCAACTATGACAAAAAAAAATTGTATCTTTCCTTGCACCGACAAACCAATACGCTAACAATGAAAGTGAAATACATCGACTATTTCCGAAATGGCCACATCTTAATATTCGTGTAAAACAACTGGACGAAATATGTGTAAAATCTTCCTGCAAGGATACAGTCCATTAAAAAAGGATATTCACTTGCGGGGTTCTTTCGTGACTGGTAATAACTGAAGACTGAGGTAATTCCTGGTCCCAGTGACCCACAAGCCTGTACCTGCTCGAGTCTGCTTCAGGCGCTCGCCGCTGTGCACTTCCAGAGACTGATCTTCGCACTCGCTGTTGGTTGGTTGCTGGCCCCTCGTGATACCAGCACAACAGAACAAGAGTTTCAACGTTAGCTCGTCGCGAAATGAATCTACGAATTCTTCCGGTCTTTAGTAATGAACGAATTTCCGTGCGTAGATATGCGACATAAATTATGACATAACAACTTAAAACAATTATATAAGTGCATGAACAGCTACTTGATAAAAGCACACGATTTCTTTGGCACCCATCGTCAGAGACCGGGAGAATTCGCGGATTATTTTTGCCACAGGATAAAATTCAAGTACTTATACATTTGCGCTCCTTCTACTGTGGAAGACTCTGAGCCAATGAGAGATCCTCAGCCAAAGGAGTATCGAATCACAGGCTACGCAGTTGTAACGCCTCACAAGTCATCAACCAATGAAAATATATTTCCTCGAGCATCCATAGGACTGTGGAGTTCATCCTAAGGATAATTTATTTTGTAAAATTATTCTGTCCTTACCCATATCCTCTAGAATGTGAGCTGTGATTAGAGACCAGAAAAATTATAGATTTAAATTACCTATAGGGTAGACTCCAGTTATAAGTATACACTTGGACCGATTTCACCTACTCATTGGCTGCTGCCTTGTGAAACGTCCCAACGCAGTAAGCATGTGGTTCGATACTGCTTTGGTCGAGTGTTTCTCATTGGCTCAGAGTCCTCCCAGATGTCTTGTGAGCCAATAGTACACTCAGCATTGAGATATAACTGTTTGAATATCAGCCTATCGCGAAATGAATACGCGAATTTTTCTGGTATCTATCTACCTATAGGCTAGACTCCATGATCATCTATGCATTCGGGAAAATTACATCTGCTCATTGGCTTACTGACTCGTGATGTTCGAGATTCGATAGACCTAGTTGTTCTTTTGAAGGTTTGTCACTGGCCCAGAGTCCTTCAGACAAACTGTGGCCCGATCACCGAAGCGGCAAAAAGGCAAACGTGTTTGGATCTATAGCCTATCGCGAAATGAACCCTTCAGTAGGTAACTGCTCCCTGACGATGGCGACTGCAATGTCGACCGAAACGTCGGTGAATTATTCGCCGAGGACGCGGCTACAACCCAGAAGCCAAGCTACTTCAGACAATGGCCGTGGGAAGCCTGCGAACATTATGGACCTTTGTTGTTCGGCAAACACACAGTTGCACCTCATGCGTAGAGACCGGAAAAATTCGCGGATTCATTTCGCGGTAGGCTGGACTCCAAACTCGTTCACCTTCATTATGAGTCAGTGATTGGACCACCGTTTACCTGAAGGACTCTAAGCCGGTGAAAAACCTTCAACAAAAGAAGTATCAAATCACAAGCATCCCAGGTAACACGTGTTACCGAGTCGTTATCCAATGAGCAGGTGCAATTTGTTCTAGTTCATAGAGGATCGTGAAGTCTATCCTAGAGGTCATTGAACCCGCGAATTTTTCCAGTCTCTACGTCATGCCCTTAACTGCCCCTCCCTCCCTCGTACACTCCGGGGCGGCGGGGCGGGTACCTCTTGTGTGTCGGCGCGGACTGTACCCTTGTTATTAGCGCGCAGTGTATCCCGCGCGCGAGGAGGCATTAGTTCATTATTTCTCAATCAAACTGCGAGGGTCACGCACCTCGCGCGCGGGGGCCTGGGGGGGGGGGGGGGCGCGCCATTGTCCCGGCCAGAGCACGGCCCCTGGAGACCGCCCGGCAGTTAGCCCCATTTCAACCCCCCTCGACCCTCCCCTGGTTGTCGGGCGATCTCGCCCGCGGGTTCCACGCTTCTCCGGTGACAGCCGCGACTGTCCCCTGCGAGATCACATCGCGTCTCTGGGGCAGCTCCTCCCCCCCTCTCTCTCTTGTCTCCCTCGTGATTGTGTGTGCGGCTTCGGTTATCCATCTGGATTTGTTTTATACTTTTCCATTGCTGCATCAGTCATCGGCTACTGACTCGTGTCGCCTGTTAACTGGGACGTTAATAATTCGATACTTCTTTTGTTGAAAGTTTTTTCATTGGCCGAGTGTCATTTAGAAAAACTGTGGCCCATTCACTGATGCGGTAAAAAGGCAAACGTTTTTGATTCTAGACTATCACGAAATGAATCCGTGAATTTTTCAGGTCTCTATGCATTACTAAGGGGCAGGCATTTTTCGCGAATAAATCTGAACGCCCATTAGACTGCAACAAGTTATACTCACACCAGCGGTTTCTTCCTTGTGATTGGCGGACGTCTGCGAGGGAAGTCGTTGCCTTTTTTCGACCTGAGCCACTCAGGACGTGTTTGCTTCCGCACTGTCTTGCTGTGATTGGTGTTGTAACAATCGATATTGACCTGAAAGAAACTCACACATTCACGAGACACATACGATGCTACAGTGTTTTAACTTTCAGCTAGTCTCGGAATTCTTTTTCGCGAAATATGCATGCCCCTATGCATTACGCTTGTTGAAGCACTACGTTGCTGGTGCGTGCATTCTTTCTTTATTTGCTGTTTCAAGGTACATTGGGGTAAATGTGACCTTTATTTGTTTCTGGATATCCTGTGCAGAATTTTACATTAATAACTAAAAAAAAATTACAAAAACTACACTCATTCAGGCGCGCTGTAGAAAAAAATGGTGATAGTGAAATTTCACGGTGCGCGCGCAACATGTAACGAAATTTTCGCAGGATGAGGAAAAAAAGCTACATGCAAATAAAAATTATATACCTACTTTAGTGATTGATATTCAATATTGGTCCATATAATTAAAAAAAAAAAATATATATATATATATATATATATTGTGAATATTAGTGCTATAAATTGTGTTTATAAACCTCTTCAAGTGTATTTATTTTAAGTGAGATTTTGTTCCCGTATGTATAAGTATAAATTTTTACATTATTATATAATAAATAATTAAAATTTATGTATTAGAATAACATTCAGCATATTTATTGGTTTTCAATTATAAGTTAAAATCTACCACGATTATTTTACAAAATTAAAAAGTTTATATTATATACATGTTCATATTATTATTAAATATTGAGTATTTATTTAAATTGTTTTTAATTTGATTGAATTTATACTTTACCACCCGTATTTATGATATAACTCCAGTCCTATTATTATTTTATATCTATTAATTATTTGTATACAAATAATGTTAGATTTTTATTACGCCAAGTAAGTATAACTTCTAATGCGTTTATATAAGTACACGTACGCAATTTCTTTTTGTAAATTGAACATAAATTGTCATGTAAAAATACACATAATTGGATATTTGTATAAGTATTCCTACAAAAAATGTTTGCTGTAATATCGGGTTCAGATTCTTACCCGGGCATTTATGCTGTGTGTTGACCCAGTACCTTCAATAGTTAAAATTATTTGTGAACCGTTCCTTGAATAGCTTTCCAGTATTAACTTCGCGCATTAATAAGCGCAATAAAACAAAATAAAGTAAAATTATTGAACATTCGATTATTTTTTCCATGGTTTCAAAAATTTATGCTTACCTATATAAAACATAAGTTTTTTTTTTTTAAATTATGTGCCAATCCTCATAAAGCACGTCTAGAAATATTCATTATTGTTTCCAAAAATTACAATATCTTTCTTGTAGTATTACAAACTATTTTTTGGTGACAGTTTTCCAAGGGAATCTTTTGTAAAAGAACAGAAAAATGTTTTCCGAGTGCATCAGAAAGAGACAAGTTCTCCTTGCGTTTTTTTTAATGATTCTTGAAATGGTGAAGATTTATTTTAAATGTTTTATTTTTTTATTTTTTACATATGCCATTGCTGGTTACACTATTTGTCATAGATAGAGACCTGCAAAATTCGCGGTTTCGATGGCCTTCAGGATAGACTGCACATACCCCTGTACACTCGGGCAAATAGCGCAAGTTCATCGGCTGCAAACTTGTAAGTCGTCTCAGCTGGTTTGTATGTGATTCGATCCCAGATGAACAGTAAGCCAATGACAAAATTATCTAAGAGGTATATGTGTTTGAATTCTAGCTTATCACCGAATGAATCCGCGAATTTTGCAGGTCTCTAGTCATAGAGCATGGGCGTGTTTCCCGGAGGGGGGGGGGGGGGCTGCCTGCACTGGCAAAAGCGTGTCTATGAAACGGTTTTTGATGTCGAAACCATGTTTTACGGAAAAAGTTTCTATAGATTTTAAAGTTTTCTGCTTATTACATGCATGTAGTCCAAAATATAGGCAGTATACAACATAAAAGCACAGAATACAGGGATGTCTTGTGTCAGTTAATCCCACGTGTAAAAAGAGTTCAACCAACCAAATAATTTGGTTTTGCTAACATATGTGGTTTGTTCATTTGTGGTCGTACACTTGGTACGATCAAATGAACGTTTGGTGCTAATCAGATGAGTGTTGCTTGAAGGAACCAACCAGCATGCGAACAACACGTTGTGGTGTAGGCTGCGGAGTGTCCAGAGAGCGGCAGAGGGGGGGAGGGGTTGTCGGCGAGGCGGGCAGGATGTCCCTGCAGACCGCAGACACCCGCAGCAGTCACGCACCAGGTCGGCGCCAGCTCTGGCTCTACCACGCTGCATGGCGTGACACACCCCTCACCCTCCTCCCACCACTAGGGCACTCGGCGGCACCACTTATTGTATTCTTTCTACCTAACCTGACTAGAACAAGTGTATTTGTTTGGGAGGGAAGACTCTAGGTGCGTCCCAGGCCGAAGCCTTGACGCCTGGTCGTGCAGGGTTTCAGCTGCTGCGTGCAGCATGTGCTTTGTTCGGTGATTGGCCAGCCACGTTGATGCCATGCCTAACACGACTGTATTCACTCTAGACTAGGACTAGTAACGTTGGGCCCAGGTAACACCTGCATGGGCTCATTCGTGCGGGGTTGAATTATTGCAAGCCTCGAGCAGACAGGTCCAGGAAGAAGAGTTGGTCAGAGCTACTGGTGTTTGTGCGCGTCTGTGTTGGTACCTGGCTTCCTCCAGGCTGGCAGTCAGCTCGTGTTCTTATGACTAATAAAAAGATGGTGATGAGCGCACGTGAGAGACACAATTTTATTAAAGGAGTAACGTTAATTAATCATGCCCACGGACACACAGCTACACATAAAGTCGCGATTACGTCACTGCAGGCTACAATCCACTTGCCTATACTTATTGTTATAAGTAATAGCTAGAGACCGGAAAATTCGCGATATCAATGACCTGTATGATATACTCCATGATCCTCTATGCACGCGGGAAAATTACATCTGCTCATTGGTTAGAGACTCGTGACAGCTGTTATCTGGGATGCTCGTGATTCGATACTTCTCTTGTTAAAGGTTTTTCATTGGTCCAGAGTACTTCAGATAAACTGTGGCCCAATCACTGATGCAGTAAAAAGGCAAACGTTTTTGGATTCTAGACTATCACGAAATGAATCCGCGAATTTTTCCGGTCTCTCAGCATTGTAATATCTCGACGATGTCTTGCACCAATGTGATTGATAAACATGAACAGTTCTCTGGTCCCGCCGAAATGGCTTCATACTCTACTCTCATTGGTTGTTGCGAACCAACACGACCTGCTGCTACAGCGGTGCGGCCAGGGCGGGGACCGAGGCCGGCGCCGATGACACGGAGACAACCAGCGGGTCCTTTGAGGCCCTCTGCCGCCCACAGCGCTCCTTGCGGTCGGAGGAGGAACCGGCCTCCGCGCTACAAGGGCTCACGTCCAGCCTTCAGCCGGTCTGAGGTGTCAGCCCCGGACACAAGTGCGTAACCTCGATGGCTGCCGCTTCCGAGGTCAAGCATGTAATTAACAAAAACATATATAAAAACAACAAATTTCTGAAATGTATCCACAGGTAGGTTTTTTTCCTTGATCACTGTCGGCTCTTTTATCACAGACGATCTTGTAGCGAAATATGTTTGTCATTAACATTAGAACCCTTATTTATTATGTAACATTAAGAGAATGTTGTTCACATTTTAATATAAACATTTCTAAGGATTAATTAACAAAAACATCGACGAACTTTAAGCACCAGGTTGACTCGACACTTACTTGTAGCAGTATTAGGCTGACAATAATTCACTAATCCTGATACTTCCTCTCTAGTCCTAATAGCATAATACTATATGATAAGGCTCGCTCAAAAAAAATTATTGACAACGAGCGGGATCGCCTTCTGATGAGCGTCGAGAACATCGGTAGATCGATTAACGGAACAATAAAAGGTAAAATATTGTATTTGCTTTAATTAGTCATTCCGTAATGCTTAGCCTGTTTTTTTTTTAAATTTATAACTAGAGACCGGAAAAATTCGCGATTTCGATGACCTGTAGGACAGACTCCATGATCCTCTATGCACGCGGGAAAATTACATCTCCTCATTGGCTACTGACTCGTGACATCTATTAACTGGGACGCTAGTGATTCGATACTTCTTTTGTTAAAGGATTTTCATTGGCCGAGTACCATTCTGATGAACTGTGGCCCAATCACTGATGTGGTAAAAAGGCAAACGTTTTAGGATTCTAGCATATCGCGAAATGAATCCACGAATTTTTCTGGTCTCTAGTAATACTAATTGTTGACCTATATGTCTTAGTTTTATGTTAACAGCCAGAATGCATATTCAACGGGACAAGTCCAAGAAAGTACCTATAATCATATTAGAGGACGAGCTGAGTGTAACGTATTAACATGTTTATTGTTATGTTGTATTATTTCTTCATGTTAATAAAACTTGCTACTCTCAGAAAACATTATTCTTGTGTCTCTCTTACTAACTCCTTTGTTTCCCTTACCCGGGGGCAACATACAATCAAAAAGAAATCACCAGCACTAATATAACCGGGATTCACCACTTTTTTTTAATCCTTCAAATTCTCATTAATTTAACAAAAAATACCGAAGTAGCTTGGCTTCTGGGTTGTAGCCGTGTCCTTGGCAAATAATTCACCAACGTTTCGTCTAGCCTGAGGGGAAGGTGTTTCCTGATTGGCTGCTGCTGTGAGCCAATCAGAGCCTTCCTTTCTTCTGGTTGACTTGGCTGTTTTGCCGAGTCTGTATGTTGGCACATATAACATAAATACTACAGGATTATACTCCGAAAGTGACTGCTCTAGGATGTCATGAGTTTAGTAGTTAGGTTTTATGGGTTCAAATCCAAAGAGAAAAATTCTTCTTCCTAGGGAGCGGAAAAAATTTGCCTTTACGACGACCTTCAGGATGGACTACACAGTTCTGAGTATTCTCGGGCAAATAACGCCAGTTGTGGTTCGTCTCAACTGGTTTGCCTGTCATTTGATGCTTCTTTGACTGAGGGCTTCTCATTGACCCAGAGTAGTACAAAAGAAAAAAATTAAAGTAATGTGTATTTGATTATTAGCCGAACGCAAAACGAATCCGCGAAATGTTTCCGGTCTCCACACACCCTGTTTGCAAATGACAAGGCGAGTTGCGCGCGCATTACCATCTACATGTGCCCCGTCCTTCTGAGAGGTCAGACAGTAGCAACTCGGCCTCCAAGTCGACTGCTCAGGTAATGAATACCCCGGACGGTCCCACGCTGCCGTGACGTCACACGGCGCCGCTAATGCACTTACCGGCCCCTCGGGGTAGGAGGGGAGGGGGGAACCCGGCAATCGAGTTAGCCTGTCACGTGATTGAACAGCGGGGAGCAGGCAATTGGATTGGTCGGCGCGCCGCCTGACGACGACGTTCAACAGACTCCAGAGGCACCAGAGCTGTCGCTCCAGTCGATATCTGTCACGCCTTCACTGCAACTCCTCGCAGACCAGCCGCCGCAAATATAAACTCATGATAACTAGGGGCATGCATTTTTCGCGAATAAATCTGAACGCCTATTAGACTGCAACAAGTTATATTCACACCAGCGGTTTCTTCCTTGTGATTGGCGGACGTCTGCGAGGGAAGTCGTTGCCTTGTTTAACCTGAGCCACTCAGGACGTGTTTGCTTCCGCAATGACTCACTGTGATTGGTGTTGAAACAATCGATACTGACCTGAAAACAAACTCCCCCAATCACGAGACACAGACGATGCTACAGTGTTTTGACTTTCAGCTAGTCTCGGAATCTTTTCGCGAAATATGCATGCCCCTAATGATAACTAGAGACCGGAAAAATTCGCGATATCAATGACCTGTATGATATAGGTACTTACTCCATGATCCTCTGTGCATGCGGGAAAATTACATTTACTCATTGGCTACTAACTCGTGACAGCTGTTATCTGAGATGCTCGTGATTAGATACTTCTTTTGTTAAAGGTTTTTCATTGGTCCAGAGTTCTTCAGATAAACTGTGGCCCAATCACTGATGAAGTAAAAAGGCAAACGTATTGGATTATAGCCTATCACGAAATGAATCCACGAATTTTTCAGGTCTCTAATGATAACATTCGAAATCCCTCTTTCAAATGCTTTCCGGTTCTGGTATCTGTGATGACAAGGGCGACGCTCGCTAGTGCCTCCAGCGCGGTATCGCCTCTAAGCGCACGGCTGTGAAACCGGCGCGCAGTATTCTCTGCTCTTAATGGTAACCATTTTATGACATGGTGGAGAAGAGATCCTATAGTGTTTTCAAGTATCTGTACCGGAAGTTTCATGCCTTCTGAAAATGTTTCACTCTTCTAAAATTATAGTTCTAAAACGAAAAACTGAAACATAACAACTTGTACGCCCTCAGTGTATTCCTGTATTCCTTTCTCGGGTATCCTAAGCAATTTCCCAATTGCATGATTTTTTCTGAAGATTTGCACTTCCGGATAGGCGGGACCCTGAAGTGACATCCATTAATAGCGTCGACTGTGTCTGAGTTTCTTTCAGTTGCAAGGTTTCTGTCATCACACCAACCACAAGTTATTTTTGGCAAACACTTCTCTTGCAGAAGACGGCCGCCAATCACAAGGGAACAATCGCTAGCGGTCTAGTGAGCGGATAGATTATCTCGCTAACAACACACGGCCCCCTGGCTATTGGTGCGTATATCAAACTCCTCGCGATGCAAAATACGAAGGTCGTTCAAATGCATAAAGCTTAAAGAGTCCGGAAAAAAAATATATTCGCGGTTTCATTTCGCGATAGTCTAGAATTCAAATGCGTTTAGCTTGCTGATGCTCCAGTGATTGGACCACAGTTCTACCTGAAGGACTCTGAGAAAATTTATGAATAACCCTCAAACAAAAGAAGTTATCGAAGTATCTCACGAGCCAGCAGGTTGTAATTTTCCCGAGTACATTCAGGATCGTGGAGTCTATCTATCATAGAGGTCATTTTTAGGGACTGGAAAAATTCGCGGGTTCAATGACCTCCAGGCTAGACTCCACGATCCCGTGCACACTCGGGCCTACGTCACCTGTTCATTGGCTGCTGACTTGTGAGCCGTCTCAATTGGGAGACTCGTGATTCGATACTGCTTTGACTGAGGGTCTATAATTGGCCCACAGTCCTCCAGGTTAACAGCGAACCAATGGCAGAAGTTGCATAAAAATACAATTATTTGCATTCTAGCATATCGCGAAATGAATCCGCGAATTTTTCCGGTCTCTAGTCGTTTTCCAATCCCTAATAGTGACGTACGAAACGTACGAATGGTGTATTTAATTGCACTCGACACGCGAGTAATATAACAGCACCAGTCACTGTAAGACATAATACTCTTAGTAGCCACGACCTTGTTGTCAAGGCGACGACTCGTCCGCGACGTCCGAGCTAGATGTACCTAGACCACGGTAGCGTCGCCGGGACTCGAACAGGAAGCATCTGCTGGCCACCGCCCTCTATTTACAATATTATACATTTAAACATACATTGCAGGATTTAGGCATGACGGGAAAGGTTGTAGCATGGGCCCCCACAAGTGCGAGACCGGGTGGACTCCTAGGTCCATGCCCCGCGCTCAGCCCTGTTTATTTTTAAATGTTCAACCATTATAATTTTTTACAAACTAGAAAAAAAAACATATTTCGCAAGTTGTGTTCGGTGCCGTGCGAGGCGAGAGGCTCGGAACTGGCGCCTCTGGTGGCGGACACCAGGACTAAATAGGCCGGCTGGGTGGCGGGGCGGTGTGTGTGAGGGGGGATAATAATAACAATTTTTCTCCCGGGTCCTCCCTCGCCCGGATAGGGCCGCCGGAGTAAACAAACAACTCCCGACCCCGCGAGCTCTCCCGGGCTGGGGTTCGACGCCTATCGCGTCATTATCAGTCGTAAAAGCTGCGGCCGAGTGGAAACCCTAACCCCCTCCCTCTCCCTGGGTCTGACCGCCCTTTATTGTCGTCCTTCCCTCCTTCCTCGAAAACACATAACCTCGCCTGCGCGGCTGAGCGGTAGCCGGGTACAGTCGGTTCCCTGTCAGCCGAGACCTCGGCCGGACCTGCCTCGAGAACCCTGCAGTGTCGCCTCTGGGTCTTAGTTTACAATCTTAATACGGAAACAAAACCACTTATCGGTAGAGACCGGAAAAATTAGCGGGTTCAATGACCTTCAGGATAGACTCCAATATCCTCTAGACACTCGGGCAAATGCCAACTGTTTATTGGCTGCTGACCTGTGAGTCGTCTCGACTGGGTGGTCTGTGATTCGACACTTCTATGAGTGAGGGTCTCTAATTGGCCCTCAGTCCTCCAGATTAACAGTAAACCAATCGCAGAAGCAGCACTAAGGTATAATTATTAATTTGAATTTTAGCAAAACACGAAATGAACCCACGAATTTTGCAGGTCTCTACTTATCGGCCCTCAGTGAATGCTTAAATGCTCTTCGCAAACAGACCCCACTAGGATATCCTGAGCAGTTGCAAAATTGCAAAGGCGGAGCTTCGTACCATTTGCAAATTTGCAAAGCTCTGCCTTGCAGTTTAACAAGTGATATCGTCGGCAACTGAGTTTCCAAGTATTTTCCTTGTAAAAATTGTAAAATGTTTACGTTTTGTATGGCCCAGCCAAACAAGACAATGGCTTATTTTGCAGACGGCCGCCGTACCTCTTTGCATTCTAATGGACGTTCAGAAATTTTTTTTCGTGAAAAATAAATGCCCATATTCATGCGGCCTTTGTATATTTATTTATAATTCACAGGCCTGCAGTACACGAAGGATTTTCAGCGCACAAACTTTTTTTTTTAAGTCGTAAACGATGAAACTATAAGGAAAAAAGGGGGCGGGGGGAGGAGGAGGAATGAACCAAGCAGGGCCTTTAAAAAAAGGAAACTTTAAAAAACTTTCAGTTTTTTGCCGATGCAGCTCAAGAAGAAGTAATTATTTCCTTGTAGTAATGTATTTTTTTTTTTGCAATAGCAGCTGTTGCATGCAGGGCCTGAGTGCAGTTTCACTGAGCGCGTCGCAGCCGCATGGGCCTCTGTATCCCATCAGCAGGCAATTAGCCCGGCCACTGAAGGCCGGCCGCTAATAGGTTAACCCGGTAGCGACACGGCTGCCTTCCGACAGACCGCCGCCCGCCTTCAGGAGAAACAAAAGAAAAACACACGGGCCTATTGTTCTGCCGGCGGGGTTACTCTCTTACGACAGAGCGGTTCATTAAAGTCTCCCGCGCAGAACGAGCTCTAGACCGCCGGCGACCGGCCAAATTAGACGCTCTCCCCCCTTTTTTGTTCTGTTTTTACAACTCCGCGGGTTTAATGTGGGTCAGGTCTGCCAACTCTGGTTCGGCGCCGCTACGTGGTCTCAACTCGGGCAGGCTCGTAGACCAGAGCGTATTTCGCGGGTTCATTTCACTCCAGACCCGACTCAACTTGCTTTTACACCTATAGAGATGTGGACCGGAAAAAATTAGCGATTTCAATTACCTATAGGTAGAGACCGGACAAATTCGTGGATTCATTTCGCGATAGTCTAGAATCCAAAAACGTTTGCAATTTTACCGCATCAGTGATTGGGCCACAGTTTATCTGAATGACACTCGGCCAATGGAAAAACCTTCAACAAAAGAAGTATCGAATCATTAACGTCCCAGTTAACAGGTGTCACGAGTCAGTAGCCAATGAGCAGATGTAATTTCCCCGCGTGAGTAGAGGATCATGGAGCATATCCTACAGGTCATTGAAATCGCGAATTTTTCCGGTCTCTACCTATAGGATAGATTCCATGATTCTCACAGCTCTGGGGTAAATTACATCTGCTCATTGGCTACTGACTCGTGACACCTGTTAACTGGGATTCTCGTGTTTCGATACTCTTTCAGATAAACTGCGGCTCAATTAACTGAAACAGCAAAAAAGCTAAATCATTTGGATTCTAACCTATCACAAAATGAATGCACGAATTTTTCAGGTCTCTACGTATAGAGAAATTTCACGGGTTCGTTTGGCGTCAGGCTAAATTTCAAAGCCCTACATTTTCTCTACCAAAGTTTGCTTTTCCATTAATGCATTTATTTGCGAGAACTTATTTGTTCTTTTTAATAGACGCTACCCGATTAGCTTGCTTCTCTCCTAGCTGGGAGTCGTTAGCTTGCGGTCGCAGAGGGGCGTGTCTGAATAACTACGGTCCAATTGGTTGATAGCAAGGTTCCATCCTTTCATCGGGTTCAATGTCATTGGATAACCACTTCTATATTTGTTTGCAACTGGCTGAGGTCGTCAAGGGCTTGTCAAGAACTCTGTGGTCCGAGGTGAAGCAGATGTATGTGTGCTTCAGGTCTACTTTGCCACCCAATGAATCCGCAAGATAATAGTTGGTCCAACCATTGATAGAGACCGGAATAAATTCACAGATTAAAGGTGAAAGAAAGAAGAACGAATATGAGTAGTGTCTCAAGCAGCTTACTCAAGCATTGTTTGGGTTTAATTTTTCCTATCCCATCTAAAAATAAGGTGTACTGGTTATAAGGATCCAAGTTAGGCAGTGACTCAGCGCATCTCAGGTGGAAGCCTACACGTCTGGTGCTGGGAATTAGAAATGCATCGAGTGCTTCTTTTGGGGATTGGCCAGTTACGGTCGAATTTAGACTACGATTTTCTCATTTATCTCAATTCTTACAAAAATGCTAACTATTTAAGGCCATTTTGGAGCTATAGTTGGAGCAACGTTCGAATATGATGTGTAAATATTCTGCAAAAATTCGTACAAAATAATCTATAATAGTATAATAATTAAATAGAAATTAATGAAAGTGGTCCTAGTTTTGACTCACATATTATTCTAGTCACTGGGAGTGTTTGAGCTGGTACCTACTAGACTGTGGGTTCTCAGTTCACCTGGCGCGTTGGCAAAGTGAAGGCCAACTCTTAATGCTGCATATACGAGAGTGGAATTTTTGGTTTGAGTGAATCAGCATTACAAGTTTATACTTTGATGGAAGGAGTTTCATCTTCATCGGAGATATGGATGTCAGCGGTACGAACAACCACAGAGACACCCTTCTGAGGGTTTTATGATATTATTGTTATCTTTACTTCTTAACTGGTCGTTTAGCCAAGTGGCTAATGTCTGTGATATTCAACCTCATTACACTGTAAAAAAAGGTTTGTACTTTATACAAGGAAAATCCTTTGAAACCCAGTGGCCAACGATATCACTTGCAGAACAACAAGACAGAGCTTTGTAGAACTGCAAACAATACAAAGCCCTGCCTTGCAACAGGGTGAACCAGGAATAACCTTGTAAAAGAACAAATTTTTTTAGAGTGCATGTGAAACAGCTCTCCTTGGTTCGAAACCATCCACTGCGCTAATGATTTTTATGAATTTTTTTTTAAAACATGTATATTAAATACATCTACAACATAATGGCGGCCGATAGCAGAAGACCTAAATCCAAGAAGGCCTCCGAAAACCCCCAGGATAACAACAAATTACAAGAGTATCATTTGTAAGTTTGTACAAAGCTCTGCCTTGTAGTTGTACAAATGATATCGTTGGCAAATGAGTTCCCAAGGAAAACAGAAAAAAACGGAACTTTTGGCAAACAAATAAAAAAATAATACACGCAACAACAAAAAAATTTATTGACAGTAATTGAACCACTAAATTCGTCTTTTAAGGTACAACAACCCAAATTATCAATTTGATTTATCAGTTTGTGATTTTTTTCTCTCTTGGGGCTGTCTCAAGAGTCGGTCCACACCACTTGACCAAGGCCACTGGATGCATTGAAACAAAGAAATGAAGACGGAATTCGTGGGATCCCAGCTGAGATGTTGCAGCGATCATCAACGGGGAACATCGATCAACAGATAGAAGAATGTATACGTAGACAAGGACGCCATATGCAGGACGTAATATTCATCGTCGTAATTGATAGCCTAGATTGTTGCTCCTTAAAAGGCAAGTTGTAGTGGTTCAATTACTGTCATTAAATTGTGTGTTGTTGCACAACATGTATTCTATTTTTATTTGTTTGCCAGAAGGTCCCTTTTTTCTGTGTCATCTTGTATTTTATTGAGTGCAGTGTTTGTCCCAGTGTTGAGCATTGAGATGGAGACTGTGTTTAATTGACACATTTGTAACTATTAGAGACCTGAAAAATTCGCGGGTTCATTTCGTGTTTTGCTAAAATTCAAATAATTATACCTTAGTGCTGCTTCTGCAATTGGTTTACTGTTAATCGGGAGGACTGAGGGCCAATTAGAGACCCTCACTCATAGAAGTGTCGAATCACAGACCACCCAGTCGAGACGTCTCACAAGTCATCAGCCAATGAACAGTTGGCATTTGCGCGAGTGTCTAGAGGATATTGGAGTTTATCCTGAAGGTCATTGAACCCGCGAATTCTTCCGGTCTCTAGTAACTACACATACCTGAGACTCCTGTATTTCGCGATTTCATTTCATGTCAAGGTATTTCACAAAACACTGTAGCTTTTTCTAAGAGTCATGGCAAATTGCCAAATTGTGAGGGTGCAGCAGTACGGTGACCACATTCTCATTGGCCCCGTCAAGAGCGGGACGACACCTCTCACCGACCTCAGCCAATAACCACAGGAGAAAAGCTACAGTATATTGTGAAATACCTTGACACGAAATGTATTCGCGAAATACAGGTGTCCCTACACATACCATTTATTTCTTGAGGGCGCGTTTACCTCCAGTTATATCGTCTGAAAGGAACAAATTCTCTGAATAGTAGTGCAGTCTTATCGAAGAGCTGAAAGCAGTTCCGGAACTTAAAGACACTGCCGCACTACTTAACTGTGTAAAGTGTATAACTAGCTAATCTAAATCCCTTAGGTGCGTAAACATTCATTTGAAGGTAAATAAGATACATATAGTAGAATAAAAGCATGTTCTCAGATATACAGTTGTCCATAAGGGAATGTCCCAGCTTCAATAGTATATTATAACAGTTTAATTTAGACTATTTACAACAAATCACACATCAATTTTAAGGTTAACTTTTTTTTTGCAATTGTTTAATATGCGCACCTTCAATTATACACATCCAACCTAAGTCCAGTTCTTCCCACACTTTGGTTAACATGTCCGCAGTAATGGAAAAAATGGCCTCTTCAATTCTGTGTCTCAACTCTGGCAAATCATTATGTAGCGGTGGAACGGATTCACGATTTTTTATAAAGCCCCAAAGAAAAAAATAGCATGGCTTTATATCAGGTGAACATGGAGGTCAGTGGAAAAGAGCTCTGTCGTCTCGACCATTAGAACCAATCAAACGGTCAGGGACTTCGACGTTCAACCACTCTCGTACAAAGAGACTCCAATAGGGAGGGGCTCCATCCTGTGGCCAAATAAAGATTACAGGTTCACCCGCTTCTATTCGCCAACTTGCGTAGGTGGCGCTGCGAATGCGCTTGTTTGAAACTGTTTGAGTTACTATTTAATTGTGACCTTGAAACAAAACTTTTACAGTTGATACTATAAAAATGTATAACTGGGGCATTATTTTATGGACACTCTGCATTAATGATCTCAAATATATGTAGCGAATTCAATCTTTGGTGTCCTGTAAGCAACGTACGTTATTTTGATTTTCAGTTTACACAAAAAACAAGTTGGTTGTTCGCCATAATTGACAAACTTTCATAAATAAATTCTTTGTAATTATTTTCACAATGAGTTTTCTGGCCAAACATAGATAAGTTTTTAATTACTAATTTATTTATTTACTCACAAATTATATATCTAATTCAACATTGAAATAACACTACAGTTTAATTTTGAACTTTCAACTGGTGATAGCAAGACAAGTAAAATCACTACACTTTAAATTTTCTGAGATCACATTTAAATCCTGTCACTTTGTAATGCATAAAATCAAATATAAAATAAACGTAATAAAATGGCTTAATTTATTCGTAGTCTTATTCACAGAAATACATCGTTTTTTTTTCCTCTAAAGTAAGTACATACATTTGTCTAACAAATATTTGTGGTGAGGTAACATCTGACACAGCAGACCGCTCGACAAAATAAAAAATAAAAATTGCAACATATAAACAACTAAATAATTAACAACTTCGTGCATGTCGTTGTCAAACATCAAACGTAAAGCGAACAAAATACTCATCAATCTCTTATTTACATAGTTTTTTTCCTTCGCATAAAATGTTCACGTACAGTCAGACACATTCAGTTCGTCTACGTCTAGCAACTAGACAATACCTAGGTACTCTGCATCGCCTTCGAATGTCACGTACGAAGACTTTTTTGCAGTTCATTTTTTTTTCATCGTGTGGAAGAGGGACAGAGGTTAAGACACCCGCACCAGCACAAGAGCGACAGAGACAGACTACGTCGGGCAAGATCTTCCTCCAAGAAGGATGACGTCACTTTCACTGGAACACCGCTAAGGCTAGGTTCACGAGCGAGCGCACGGCGGGCCATTCGCATGACCTGTGAGAGGTGGGTTCACAACTGAAATATGGCTGTTAACTCAGCCAATCAAAAATCGTATATTAACTACCAAACAACTATTGCGTAACATCTGACCAGCAATTTCTGAGCTCATATAAATAAACAAGAATTATATAAAATTTTTAGTTAACCATTCCAACCATGAACATGTTTTTTTTATTTACAGTTTTTGCTAGTGACTTAAGTAGTAGCATTAATTATATTTTAAAGCAGGGTTCACACCTCAGCATTGTAATATCTCGAAAAATTTTTGCCACAATATGATTAGAGACCGGAAAAAATTCGCGATTTCGATGACCTGTAGGATAGAATCCATGATCCTCTATGCACACGGGAAAATTACTTCTGCTCATTGGCTACTGACTCGTGTCGCCTGTTAACTGGGACGTTAATCATTCGATACTTCTTTTTTTGAAAGTTTTTCATTGGCCGAGTGTCATTCAGATAAACTGTGGCCCAATCACTGATGCCGTAAAAAGGCAAACGTTTTTTATTCTAGACTATCAAGAAATGAATCCGCAAATTTGTTCAGGTCTATAAATATGATTGATAAATATGAACAATTCTCTAGTCCCGTCAAGATGGCTTGCTACTCTACTCTCATTGGCTGTTGCGCCGTGCGTCCGTAACAGAAATGTAATATATTCGTTTCCCTTCTACGCGCACGACCGTGCTGCGCACTGTTGTGAATCAGCAGGCTGGAGAACATGGCGGTCAAGTCTTGCGCGCACGGCCTTGTTGTTACTGCTACACAAGGCAAGGTAACTACGGTACGTGTTCGCTGCGTGAGTGAAGCCCTGTCCGTGTCCGTCCGAACCTGTGGGCGGTCCGTGTCCCTATCCTAGTGTAGCACGGACATCTGTCCTGTCTACCATTGCGATGTCCGATGCCCGAAACTACTGATTTCTAAAGTAGTCACCAGAGGGTGGAAAAATATAGCGTCAAAATAAGTGTTTTTTCGATTTTTTTAAAAATTGTTTTCAGGCTTTGCAAATTGTTACGCAGCTAAATTTTATATATTCAGTTAATCTGTGATAATGTTAATAAATGAGATCCAAGCACACTGGTAAAATAATTAAATTCGCGTGTTCAGCTTTTCAAAAGCGCCGGTTTCAAACGGATAGCACTAATCGTAATTTTGTCTCGGTCTTCCTGGTCTCCTACAACACCCTCCGTTATTTTCTGCTTACCTTCTTGAAACGGGAACAGGAAACAGCAAATGTTACGCTACCAAAGGCCACAGACCGGGAATAGCCAGTATATTAGGACCATAGCCCACACCACGTGTGGCGTTAGAGTGCAACGTGGACCAGTCAGACACAATTCGGGACATTGCAACTGTAGCCGGGCGTCAACTTACTCGAGCCTATGACATCTGATGTCGGCGAAATGAATAGTATACGAAAAAAGTTTCTTTGATTGTGGACTCACAGTAGCGCAAGGCGAGCAAAACAATTTCCTACCCAATGACTAGAGACCTGCAAAATTCGCGGTTTCGATGGCCTTCAGTATACACTGCACATACCCCTGTACACTCGGGAAAATAACGCAAGTTCATTGGCTGCCGACTTGTGAGTCGTCGCAGCTGGTTTGTCTGTGATTCGATCCTTCTTTGGTTGAGGGTTTATAATTGGTTGAGATTCGTCCAGGTGAACAGTAAGCCAATAGAAAAATTATATAAGAGGTATATGTGTTTGAATTTTAGCCTCTAACCGAATGAATCCGCGAATTTTGCAGGTCTCTACCAATGACGTTCGCCCATCTGTGACGTCAAAGTGACGACGTTCGCGGCAGCGACTGACATTTTGACTAAGGATGTTTTCTACTCCAGTACTGGAGTTTGAGTCTGAATAAGGCTTTTCTACTAAACAAGGCCATTGTTAATGGTTTTAAGGATCTTAAAGGAAAATTGTTATGCCAGTCGTGGCATGCACGGAAAGTTTGAAATCATGGGGTGTGCCCAATTAGAGTACAATAGGTTGTGTTGTTGATGCGAAATAATGTTCCCTTGGGAAAAAGCAGGTTATGATTTAACTAAAGTAATTGGAATTAAGGAATTATTAGCAGCATATCAAGAAACGTTATAATAATTAGGAAGAGAATTAACCAAATATTATAAAACATTGATGAAAATTTTATTTTTGTTTTGTGATTTTGAGAATTAATTATTATGATATGTTTGTGGTTAGTTTTTATTGTCTATAATAAACGTATCCATAATTCATGTATATACATATTTTTATTGTAAAGCCGTTTTATGCCTGAATGGGCTCGAAATTGATGATTACTAGCATTAAATGTATTAGTATTTGTATATTAAAATTAATAATAGGTGATTCTGCTTTCTGTATGAATTATATTTTAGTACGTGCTGAATTTTTAGGTTCAATCGTTGCTATATTTTTAGTGTTTTAAGTAGGCTCCTAAACAACAAATGTCACCATTAATAAAAATATTACATTAAAAAATTATTAATCAGAAACGATTATTAACCATAATTCATTAAAAAAATTGCAGACAATGCCTACGAAAACTGGGAATCCTTGCTTTTTACTTAACCGTGCGTTCAAGGGCGGACAGGTTAATTTTATAATTATTATGTTTTATTTTTCAATTGTAAACCCACCTTTAAGTGCGCACATACTCGTTCTTACGGTCGTGGGCTTGATCCAGAAGCCAGGAGCCAGAAGACAGAAGGCAGAAGGCAGACTCTGGCCGCGGAAGCCTAAGATACAGGATGGCGGGGGGAGGGGGGGGGATGGGGTCAGGGACGATCTTCCCCGCCATGTCACTCGCTCTCTCCTCCTCGGCTGCGAGAGGGAAGTGCAATGACTCTCCGCGCGTCCAGCAGAGCGCTGTCTCTGACCGCGGGCACTAGACCATGTCATCTCACAGCCAGGCTGCCTTGCAAACATCTGGACGCTTCCACTTCACTTTTGACACGGTTACAGACGGTAATTTATCACGAGAAATTTTGACTGCTTGATAGTCTTCAACACACTTTCGTCTATTTTCGTAGCATTTATTTCCTCACCGGCAGAGATACGGAAATCTCGCGAATTCGATTGGTCACAAAATTGACTGCAAACATTTATGCCTTTGGATATCTTGGATGTTTGGTTCACAATTCTCTAGACACTCCCCTCCACGACTATTTGCCAATCAACAACCAGCTAGCAGTAGCAGTACTGTGAATTTAGACCTGAAACCAAAATGACTCCGCGAAATTTCCGGATCTCTTCTTATTGGCTCTGATAGTTGAACGAGGCTCGCTCCACGCACTTAACTCAGCCAATCAGGAGACACGTGCTGCAATAAAAAAGCGTCTGTGGTTCCTGAAATAACTACGCCTTACGCCTTACAAAACAAAATTCCAACCATGACAATAAGTGACCTGCGTGGCGCATAACAGTTTCGCGATAAATGACCATCTGAAACCATAGTTAACCAACCCAACACTCGCTTAGAGGACCAAGAGGATCAAAGAGAGACAGAGATGGCAGCGTGGTGGACGAGCACACCGCGGCGTGAGTGGGGCCAAAGATTCGGAGCGGGGAGAGGCTCAGAGGCTCAGCAGATGGGTGACGTGAGTGGGGCTCTAGATGCGGAACGGGGCCCTAGATGCGGAGCGGGCACAGCGACTTGAAGATGGGTGACGTAAGTGGGGCCATGAGATGTTGAGCGAGGCCCTAGATGCGGAGCGGAGCGGGGCCCTAGATGTAGAGCGGGCACAGCGACTCGCAGATGGGTGACGCGAGCGGGGCCCTAGATGCGGAGCGGGGCCCTAGATGCGGAGCGGGGCCCTAGATGCGGAGCGGGGCCCTAGATGCGGGGCGGGGCGGCTCAGCAGATGGGCGACGTGAGTGGGGCTCTAGATGCGGAACGGGGCCCTAGATGTGGAGCGGGCACAGCGATTTGCAGATGGGTAACGCGAACGCGACCCTAGATAAGACGCGGGGCCCTAGATGCGGAGCGGGGCCCTAGATGCGGAGCGGGGCCCTAGATGCGGAGCGGCTCAGCAGATGGGCGACGCGAGCGGCGGGTTGAGGCCGTAGTGGTCGGGCGGTGGCGGGCCCGCCCACGGTTGCAGGTTCTGCAGCGCGCTGAGCGAGGTGCCGGCGGCGGCGGGGGGCAGGTGCAGCGCCGCCCCCGGCCCGTGGGGCGGCTCGCCGCCGCCGCGCTCCGCCGGGAACATGCCCTTGCTGAGCGCCTCCGCCTGCAGCGACATCATCAGGCGGTTGGCTGCCTGTCGCTCCGCCTCCCGCTCCTCGGCCGTCTGGCGCCTGGAACACCCGGAGCAAACCCTCGCTCACCTGCTGTCTCCACGCGACCACACGCTCAAGGATATGGTACAACTAGAGACCGGAAAAATTCTCGATTTCGATGACCTGTAGGACAGACTCCAGGATCCTCTATGCACGCGGGAAAACTACATCTGCCCGTTGGCTACTGACTCGTGACACCTGTTAACTGGGACGCCAGTGAATCGATATATCTTTTGTTAAAGGTTTTTCATTGGTCGAGTACCATTCAGATAAACTGTGGCCCAATAACTGATGCTGATGCAGTATAAAGGCAAACCTTTTTGGATTCTAGCCTATCGCGAAATGAATCCGCGAATTTTTCCGGTCTCAAGGTATAACCCAATAACTAGAGACATGCAAAATTCGCGGATTCATTTCGCGATATGCTAGCATCAAAACAACTATACCTTCGTACCGCTTCTGCGATTGGCCCACATTTTATCCGGGGAACTGTGAGCCAATGGGAAACACTAAACCAAGAAAGTGCCGAATTACGGACAGCCTAGTTGAGACGTCTCACGCGTCAGTAGCCAATGAACAGGTGTCATTTCCGCGAGTATTTAAAGGACTGTGGAGTCTATCCTAGAGGTCAATGAATCCGCGAATTTTGCAGGTCTCTACCAATAACACGTACCATCATATTGCTTCTGTGATTGGCTCACAGTTTTACTGAAGGAGTTTGAGCCAAACCAGAAACCTCTAGTCAAAAGAATATCGAACCACGAGCCTCCCAGTTTTCAGGTCTCACGAGTCAGTAGCCAATGAGCAGGTGGCATTTCCCGAGAGTGTAGAGGATTGTGGAGTCTATCCTGTAGGTCGATGAAACCGCGAATTTTTCCAGTCCGTACCAATAATATTTTATTGAATTGCAAACATATTTCAAGCAAGAAGTATAGTTTGAAGCAAGTTTCTTTGTAAATTGGTTCCATAAAATATTCCGGTCTGTAATCGCGTCATGTTTAATGATGACGGCTCCAAAAGTAGCCCACGCTGTCGTTACTGGTTGCGGAAGGTAGTTCTCACCTCGTTGGGAACATTCTAAAACAAGCCTCATTGTTCTTGCCGTGCATGGAGAGAGTGTATTTTTTATTTTTATTTTTTTTTTTATTTTTAACGGAGCGAGTGTAAATTGCCTGCGAACCCTTGCGAGTGACTGGCGTCGCGAACTACGCAACACTCCCGCCCTCTCTCTCTCTCTCTCTCGCCAACTTCGGAGCTTCCATAATTAATTAAAACGCTAATTAAACTCCCGGGTTGCAGCCGTCCCCCCCCCCCTTCTGATCCTCGCTTCCCTCCCGCCCCGCCATTGGTCGAGCCCCCGCATGCTAATCGCCGGCGACAGTCAATTATTAACAGCCACGGCGGCCATATTGGTTGCCTCGCGCCAATACCGCGCCGCCTCCCCCCCTCCCCCCCGCCCTCTTCTTCTTCTGGTCTGCTGTTCTTCTTCCTCGCGCCTCTCCCCTTCGCGCGCGGGAAATTGTGCTGCGGTAATTAATTAAATTGAGTATTAGCTCTGACAAGCCTCGCTGTTACCGCTAACAGATGGAGGTTTAATAGCCCGGGAGAGGGGGGGGGGGAAGTGTTCATATTTCGCGGAGTAATAAAGCAGTCTGCACGGCAGGAGGGGGGTGGCTCGTCACTCCCGCAGAGAGCCAAGTGTTCTGCTGTTCCTCAGCTATCTCTGATGCGGCGCGCTAATTGGGCGGTAAATAACAACAACTCCCGCGTCCGCGCCCGTCTTGCAGGCAAGCCTAGGCTCCCAGGCGCTGCCGAGACCCCCTCCCCCTTCCCGCTGCTCTGGTGCGGGAGAAAGCGCGGGAACTCCTCGGGCTAGCAGTTCACTCCCACACGCGTGTAGGGGAACAAAACTAAGTATGTTTTGACATGTGGTGCAACAGATAATTGCAACGAAAAAATGTATTCCAATAGTCAACCGTAAAAAGTGAAGCGCCAAAAATGTTCGGTTTATGTTCATGTAGCCTAAATTTAGATTTTATGAACAATATATTTGATATTTATAGCTCTTTTTTTCTGTTCACAATTAAAATGTCAAAAACAAAAACGTCTGAATTGGGCAAATATTATGACCTCATGGACTTTATAAAACAATAGTATATACATTTTAATTACTCTCACTTGTATGTTACTGAGCCCTTTAACAGGGGCGACTGAATTGTTGCCCATTGGAAGGGCAGCCCTTCAGGATTTTTCTGACAGTGGTTTATTTGTACAGAGACTGGAAGGGCAGCCCATCCAATTTCTGAAAACACGCTCCTTTAAGAGTTTAAATAATCATGAAAACTTGCCCCTTGGATGGGCAGCCCATCAGGATTTTTCTAACAGTAGTGTTTTTGAAAGCTTGTCTGAATTGTTGCCCCTTGGAACGGCAGCCCATCATGATTTTTCTGACAGTAGTGTTTTTGAAAGGTTGTCTGAATTGTTGCCCCTTGGATGGGCAGCCCATCAGGATTTTTCTGACAGTGGTGTTTTTGAAAGGTTGTCTGAATTGTTGCCCCTTGGATGGGCAGCCCTTCAGGATTTTTCTGACAGTGGTTAGTTTAGGTTAGGTTATTTTAGGTCACTTTACAAACTAAGCATTTCAAGAACCCAGGATATCTTTAATTTTCATTCATGCAAAGGGTGAGTGGTGCCTTCGCTTTTCAAACAATTGTTTTCAGAGTCCGGGTGGAAGCAATGCACGTTCCTTGAACTCGTCAGTTTCCATCACAAGCCCACAGTCAGGGAGGTCTGGGAGGTCGGAGCTACTCAGCGACACGGCTCAGCGATCGACGGTAGGTGACCACTGGCCATGTTCAGTAACACGTGTACTCCACGGGGGAATCCACCTGCTAGTCGGACTCCCAAGCACTATGTTACTACACTGGACAACCTCTTTTATTATTGGCTATGACCAGGGGCTGGAAACATTCGCGGATCCTTTACGCGACAAGCTAAAAATTCAAATGCTTATACATTTGCTCTCCTTCTACTATTGACTCACAGTTAGGGCCATGCATATTTCGCGTAAAGATTCCGAGACTATTAGCTGAAAGTTAAAACAATACAGCATCGTCTCTGAATGGATGAGTTTCTTTCAGGTGCATGTCGATTGTTACAACATCAATCACAGTTATTCTATGCGGAAGCAAACGTGTCCTGAGTGGCTCGGTCAAACAAGGCAACGACTTCTCTCGCAGACGGCCGCCAATCACAAGGAAGGAACGGCTGGTGCGGGTATATACCTTGTTGCAGTCTAATAGGCGTTAAGATTTCTTCACGGAAAATGGCTGCTTCTACTCACGGTTTATCTGGAGACACTCTGGGCCAGTAACAGATCCTCAGACAAAGATGTACCGGTTCACATGCAACCCAGTCGAGTCGCCTCACAAGTCAGCAGCCAATGAGCAGGAGGTGTTTGCTCGAGTATCCACAAGACTGCGGAGTCCATCTTAGCTACGACCAGTGAGGGAGGCTCCCCGCACTATATCGGGCCAATGAAAACGCAGTTCCTCTGATCCTCCAGGTCAGAAAGGGAATCCTGCAGTATTCCGAGTGACAGCGTAACACGACACGGTTTTACGGAATACAGGCATTTCTACAGATATTAGTAGGAAAGGATTTTTTTCTTCTTTTTCGCGAGGAAGAACTGTGAGCGCTCACTAGACTGCAATAAGGTATACCCGCGTCAGCGGTTCCTTCCTTGTGATTGGCGGCCGTCTGTGAGAGAAGTCATTGCCTAATTGGACCGAGCCTTTCAGGTCGCCTGCTTCCGCACTGACTCATCGTGATTGGTGTTGTAACAATCGACACCCAATCACGAAACACAGGTGATGTTACAGTGTTTTAACTTTAGTTACTCTCGGAATCTTTTCGCAAAATATGCATGCCCCTATACATAGAGACAGGAAAAATTCGCGGGTTCAATGACCTTCAGGACATACTCGAATATCCTCTAGACACTCGGGCAAATGCCAACTGTTCATTGGCTGCTGGCTTGTAAGTCGTCTCGACTGGGTGGTCTGTGATTCGACACTTCTATGAGTGAGGGTCTCTAAGTGGCCCTCAGTCCTCCAGATTAACAGTAAACCAATTGCAGAAGCAGCAATAAGGTATAATTATTTGAATTTTAGCAAAACACGAAATGAACCCGCGAATTTTTCAGGTCTCTACCCATACATGTTCATTGTCACTAATCCTTCAAACACTTGCGGTCCAATAAGTATAGGGACTGGTAAAATTCGCGGGTTCAATGACCTCTAGGATGAACTTTATAGTTCTACATACACTCGGTCAAATGTCACCCTCTCATTGGCTGCTGTATTGTGAAGGTGTCTCAATGTAGCGGCCTGTGATTAGATAAAGCTTCGGTTGAGTGTTTCTCACTGGCCCAGAGACATCCAGGTGAGTTGTGAGCCAATAGCAGAGGCAGCACTGAGGTACAACTATATGAATTTTAGGCTGTCGTGAAATGAATCCGCGAATTTTTCCTGCCTCTACCAATCACGAAACACAGGCTATGTTACAGTGTTTTAACTTTAGTTACTCTCGGAATCTTTTCGCGAAATATGCATGCTTCTATTCATGTTCATTGTCATTGATCCTTCAAACACTAAGCTACAAGTCTGAAGGATCACGAACTCGCGGGTGGCTGAGCGGGAACAGACGCGCCGGGCCGCCGGTCGAATGGGGCGCGCCAGAAACGAGTCCTTGCAAAGCTAGGACGAAGGGTCGCCAACAGCTAAAAAAAAAAAAAAATAGGCGCGAGATAGAGAGTGGTGAGGGTGGAGGAATAGAATGGGGCACTTTCTCCCTCCGCGACTTCTCTCAATCTTCGACATTGATAGCGAAGAGCAACCGCGTACCCCCCCACCCCTCTCACCCCCAGAGGCGATGAATAAGTTAACGGGCCGACGGGTTTTTGCAGGTGAGCCCCCCCCCCCCCCGACCTACCACGGAGCACCTCTTTTTCTCCTCCACTTCTCGGCTGGCGGCGCTAAATTATTCACGCCGCGATGAAAATGTATATTCGGGCGCGGAGTGAGGCTGCGGTGTGGCGCCTCGGTCGTCGGTGGCGGGTGAGGGGGGAGGCGGGGGGGAGGCCGTCTGAGGCGGGAATTAAAATGCTGCGCCGCGTAGTTTGAGTGAAGCAGACACTGCGGCCTTAAGAGCCTCGGTGAATTATTGAGCGAGTCCTGCGGCGCGCGACGGCAAGTTGGCCTCTGGGCCTCCCCCCCCCCTCCCCCAGGTGGTGTGACGACAACACGACGGCAGGCACCGCAGGCTGGAGGCGCATTCGGCCAGTCGCACCTTCACACTGTAGTAGGTACTGTGCTCGTGATTGGACCGCATTCATTAGGACACGCCCCTCTACGATGCCCAGCTAAGAGACAAGCAAGCGAAACAGGTAGTGGCAATAAAACAAGGATAAGGGGTTGTCTGTAACGTCGGTTTACGGACGATAAATTTACGTGATATCGTATAAGAAGACACAGATAAAAAATTGCATACTTTTTAATTTTCAAATATTATTTCCAGTTTTTGCAAATTTAATTTAAATAATATGTTTAAATATAATAACGAACAATAAGTTAAAAAGCCCGCCTTAACCTGTTTGATGATATAGAAGATTTTCTCGCACGGTGGTTGGCCGGTTCTTGCACGCTCGGCTCAGGCTCGTGCGTGCATCCGGCGTTCATTGATTTATAAGACGTTATCACGTCAAAAATGTTCTCGTTAATAAATCAGCAAATGGGAAAGCACACCTGCGACTTTGAATGCTGCACCGAGGCCAGACCGGGTCTCTACCACAGGCTCTACTCCGCTGACACGTGTTTACCTGTGAGACGTCTCGCCTGGCTAGCCTGTGATTCCATGCTCCAGTGTGCTTGAGGGTTTATCGTTGCACCAGAGTCCTCCAGATAAACTGCGAGCCAACGGCAAGAGCAACTGAAAGGCATCTAAGTTTTTTTTAAATTTATTTAAGCCCATCGCGAAGTGAATTTAAGAATTTTTGTGGTTTTTATCTATACATAGAGAACCTGAAAAACTCGTGGATTCATTCCGCGACAGGCTAGAATCCAAATACGTTTGCATATTTGCTGCTTCAGTCCTTGAGCCACAGGTTGTCTGAAGGACTCTCAAAGAAGTATCAAATCACCGGAATCCCAGTTAACAAATCAAAATTAACAAATAAATTATAGCACAAACGAACACAGTGGGTTGAAAACGACGAGACAGTTTCAACAAGAACAATAAATACAGACAAAAAACAATCTTGGACAACAAAACGACGGACATATGAACCCACTATAAACTAACAACGAGATGTCTCCATAAAAATTGTCTTAAGATAATCTTCCCAAATGCAGGAATCATTCAAAGAACATATTTTTAGTAGTAAATAGCTAATGCCCACCATGCGTGGCTATGCCTCTTTCAATTTTTTTTTGTAATTTGTTTGAAGTATGTACACATATAAGAAGCATCTATTTCTCTCTCTATCCCTCTCTATCTCTCTATATATGCCCTTCTATAAATCTCACTATATTTCTCTACGTATATCTCCATCCCTCTATATAAATCTATACATCTCTATTCACATCTCTCCATATCACTCTATCTCTCTATATATCTCTATGTATCTATGTTTCTATCATATATCAATGTATCTCCCTATCTATATCTCTCTACATCTCCCTCGATCTCTCTATATCTTTTTATACATCTGGATATCTCCATCTCTCTATAAACCTCTCTATCTTTCTCTATCTCTCAATGCCTGCATCTTACTATCCATATCTTTATCTTCACAAAAAGAAGACGAACACTCAAACATTAATTTATATATTATTTTTACCTGTCTCTATTATATATATTTTTTTTTACCTGTCACAGGTGTGACATAGGTAAAATAACGCCTATGATTTAAAGCAAGATTTCTAGTGTTAACAAGCCGAGTAGTAGGCCTATAACTCTGTACTGCAGACGAAGGGTGAGACACTCTAGAGCTAGAGCCACGGTTATTTCTCGGATTCATTCCGCTCCAGGATAGACTCAGATTGCTAGAGACCGGAAAAATTCGCGATTTCGATGACCTGTAGGATACACTCCATGATCCTCTATGCACGCGGGAAAATTACATCTGCTCATTTGATACTGACCAGTGTCGCCTGTTAACTGGGACGCTAGTGATTCGATACTTCTCTTGTTAAAGGTTTTTCATTGGCCGGGTGTCATTCAGATGAACTGTGGCCCAAATCACTGATACGGTAAAAAGGCAAACTTTTTTTTTTTTGGATTCTAGACTATCACGAAATGAATCCGCGAATATTTCCGGTCCCTACAGATTGCCTGTTCCTGGACGCTGATTGGCCGGGGCGGACGGGCCTGAGCGGGGATCGAGCCGGGGACCCCGGGGCGATGCCAGCGCTCCTGGCGGCCTCCAGGGAGGCGCGGCGCCTTGTCGGCCCGCCGGAGCAGGGCGGGGAGGGGGGGAGGTCCTTGTCGCTACAAGCCGGCCCCACTCTCCGGCCGACGTGAAATATTCAGCCTCTCAAACAGCGGAACCATGTCGCACCGCTGTATAATGCAATGGGGAGGGGAGGGGGGGACGCACCCTACACTGAATAATGCAAGCCCGCCGCTTTTAAACTGCCACGCAGGTCCCCGGCGCTGGACAGCCCTGACAACCCCTCCTCCTACATCCCCCTCTTTGTACCCGAACACGCTCTCTTCCCCTACTAGCAACAGTTATTTTTATTTTAGTTTAGTTTAACGCGCGGGGTTGATAAGCACCAACGCGCCGAGTGTACAGGTGTCGCACAGAAGAGGAACGCGGGCAGAGGCGCAGTGCTGTGTCGATGGCCTGGCAGAGAGCGTGTGTTCTCGCTCTGCAGGTAGATGCCGTGGCGCTACGCTGTGCCACAGATGGCGGTGCGACTGCGGACTATCGCCTCATTGTGAGCTCATTGCGAGCTTTTCCCCGTGCCCCCCCTCTCTAAATCCGCCACTGATTGCATGTAAAAGGTTTCTTGCTGTTACGTGAGCACCAAATAATTAGCGCCCGGAAAAATTCGCGATTCATTTCGTGATAGTCTAGAATTCCAAAAACGTTTGCCTTTTTACTGCATCAGTGATTGGGCCACAGTTTTTCTAAATGGCACTAGGCCAATGAAAAACTTTCAACAAAAGAAGTATCGAATGATTAACGTCCCAGGTAACAGGCGACACGAGTCAGTAGCCAATGAGCAGATGTAATTTTCCCGCATGCATAGAGGATCATGTAGTCTATCCTACAGGTCATTAAACCACGAATTTTTCCGGTCTCTACCAATTTGATAACTAACACCATGTATTTTCCGTGAAAAATATGAACGGTAACGCAATAAGTAGACAACCGGAAATTTCGCAAATTCGTTTGGCGTCAGGCTAAAATGAAAAGCCTCGTGTTTTATCTGCCAATGTTTGCTTTTACACTGGTTGGTTTCTAAGAAAGATACAATTTGTGATCATTAATAGAAACCTGAAAAATTCGCGGTTTCGATGGCCTTCAGTATAGCTACACTGCACATACCCCTGTACACTCGGGAAAATAACGCAAGTTCATTGGCTGCCGACTTGTAAGTCGTCGCAGCTGGTTTGTCTGTGATTCGATCCTTCTTTGGTTGAGGGTTTATAATTGGTTGAGATTCGTCCAGGTGAACAGTAAGCCAATAGAAAATTTATATAAGAGGTATATGTGTTTGAATTTTAGCCTATAACCGAATGAATCCGCGAATTTTGCAGGTCTCTACTCATTAATCAGCAACATATCTCTCCTAGCTGGGCATCGCTGGCTCTCGGTCATAGAGGAGCGTGTCCAATAACTGCGGTCCAATCATGAGCACAGTGCAAGTGCATGAAGGTTTGCATTCTAGCTTGCTACCAAGTGAATCCACGAACTTTCCGTGCCTATAGCTAGAGACCGGAAAAATTCGCGGGTTCAATTACCTTCAGGATAGACTCCAATATCCTCTAGACACTCGGGCAAATGCCAACTGTTCATTAGCTGCTGACTTGTGAGACGTCTCGACTGGGTGGTCTGTGATTCGACACTTCTATGAGTGAGGGTCTCTAATTGGCCCTCAGTCCTCCAGATTAACAGTAAACCAATTGCAGAAGCAGCACTAAGGTATAATTATTTGAATTTTAGCAAAACACGAAATGAACCCGCGAATTTTTCAGGCCTCTACCTATAGCTAGGGCCACGAAAATTTCGCGTAAAGATCCCGTGAGCAGCTGGAAGTTAAAACACTGTAGCATCGTTTGTGTTTCGTGATTGGGTGAGTTACTTTGAGGTGCATGTCGATTGTTACAACAACCAATCACACTAATTCAGTGTGGAAGTAAACTCGTCCTTAGTGGCTCGTGCAAACAAGGCAACGACTTCTCTCGCAGACGGCCGCCAATCACAAGGAAAAAAACCGTTGGTGTGGGTATACCTTGTTGCAGTCCAGTAGGCGTTCAGATTTTTTCGCGAAAATTTCCTGCCCCTACCTATAGCATTAAGCCATTCACACATCAATGGAATCTTCTTTGTAATCGGCAGCCGTCTGCAAGAGAAGACATTGCCTCAATTTTGCCGAGCCATTCAGGACGTGTTTGCTGCCGCACATAGGTCACTGCTGTTGAATGTGCCGACAGCAGACACGTACCAGGAAGAAACCCAGCCAATCGCGAAACACAGTCGGTGATGAAGTGTTTTAACAGACAGCTAGTAATGAATGGCCCTATTGATAACGTCACAAGGCCAGGACAGTTATTGTGTGTACCTACATATTCAACTGCCACACGACTCCTAGCTCGTCTGTCAGACTCCCGTTATCTGGAGGCAGTTGCGTAGCCAGGATTTTATTTTTTTTTTGGGGGGGGGGGATAAAACATTTGGCTATTCACCCACCCCCTTTTACGAAGTGAGGGGTCCGGGGGTCCTCCCCCCGAAAAATTTGGATTTTTACGTGCAAAATGGTGCTATTTTAGCAGTTTTCATAATATAACATTGAATATTGTTCTGCTGTAAACATTATTGATTTTGAATATTAAAATAACACAAATTACACAAACTCAACTCAGGTAAAAAAAAAAAAACCTTCCACACATTTCGGGGGGGGGGGGGGGGGAAGGATCCCTATGATCCCCCCCCCCTTCCCTACGCCCCTGTCTGGAGGGAAACATATGGTGGTAAGTGTAGGTTACATCAAAAGAAAATATTTGTAAAAATCCATGGTCGATTTTGTATTCGAGTAAGAAACTTTGGCTGCAGGTTTATCATAAAAAAGTAAGTTGAAAACATTTACGATGATTGTTAGGAGAGTGTATGTTTCATGAAACGATTTACAAACTAGCTGTGTGTTAAATCACTGTATAATTCATTGTCTGTGTTTCGTGATTGTGGTTACTAAATGGATGCCCACTAATGAAAATAAATCACACTTGTCTCGTAGTCACTCAAACAAGTAATTTGAAAAATACTCGTAGATTCATAGAGACGATTTAGCATCGATATGTTGGTTAAGATAGTTCTTCTGCCCACCACTATCACCACCATCCTGCTGATGCCTCTCAGTTTAGGAACGTGGAGGATTAAATAATTAATCACGGGAACATTAATCCGCTCAAAATATCTGCTTAATGTAGCTGCCCCCGGACTATCGCCATAGCTATAGCGGACCAGAGGACCGGGTGCCGGACTATGGAATGTAACCGAGAGAACCCGGTGGTGGAACCTTTAGGGTTTAAGTATTAGAGCTGGTCAGATTGGATCTTTTTGCTATAAAGGATAATGGCGTGGTTTGCAGCATAGGCTGAATTAATTTTTGATGTCTGAACCGTGGCTCAAGCCTACGGTTGAAGGTTTAGTGAATTTAATTTAGATTTTTAATTGAGAATTTGGGAGTTTAAAAATAAATGTTAGATTGTTTTCAAGTTTTACTTCTTTAAGCACGTTAAGAAAAAAAATATGAGAGTGAAATTTTACAATGCGTGCGCAGCATGCTACGAAAATTGACAGGAATTCAAAAGGCTATAACAAACTATAGGTATATGTGCTTTTAAATCATAAACATAGTGATTGATATTGAATACTGGTCCATATAACTAAAAACATTTATTTATTGTGAATATTAGTGATATAAGTTGTTTAGAAGCATTTTTAAAGTGCATTAATATAAGTGAGTTTATGTTCCTGTATGTATAATTTTATTTGTATTACGAATTATAAATTATTAATAATTAAATCATAAAAAATAATAAATTGGTATAAATATTCTGCATATTAATTGTTTTTCATTATTAATAAAATTTATCTCTATTATTTTATTAAATTAAATAGTTTATTTAGATACGGCTTGTAAATATTGACTACTGAGTATTTTCTTAATTTTTTTTTAATTTGATTGGATTTACATGATACTAACAGTATTTAAAATATCACTCACTCTATTCCTTTCATTATTTTATTTTTATTAATTTTTTTCATACAAAAGGAAAGTTAGTTTTTTTTTTTTTTATCATGCCAAGTAAGTGTATCTTCTAACACGCGTACATAAGCACACGCAACCATTTTTGTTTGTTTGTTTGTTTAGGCGGGGGTTGATCTGGGGCTTATCTGCGCTGGGCGGGCAACTCGACCGAGACTACTCACCAGGGTCCAGCCAATGGACAGTTGGTACTGGCCCGAGGCCCCCTTCCCCCTCGTTCTGGTCCCGTCCTGCCGCTCAAAGCACAGTATGTCCGTGAGAGAATGCACCAGTTGTACATTTCAATAGTATCAACTGTGAGCGTTGTAGAGTTTTGGTTCAAGGTCACAATCAAAGAGAAACTCGAACAGTTTTAATTATAAGCGCATGCGCTAGTAGCCTACATACTGCTTTGTCGCTTTCCCGCTTGCAGCGCCACCTACGTGAAATGAGCATAAAGCATTTTGTGTCCTGTAATTTGCTGAAGGTGAATCTGTATAATTTCGGCCCTCCCCACTGGAATCTGTTTTTACGAGAGTGGTTGAACGTCGAAAGTCCCTTACCGTCGGATTAGTAGTACCTAACGGTCGACACGACAAATCTCTTTTTTTTTTTTTTTTTTCGTTGGCCTCCTCTCCGTTCAACTGACATAACGCATTGCGATCTTTTTAATTTTCCTTTGTGGCTTTATAAAAGATAGTGTCTACGTTCCGCGCCGCTACCTAATGATTTGCCAGAGTCGAGACACAGGATTGAAGAAAATTTTGCTTCCATTACTTCGGACGTTGGAAGAATGAAAAAAAAAATAGATTGGTTTACCTTTAATTCAATGTATGTTTTGTATAGACCTGAAAAATTCGCGGATTCATTTCGTGATAGTCTAGAATCAAAAACGTTTGCCTTTTTACTGCAAATCAGTGATTGGGCCACAGTTTTTCTAAATGACACTCGGCCATTGAAAAACTTTCAACAAAAATAGTTTCGAATGATTAACGTCCCAGTTAACAGGCGACACGAGTCAGTAGCCAATGAGCAGATGTAATTTTCCCGCGTGCATAGTGGATCATGGAGTCCATCCTACAGGTCATCGAAATCGCGAATTTTTCCGGTCTCTAGTTATAGTAAACCATTGAAACCGGGACATTATTTAATGGACAGCCTGTGCTCGTCACACCCGGAGCTCTGTCGGGAGCCGAAGAGTTCAGCTCGTCTCAATTACCGTAATAGCCGCGAGCTGGGTTCGGAGCGGTGTGCCCCTCCCTCCTCCCACCCCTGGCTGGTGGCATGGGGCGAGGCAGGCGTCGACCAGAGGCGTCGCGGCGCTGATTGATGCGGCGTCGTCGGCCCAACTTTGCTTTCCCCTCCCCCGCCCCAACCCCGCTGAGAGCAGGCAATCTGTCCTGCAGCCCTTCTGGCGAGCGGCGCTGTGGTCGACCTGACCTCGGGCAGACTCGGGCAGACTCGGGTTTTCCCGGAAACCTCTCCTGGCAAACTCGAAGCCGCTTTTTTCCCTAACCTAACTAAAACTAAGTTTATTTTGGAGGGGTCCGGGTTAGGAAGAGACCTAGGTGCGTCTCAGGCCGAAGCCTATACGTAGAGACCGGAAAAATTCGCGGGTTCAATGACCTCCAGGATAGACTCCAATATCCTCTACACACTCGGGCAAATGCCAACAGTTCATTGGCTGCTGACTTGTGAGTCGTCTCGACTGGGTGGCCTGTGATTCGACACTTCTATGAGTGAGGGTCTCTAATTGGCCCTCAGTCCTCCAGATTAACAGTGAACCAATGACAGAAGCAGCACTAAGTTATAATTATTTGAACTTTAGCTTAACACGAAATGAACCCGCGATTTTTTCAGGTATCTACCTATACGCATAGTCATGCTGGGATTAGCCATGCAGGGAGAGGGTCGCATGCATCATGTGCTAGGAGGGGATTGGCCAGCCATGGTCGAAGTCTCTGACCAGCACCGAGTGTTCCCGAACACGTATGAAAAAAACAAAACAACACCATTACTAAACACTGCTGAGATTCGCCTAGCGGTACCTCTAGCATCGACAAGGAAAGTTCTTAATCAAGGAGGACGGGCAGCTGAACTAGTGTAGATACTACACATCACTATCAGTTTTAACAGAAGCTACATCATTTTACTAGTCTATTTATTGAGTGTTATTCATTCTCAGCCTTACGCTGTACTGATTTGCACAGTTTTTCTCATTTGGGCATTTCCCCCTTATAAAGTTTCCAGATCATCTGTGTATTAATGCTCTGTAACATCGTCTGTGTTTCGCGATTGGTCGAATTTCTCTCAGGTGCATGTCTAACTGTCAGCACACCAATCGTAGCCCTCCAGTGCGGAAGCAAACAGCGTCCTGAATGGCCCGGCCAAATAGGGCAATGGCTTCTCTTGCAGGCGTCCGCCAATCACAGGCCAGAAACATGTGGTTCAAGCGTACCTTGTTAAATTATAGTAGCATTATAACTGATTTATGGGTAATATTGTACTTTTTTTATTTGCACCAAATTTTATTCTGATTAAATTTTGTTTGACTAGGATCTATGGCTATATCCTACAGGTTCTTTTAGCTTTTATATTTTTAGATCTACTAGTGGCACAGGTAAATTATATTTATGAAATGTTTTTATGCCTGCTTTTTAGCTGTTGGCTTTTATTTTACGATTATATTCGTAACTTTTCTCCTCCCTCCCTCTTCCGTTTATTTGGTTGGCTTAGGCTGCGAAGAGAACTAGTTTGCATTTAAATATTTATGGTGATTACACTGGGTGAATTCCCACACGTCACGAGATACGAAGTCACCTAAAAGTATCGAAAGGGAAGGGATTCTCATGGAAATAAATATTGTCAGTGCTGTAAGTCAATAGGATTTATTTTTTAGCAGCTGTTTGATAAGTTACATTCTTTTTTTTGTGCATAATTTATGTTCGTACATTCAGTATGAATAGTTGCAGTGTGCCCACACAAATCATGTAAACTTTTCTGCGTTGAACGGCCCTAAAATGTCATGGAATTGATTTATCTGTAATTTGCTGACTCCATCATGTAACAACCTCTTCAAAGACACGCCATGTTCAGCTGCGTGAAGACGTTGCCTTCATTCCAACCCACGCTTTCCTGGTTCTTTTAATTTCCGGCAGGCGACGCGAGCCGCGGGGAGCCTGCACTTAGGGCTTATCTGCGCGCTGCTAGAGTGTTCGCTTCGTTGCCCCGAGCTGTAAAATGAGCCGTGCGATAGCACACGACTTGTAGCGGCTTCCAAGATAGCGCTTTTACATTTCGCTGCGGGTTCATTCCGCGCACGAAACGCACTAAGCGACCTAACAACTTAGGTCGATATTCCAAAACACAAAAATAAGGGTTTAGGTGTTGAATATGCTATACCTGTACCATAACTAGAGACCTGAAAAATTCGCAGATTCATTTCGTGATAGTCTAGAATCAAAAACGTTTGTCTTTTTACTGCATCAGTGATTGGGCCACAGTTTATCTAAATGGCACTCGGCCAATGAAAAACTTTCAACAAAAGAAGCATCGAATCACTAACGTCCCAGTTAAAAAAGCGACACGAGTCAGTAGCCAATGAGCAAATGTAATTTTCCCGCGTGCATAGAAAATAATCATGGAGTCTATGCTACAGGTCATCGAAATAGCGAATTTTTCCGGTCTCTAGCCATAACCATATTCCTTTTGCACGGTAGGACACGGCCAGTCCCTTATTTCAAGCCAATCCGTTGCAGTTCTGTTGCGCAAATAACGCGCATGCGCAGAGCTTAATTTTTTGTTGATTTCGTGCAGATGTCGGACCCGCGTCTGGCGCCATTAACTCGTATATAGTCACTTCCGTGATCATATGGGGACGTACCAAGCGTGATGGTATGCCAAATGAAACTATATGATAGCGAAACTATCCTGGAATATATCGTGTACACTTTAATGGTCATAGCAATAGAAAGAATCGCAATTTTTTTTTTTAAAAAAAGGTACTTGAGAAAATTAGAAAGGCGGTTCCATTTTTGTGCAGTGGTGCTGCTACTCTAGGATTTTTGCCGTAACAATTGCATCGAAGGTTGCGCAAAGTCCGCTAAGATGCATTGGAAACAGTTTCTAGCCTCGCGCAGGGCGCCGTTTATACTGGGATTCAGTTCGGACACGTCCTGGAATACGGTCCGCGAGTCAGGTTATGGCTTGTCCCAACAAGGCAGTTGTTATTCGCTACCTTAAGCGGACGTCTTGGATTAACGGCCTTAATACTGTCTGAACTGTGGTTGGAGCTGGAACTGTGTCTACAGACCCTATACATAGAGACCGGAAAAATTCGCGGATTCATTTCGCGATATGCTAGAATCAAAATACGTTTGCCTTTTAACCGCATCAGTGATTGGGCCACAGTTTATCTGAATGACATTCGGCCAATGAAAAACTTTCAACAAAAGAAGTATCGAATCACTAGCGTCACAATTAATAGGTGACACGAGTCAGTAGCCAATGAGCAGACGTAATTTTCCCGCGTGCATAGTGGATCATGGAGTATATCCTACAGGTCATTGTAATCGCGAATTTTTCCGGTCTCTACCTATACCATTTTGTGGTATATTTGACTGCCAGGCTAGATTCTAAAGTCCTACAACTACCTACACGAGAAATGATAACTAGAGACCTGAAAAATACGCGGATTTATTTCGTGATAGTCTAGAATCAAAAACGTTTGCTTTTTTACTGCATCAGTGATTGGGACACAGTTTTTCTAAATGACACTCGGCCAGTGGAAAACCTTCAACAAAAGAGTATCGAATGATTAACGTCCCAGTTAACAGGTGTCACGAGTCAGTAGCCAATGAGCAGATGTAGTTTTTCCGCGTGCATAGAGGATCATGGAGTCTATCCTACATTTCATCGAAATCGCGAATTTTTCCTGTCTCTAACTAGAACAATTCAGGGTGAGTCTGAATTCGACCGTCAAACGTCCTCAAGTAAAGATATCTATGATTGAAAACATTTTACAAGTTATGATCTAATTTGCATCCTAGGGCTGGTATTCGTCTTTGAAGTTGGGGCTGAACAACATTGTTATTGTTAATAATAGAGAAAGTATTTAAGATGGGGCACTGCAATTCGGAATTATGTTTAGTTAAATGAATAAACTACAACCATCGCGATTTTTTTTGGTGTCTCAAAATTATTTTATTGAAATAATTCAGTATAATTAGAGAGCAAGGAAAAATTCGCGGATAATTTTGCGATATGCTCAAATTGAAATACTTATACCGTACTTCTACTTCTGCTATTGGCTCGCCGTTGATGTGTGTGTGTGGGGGGGGGGGGGGGGGACTCTCTGCCAATGAGAAACCTTCGACCAGGGAAGTTCCGAATCACAGAGCATCCCGTGGAGACGTATCGAATAAGGCAATAGACATTGAAATTGTGGCATTTCACAGCTTACAAACATTACTGTGGAGTATATCCTAAAGTCAATGAAAGCACAACATTTTCCAGTCCCTAAGTATAATACCTTTATTTGACACATATTTTACTATTCTCAATGATATAATAATGCTACAGCGACCAAATTCTCGGTGGTCGCATAACTTCGTTCAGTTAAAATTTTTACAGAAGCTCAAGTGTTCTATCTTAAAAACTTTATTTATTTTTAATTCTAGTAAATATATTGTTCAGTTCCGTCTTAAAATAGGTATACCAGCTTATGGAAGCACTTCAGGCCATAAGCCGTTTCCAACCTATTTTGTAGCCGAATTCGCTCAGACACAAAAAAATATATAGTCCTATGTACACATACACACATGCATACATACACACATATATCGTTGATTCATAGAGGCAGGCATTTTTCGCGGAAAAAAAATACTGAAGTTTATTAGACTGCAATAAGGTATGTATGCTCACGCCAGTTGTTTCTTCCTTGTGATTGGCGGCCGTCTGCGCGCAGCATGCAACAAAATTTTACAATGCAACGAAAAATAAAAATAAATTATACCTACGTGCTGGGCTTGATGGCTCCCGGTCGCAGAGGGGCGTGTCCAATAACTGCGATCCAATCATGAACACAGCGAGAGTATGAAGGTTTGCATTCTACCTTGTGACTTAATAAATCCGCGAAATGTCATGTTCCAGGTAATTTTAAATCACTCTCATAATGTTTTCATCCGAACAGAAGGATGTAAATGCGCTTACTTGTTCAAGTACGAAGGCTGTTCGTAAAGCAAGCTGCGTTTGAGCATTAAAAAAGACGAACCCGAGAAAAAAAAGTTCCGTATTGACAGTTTTACTTTAGGCTACAGACACTTAACATTTTCACTTAATCCCCACTCAGTTCCAAGCACTTTTCGCAACGTTGCACCAGTTTCTTTAACTCCTCTGCATAAAATTTTGCCGGATGGAAACTAAACCAGTTGAAAATCGTAATTCGGTAAGTTTTGCTGTAATTATTGTTGACCCACGTTTCATGAAATAAACCAAAATGACGCCCTTTTCGTCCCCAAATAAAAAAAACTGTAGCAATGATTTTTTAACTCGAGCACGGAGATGGCTTAAACGATAATTGCAACGGTTACGTCATAATTTAAGATGGCTGCCGTGACATCCAAATTGTTAAGGTAATGACCTCGGCGGCTTATGAGCGGCTTGTAGATGCGGACTTTAAGCCGCTTTGCCGACTTTTTAAGCCACTGGAATTTTGGTAGACTGAAACGGGAAGTTTTCCCTCAAAACGGGAATTTTTTCCCTTGAAATATGCATTATTTTTTTTCAAATATTTTGAAATTTTTAGTCGGAATATTAAAAAAACTGAAAATTTTAGCAGTTGTTGGCGAATTTTGGACAAATTTTGAGTAATTTTTTGGATAATTTTGATGGTCAAGGTTAAAGGTCAAGTTAAAGGTTAAATTTCAAGGTAAAGGTCAAAGCTACCCAAGCATATAAGTACTTACGCCACACGCATTGCATATTCCAAGTCCATGAAGCCTGTGGCCAAGACATCAGTTCCATTCTCAGGCGGCGAACTGCCATGCAGAGGGGTTGAAGAAACTGGTGCAGCAGAACTGAAAGGCGATTACGTGAAAATGCGAAGTAGACGTGTAGTACATTTAAACTGCCAATAAAAACAATTTTCTCAAGAGTTCATCTTATTTTCTCGAAGTGACCAAACGGAGCTCGCTTCCCGAAAAGCCCTCGTTCGAGGTCGCGGCATGAGTCAGATGCGGCGGGCCCCAGACCGCGAGGAGGGATAAGAGGAGTCGGCGAGAAGGGTGCAGGGGGAGAGGGGGGGGGGGGGTGCTCTGCCCTCAGAGCCGCTTCTGGCTGCGCTCAGCCACTTACTTAACTGAATTGTCTATCCCCGGCTCCCTGGCGACCATTCTCCTAATGCGATGTGTTGTGAGAGCCCTCGCCCGCGTAGCGCCGCAACACATGTTCCCTTGGTTTTCCCCTCCACTCTCTGTGGCGTCTTCACAACCAGTTAGGCTAACAGCCGCAGCCCTCCTCCAGCCTGTCTCGAGCGGAGGAGGGCTCGTTCTAAAATCATTTCGAACTCACGTCATTTCGCGACAGGCTAGAATAATAATAAAAAAACGTTTGCCCTTGTTTATTTTGATGCTTCAGTGATTGGTAGAGACCGGAAAAATTCGCGGGTTCAATGACCTTCAGGATAGACTCCAATATCCTCTAGACACTTGGGCAAATGCCAACTGTTCATTGGCTGCTGACTTGTGAGACGTCTCGACTGGGTGGTCTGTGATTCGACACTTCTATCAGTGAGGGTCTCTAATTGGCCCTCAGTCCTCCAGATTAACAGTAAACCAATTGCAGAAGCAGCACTAAGATATAATTATTTGAATTTTAGCAAAACACGAAATGAACCCACGAATTTTTCAGGTTTTTTATCGAGTGGGTATCCATGAGGTTTGGAGCTGACACTTTGGGCCTATCTTAGAGGGTCTTCTCTACATATTCGTGGAAAGTACAGGACCAAACGTTTAACCTACTCTTTAAAAGCAATAACACATCATATGTACTCGTTATTCCAGATTGCCTCCTACATTTCACTGCTCACTGTGGCAATACTCTGTACCAGATAAGAACTCGTTTTTTAAGCTCAAACCAGTTTAACACCGCCCCTACCACTCTTACAGGCGATGATTTACGAGTAGTCAAAGCGGTTCGCTGCAGCGACACGAGCTGTTTGACTCCCTCTTGACTCCAGCCTTTGAATCATTGTATTACCATGTCTTCGTTTTGTTTGGCGGCAATTTTTACTGCAAATAATAGATAAAGTATTAAATATGGTACACAGCGCGTCTGAGTTACGTTTAATTTAATGTACTTCTACAACTACCGCGTATTTTGTAGCTGTAAAAAAATTATTGAATTAAAATCATTGGAAGTAACACCTTTATTTTCCAAATGTTTTTTTTTGACTTGTTACTACTACCAATCATTTCAATGCAATATTTTTGCTACAGCCACAAAATTAGCGGTGGTTATAGAACTTCATTCAATAAATACATAATCAAGACGCCCAGTATTACATCTTAAATAATTTATGTATTATTTACAATAAATTGTTGTTTAGACCCGAATTCAAAGACATGTAGGTAGTTACAAGCGTTGGGAATTACTTTAGACGATAAGACGTGAAGATGTTTTCAGCTTATTTGGTCGGAATGTACTTGCATCTGAGTTTTGCCGGTCGAATTCAGACTCATCCTGTACATCGTTGTATGCCACCAGATAGAACCAATGATTAGAGCCACGGAATTTTCGCGCATTCATTTAGTCGCAAGCTAGAATGCAAACCTCCACACTGTCGCACTGTGTTCATGATTGGACCGCAGTTATCTGGACACGCCCCTCTACGAACGTGAGCCAATGATGCCCAGCTAGGAGAGAAGTAAGCGAATCAGGTAGTGCCAAATAACAAGGATAAAAATGTTCTCGTTAAGAAATCAACAAATGGGAAAGTAAACATGGGTCGAGCACACCTATGAATTTGAATTCTATCCTGAGGCCAGAGGAATCCGCGAAATTTCCGGGACTCTACCAATGATCATTTCGTGGATTCATTGGGTAGCAAAGTAGACTTCAAGTATGTATACATCTGATGATTTGGACTGCACCGCTCTTGACGCACACTTAGCCAGTGACAAAAAGGAGAAGTGGATATCCAGACACGTATAACCCGCCAATCTTGTGACTTTGTAATCGACCAATGAAAACTCTACAAAAGGCTTGCTCATGTATTGCATAACCAAGTTGTGTGAAGTGTGGGTAGTGAAATGTATCCCTGAAATTATCCTGGCTCTAGCTACAAGCTTTTTTGTGGGTTTTGCTCTTTTAATTCAGGCATAGATAGGTTTAATTGTCTTAATTATGCCATTATCACTCACTAAAAATCAATTCCGTGTTTCCACAACTAGTTAATTAAGTCAACTTAACTTATATTGTGTCATTTGAAATAAGTTCGTTGTTCATACACACATGGAAAAATTGTTAAGGGAGAGCATAAAATACGAGGCCTACGTTGAATGCTATCCTGGAATATTACATAATAGTTAATTTATAGAATTATCCCGCGGTGTTCAACTTCTTGTAGCTTTCGTGAATTATTATGAACGATACTGCAAAGCAGGTAAATGAAACAAGAAGCTTCAAAAGAAGGGAATTTTGCATTACATATAGGCACAAATGATATGAGTCAATAAAATAATAAACATTCCAATTTCAAGGAATTTCTGTGCAAAAAATGGTTATTAAGTTGTCGGCCCTCTTAGAAAACACAATGTATTATCATACAAGTATCCAACCCATATAGAAGATATAGACACTGAAATCAACTAGAGGCAAGGCTCTAGCATAAAGTCTTGCTAAATATATAGAATCCTTCGTATGAAATTCTATGTTCTTGCTATCAATTTTCCTACACCAAAATTTTCCATTGGCTATTGTCAATAATTATTATGATATATGAATGCGGAGCGACAAAAAAAAAGTCTTCTATCCATTTAAAATTTGTCAAGATTGTATGATAAAATCGCAGAAACAATAAAGCACAATTATCCTGGAAAACTGTTTAGTCTACAATATATTCTATGCACCACACTCACCTTATTTCATTAACAGTTCAAGAATGTTTCAAAAATAATTATTAGCTACAAACCTCCAACAGTATATACACGCCCGCAAGTGACCAACAGTTTACTGCTAATAGTGTATGACAGTCCACTCTTTAAGACACCAAAACAAACACATCACTGTATAACCCAGCCAAAACCAATCAGAAGACTGGAACTCTTACATACCTATCATGCCTGCAAGATAACTAGGTGGTGAAAAACTTTTTTATTGGCGTAGGTGATGCAAAAAAATTATTGCAAAAAGTTTTGATACGGTTTAATTAGTGTGACAGCTTCATATAAATGGCAACCCGCAATAAAAGAAAATGTCGTACTTTATTCGCATTGATACAATCAGCTTCTCACGTTACTGAGCCGATGTTTTGCTTTACTAACTCTAGCAAAAGAAACGAGATTTTACTTTCAGCGATTTAAAAGGAATACAGCTATCTAAAACCACTGGATTCCCGCATGCGTAATTCAATGTGCTGTGTCTATTAAATATTTGCAATGTGTGTATTTTTCATACCATTTTACACATGCATTTTACAATTGTGTTTGACCACATGCCAATGTTGTAAGTTTCAACTCTATTCACGCAGTTGCCACTCGAGAGGAACCGCAGAGAAAATGTACAGCCTAATTGCGTTACTAAAAGCATCTTTAAAAACGTTGTAAGTTTACATACACACTATGCGCATTCTTCAAGCCACTGATTAAATGTAATGGCCTTCTCTCAAGCAGTGTTACAACGTCGTTTGTTTTAAGAGCTCTTCGGAGAGTTTCTCCTCTTATCAGCTCTTTAAAAACCTTTAAGGCGAGTGTACATTAGTCGTGGCGCTCTTTAGCAGCCAGAGATGAATGCCACCTATCGAGTCTGCTACCTATAGTGCGCCCCATCTTAACTTCGCTAGAACGGCAGACCAAACATCACGCGATTTTATCGAGTTTTCATTGTAAGCGATATTCTTGAAAAAAAAAATAATCTTCGATATTTGATAGTTTATACAACCCCACGTTGTATTATATTTAAACCTGCACGTGTAGTATCCATTGGAGGATAAATAAATGTTTAACTGTAAGCGTGTTAACTATATATACCTAATTGAAAGAAACTAAGCAAGCAATTGGTGATATTTTCAGGAAAGTTTATGGAAACGAAACACAAAATAATTTCTTTTTAATACACATTTCAAAACCTAAAAAAAAAAAAATCATAACACATTTAAAATCAACATAATATATTTTATTTACAATAACTTTTAAATCAAGTCATTAACATTCGATGAAAATAAGCAATAAATAAAAAGTTACTAAAGTCAGAAATAGTTCTTTTAATATACCCATTATGTTTAGGTAAATAGAGCATTTATTGCCGCTAGAATAATGTAAGTATTTTCTCGTAGAAACTTACTAGTCGTAGTACAGGAGATGCAAGATATAAAAATAATTCTATGGTATGCAATATTAATGCTTGTAGTTTAAAAAATGATACTTGGCCCCCAGAAAAAGTGAGGTTGGCCATCACTGTCTCAAATGGTTTTGAAAATAGTGTTTACGTCGTGTATCTAAAGAGGAGAACCACGCGATGGACGAAATTATTTGAATGCAAGGAAGTTCCTTGTTATGTGGACGTTATAGCCATATGTGAGCGGCATGAACGAAACTGATGACGTCACAGGCGAGCATAGAGCGTTGTCGCATAGCAGCGACTTCTCAAACCAGCTAAGGACCGCCGGGCTATAGACGGGCGACCAGGGATCAGAGCAGTGACGTCACGCACCAGCTAAGGATCCCGGGCTGTAGACGGGCGACCAGAGAGCAGAGCAGTGACGTCACACACCAGCTAAGGACCACCGGGCTATAGACGGGCGACCAGGGATCAGAGCAGTGACGTCACGCACCAGCTAAGGACCACCGGACTATAGACGGGCGACCAGGGAGCATAGCAGTGACGTCACGCACCAGCTAAGGATCCCGGGCTGTAGACGGGCGACCAGGGAGCAGAGCAGTGACGTCACGCACCAGCTAAGGAGCACCGGGCTATAGACGGACGACCAGGGAGCAGAGCAGGTACGTCACGCACCAGCTAAGGAGCGCCGGGCTATAGACGGGCGACCAGGGAGCAGAGCAGTGACGTCACGCACCAGCTAAGGAGCGCCGGGCTATAGACGGGCGACCAGGGAGCAGAGCAGTGACGTCACGCACCAGCTAAGGAGCGCCGGGCTATAGACGGACGACCAGGGAGCAGAGCAGGTACGTCACGCACCAGCTAAGGAGCGCCGGGCTATAGTCGGGCGACCAGGGAGCAGAGCAGTGACGTCACGCACCAGCTAAGGACCGCCGGCCTATAGAAGGGCGACCAGGGAGCAGAGCAGTGACGTCACGCACCAGCTAAGGAGCACCGGGCTATAGACGGGCGACCAGGGAGCAGAGCAGTGACGTCACGCACCAGCTAAGGAGCGCCGGGCTATAGACGGGCGACCAGGGAGCAGAGCAGTGACGTCACGCACCAGCTAAGGAGCGCCGGGCTATAGACGGGTGACCAGGGAGCAGAGCAGTGACGTCACGAACCAGCTAAGGACCGCCGGCCTATAGAAGGGCGACCAGGGAGCAGAGCAGTGACGTCACGCACCAGCTAAGGAGCGCCGGGCTGTAGACGGGCGACGCGAGGCCGTGACGTCACCACGGCGGGCAGGCAGACGATTGCGCCCGGCGACCGTGACACGGTATCGCCGCTGTCGGCGACTCGGCTCTCAGGACAGACACGGGTTTCCCATTACCGGCTATCGCGGCGCGCGGGTAATTAAAAGTTTCCTGTTTGTTTCTGGCCTGCATTCCAGCCGGCCGCGGAGGAAATAGGACCACTTCATTGCTGTCTCCCCGCGGGCTTCAACTTTCCTCGAGTCTCGCCCGGTCGCAACTGCGCTTGTGGCGCCGCGGTCTTCAGGTGAATACGTTTACTCGTCATGAAGTTGCGAAGAAATGCATGTCTGAAAAATTTCAAGTGATTCTTGGTTGGTTTTCATTTATTTTTTAAATTTATATTTGGACCTAAATAGTTTGCCAAACAACGTAACATCTACTTACTCAAATGCATGGAGACATCAAAAGCTAAGCCCATTTCGAAGAAATCCGTTGACAATGATAATATTCTTTCACTGTTCATCGAAGTCTCAGTTTCAGAAACCCTTCATGCTCTTCAGAACACCGTGGACAGAGCCACAGAAGCCAGGAAACATTCATCCTGCCTAACTGTGTGTGAAGTATACATTCTTTTGTCCAATTCGTTGCTACAGGTATACTGGCTACAGAATTAGTGGGCTACAGGACTACCGGTCTACATGAATTCAAAACTACAAGGCTACCAGAATACTGAGCTACATGGCTACAAGGCTGCAGTGCTACAGGTATATTGGCTACAGGACTACAGGTCTACATGACTTCAAAACTACAAGGCTACAGGACTACGGGTCTACATGGCTACAAGGCTACAGTGCTACAGGTCTACATGACTTCAAAACTACAAGGCTACAGGACTACGGGTCTACATGGCTACAAGGCTACATGGATACAGGGATACAGGACTACAGGACTACAAGGCTACAGGAATACGGGTCTACATGGCTGCAAGGCAACAGTGCTACAGGTCTACATGACTTCAAGGCTACAGTGCTACAGGTATATTGGCTTCAGGACTAGTGGACTACAGTGCTACAGAGACACTAAGCTACAGTGCTACGTGGATACAGTGCTACAGGGATACAGTGCTACATGGATACAGGGCTACAGTGCTACAGAGACACAAAGCTACAGTTCCACGTGGATACAGTGCTACAGGGATACAGTTAAACATGGATGCAGGGCTACAGTGCTACAGAGACACAAAGCTACAGTTCCACGTGGATACAGGGCTGCAGGACTACAGGACTATAAGGCTAGTGCTACAGGGCAACTCCCGGCGACTCACCTCCACTTGGTGCGGCGGTTCTGGAACCAGGTCTTGACCTGCGCGTCGGTCATCTTGAGCGTCTTGGCGAGCGACGCGCGCTCCGCCGACGCCAGGTACTTCTGCTTGTGGAAGCGCTTCTCCAGCTCCGCGATCTGCAGCCGCGTGAAGGACGTCCTCGGCTTCTTGCGCTTGGGCGGCGTGCGGTTCTGGTAGGGGTGGCCGATCCGCCGCGTGATGGGGAACGTCGCTGCAACCACAACCACCACCAGCGTCAACTCCTGCGTCAACCACCAGCATCAACCACCAGCATCAACCACCAGCGTCAACCCCTGCGTCAACCACCAGCGTCAACCCCTGCCGCCTGGGTTCAGACACTGCAACATCGTCTGTGTGTAGTCAGTGGCCGGGTATCTGCCTAATATCGGCACACAGTCCTGAACAACCCGCCAATAAGGCAATGGCTTCTCTTTCCGACGGCCGCCAGTCACAAGGAAGAAGCCGCTGGTGCAGCATAACGTACTGTGGTCTAAAGATACAGATCTATTTATTTATTTTTCATTGAACATGCCTTACTCAGGTATCGATGGAAACCTGTATCATTCGCGGCTCCATTTCGCAACACACTCTAAAATTGAAGCTGTGAGTTTAATCAACGAGATGTCAGTAAATTATTATTCTGCTAACTGGGAATTAATTGCTGGTAAATTAGCTGATTTCATTATGAACTTGAAATTACACTTTTTTTTATGATAAGGATTATTATACTGTTTAATGTCATATTTGTCGACTATAATGTACAGAGTGTACATAAAAGGATGTAAAACTAATCAATTGTATATAATAACAGTTTAGTTTAGACTATTTACATCAAATCATACATGAAATTGAAGGTAACCTAACTTAGTTTTTTTTTACAAATGTTCAATATGTGCACCTTCAATTATACGGCACACATCCAACCTAGAGTCAAATTTTTCCTTTCATTATGGTTAACAATTCGAAGTAATGGAAGCAATAGCCTCTTCAATTCTGTGTCTCAACTCTGGCAAATAATTAGGTATTGGCAGAACGTAGACACAATATTTTGTAAAGACCCAAAAGAAAAAAAATCGCAATGCGTTATGTCAGGTGAACGTGGAGGTAAGAGAAAAAGAGCTCTGTCGTCTCGACCATTACGACCAATCCAGTTGTCAGGGCCTTCGAGGGGCTGCATCCTGTTGCCAAATAAAGTTTGCAGGTTCACCCTTTACTAGAGAATGCAGATTTCGCGAAAATATTTTGAGACTAGATGAAAGCTAAAACACTGTAGCATCGTCTGTGTTTCATGATTGGGTGAGTTTCTCCCAGGTACATATTGAGTGTAACGACACCAATCACAGTGATTCAGTGTGGAAGTAAACGCGTCCTGATTGGCTCGGTGAAACAAGTCTCTCGCAGACGGCCGCCAATCACAAGGAAGAAACCACAGGTGCGGGTATACCTTGTTGCAGTCTAACAAGTGTTCAGATCTTTTCGCGAAAAATGCCTGGCCCTACCCTTTGCTAATAACACTCAGGAGTAATCATTTTGCGTAGGTGGCGCTGCGAGCGAGAAAACAACAAAGCAGTATTCGCGCATGCGCTTATCTACAACTGCTTGAGTTACTCTCTAATAATAATTGTGATCTTGAACCGACACTCTACTACGCTTCTGTTGATACTGTTAGAATTTATAATTGGGACATTATTTTATGGACATACTGCAATATCTATATAAATAATATTTAAAAAAAAAAAACAAGAACAGTGTTATAGCCTATTTTAAAAAGACACTGTCAGGGAAAAAAGCGCACGTGATCCAGGCCGCGCGTGGTTGAGAGGGGACGAGTTGCCGACATACCTCCGGGTGGAGGGGGCGGGGGGTGGCGTGGTTGCCAAGCAACCAGCAACTCCCCGCCGCATGCAAATGGCGGCCTGGCGTGTTCACAGCCCGCTCACACCAGACCCGTCGCACTCGTGCCACGCACCACACGTGTAACTTGCAAACCATCTAAATGACCATGGATACGAGGTGCGATCAAAAAAAAATTACGGTCGAGGAATTTTCACAGCAGCAACAGCTGAGGCCAGGTACTTCTGTTCGAAGTAATAAGGCCTGATAGTCTGATCCATTTAGATAGCCGGTGCCAAGTGTGAACAAGTTGTGACTCGGCCATCGACTTCCAGAGCCGGGAGGGTGAGGTCGTGTTTACCGTGGCACTATCATGGATAGAGGCTCGGAAATATCAAGGATTCGTCTGGCCTTGGGAATAGAATTCAAAGTCAGAGGTGTGCTCAACCCATGTGTGCTTTCCCATTGGTTGATTTCTTGGCGAGAACATTTTTTATCCTTGTTAATTGTCACTACCTGATTCGCTCACTTCTCTCCTAGCTGGGCATCGTTGGCTCGCGGTCGAAGAGGGGCGTGTCCAAATAACTGCGGTCCAATCATGAGCACAGTGCACGAAATTTCCGTACCTCTAGTAGTGGATTTCAAACAACGCATTAGCATTAAGTCTTTTTTTGCGGAACACAGATCAGAAAAGTGGATGTTGCTAAAGGGAAAACGTTTTGACGCCATTCCCGACACTCAGAGGGCCTCGACGGAACAGCTGGAGGCTTCCAGTCGTGGAGTCAAATCTATTACTTTGTTCGTAATGAAATAATTCACCATATAGTTTGATCACATCTCGTTTAAAGACATATTTTGTTTAGATGTAAATGTGTTTTTTCGCGAAGAGAATCTGAACGTTCACTAGACTGTAATGAGTAGGGGCCGGCATTTTTCGCGAATAAATCTGAACGCCTATTAGACTGCAACAAGGTACACTCACACCATCTGTTTCTTCCTTGTGATTGGCGGTGGTCTGCGAGGGAAGTCGTTGCCTTGTTTGACCGAGCCACTCAGGACGTGTTTGCTTCCGCACTGACTCGCCTTGATTGGTGTTACAACAATCGTCATGCGCCTGGAAGAAATTCACCCAATTACGAAACAGAGACGATGCTACATTATTTTAACTTATAACAAATCTCGGAATCTTTTCGCGAAATATGCATGGCCCTAGTAATGAGGTATACGAACACCATTTTTTCTCTGGTAATTGAAGGCCGTCTGCAAGAGTAGCCATTGTTTTGTTTGTCCGGGCCATTCAAGACGCGTTTGCTTGCGCAATGAATGGCTGCGATTCGTGCACCAACATGTGCGTGGAAGGAACTCAACCAGTCATGAAACAGAGACGATAATACAGTGTTTCAACTCTCAACAAGTCTCTAAAACCTTTTTTTTTAAATACATACCCCTGGCACTAGAGACAGGAAAAATTCGCGGGTTCAATGACCTCCAGGATAGACTCCAAAATCCTCTACACACTCAGGAAAATGCCACCTATTCATTTCCTGTTGACTTGTGAGTCGTCTCGACTGGGTGGTCTGTGATTCGACACTTCTATGAAAGAGGGTCTCTAAATGGCCCTCAGTCCTCCAGATTAACAGTGAACCAATGACAGAAGCAGCACTAAGGTATACTTATTTGAATTTTAGCATAACACGAAATGAACCCACGAATTTTTCAGGTCTCTAACTGGTACAAATCTTCCGACCGATGAAATACGGGAGACTCTGCTTCCAATGATCCATCTGGAGAAGGTTGCTTGGGAAATACGGGCTGATGGATTTTTTTCATGTGGGGAGGGGAAAGGGAAGGTTGGAAAAATCAAACAACGGCGCCTCGAACTGCCGCGTGTTGGCTAATTCGATGAGCAGGCTTCGTTCACTTCGCAATCCTGAGTTTTAAAAATAATTCTAGGTGTGTGTGTGTGTGTGTATCTATTCTACGTGACGCTTAAAAGGCGAGGCGTATTCGAACAACCCTTCTTTTTTTTCCCCCCAGACTTTTCTCTTGCCGGAGCGCGGATAATCGCATCAATCCGAGCAGTTTAATTCTTTTAAAAGGGAGAAGTCTAAATTGCCTGTTCAATTATTAACCATACTGCCTTGAAGCCGGCCGTGGGCTAATTCGCTCCAGCGGTTCCCTCGCCTACCTTTCCGCTTTCAATTCGCTTTTGAATTTCATTGCTGAAATATGAGGCTGAAGGCGAGGCGCGGAATACGCGATGAGAAGGACGCGCTCCGTCGTCTCCGCTGGAAGCAAAGTCGTGTAGCTAATTACCAGCGCCCGGGTCAGAGCGACTGGCAGTCGGGGTCCGGCCGGGACTGACCCCGCCCCCGGGTCGCCCGTGTTTTACAGCATAGTCGCCTCTACAAGAGTCCTCCAGGCAAACTGCGGTCCAATAAGTAGGGACTGGAAAACTTCTCGGGTTCAATGACCTGTAGGATAGACTCCATGATCCTCTATGCACGTGAGAAAATAATATCTGCTCATTGGCTACTGACTCGTGTAACCTGTTAACTGTGACGCTAGTGATTCGATACTTCTTTTGTTAAAGGTTTTTCCATTGGCCGAGTGTCATTCAGATAAACTGTGGCCCAATCACTGATGCAGTAAAAAGGGAAACGTTTTTGGATTCTAGCCTATCGTGAAATGAATCCGCGAATTTTTCCGGTCTCTATCAATAAGTTCCACGCGTTTGTATTTTAGCCTATCGCGAAACGAAACCGCGAATGTTTTTCCACGTCTCTAATAATTAGATTAGACTGCCCGGGCTAGTGATTGTTTCCTTGTGATTGGCGGCCGTCTGTGAGAGAGGCCATTGCCCTGTTCGGCCGGGCCAGTTCTGGACTGGATGGCCCTGATTGGTCTGCCGAAGGTGGTAGACATGCAACTGAAATAAAATTACCCAACCACGAAAACACAGACGATGCTACAGTGTTTTAAGTGTTTGTTTAAGTGTTTTAAGTGTTTAAGTGTTTGGCGTCGCACCTGTGTTTCCGTACCATGTGCGTCTCTGCCTGAGGACGGGAGCAGATAGCAGTTCCCGAAACGTCGCTTGTTTCTGTTTTGGTAAAACTATTGTATTTGTTTGTCTTTTCGTTTTGTCGTGTTTTTGTCTCGTTTCAACTGTTGTGCTGAATTATTTTGGGTTCAATATTTTTGTGTTGTCATCATTTGTAGGTTTTTTTTTCTTTTTTTTTAGTTCTCTTAGTACATTTTTCTTTGTTTGTTGACCATATTCCTGTTTCGGAATATTTTGTGGTGTTCATATCCTTCTTGACAACAGCAATAGTTTGCTTAATTTTGTGTGTTTTTTTTTTGTATTTTTTGGGTATTTTTATTTATTTATATTATTTATTAGTTTTTCTTCAAGAGAAAAAGTTCTTAGCAATGGCGTACGTCCAAAAACTTACATCAAGTCAGTGTTTTAAAACACAGGTGGAATCTAAATATTTTTGCGAAAAATACATGGCCCTTCTAATAATCACTAGGTCGATGCAAATTTAGTGAAAAAGATTTCGAGACTCGCTGACAGTTAAAACACTATAGCATCGTCTGTGTTTCGTGATTGGACGAGTTTCTTTCGTGTACACGTCGATTGTTACAATACCAGTCACAATGATCCAGTGCAAAGTTAAAACATTTTCCAGGGATCTTGGTAAAGTCATGGGTAGAGACCGGAAAAATTCGCGGATTCATTTCGTGATAGTCTAGAATCCAAAAATGTTTGCCTTTTTACTGCATCAGTGATTGGGCCACAGTTTATCTGAATGACACTCGGCCAATGAAAAACTTTCAACAAAAGAAGTATCGAACCACGAGCATCCCAGTTAACAGGTGACACGAGTCAGTAGCCAATGAGCAGGTGTAATTTTCTCGCGTGCATAGAGGATCATGGAGTCTATCCTATAGGTCATTGAAATCGCGAATTTTTCCGGTCTCTACTTGTTGGCGAGTGTGGAAAGGTGTGAAGGGGGGAGGGTGGGACGTCATGCAGTTAATAAAGCTCGGCTGACAGCCTCGGCCGGGCGATTCCCTCGTCAATACTGACAGGCGACCGAATCTCAGTCCTCCCATTGGCGTCTCTGTGACAGGCGGGGAAAAAAAACCTTATACTAAAATACGGACGGTTCAGCCGTAACCAAGCCAATGAATAACAATAGAGTCCTACTCCGGAAACTAGGGGTAGGTATTAATCCACGATATATAAAAAAATTAATTCCAACGCTTGTCCCCCACCAGTGGTTTCTTCCTTGTGAATGGCTGTCGTTTGCGAAAGAAACCATTGCCTTATTAGGCCGGATCATTCAGGACGCGTTTACTTCAGCAACGAACTTCTGTGACACGTATACCGACATATTACTGAAATAATAAGATAGGGATAAAAAGTATAATTTAAATTTGAAAATAATTTAACGCCAAAAATATACTTAAACCATACGATAATTCAAATATATGTGTATAAATATATATCCACTGCTTAAAATCTTATGTGGATTTAATATTTCCAGTAACACCCTTTCTTGGTTTTGATATTAAAGTATATTTGTGGATTTATGCACGATGCTTTAAAAGATAAAAGCAATAACAACAAAACTTTGGGAAAATGTAAAACTATGGAATCTTGGCTCTAAAAATTTCCTTTAAAATAATTTTTTGTTTTTACTTTTTATTTTCATATTTATAGTTTTTACTGTGATATAAGGAACAATACAATACAATACAATACAATACAATACAATATCGGAGTCGGCCTCGAACCGAGAGGCGCGAACAAGACAAGAAGACCAGCGGAAGAAGAAGGAAGGGGAGCATAAAGAAGGCGATAATGACTCGGAGAGAGGGGGGAGGAGTAATTGAAAAGGATGGGCGGCGTAATGGCGAACGCAATTACCCGGGCAGAAGGGCGCTAGAGCTGGCAACACTGGCTACAGCTCGCCGCTGAAACCAGGGTCAGCCTGCGCTGGCCGAGGATTGGATTGCCGCTTGTCCTCGCCTGATCGCGTGAGGCGGCGTTGCTAGAGACCTGAAAGATTCGCGGGTTCATTTCGTGTTTTGCTAAAATTCAAATTAATAATTATACCTTAGTGCTGCTTCTGCAATTGGTTTACTGTTAATCTGGAGGACTGAGGGCCAATTAGAGACCCTCACTCGTAGAAGTGTCGAATCACAGGCCACCCAGTCGAGACGACTCACAGGTCAGCAGCCAATGAACAGTTGGCATTTGCCCGAGTGTCTAGAGTATATTGGAGTCTATCCTGAAGGTCATTGAACCCACGAATTTTTCCGGTCTCTACTTATGGCGAAACATGACCGTTCAGTGGAACAGTAGTAACCTAACTCTCATTGTTCAGTCGAGTACGAGAAAGTGCCTCTCACAGGAAACAGATAAATTAGAGACCCGTAAATTTCGCGGATTCAATTACCTCCAGGATAGACTCCAATATCTTCTACACACTCGGGCAAATGCCAACTGTTCATTGGCTGTTGACTTGTGAGTCGTCTCGACTGGGTGGTCTGTGATTCGACACTTCTATGAGTGAGTCCTCCATATTAACAGTAAACCAATTGCAGAAGCAGCACTAAGGTATAATTATTTGAACTTTAGCATAACACGAAATGAATCCGCGAAATTCACGGGTCTCTACAGATAATAGAAACTAATCATGCAAAGCAATACTATAGTGTGTTGAATTCAAACCATCACATTACAGTATTGTTTCATCATGAAATATCGCTGTGTTTGAGAACCCGACACTGTTCTTAAATAAGTTTTGATATGTTTATTCATTCACTAAGTCATTAAATAAGAAAGAGTTTTGGAATTTAGTGAATATATTTTGTTGTACTAAATAAATCACAAATCAAATTGGTTGATTGTATGTTAATATGGTTCAAGTGTTTCTTTGACGAAATCTATGTGACCCTGATAGGGCTGGGCCGGTTGAATCCTCGAATAATCGGATTAAACCGAATCTCTAGTCTCTAGTATTCAAAATATTCTAGATTTGAGGAAAACCATTTCAAGAAAAAAATGGGATTTAAAGTAATAAATTCTAAATTTTAACAATGGCAACTCTAAGTTTACTAGGGTTGTTTATGTTTGCACTTGTTCTCGCAACGTTCCTCAAAATATTGTACTTTTAATATATATATGTAATAAGGAAATAAAATTACAATACATATTAGGTACAGATCTGGAAAAATTAGTTTATGAAAAGAATATAGATGTATAATTTCAATATTTCGGAAACCAAAAATATGATGAAGCGTGAAGTATGCTAAAAACGACGAATTTCAGCTGTTTTTAAAAGTTTTTAACGAATTTTCTCACCATGTTATAGAAAATACAAATTTTTCCACGAAACAAAGATGTTCCTGCAAGTTTATCGACGCCATTTCTGAAGAAGTCACGCAAAAGATCAAGTATCTTTAACACATGAAAAAGGTTCCAATAATAAAGAATTTTGATGGATCTCAAACACAATATTTTTTCTACTACAGAGGCCATCGATTTTATTTATGAATGCCACAACTGCGGTATGTTACACTTTGTGCTTTGAATATGACACAAACTGCTTCTTGTATCTTCATATCTTTGTTTATTTAGTGAATTGCAGTATGGCTTTGTTTACAGGATAAGCTACTACGCAATTTTAATTCATACCTAGTTTTAAGTATTTTTTTCCCTTTTATTTTGCTATTTGACGTGACACAAAATTTAGTTTTCCAGTTGGAGAAAAACTTTGTATCTCGGTAAACGTCTGACAAATGTGAAATAAAATCTACGATAGTAACATATCTTCTCGTTTATTTACACTTAATGTTTTAGAAATTTTATAGATTAGGTTAAGAAATAATTATTAATGGTATATGAAGACATGTTTAATGTGATTAATGTACGTTTAGCCCCGTTTCTATGTTTTCATTTACTTCGGCAAAATTAAGGTATTTGTCTCATTGTAAGTGTTAGTTTTGTTAGTAATTTGTTCGTAAGTTGTGAGAAAGTGACACCAATTTGAATTTGTTTGACATTTAATGTAGTTGTGTGTTGAAAATACTAGTGGCTTCAACAAAACATTTATGTAATTTTGAAAAAAAAAATTGCAAAGATTTAATGATTACTACATAGCTAACCAGTATTCCTATGTTATTTCTGTTATAATTTGTGAAGGTTCTATAAATTAATGTTTTTCGGCGCTGTGTAACGTGTTTCTAAGTACGATTGTTTATAACTTATGGCTAGGGGCAGGCATTTTTCGCGAATAAAGCGGAACGCCTGCAACAATGTATACGCGCACCGGTGGTTTCTTCCTTTTGATTGGCGGCCGTCTGCGAGAGAAGTAGTTGCCTTGTTTGGCTGAGCCACTCAGGACGCGTTTGCTTCCGCAATGAATTACTGTGATTGGTGTTTTGACGATCGTCACACATCTGAAAGAAACTCACCCAATCACGAAACACAGACGATGTTACAGTGTTTTGGCTTTCAGCTGGTCTCGGAATCTTTTCGCGAAATATGCATGCCCCTACTTATGGGAGTTCTAAGTCATGTGGATTGTTTTCGCGAGTTCTAAGATATGACCGGTCAGGACGCTGGTGTTCCTCCTCTGTAGGCGCGCCTGCTCTGCGGCCGCCGGGTAATAGCCGCGAGACAAAGACGTCGTTTTATTGGCGGCGCGGTGGCCGGGCCCGCCCCTCCCTCGTCAACTATTCATGAGCAATAATGCAGATGCGCGCGCAGCCTGCCTCCCCTGCTCCGCACACCCTGTATAAGCCTCTGGGGGCAGGCCACTCGGCGCCGGCCGGGCTTATTAGTTCCCGCTCCGGCATGAGTCCCGTTACACTGAGACCTGAAACACTCGCCGAGTCATTCAGCGACAGGCTAGAATACAAACACCTTTATCTTTTTTGCTGCTTCACGCAGAGACCTGAAAAATTCGCGGTTTAATTTCGTGATAGTCTAGAATCAAAAACGTCTGCCTTTTTACTGCATCAGTGATTGGGCCACATTTTTTCTAAATGACACTCGGCCAATGAAAAACTTTCAACAAAAGAAGTATCGAATGATTAACGTCCCAGTTAACAGGCGACACGAGTCAGTAGCCAATGAGCAGATGTCATTTTCCCGCGTGCATAGAGGATCATGGAGTCTATCCTACAGGTCATCGAAATCGCGTTTTTTTGATGGTGAGATTCATTGCATAGAGTGGTTGAAAAACGATAACAATTATTTAAAAATAACCGCGATTCCCCTGATTAAATTATGTTTTGCTCCTACAAGGGCAAGATGATTATCCGAAGCATTCATCACTTTTCCCAAATTGAGTGTGTGTGTGCAACCTCAAACACATTATCTCAACGTATTAGCGTAAGGGGTGCTTTTTTCTGGACCGCTTCGATACACCCTTAAGTGCAAAATAAAAAAATATATTTATATTCCGGCAGTAAATTCAGAATGATTTCCCCCCCTCCCCAACTTCTCTCTTTACCCACTTCCCTCCTCTACTAACCCCCTCCCCTCCCTTGCGGCTGCTCGGAAGTTACTTGGAGTCGACCCGAGTTCCGCGCGCGAGTGTAAAATATACGCCGGCCATAGCGCCTGATCGCTCGGATATCTCCTGATAAAGTGCGCGTCGTAAGATATCGCATCTTCAGTCAATATCTTAAACGAGGATGCTCCTGCGGCAAAGTAATATGCAAAACGAACCCTCGCCAGGACACGGAGGCGAGGGGGGAGGTGGGGTCGCCTGAAGCAGAGGCGCTCAGAAGTTTCTTGCCGGCGGCTTCAGGACATAGTGCCGCGGGGAGGGGGGAGGGGGTGGTAGGAGTTGCTGAAGCAGGCTTCAGGAGCGACGGAAAGTCAAGGTAAGGGAGGGGGGTTGTTTTAATTTACAAGATTGGTTTTCGTAAGGCGGGGGCATTCCTGCTTTTATCAGGACGGAAGAGAGAGAGAGAGAGAGAGAGAGAGAGAGAGAGAGAGAGAGAGGGAAGTGGCCTACGGCTATTACGTCAGAAGCCGAGCGGCACGAGGGCGAAAAATGTGGCGGATAATGCGGGATAATGAAAATTTTCATCCCCCAAATTATTCGCTTCAAATATCCGCGCCGCTGGATCCAGGTTCCGGGGGGGGGGATATCCGGCGTATGTCATGGCGCCCACCAACAACCAATTGAATGTAGCCTACACGTACACATAAAACTTATATATCTTACTAAATTTTACTCATACACTGTAATTTTTTTGTTGTAAATGGAACTGAAAACAACCATGCTAAACTACATATACTTGTTGTACATTTGTACATTAACATGAAAGAAACTGTGTCAGTACAAAAAAATGTTCACAGTAATTATTAGTTCGGATTCTTGCCCAAGCATTCATATTTTGCGTTGTCGCAGTACCTACATTAGTTAAAGTTATTTGTAAAGCCGTTCCCCAAATGGCTTTCCAGTATTAACTACGCACATTAATGAGCATAATAAAACGAAATATAATAATAGTTAATATGTAATTGAAGGGAATAAAACTAAATTCGTTGTCGTTATGCAATTTGTGACAAAATATTTTTTTAAATCTATGATATTGGGGACTTATAATTAGTACCTAATTATGTACGTTTAACATAAACATAACGCAGCTGAAAACATTAAACGCACTTCAGACGATCTTAAAAAAACTAATATAAATAATTTAGATATAAGTTTACATTATACATTAATACATAACTATATTGTTATTTAAATAAGTGGGCCTACATTATAACATTTAAAATTTGCACAACTTCATGAATTTCTAAACATTATAAAACTAATGGGACCAGGTGTTCTCTTGTTTTGAAAAAAAAAATTCTTTATTGACACCTTTTAATTTGTAATAATGTAATAATGCATTATCTGTTGAGCACGAAGTGGTAGGATCTTCTGAGATAAATAAAATAATGTTTTTAATCGTTACGTCTCACTGAAATGCTACACTTTTTTTTCTGCGAAATATTCCTTTGGAAACCAATTACCAAGAAATAGTGTGTAATAGGTAGTCTACTATAAGAAAAAATATTGTAAATTTATACAATACACGGCTATGACTATTTTTTCATGCATGCAATACGCTTTTGGAAAAAAAAAATACTGAATATTTCTTTTCGCGCCTGCAATATTTGGCATATGATTTAAAATTTGGTTTGATGTTATGATTTTAAGCCATGGAAACTATTATTTCGCATACGAGACTGGGAACAACTCGAAGTCGTTCCACGGAACTTGTTGTGTTCGTTGCGGGCACGAGCTGGAACCAGCCCTACACTGAGCTACTCCTGCTCGCCAGTCGAACACGGCCTGGGTTATCCGCTGCTCGGAATATAAACGATCATCGCCGTGAAAGCAGTATCGAGGAATACTTGCCAGGGAACTGGCATCTCCTCTGCCAGGCCACAGCGAGGCAAGAGACATGGTCGTCTCCGGAAACTGCTGCCTCCACGCCCGCCATAGCTTCAGATGCAGCGGCAGATGTACAGTCACGGGACAGGGCCGGTGCAAGGTAAATTGGCGCCCTAGGCGAAAAACCTTAATGCCCCCCCCCCCCCCTCCTTCCGGGCCGGACACCCCAAAAAAAATTTTCCTTGTCTCAAAATACATCACGTAAGCCTAAGATTTTGTCAACAATCAAATGTAAGCAGGTTTGTGTTTTTTTTTTACTTTTTTACTTATTACAAATCATAAACAGGTCACCGTGGACTCAAAATAATTACTTATATTAATATAAACACTCCAAACTGTTACAAAAATCAATTTTCATCTAGTTTCAATAATCGTGAAACATATTATATGAGCTGTTATGTGTCGTGCTGCGCCGGTCCTGGTCACGGATTTGGAAATTACTGGCGCACACCGAAGCGAATGTCTTGCAGCTGTCCGGACTTAAATGCGTTAGGCTTATTTTACGTACTTTATCTTGTTCTGAGTCTAACAAGTTCGTTATTTTTCCTTCTTCGTGTCTTGAATAAGCACCTTAACTACTTTTTTTTTTTTAATTCCATTTATCACGCCATAAAGTCTGTTCCATGCAACGTGACTGAAATTTAACAGTTTTGAAAATAGTACCAGACGTAGACTAATCATTTTCAAAATAATTTGTAAAGCAAAACGAAATGATTGTTTATGAACAGTTTAAACACAAGAAGTTGTTTACAAGTACCTACCGTCGACAAAACCGCAATGGGAGAAGTATACTTGGACCATTGTTTCCACTGAAGTAGATTGGCTTCTGGGTTGTAGACGCGTTCAAGGCGAATATATCACCAACGTTTCGGTCGACATTGCAGTTGCCATCATCAGGGTAGAGTTGGACAATTCAGAAGCCAAGCCACTTCAGAAAATGGCCGCAAAAGCCTGTGATCTTCATTGTTACTTCTCTTGAGAACAATGGAATGTGAGATAGGTTTGCGTGACACAAGCTATAGGCCTATGGTTGCGTGTACTTATGTACGCGCGTTAGAAGTTACACGTAGCCTACTTGGCGTAATATAAAAGTAACCTTAATTTTTCACGAAAATAATAATTAATAGAAATAAAATAATAAATGGACTGGAATGATATTATAAATACGGGAAAAATAAAACTAAGTTTTCAATATTAATGAAGATCGGAAAAATTCGGGGATTCGTTTCGTGATAGTCTAGAATATAGGCTAAAAACTTTTGCCTTTTTACCGCATCAGTGATTAGGTCACAGTTTATCTAAATGACACTCGGCCGACGAAAAACCTTTAACAAAAGAAGTATCGAACCACGAGCATCCCAGTTAACAGGTGTCACGAGTCAGTAGCCAATGAGCAGGTGCAATTTGCCCGAGTGCATAGAGGATCATGGAGTCTATCCTATAGGTCACTGAAGTCGCGAATTTTCCGGTCTCTAAATATTAATATAGAACCTCATATAAAACTAATTATTTAATTTAGTAAAATGAATTAATAATCAAAATCAATTAATATGATGAATGTTTAATCCAATTTATTAATAATAATTTATTAAATATTAATGTAATAATTAATAACGAAATAATATATACATACGGGAACATAACCTCACAAACATACACATGAAAACGGCCAGGAGACTACTAAACCTTCCACAGACACTCGCTGCCAGCGACAATGGAAGCTTACAAGCAACTTGACATCGTTATAAATACAAGAACATAACCTCACTTACATAAATACCCTTGAAAATATTTTATAACCGCAATTTATATCACCAATATTCACAATAAAGAAATGTTTTCTAATTATATGGGCCAGTATTAAATATCACTCATAAACGTATAAGGTTTAAAAAGCTCGTATATTATTTTTATTTGTAACTAGCCTTTTTTTTTTCATCACGTGAAAAAAAAAGTTTCGTTGCATGGTGCGCGCGCATCGTGAAAGCCTGCCTATGTGTTAGTGATGCGGTGTAAGTGCGACGCTTGCTGGTGCCTCTAGCGCGGTATCGCCTCTGAGCACAAGACTGTGGACTGGCGAGCAGTCTTCTCGTCGTGCATTCTGAGTTGTAACCATAACACAACAATGGCGGGGAAATGGGGACAAAGAAATACTGCAAGTCCCTTGAGTGCTTACAAGAATCTTTCCTGGGCGTTTCATGCCTAAAAATTAATTCTGAAAAAATAATTTTTAGCCATGTTCAGTTTAAAAACAAAATACGGAAATATAACTGCTCATCCACCTTTAGCGTATTCTCGGATGTTTTTCGTAAGCAGGCCCCACTCGGATGCCTCGAGAAGTTTTCCAGTCGCGCTGTTTCTCCTGGAGCTCTGCGCACCGCGTGTGCCCGGGTAGGCGAGGGCATTAGCAGTTTCTTTATTGGTGGCGCTACGCCTTTTCTTGCACTTAACCACATTAAACATTTACATTACTATAGATTAACATTGCACACTAAAAAATCAAATAATAAAGCATAGCAAAATAATATTTGATATAAAACAAACTTGAATGTAAACTAAATATAGGCCTACGAAGTTAAAATATAAACAAAAAAAACTTATTTGTATTTAACTCGAGATTGGCATACACGCCTGCTGAAATGTAATTAAAGGTTAAGAGTCGTCTGCTGCCGATATGATAGGAGCGTAGCAATAATAACATCCTCCCTAGTCGTGGAGTGATCGTGCTGATGAGTGTTCTCTATGAGCTTGAAGGTTGCCAGGTTGTTAAGACTGACTGCCTTGTCGCCTGGTCCAGTTAGATCCAGAGCCGCTGCTCGTGGCTGCAGGAGATCCTGACAAGCTTCTGGATGGATGCACGGGGATTGCCAGCATGGAGTTGCTTGTGGATCATGTCTCGTGGCTACGCAGCTGTGTAGGTAATCCAAATTGGCCGACAGATAGTGAGGCCTCAGTGCATCATAATAAGAATCAGTATTTCTCGCTACGTTTCGTCTTTTCATTGTTTGGCGTTGAATACTCTCGTTGCCGGCTTCTCGTCCTCGAAACACGTTTCAGACATCGCGTGCGCAATGAGACACGCCACCGCGCAGCTCGTGTGCGCATGCTGCTCTAACGTCTCACTCGGCGAGCTATTGCCACGCGCGCTCGCGTTGCTACCGAAATAAAAATTTATTCCGCGCGTGAAACAGATCGCGTGAAACCTGCGCCGTGCGAGCGAAAAATATAAATACTTTCTGTCTGGGTGTCCGCTGTGTTCCCGTGTCCGCTCCAAGGGGGTGTATATCGCGTGAATCATTCAGCGGCGCGCGGCATTATTTCTGGGGTCATTTCGGGGTAGAGGTTGGTGTGTGCATGTGTGGGGGGGAGTGGGGGGAGGCGCGCCGGGGCTGTTGTTGCCCTCCGAGCCGGCGGGAGGGGGCTGTGCCCGCGGTAAACGAGTCCGGAATTAGTCGCGGGGCGGTGCAGCTCCGAACAGCGAGGCGACATTGATTCCCGACGAGATTAACAACTCGAGGGGGGTGGGTGGTGGGGGTAAATCCTGGCTCTCCACTCCGCCACTGGACCAATCCTCCCCGACTGGACAGTGTCCACACGGGCGGACACGGGAGCTGGGAGAGGGGGCGATGAACGCTGGGCCGAAAAGGGAAGAGAGACACCGTGGCGCTGTGTTCGAAACAGAGTTTGGGGTGAGCGGGGTGGAGAGGGGAGGGTTAGGGGGGGGGGGAGAGGTCAATTTGGCAATTAATTCGCATCGCGAATTGGCGTCGCGAGGTTCCCCCTACCCCCCCCCCCCTGGTTGACGCGCGGGCTGCTGTGAATTATGCAAGCCCCGCTAAACAGTTCTCGAGCCGAGAACACACAGCATCTCACTGCGAGCCTGTCTCCCGCTCTCGCAGTCGCTTCAGTCACGTTTTTATCTCCGCCGAGAGCGGAGCATTCGTGTAACAATGTTCAATTATTAAGGACAAGATCATGTGGTGAACACCGACAAGAGTGGCAAACATCATAAAACACCGAAATGCAATTTAATACTCCATTTAGCACCAAAAGGCCACTAAAATCATACCTAAAATTAATCAGCATTTTTAATCGAAATTTAACTGGAATCAAAAAAACCTAATCTATTAATGTAATAAATTCATTTCACGTAATTTAATTTGCCGAAAGTTTGTAAATTGATTAGAATTTTATTTTATCTTGCAACTGTTAATAGTTACACATTTTTACACTACGCCATTAGTACATTTTTATACACACAAATATTTTCTATTTTTTTATTGTTTAGATTTATTAAGCTTACTTATTAAAAATATTATATTATGAAAGTGCAATTTATAATAGCCCAATTATTTGTCCCATTTGTTTAATAATGTGCAATATTTAGGAATAAAAAGAATTTTAAAATGTTACATTAGCACCGAAATCTCCTTTTTAAAAAAAAACAATCCTAAAAATAAAACCACACAATCTTATCTTTAGTAATTATGAATATTTATATGTAAAATACGCGTATTTAATCTTGAGACCGGCTGGAATGCTTCACATTATACATTTAAAAAAAAACATCATTTCCAGACACCTATTATGTGGTACCAGGCTAGAATCTAAAACATTATGCATAGAGACCCGTGAATTTCGCGGATTCAATGACCTCCAGGATAGACTCTAATATAATCTACACACTCGGGCAAATGCCAACTGTTCATTGGCTGCTGACTTGTGAGACGTCTCGACTGGGTGGCCTGTGATTCGACCCTTCTATGAGTGAGGGTCTCTAATTGGCCCTCAGTCCTCCAGATTAACAGAGAACCAATGACAGAAGCAGCACTAAGGTATAATTATTTGAATTTTAGCATAACACGAAATGAATCCGCGAAATTCACGGGTCTCTAATTATGCATAAACAAGCGCCACAGATGTGGGCGTGCTTGTTTCGCGGAAAGATTCCGAGACTAGCTGGAAGTTAAAACACTGTAGCATTGTCTGTGTCTCGTGATTGGGTGAGTTTCTTTCAGGTCAATATCGATTGTTACAACACCAATCACAGCGAGTCAAACACGTCCTGAGTGGCTCAGGTCAAATAGGCAACTACTTCTCTCGCAGAGTTCCGCCAATCACAAGGAAGAAACCGCTGGTGTGAGTATAACTCGTTGCAGTCTTATAGGCGTTCAGATTTATTCGCGAAAAATGCCTGCCCCTAGCCATAGATTGTTTTCATTAGCTCTTTCCAGAAACTGTCTCGCTACGGATTTCACATATCTGAATTTTAGGGATTTATTGGTTTTGTTTTTAGATTTCTTACACTTCAGGGCATGCCCAGCTACTCATATTTAGAGACACGGAAATTTCGCGGAGTCTTTAGGTAACCAGATGGATTGCAAACATCTATACCTCATTACTTTGATGGTTGGATTACAATTACTTGGACACCCCTTCTACGACTCTGGGCAGTAGAGAGACCAAATCACATCGACCTATTCAGAAGAAGGGGATGTTCTACATAAGAAATCAGCCAATACGGAAGCAGATGAGGGTACCGTATACATAGGACTGTGAATATTAGCATGATACCAAATGGATGTGCGAAATTTCCACGACTCTACCCATTACCAAAAAATAAATTTATTTTAAAATATGAGAGAATAATTTTATTCTAGCTTATATTCAAATAGAAACGCAAATTTCGGAGACGTTTAGTCATTATGTATTATGGGCAATTTGTCACATTCTGAAAAACTATAAACCAATTTCTAGTAGAAGCGATATTTGAAGATCAGACTGTTTTCCGCAGTAGTACAATTTTATCTACAAACACTATAATATTGTTATACCAGTAAAATTTAAATAGTCTGGGCGGAATTCGTAAAACTAACTTGAGCTCTTCGATGAATATAATATTATTTTTAAAATGTTGACTAGTTACGCTGAACGATCATATAATAATCTTTTTTTTAAATTTATATGTTTATATTTTCACTGAACTCTTCTAAATTACAATTTTAATTAATATTGATATAGTTTTACTGATATCTTCATATATCAACCTCAATGAAACCAATATCACTATTTAACGTGTTATATGGATGTTGTATTAGGATATACGACGATATTACACATGTCCGACTCTGTCTATGATTTAGAACCGACTAGTCGTTCCTCACAGCCGATGATGGTTATATGTTACTAACAGATAATATTGTCAGCCAATCAGAAAGGTTATTTCAAACTAAACTTCAAATTTCTATAACATTTTATGACACCTAAACCTGAAATAACAATTAAATAAGACTTCTCATATCATATACAAAATAACACTTATGTCTTCTATAAGTAGTTTTTAGTCCTTAATATGAAAAACCAAAAAAATATTAATTTATCTCACTTGCCATTGGGACTTTCCATTGGTTACTAAGAAAAATATTAAAATATAAAGCTTCAAAAATTAAATATGATGCTCAATTATCAAATAAAATTAATTTAACGCAAGCGTAGAGCTACAAAATAGAATCATAATAACTAACTTGAAATAAAAACCTAATTTTTCAAATAATAAATTAAACAACTACAATCACATGTCTGTTGGAAAAATACTACCTAAAAATACATGTTTTGCTAATTATTATCGGTTCCTGCAGCATTCTAAGACAAGGTAAATTGGTGACCAAATATTTTTTTCAAATTCACAGACCGGAAAAATTTGCGGATTTATTAGTCGATATGCTAAAATACAAATGCATATATATTTTAGCTGCTTTTGCTATTGGCTCTCTGACATCTTGACGATTCTGGGGCAATGATAAGCCCTCAATCGAAAAAATATCGAATGACAGGCAAACCAGTTGAAACGACTAACACGTCAGTAGCCAATGAACTGGCGTTATTTGCTGGCTACAGAAAACTGTGTAGTCTGTCCTGTAGGTCATTGAAACCGCGAACTTTTCTAGTCCCTACGCATCAGTAACTAGAATAGCTTCGCAGAAATATAGCCATCGGGAAACAAATAACAGTGATTCAAGTCAACACAACTATCTAAAATCTAGTCCAAAGTCGTGTTTTAACGCTAACTGTTAAAGAGTGCAGCATTTGTTAAAGTTATGCCGTTTTCTAACTGGAAAGCTAAAAAAAAAAAAAAAAAAAAATTACTCGTGGTTCTTCCATTGTCTGACTGTAAAAAAATTAGAAGTACCGTTTTGATGATGGCGAATATCTCAGAACTGGCGGAAATAATGTAGCCGCATTTGCGAGTTAAAAAAAAATCATTATTCGACCGAGAAGTTTTCTATTCGTTTCTGTCGTGAGAACGATGAAAAGTCAGCGAATACCAGCACAGCGTATGTCACGGTACATTGCGTCCAATGTCCTGAGGCTTCGAGCTTGATGTTTGTTTCAACTTCTTATTCGAGGCTGGGACTGTTTCCGTCCGTTGTTCTGTCACAGGCCACTACGCCTGCTGTGAAACCGTTCCATTTTTTTTTAATAAACGGCTCGCAATTTAAGTAACACTGTTTGGATCTGCGGCCTAGAAATCTTGGTGTAGCGACGTGTGCAATTTTTTAATTATATTTTGTTTTAGAAACCATTGTTTAAAATTTATAAATATCCTGTGCATATAATTTTGCTGTAAAGTGATTATATGGTAAAAATTGCATTACATTGTTTGAACTGTAATGAAATGAGGGCTTGTGAATGTATACTTCTTGGGTGAGGGTTTCTCACTGTTCCAAAGTCGCCGGGTGGACTGTGAGACTGTGAGACAATAGCAGAGGCAGCAAACATGTATACATGTCTGAATGCACCGGTCTTACCTTCAATTCACGAAGAATACTGGTTACAAATTACCCAGGGACCTTCGAAAATTTACAGATATCTTCGTAAAGTTACAGACACTGAGATCACTTACTTAAAACATGAATCCAAATGAATATTAAAAAAAAAAAACTTGTTAAAAACACTCCTATTTTGTCCACGTGGTAGTTTATCTTTGTTTAGAACGAAACGTTCGACTCGCAAATAAAAATAGGTAGAGACCGGAAAAATTCGCGGATTCATTCCGTGATAGGCTGAAATTCAAACATGTGTACAGTTCTGCTGGTTCTGCTATTGGTTCGCAGTTTAACTGGATCTCTGTGGGCCAGTTAGAGACAATCGACCAAAGAATCATCGAATCACAAGCTACCCAGTGGAGACGCCTCACAAGTTAGCACCCATTGAACACGCGTGTTTGCTTGAGAAATGCAGAGGATAATGGAGGCTATCCTAGAGGTCATTGAATCCGCGAATTTTCCAGGTCTCTAAAAATAGGGCGTAGTTTCCACGAAGATCCAGTTATTAGAAATTACGAAGAACCCTTCGTTTATTTGAGGTTAATTCTTCGCTGAAGAGTCCGTACAGTGTAGCAGTGTAGCGACAACACGGCGGGTCCCAGGTGTCGCGGTGACGGTGATAAGGAGAGGGGGGGGGGGGGCTGCTCGCTACCAGCTACCGGAAGCCGATAAGGCGTCGCTTGTCGCGCGGCTATTAGCTGTCGCGACACGTCGCGCGGCTATTAGCTGTCAGACACGTCGCGCGGCTATTAGCTGTCAGACACGTCGCGCGGCTATTAGCTGTCAGACACGTCGCGCGGCTATTAGCTGTCAGACACGTCGCGCGGCTATTAGCTGTCAGACACGTGGCGCGGCTATTAGCTGTCAGACACGTCGCGCGGCTATTAGCTGTCAGACACGTCGCGCGGCTATTAGCTGTCAGACACGTCGCGCGGCTATTAGCTGTCAGACACGTCGCGCGGCTATTAGCTGTCGCGACACGTCGCGCGGCTATTAGCTGTCAGACACGTCGCGCGGCTATTAGCTGTCAGACACGTCGCGCGGCTATTAGCTGTCAGACACGTCGCGCGGCTATTAGCTGTCAGACACGTCGCGCGGCTATTAGCTGTCAGACACGTCGCGCGGCTATTAGCTGTCAGACACGTCGCGCGGCTATTAGCTGTCAGACACGTCGCGCGGCTATTAGCTGTCAGACACGTGGCGCGGCTATTAGCTGTCAGACACGTCGCGCGGCTATTAGCTGTCAGACACGTCGCGCGGCTATTAGCTGTCAGACACGTCGCGCGGCTATTAGCTGTCAGACACGTCGCGCGGCTATTAGCTGTCAGACACGTCGCGCGGCTATTAGCTGTCAGACACGTCGCGCGGCTATTAGCTGTCAGACACGTCGCGCGGCTATTAGCTGTCAGACACGTCGCGCGGCTATTAGCTGTCAGACACGTCGCGCGGCTATTAGCTGTCAGACACGTCGCGCGGCTATTAGCTGTCAGACACGTCGCGCGGCTATTAGCTGTCAGACACGTCGCGCGGCTATTAGCTGTCAGACACGTGGCGCGCGAACTGCGGGCGCCCTCTTGCGCTCGGGCCGACAACCCGACAACAGCCGCCAGGCTAGACTGCACAGTCCTGCTCACACTCGCTTGTGCAGGGCCTCGCAATACAAGCTACAAGCACTGCTCATTGGCTGCTGACTTGTGGGTCTTCTCAACTGGTTTGCCTGTCATTCGATACTTCTGTGGTTGAGGGTTTCTCATTTATTAGCCTAGAGTCGTCCAGAGTCAACAGCGAAAACAGATTAAAGGTACATGTATTACAATTAGAGACCGGAAAAATTCGCGGATTCATTTCGCGATATGCTAGAATGCAAATAATTGTATTTTTATGCAACTTCTGTCATTGGTTCGCTGTTAACCTGGGGGACTGAGGGCCAATTATAGACCCTCAGTCAAAGCAGTAGGTATCAAATCACGAGTCTCCCAATTGAGACGCCTCACAAGTCAGCAGCCAATGAACAGGCGACGTTTGCCCGAGTGTGCACAGGATCGTGGAGTCTAGCCTTGAGGTCATTGAACCCGCGAATTTTTCCGGTCTCTAATTATAATATTACATAAAATGTTCTGAAGAGACGCGTCTTCACACTTCGCAGTCTCTTGTAAAGTAAAGTACACGAGCACTCACTGCCAGCACTGCCAGCAACGATCTGCCACGCCGACAATGTCAGACGTGGTGGACTCGAGCTGCTGCTACTGCCAGTGTCCCCGGCACGCAGACAGGCGCCATCACTTGGCGCTGTTATCACCTCGTGGTCGCGCGCAAACCTCTTATCAGCGCCGCTAGTGGCGGTGATTCACAGTCGGTGTCGCTTCGAGCGGACAGAGGGGCGACACTTCTGTTTAAGGGTTTCCATTGGCCCACAGTCCTTCCCCAATTGCTGAAACCTATCGCGAAATGAACCCGCTAATTATTCAGGTCTTTATTAGGGGCAGACATTTTTCGGGAATAAATCTGAACGCCCATTAGACTGCAACACGTTATACTCACACCAGCGTTGGCGGACGTCTTCTAGGGAAGTCGTTGCCTTTTTTGACCTGAGCCACTCAGGACGTGTTTGCTTCCGCGCTGACTCACTGATGCGATTGGTGTTGTTATATTCGATATTGACCTGAAATAAACTCGCCCAATCACGAGACACAGACGATGCTATAGTGTTTTAACTTTCAGCTAAGTCTCGGAATCTTTCCGCGAAATATGCATGCCCCTGGTGTTGGTCCCAAGCCGGACTGACGGGAATCCTGCAGGTGCGTGTTGAGGATTCGTCCCCGGTGGGGGTATCCTTCAACCTCACGCGACGAGGCGACCACGGGCGGGTGCAGTCCTACCTGGCGTCCTTCCCTTCCCTGCGCCCTCAGCTGCCCCAACCCCCGTGTCTCTCCAACACGCACGGAGATACGGCAATTCCACCCACTCATCTAGTCGCAACATACAATACAAATAAAGACCGGAAATATTCGCGGATTCATTTCGCGATAGTCTAGAATCCAAAAAAAAAAAGTTTGCCTTTTTACCGCATCAGTGATTGGACCGCAGTTCATCTGAATGACACTCGGCCAATGGAAAACCTTCAACAAAAGAAGTATCGAATCACTAGCGTCCCAGTTAACAGGCGACACGAGTCAGTAGCCAATGAGCAGATGTAATTTTCCCGAGTGCGTAGAGGATCATGGAGTCTATCCTACAGGTCATCGAAATCGCGAATTTTTCCGGTCTCTAAATATAAACCTTCACACTCTCGCACCGTGTTCATGATTGTACCGCAGCTATTAGGACACGCCCCTCTACAACCGCAAGCCAACGATGCCCAGCTAGGAGAGAAGTGAGCGAATAAAGATAATGCCAATTAACATGAGTGAAAATGTTCTCGCTAAGAAATCAACCAATGATAAGGCAAACATGTGTTGAGCACACCAATGACTTTGAATTCTACTCTGGGGCCAGACGAATCTGAGAAATTTCTGGGTTTTCTAAACATTGACTATAATTAGAGACTGGAAAAATTCGCAGTTTCAATTACTTTCGCGAGAGACAACTCAGTTCTCTGTTTATTCCGGTAGATGAAGCCAGTTCATTGGCTGCTGACTTGTGAGTCATATCAGCTGATTTGCCTGTGATTAGATAATTCTTGGATGAGGGTTTCTCGTTGGCCCAGAATCTTCCAGATGAACAATAAGTAGAGACCTGCAAAATTCGCGGTTTCGATGGCCTTCAGGATAGACTGCACATACCCCTGTACACTCGGGCAAATAACGCAAGTTCATTGGCTGCCGACTTGTAAGTCATCTCAGTTGGTTTGTCTGTGATTCGATCCTTCTTTGGTTGAGGGTTTATAACTGGTTGAGATTAGTCCAGATGAACAGTAAGCCAATACCAAAATTATCTAAGAGATATATGTGTTTGAATTCTAGCCTATCACCGAATGAATCCGCGAATTTTGCAGGTCTCTAAGCTACTAGAAAAAACACATTTTAAATATATATGTTTATATATCAAATTTAGTTGATCGAGAAATGAATACGCGAATATTTCTTGTATCTTAACTGTGATATTTCGTGGGTTTCATGTATGCAAAAATAACCATAGCCATGTGTTGTACAAAGTTACAATATATTTCTCGTTAGTATTACAAGCTACATATTTGTAGGGGTAGGTGTTTTTCGCGAATATATCTGATCGCTCGTTAGACTGCAAAAAGTTATGTCGGCGTTAGCGATTGTTTCCTTGCGATTGGCTGCCGTCTGCGAGAGAAGCCATCGCCCTGTTAGCCGGGCCATTCAGGACGAGTTGGCTTCCGCAATGAACGACTGTGATTTGTGGACTGACAGTAAACATGCAACGGAAAGAAACACAACCAATCACGGAAAACAGACGATGCTACAGTGTTTTAACACAAAGCTGGTCTATAAATCTTTTCACGAAAACTACATGGCCCTACTTATTTGGCAACTGGTTTCGAAAGGAATATTTTTGTAAAAGTACAGAACAATTGTTTCTGTGTTCTCTCTAGCGAGGGAAAACTTCTCGTTTTCCCTTTCACCGTTTGGAAGTACTTAAGGCCTCGTAAGCGTGTGAGCGATAATTAAATTACGTTAACTGCAGCGAGGCGGAATAATACCTTTTTTTTTCTCTCGAGAAAGCCCATGGTTAAACGTGAAGAAACAAACGAAATCTTACTATTTAAAATTTTTTTTTTTGACGGAGAAAACGCTGAAGGTTGGCGTGTAATTAGCTGCAGGGTGGTGGTGGGGGGAGGGGGTGACGGCGAAGTGGGTCGTAACTGCACCGTCGTTAGTCGCCTGCTCCGGTGTTGCACGGCAACAACACTCCCCCTGTTCCGGCAGTTACCAGCGCGCCTGCTGTTCCAGCAGTTACAATCATCTCAGTCTCGGCTGTAGCATTTGGGATACGTGGAGACCGGAAAAAAAATTAGCGATTTAAATGACCTACAGGATAGACTTCAATACCCTCTGTGAACTGGGCAAATTACACCTTCTCATTAGCTACTGACTAGTGACACCTGTTAACTGGCCCAGAGTCCTCCAGATAAACTGTGGCCCAAGCACTGAAGCAGCAAAAAGGTTAACTTATTTGGATTCTAGCCTGTCGCGAAATTAATTCGTGAATTTTCCAGGTCTCTAGGGATGCGTTTTTTTGGTGATAGTAATTTTATACAAGTGTTAATAAGATGAAAGTTTCTGAAATGGATTGTTAGGTTATGTTGAGAAAAGTGATTTTTTTACATATGTATGTTAATGTGGTAAAAGTTTTGCGAATCGATTGTTAGGTTATATTGAGAATGTAAAAGTTGTATGTAAATTGTGGATCTCACAGATTCTTTTTTTTTTTTTTTTTTTTACTTGGACGAATGTCACCATGGATTTTCCGACAAAGACTCGGAACCTGTAGACAATAAAACAAATATGTTGGTTGATATGCCGAGACCACGAGAAGTGAACTATTTCCGGAACTAGACGGCGAGAATTTTGTTTTAAAGTTTAACCTCTATCAAAAGAACCTTAATTGAGGTTTTGCACCTGATTGAAGAGCATTTAACAAACCCTTCGGAACGGATTTTCTTCCACTAAATCTACAAGCAGATACTTCACTCTATCAGAGAAATTAAAACCTCCGCTGTCCATTTATTCGCGTTGTCAGGTAACCTGTTTACTTGTGTCTTGAGACATGCAACCAAGTTAAAAAATTTCAACTACCAGCCCAAAACAGGAAAAATGACGTTATATTATTCCAGTCAATAGAAATCAGCCTAACTGCCGCTTCGCACAGTCGAATGGACTTCACGCGAACTGGTCAACGAACCCCGGGTTCTTATGGCGCAAGGTTCGGTCGGATAAACCTAAGATCATTTTTTAACTACGATCTGCGAAACCCCGTTCGAGAGTCACAAAGGCGCAACTGGACATTTAAGTCATGCAAAGATTTTTTTTCTCCTAAAAGTATTAAACGCTTGTCCCTTAATTTCAGGATTCTCGGTGCTACTAATTCTGTGTTAAAATGTTTGAATTCACATAGTAATTATTTTCAAATCTAATTTCTACGCTTAAAGAGAAGAGACATATTCTTAAAATATTGTAGTTAATTTCACTAATCCTTATTAAATCACATTAGGTTTAAATGAAACAACTCTCTACTCATAGGAAAGCAGTCCAATAAGAAAATTCTTTGGTAAATGATATCACGAAAAAAAAACGTTTCTTCGTATGAAAAAGTTTTTACTTAATTTTTGCATTAGGCTTTAGTCAGTTCGGAGCACCACCCCAGAGTTCAAGGACTGTGTGTGAGTAACGTGTGTTTTACTTACATACTTGATACAAAGTGAATTGTGCTTTTTTATTAAATTTAGTATATACATGTACCCATCGATGTCTAATTCTTATGTAGTCTATGTACTATTAATGTATCTAACACTTATGTTATTTTCAATCTTAATTCTAATATTTAGATAATATGGCTCAATATTTAATAATTTACTATCTACGCCTTTAAATATTTATAATAATTTTGAGATATCTGTGTTTCGTTATCGATATCTCTTCCTCAGTGTACCTATAGGCCTAATACATTCGCGGTAATGATCATACAAAGCTTTTAAACGCACAAGTTTTATCAATTTTTTTTAATTATTTCCTTGGCTCGTATTTTTATGACATAGTAAAATACTACTTATTTATACACAAATATAAAAAAACAGTTAATATTAGTGTGTAAAAAGTTTGAATTAACTTACAGAATAATTTTGGCGTAGCTTTTGTAATCTGGTACCCGAACGGTCTCTCAGCATAAAATCAAATTCATTAACCAATGTAGCCTATAACCTGAACAAATAAAAATAAACTGGCAATAGTACGCACTTGTTGGATTACTCAAAACCTATATAGTTATATCTGCAATAAGTTGGTAGCTGTGTACTACTAGTTGCCAGAGTTCAAGCTACAATTTGTCATTGAAATGACTTTCGTCAATAATGGCTAATTTACTGAAAACCAATCGTTGATGAGGACTTAAAGTAAAATTTAAAAGAAAATATTCGTCAAAATATTTTCAACACGTCTTGATTAGAAAATTAAAAAAATATAGTAAAATATTTCACCAAACATAATTTTTGGTGCTTTATTTTTTATTATAAATCCTGTTAGAATATTATCATAAATTCTCGATAAAATATCCATCACGGTGTCACTGCACGTGTTAATGCGCCAGACATAAGGACAAGCCTACTTTGTTAAACAGGTCCCACGACTCGGCTCCCGCATGCTGATTGGCCCGCAGGGTGACGAGTTGTAAAACCAGCGTGTAAATTAAATTAACTATTCAGAGTTACGAGCAAGGACTCTGTTGGTTTTGTTTATGTTGAGTGGTCGGGATACATCGCCCCGGGAGCTTGAGAGCGTGAACCAATTAATTAGCCAATTAGCCACGGCAGCCGCGCTACGCTCTGGGTATGACCGACCTCAGCGGACGTCACAGCAACAGTTACACTGTTGGAAGAGTGTGGCTACGTTACTAAACATGTAAATGAAGTTGTTAACCTATACGGTTATACCTATACGCTATACTTAAGAGACAGGAAAAATTCGCGATATCAAGGACCTGTAGGATAGGCTCCATGATCCTCTATGCACTCGGGAAAATTACATTTGCTCATTGGTACAGACGTGCAAAATTCGCGGATTCATTCGGTAATAGGCTAGAATTCAAACACATATACCTCTTAGATAATTTTGCTATTGGCTTACTGTTCATCTGGACGAATCTCAACCAGTTATAAACCCTCAACCAAAGAAGGATCGAATCACAGACAAACCAATTGAGACGACTTACAAGTCGACAGCCAATGAACTTGCGTTATTTGACCGAGTGTACAGGGGTATGTGCAGTCTATCCTGAAGGCCATCGAAACCGCGAATTTTGCAGGTCTCTACTCATTGGCTACTGACTCGTGAAACCTGCTAGCTGGGATGCTCGTGATTCGGTACTTCTTTTGTTGATGGTTTTTCATTGGCCGAGAGTACATCAGATAAACTGTCGCCCAATTACTGAAGCAGCAAAAAGGCAAAAGTATTTGTGTTCCAGACTGTCGTGAAATGAATCGCGAAATGTTCAGGTCTCTACCAATCACCAGTCCCTGGTGGCATGCGTGTGGCTTGAGAAGCAAGGCCAGTGCTGCCAACTTGCGTGAGACACATGATTTCGTTTTAGTTTTTTTTTTGTCGGCGGCCCCTTTGCAGCGTGGCCACTCCACGAAGCGGTAATTAAGCGAGCGGCGAGCGAGGAACTATCCGGCGCCATCCCATTACCGCAGCCATAAACCCGCGGACCGCCGCTTCTTCCCGCCCGCAAATATTTGTCTGCTGGAGCCTCTGGGGCCTGTCTCCGTTGTCACCTCCCACAGGCCCAGGACTAGCTGGTCCCTCCCAGAGGCTCAGGGTTAGTCCCTCCCAGAGACCCGGGGTTAGTCTCTCCCAGAGACCCGGGGTTAGTCCCTTCCAGAGACTCAGGGCTAGCTGGTGCCTCACAGTCTCAGGGCTAGTCCTTCCCTGAGGCTCAGGGCTAGCTGGTCCCTCCCAGAGACCCGGGGTTAGTCCCTCCCAGAGACCCGGGGTTAGTCCCTCTCAGAGACTCAGGGTTAGCTGGTCCCTTCCAGAGACTCAGGACTAGCTTGTCCCTCCCAGAGACTCAGGGTTAGTCCCTCTCAGAGACTCAGGGTTAGCTGGCTAGCTGGTCCCTCCCGCAGAGACTCAGGGCTAGCTGGTACCTCACAGTCTCATGGCTAGTCCTTCCCTGAGGCTCAGGGCTAGGTAGTCCCTCCTAGAGACTCAGGGCTAGGTAGTCCCTTCTAGAGACTCAGGGCTAGCTGGTCCCTCCCAGAGACTCAGGGCTAGCTGGTGCCTCACAGTCTCAGGGCTAGTCCTTCCCTGAGGCTCAGGGCTAGGTAGTCCCTCCTAGAGACGACTCAGGGCTAGGTAGTCCCTTCTAGAGACTCAGGGCTAGCTGGTCCCTCCCGCAGAGACTCAGGGTTAGCTGGCTAGCTGGTGCCTCCGGAAACACAATTCCGTAGATGAAGCTATTTTCCGCGAAAATAATTCTGAGAATTACACTGTAAATAAATTTTTGTACCTACTTTTACAAGGAAAAACCTTGAAAACACAGTTGCCAACGATATCATTAGGAAATTGCAAGGCAGAGTTTTGTACCGTTTGCAATTTTACAAAGCTCTGCCTTTCAGTTTTACAAGTGATGTAGCTGGCAACCGAGTTCCCAAGAATATTCCTTGTAAAAGTACAACAATATTTTTTTAGCTATTCACGCGGTAGCAGTTTCTTCTTTGTAAATGACACAGTTTCGGGACCGCACAAAACTGGTGTGATTGGTCTTGCAGACAGTAGTCATATACCAAACCAATCACGATACACAGACGATGCTGTAGTGTTTTAAACACACATGGCCTTTTTTTCGAGAAAACTTCGTGCCCCTATTTAATCGTTTAAGGATTCCAAAGGCTGCGCTTGTGTACTTTACGAAGGCCGTGTTGTTTTGAGCGTGTCGTGCGTGGGTCAGTCGAGAGGCGAGGCAGAGATTGGTCCAGTGGTCTCTACCCCCTCCTGCCACCACCCGGCTGCGCGAAGACCAGGGGCGTAGCCAGGGGGGGGGGGTTAGGAGTTCAAACGCCCCTCCCCCCTTAGCACCAAATCTTTAATTAAATTTCTTATTCATCACTCAAACAAATTTCATATTAAAAATTAATAAAACAAATTTCCATTACAATATTTCAATTGAAGTACCGAAAACTGCTAAAATAGCACTATTTTACACCTTAAAATTCAAATTTTCCCGGGGGGGGGGACCCCAGGTCCACCCGCTTTAATACGGGGGGACCCACCCATGTTTCTTAACCACCCCCCCCCCCATACACCAATCCTGGCTACGCCACTGGCGAATACAGCTGACTGTCTGGAGATGACTGCAAGCACGAGCGGTGTGGAAGGACAGAGAGATATACCTGGGCCTGCTCCCGAAGGTGGTCACGCCCCAGCCTTTATCAAATTAAAAAATTCCGTTGAAATGATAGCGAGTCGCGGGACGGGGCTGAGCGTGTCGCTGCGAGACGAGAGCGTGGGGGAGCGTGGGGGAGCGTGGCAGAGCGTGGCAGAGCGTGGCCGTCCCTGGGCGACACGGCGGTTCCTCGGCTGGTCGCAAACCACGGGTCAAGAACGCAAGATAAGTAGAGACATGAAAAATTCGCGGGTTCATTTCGTGTTTTGCTAAAATTAAAATAATTATACCTTAGTGCTGCTTCTGCAATTGGTTTACTGTTAATCTGGAGGACTGAGGGCCAATTAGAGACCCTCACTCATAGAAGTGTCGAATCACAGACCACCCAGTCGAGACGACTCACAGGTCAGCAGCCAATAAACAGTTGGCATTTGCCCGAGTGTCTAGAGGATATTGGAGTCTATCCTGAAGGTCATTGAACCCGCGAATTTATCTGGTCTCTAAAAATAAGAAATAAAATGTAAACATTCACCCACAGAGAACAAGCCTGAACCAGCTTATGTCGAACACAAGGACCCAATCGCGCCAATGTTACATGTCTCTGCATGGAGCAAACAGTTGCCTCTCTAACGCGCGAACAAATTCTCACAAACAAATCAAGAAAGATTCCGGTAAATTCACACGTTCATATAACGTCGTTGCTAAAATTCAAATACATATTTCTTTGAGCTGCTTTGCTGATGGCTCACTGTTCATCTGGACGACTCTGGGCGAATGAGGAACCCTCGACCAAATAAGTATCGAATCGCATGCAAACGAGTTGAAAAGACTCACAAGTCAGCAGCCAATGAACTGGCGTTATTTGCCAGATATACAGAGAACTGTGTGTAGTCTATCACGGAGGTCATTGAAACCGCGAATTTTTCTAGTCACTGATAATAAGTAGAGACCGGAAAAATTCGCGGATTCATTTCGTGATAGTCTAGAATCCAAAAACGTTTGCCTTTTTACTGCATCAGTGATTGGGCCACAGATTATCTGAATGATACTTGGCCAATGAAAAACTTTCAACAAAAGAAGTATCGAATGATTAACGTCCCCAGTTAACAGGCGACACGAGTCAGTAGCCAATGAGCAAATGTAATTTCCCCGCGTGCATAGAGGATCATGGAGTCTATCCTACAGGTAATCGAAATCGCGAATTTTTCTAGTCACTGATAATGAGGGGAGAAATCTTCACGCGCAAGAGACCTACTTTGTCTCTGTCCGTCGCGCTAGGAGTTGTGTGTCCAGAGCGAACCTTCCTTCAGGACACGAAGGAGGTCTCTTAACGATCGTCGTGTCACCTTAAATATAGGTAAGCCTTTAGCGCGCCGGTCGCCATGGCAACCAGCCCACCGAGCGGAGGCGTGGGTAATACGGCCTGCGTGTCCGCGCGTGGCTGGCGCGAGGTGATGATGATGATGATGATGATAAGGTTTATTTCCTCTTTTTTTACACGTAATTAAACAGGAAAATTTATCACTCTCAAATGCAAGCTTGTGTGTGACTGCATCTGGTCACTTTAATCTTCGTGCGATGGTCTGACTAATGGAAACGTTTTAAAAATTGTAACATTCGCCAATCAAATAAATAAAAATAACTTTAAAATCTTACACAATTTTTATAAAGTTTAACGTTAAAAAGAACAATTAATTTAAATATAGAAATAAAATCTCTATGTGAAAATACAAACATGAATAGGTATTTATAGGATAAATTGAAGTAGCCTACATAAATTTCTACGGCATATATAGGTATAAAACATCACTTAAATACTACAGAAATCTCTTCATCAGTTAAATTATTCAGCCAACGATTGGCATATTTTTTAATTTGAAGAAATTTTTTTTTTAATTTTTCAGGAAGAATAAACTACATTTTTTGGAAGCAAAAATTCTGAAGATCTCTGTGGAATTGTTTTATGTTTTATGACATTCGATCACTTATACCTGCCGCTGAGAGCTATTTGTAGTTGCAGACATGTGAACGAGAAAACTTGTTGTGTGTCGTCATTTTATTATTTTCTCTAAATGGTCGATTAGTAGGGACATGAAACTGATAACGGCAACAGAATTTTACCGTTGTGTTGGCTAATTGTAAATCAATGCTGGCCCCGAATGCAGTGAACAATAATCGCACTATAAAACTATCGTTAAATTGCATTTACAATGTTTATAGTTATATATTAGATATATGTCTATGTAAAAGTATAACCTACGCGAATGTAATGCTAAAATTTCGATGAATAACGTATTGAATATTACATTTGGATATATAAGAGAAAATGCATAAACATTAGCCAATTAAATTAGTTTATGTTCCATTTTTAGCAATGCTCTCTATTTTTTTTTATCGCGCGTATAATTGTAAAAATACGCAATACACGTCACTGTAATGACCAAGTATCTGCAAAAATCATAGGCCTGCGCATATTAATGATCTCAACAAATTTACATGTGTTTTCTCTTTATCTAGACTATAGTTCAACACATCGGTATGTGCTTGTGTAGTTCACTATTGTTGGTTAAAAATTGTCATCTGTCGAAAGATCAAGTCGTTGGATTGACAACTAAAATATTGTGTTCGATACTTTGCCAGTTCATCTAATAGAAGTGTTGGTTTAGTCAATAAATGAAGATAAAATTTAAGAAGTGTTTTAAACTTCACATCGTAAATAATAAACATACTTAGACTGCATACGTTAAACGTACTTTTTTTTGGAAGGAATATAATTTCAACAGATGCACAGTTTCTTGTAAATTAACGAAATATTGTTTAAAAATCAATTAGAATCAGTGGTGAATTTATTCATGTATGCATCTATAAATTTACATATCACGGAGTAGAAATTCACACCAACAGCTGTGGAAAATTTGTCAAATCGTGGCAATTATTCGTTTACACATTTGTTAGAATTTTTACTGAAACAGAAGTTGTATAAACACAAACCCTTTTAGGGATAATTATAAATAACCTTTATGTGGAATCATTACTGCTACATAGCCTACATTGGGTGAAAAATTACTTGGTTTACATTACATTCATTATAACCATAATTTTATTAATTGTCTATTTGCTCACAATCGTGTCTAAGTTGCTGGCGTCCAGAGCAGCTGGTTGGAGACCCGTCCTAAATTTAGCATTCCTTGAGTTTTCTACCCAATGGCGTACGAAATATTATCCCTGTGTGAGTTGGTTTTTGGCACCAAGATAGAGAGACATCCACGGTAACTTCTGACTTAGTCTTAGGCTGTATTTGGAAGAAATATTCCTTTGCATTGTGCAAGTATTTGAAGAAAAACCTCTGGATTGCAGCACGTTTCACCTGATTGGCTGGCTTGGGTGAGGAACATGCTTCTTATACTACCAGAGCCAATGGGAAAATAATTGCTGTGAAATGGACAAGGAGTAACGGAGTCCAGCAAATGATACATTAACATCTGTAATTATTTCAGGGAAAACATTTAGCCGATGTCTGAATTCTTCTGAAGGTTGTATTTATACATTATACAACCCGTACTTGTCCCCGGAAGCTACAGCACGAGGGCTGTCCAAACTGCAAGTGAAGAGTGCGGGTTGCGAGGAGCGACGAGTCTGCTTAATTATTCTCGCGCACTTCCAGACAAAGAAACGTCACCGTAGGTTATATTTTATTGAACACTTTATAATTAAAACACTCGTAAAATAATTTTCACTTTATAATTTTTCTCGATTAACATTTGTAATGAATAAATATTTTTTTTTAACAGGCTTATAACAAAGTTTGAACAAATGCATGCACATATGCCGATCTTAACTTACGAAACAAAGGGAAATTTTTTTTAAGTAGGCCTATACCTCTTTCTAAAAATTTATATGTTTGTAATTAAGTGTAGAATTTACTATTATCAGCTTATTTTTTTTCTGGGATTGTATTTATTTATTGAAAAATTGGATGTTTACAACCTGTCTAGCTGGCTAATACTTAAAGAATAAGTTTAAATTCTACCGTCAAACTCCGACTACACGTTCAAGACGACAAAATTAATTTAAAACATTTATATAACTTGTGGTCTTAAGTGCTTGCCAAGTCTAGTACTTATATGTACACGTCACACGTCTTTGAAGTCGAGGCTTAACAACATTCTTTTTGTATTGTAAATAAAACGCAATGTATTTAAGATGGAACACTGGGAGTCTGGATTATGTTCTACTTTCTACAGCCACAACGAATTTTGTCACTGCCACAAAATAATTTTACGACAGAGATATGTTTAGTGGTGATTGCAGAAATTTGTTTAATTAATCATATAATCATTATTAAGAGTCTGGTTGCTTCTATTATGTACAATAAAAATATTGTTCAACCCCAACTTCAAAGATGTATATCTAGAGACCGGAAAAATTCGCGGATTAATTTCACGACAGCCTAAAATTCATATAGTTGTACCTCGGTGCTGCCTCTGCTATTGGCTCACAACTCACCTGGATGTCTCTGGACCAGTGAGAAACACTCAACCGAAGCTGTATGGAACCACAGGCCGCTACATTGGGACACCTTCACAAGACAGCAGCCAATGAGAGGGTGACATTTGACAGAGTGTATGTAGAACTATAAAGTTCATTATAGAGGTCATTGAACCCGCGAATTTTTCCAGTCTCTATGTATATCAGCCTCGGGAAGCACTTTAAACCATAAGTCGTTTAGATGTTTCCAACTTATTTTGTGTTGATAAACCTGTCGCTCGAATTCAGACTCAACCTGTATTCATAGAGGCCACACGTGAACTGCTCCAGCGGACCGCAGGATAAGTGACGTGTGCAAGTGCACGACTGCGTGGACAGCTCGGCTCACGGACAGCGCACGGACAGCGCACGGACAGCGCACGGACAGCGCACGGACAGCGCCACCGGACTCCACGGAGAGATGTATCCGTCCAGGAATGCCGCTCGCAGCCGGCCATTAACACCTGAGAGTCTTTTCTTGTACCGATTAAAAAATAAAAAATTCCACTCCCGCCCCGCCTCCGGGGCATTCTCACTCGTTTGTAAACATCGCCCCAATCACGTATGTCCATCGGCGTGTTATGCGGATTGGAGAATTATGTTCTCCGGGAGATTTACGACCGGACATTTCGATGCTTAAAAAAAAATTAACATTTCTACGTTTAATTGCCGTTGTGTCGGTCGGTTTGAACCAGTCCGGGGAACTGACGGACGCTTTTCGAATCCTCCCCACCCTCCGGAGAGTAGGCCGTGGCGACTCGAACAGCCAACCGCTGCTCGGAGCGTCAGCCACGTGTTCGTCTCGCTGTGCCAGTATACTCCTGCTGCCCTCGCCGCTAGGAGCGCTGCTGTGGCGGCCACAGCCTAGCCGCGATCTCTTGGTCTACACTTGGCACTTGTGTCTCAACAATATTATATATACAGCTAGAGACCTGAACATTTCGCGGGTTCATTTTACGGCAGGCTAGAATCCAAAAATATTTGCCTTTTTGCTACTTCAGTGATTGGCCCACAGTTTACCTAGAGGACTCTGGGCCAATGAAAAACCATCACCAAAAGAAGTATCGAAATCACGAGCATCCCAGTGAACAGGTGTCACGAGTCAGTAGCCAATGAGCAGGTGTGATTTTATCGAGTGCATAAAGGATCACGAAGGCGATAATCCTGTAGATCACTGAAATAGCGACATTTTCCGTCCTCTAGATGTTGGTGAAGTATCGGTGAACTTCAGTTGGTGTACGCGTTCAAGGCACGGTATCACCCGCCATGTTGATATGTTTTACCATATTATTATCATTACTATTATTTAAGGGCTGTTTATGAGATCACATAATGACCGGTACCTACCTCCCTTCCATTTTTTGTTCCGACACAAATGTTTTCAGCAGATATTCACTGTTTTATTATGGCCATTATGGGTGTAAAAAGTCGTGTACGTTTTCGTAATTATCATTACTTGTGCGACTCTTTTACGCCCATTAAATTACACTTAGTAAATATCGTGTTAGAATTTCAGAAATAGGCCTTAAATTATAATCTAATGATAAGAAAATGAAAGATATCAACATGACCTCAGGGTAGATAAATGGACTGAAAATATGTGAAAAACACTCATAAATAGGCCTAAGGGGAATTATGTTCCTGAAACGGCATGTGAAATTAACAAAATTCAAACAAAGCAGTTGTAACCGAATTCCAATAAATAATTTCACTACTGAATTTTTTGAGTGTATCTCAAACAGTACTTTAACTTTTAACTTCATAGAAAACAACAATTATCCAACCAAAAACGAATGTAAAAATGTCGCGTTGCCCTGGTGAACAGAGACACTCCAATGACGGCGGATATTCAAGTAGCAGGCTAGCCTCCAAGGTCATGTGCGTGCGCTGTGCGAGAAGTGACTTCTGTTGCCTGAAAGTAGCGACCACGGACCACGTGGGAGCTCAAGTACCGGTGACTCCCATTGGCTAACAGCCTTGTGGGGCGCGAAGAACTGTGGACGATATCATCAAGCATCGGAGACAATACACTGATGTTTTAAATATAGTATGCAGTTCAAATTATCACTGCATAAAAGATGAAACTCTACTAACGAACAAATGAAATAATTTTGATTGAGAAAATTGAGTTGGAAAAACTCTCACTAGATTTTTTATAAGAGAGACTGGAAAAATTCGCGATTTCAATGACCTGTAGGATATACTCCATGATCCTCTAAATTACATTTGCATTACATTTGCTCATTGGCTACTGACTCGTGACAGCTGTTATCTGGGATGCTCGTGATTCGATACTTATTTTGTTAAAGGTTTTTCATTTGCCGAGTGTCATTCAGATAAACTGTGGCCCAATCACTGATGCAGTAAAAATGCAAACGTTTTTGGATTCTAGACTATCATGAAATGAATCCGCGAATATTTCAGGTCTCTAGCTATAAGATATGTCAACGCCAGCGGTTTCTTCCTTGGAATTGCCGGCCGTCTGCAAAGCGAAGCCATTTCCTTATTTGGCAGGGACTCATTTAATTCCGCACAAAATTTCTGTCATTGGTGTGGCAACAGGAGACATTTACCTGAAACAAACTTGGACAGTCACGAAACACGGCGATGCTACAGTGTTTTAACAGAAAGCTTGTCTCGAAACAAAAATAATGCTCCTACTCTGCTAAAATAACTTACGAAACGTACGGAGTTCAACTTAATTATTTGTTATTAGAATATTTATTTCTCGATTTGTATTACGATAATATCCATAGCTGTAAATTACGGGTTAGATAATATTTGAATGATTATCTGTAAGATATTTTAGATCTGTTAATACTTTTCAAACTTAAATTAGATAAATTATTGCCAACGTTGTTTTCTCATTACGGGTTGCAATTAACCTTGTGTAGCTACATTGTGAATAACAGCGAATAATTGCTACAGGTGCAAGTGTCATTGAGTTTAGAAGTGAAGGTTAAACTACTTTCCATTCGCGTGATTACTTGACACCGCAGCCTGTTCTTGACACGCTTTAGTCGCTCGGGCACTTACTTCACTCAGCCGTGCTGCAGGCTGCTTTTCATTTGAGGTGACCGCACTCACTCTGAGTGGCGCTGTTGACATGTGGTTGCAGCGGCGATGTCTGCTGCAATACATTGCAATAAAGTGTTTGGATAAGCCATCGTTTTTGTGCTTATTTGTTTTTTTTTAATTTTTATAAATTTTTTCTGTTTTTTTTTTTTTAATAAGAAATGAGACAATCAAAGGTGTGCCTACACTGTAAAAGCGATATTTTTTATTATTAAATATAATTCTTTTTTAGTTTAGTTAATTAAATGTGAACTATTCTCTCAATCAACGTCTTTTTAAATCTTGTCTTATTATTATTATTTTTTGATTTAATGTATTTTTGTAAAACCAATTTATTCAATTTTTCTGTGGTTATTTATAAAACAAGGCAGTCATGTGAAATATAAGACACGTAAAACTATATGTATATACATCGCCAAGGGTTTCAATTAATCATTGTGATAATTACGAAAGGCACGATGTGTGTGTAGTAATTTATTTCATTAACTCATTAAAAAAATAGTAATCGTGAACTTACAGTTCGCGGGAAGCACATTTTATTTTTATGTTCACTACCAAAAGATTAAAACGGAACGTTACTCTATTCGGTTACCTGCCAGTGTGAGAAAGGGTATTTTTTTTCCTCTTAAAAGGGATGTAATAAAAATTTTAATTTTCACAAATTACGTCGTGATTTTGTGGCGAAAAACTGAGAATCTCTTGTTTATTTTTTAAACATGCAGAGTTATTTGTAATGGGACTTCATACAAGTAAAAAATTTCTATGTTGGCGTTTTTGGAATCATTGCGTAGCAATTCTGCTCGTTCAGTAGACTGGAACTCGATCCTTCAATGTTAATAAAAATTTAAAAAAATAATGTGAGCGTTCTAAGTTACTGATTGGTGATTATAGACTGTTTTTGTTGCAGCTCTTACAGGAAAATGGCGATGGCTATAAGTTTAAAATCATTGAACGATAAAAGACCTAGGTTAACTACACTAACACACGTCCTTTGAATGATTCTTCCAATGAGGAAGATTGAAGGACGTACGGCATCGTTGGTTTATACTGTATGTCGTAGAGAAACCTCAAGAAAGGACTATTTCAATACACTAAAACACAGGAAACAAGCCAAAATCAGCCAATTTCTGTTTCCTGCCATGAAATTCTCTGAACCATCTGTGCATTAGCTTTTGATATTGGCCGATTTTGTCTTATTTTCTGTGTGCTTGAGCATTCATTTTTTTTTTTGCAGGTTCTTGAGGTTTCTCTATGACATGCGGTGTTAATCTGCAATGGAGTATGTAAAAAAAAACCTTTAGGTACAGGAAATATATTTTAGAAAATTCATTTTAAATAAATTGCGAAGCTTCAAATGACATTTATTTGTGTGACGGTGTAAATAATTTTTAACTTATTTAAATGATTCTTTCATTGATGGGGAGGATTGATTTAAATAGTTAATGACATGTTCAAAGTAATGATTTGAATAATATATATTTTAACTTCCTGAAAATATACTGCACCGTGCTTTCTTTGTTTTGCAGTGCTAGTTATTTCGTTTTCGTCTGTGAAATTTGGCCATTCCTGCCAACCAAGCGTTTGCATTGCCGCTGTGGCGAGTCTCTCGTTTTATCCGTGCACAGTTGAGGTAAATATAGGTTTATCAAAGTGATTTACGTTCTGCTTCTAGCCAACCCCAAGCCGCCCAATTGAGTTGTTACATTTTTTGTTCAATTTTTGTAAATTTTAATTTTTATAGTTATATACTGTATATAGTCATTTAGTTATATAGTTATATTTATATAGTTTATATTTAGTTCACGAGACTTAATTTAACAGATTTTTTTCTCTTCTACTAATCTTGCTATGCTTTCTCGAGAGCCATGGCTCTGACAGGCCTGTGCCATCCGAAGCAGGCTACATGTGGACTGCGTCGAGAGACCCCTCCTTGCGCTACACTCAGTGTACGACCACGTCCTCACCACGAATAGCGAAGATGGCGTCGCAAGTTTGTTCACATACAGTTCTCTGCTCTTGTGAAACAATGAGAAAAATGGGAGCGTTAGAAGTTATACTTACTTGCTGTAATAAAAAAAAACTAACTTTAATTTTACATGCAAATAATAAAAATAAAATAATAAAAGAAATGGAGTGATATTATAAATACGGGCAATAGAGTATGAATTCAATCAAATTTAAAAAAAAAAAAATAGATACTCAGAATTCAATATTAATATAAACACCCGTATAAATTAATTAATTTAGTAAAATAATCTGATTCATTTTTAATTAATAAATAAAATAAATATCATAAATATTCTATCTAATTTATTCATTTTAATTATTTGTGAAAAATAAAGTAATTATTCATAATGAAAATAAATTATACATACGGGAACATCACCTCACTTATATCAATAGCTACAGTTTAAAATATACTTGAAAAAATTTTATAAACACAATTTATATCACTAATACTCACAATAAAATATTTTTTTTTATTTATATAGTCCAGTATTCAATATAAATCACTAAAGTAGGGATTTAAAAGCACATATATAATTTTTATTTTTATGTAGCTTTTTTATTTATATGTGCCTTTATTCCATCCTGTAACAATTTCGTAGCATGGTGCGCGCGCATCTTAAAAATTCACTCTCACAATTTTTTTTTATAATTTGTTCCCCTGATGTGTTTGATTCTTTTTGCCCACATTAAAATATTTCGGTTTTTTACAATCCCTTCACCACAATGTGGCCGCACGCCTCGAAACGACCCAGTGGTTTAGCGATAGTGCACAAACTCAGTTAAGCCACTGACGGCAGGCCAACGTTTTACTTCGACGATAAGAAATGGCTGTTGACGGACGAGTAAAGTTTATTTTCAAAATATGCTATTGTTAACTGCGCTATGAATTTTCAAGGATGTTTCTGCAAGTGCTTTAGTCGCACTCGTCAAGCTATGCCTTAATACGAAATTTAGTGTTTGTAAGATGCAATAACTCGTATATAGATACCTACCTGTACGAAAGATTATTTACAATATATTTTGCAGATATATTTTCGTTCAAATATGCTTGTAATAAATTATCGTTCTATCACTCTGTAAGCTTACTCTGAAAATTACGATTTGCAGGGTAAGTGATAGCTTTAACACACTTCTATAGGGAGACAACATACCCAGGCTGCACTACTCTACAACCATGTATAACAACAGAGTAACTAGTGAAAGGGTAACATAAATATATACACAACTAATGAGGCAAGTTGGTAAAACATGCAATAATCAGTAAGAAGTTAGAACTCATTTTATTTGAATGTAATCCAAACAACGTGAAAAATCTATAAGCATGTAATAAAATTAATAAAATAATATGAAAATACTCCAACTTCCTTAATAAAAATCGGGATATGATACCTGAATTAGCGTGGCCGTTAATCGGTGTGCACATGTACCAAAATTTTGTAAAATTTATAATAATAATCTCAGGGTTAAATTTTAATGTTGCTATAGTCAATATACTAATGAGATACTACACTCAAGACCACTAGACCTGAGTGTGCAGTGTGCTGAACATTGTCGATTATTCCGTGGAATAAAATCACTAGTGCCATTGCAATTAATGTTACTTTAGTTATTGCACTTAAATGAGTCAAAATGTCCAGATTACAACTCGATATTACACCGTTAATATATTATACAGTGATGGCGTCACTTGGATTACAATTATTAAAGCCTAAAATGGCGTACCTTTTTATGCTGAATAAATCGTAAACATATGTAACTCAGGTGTATGTATCCTTGATATATACAACTCAATAATAAAGATATACTTCATATTGTTTCAACTGTAATAACATTCCGCCGAGATTACTAGACTCACGCACTAACCAAAACCAACTTCGGTCACAGCCAAAAATCTCTTCTTTTGTTGCCGCCAAGTAAACAAAAACTATTCACTAACTTACAGTAACCATGGCAACTAGATTCAAAGAAATCAAAATAAACAACTTTGACACCTGATAATACTCTGTACCCTTACAAACTTAATACTCATTTAGTTAGGACTCTATAAGTTAAAAGTTTAAAGTGCCATTAAATAATATTTATTTGTGGTATTAATAAAGTGTCTGAGGGAGATAACGACAAAGCTAAACGCATCCTCGAGTAGGGTCTGAGCCCTTATGCGGGAAGCGACTGTTCTTGCATATGAACTGAGGATATGAGAGAAACCCAAAACACATTTACCGGACGCGTATCTTCGCAAACGTGGTCCACAAATATCGAGAATAGGACCTACAGTTGGGTGGGAATTATGGGCCCGGGGGGGGGGGGGGGGGGGAGTTGTTCCCAGAGTCCGAGGAACCTGTGATTGGTCTGGGCTTGTTCCCGAGAAGTCAGTGCAATGCACTGCACTGTACAAAATATTTATTCGTTCTACAAGGGTTTCTCGATGTGTAACATCTCAGCTCTCAGTATACGGCATTTGGCGGGAGTAATTTCGTGAATGGAACGGAAGTTGCATGGAACGGAAATGTGTAACCTCGGTGCTGCCAAATGGCGGCAAACCAAAGTTCACAAAGCCAAAGGGAGAATTTAGAGCCTTAACTTTTCAGTGAATTTCAACGATTAGGCAGTATTTTAAAGAAATTCTGTGCTTGAAAATCAGGTCTAAAGCTGGGATTTAGTTTTTTTGTCAAGTTTTTTTTTCGTTTTTTTTTATCGGAGCTGTTTCTTACACAGTTTAACATTTCAGCCTGCAAATCGAAGACTTTACTTGTTACCGACGTTAGATGTTACACATCTTTTGTGAATACTGAACGACTAGCTCGCTTTTTTTTAAACCTAGTTTTCAAGGTATTTTATTTTACTTTTACAAGTGAAAACTTTTGTTTTGTTTTTTCCAGCAAATTTCTGAAGGACTTGCAAAATGTATGCTTTAACTCTTTTTATTTTATTTTTAAGACTATAATACTTGTTTCTTCAGATAAACCATTAGATTTAGGCTACATATAGAGATCGTAAAATTTAGTGGATTTTTTTAAATAATAAGATCAAATTAATAAAAAACACTTTTGTATATTTTTGAGATGATTTCCTGTTAGCTCACAGCTCACCTGGAGGAGTCGGGAACAATAAGACTGCCTCGTCCGAAGAAGTATCTAATCACAGGATTCCAGCAGACAAAGAACCGGCGACATTTGCTCAAGTAGATACCTATACCAGGACAGTGGCATCTATTCTGGAGGTCGTTGAAGACGCGAGTATGCCTATTTGTACATTACACAGGAATGTGTTGTAAAATTTACACTTTTATATTAGTTGATTTACTAAGAAAATTGTCAGCCACTAGTATACATGAAAGGCTTTGTAAAATTACAAAAACGTGTATTGTACCAAGTGGTTTTACATGAAATAAACCGCCACCTCAAGTCGTATCTGGTAAAGTGTTTGTTACAGTGTCTGGTACACTGGCATAGCGAGGCAGGTGGCCAGAATAACCGGGGTTATATATCATATTTAAATGTTAGCACAGACATCAGACATCGACTGTCACAATATGTGTCGCTTCATCCTTGTTCCAGAAAAGGAGAGAATGCAACATATTTTTGAAAAATTTTAATTATGTATCATAAAAGCAACAATCATTCAATTTATTATCATTTCAATTTTAAAAGCTAGAAAAACTGAACTCAAATTTTTACTGCTGAAAAATACAAAAGTAATGATTTTTACACAAAAATACAAAAAGTTATAGGCTATAGTTGATATAATTCCATATAGTTTACAATAATTGGTTGGGGATCTCTCAAAATAAAATATGTCGAAGTGCTGGCTTGTGATAGCCAGTTAAGGTCCCTAAACCCACACTCGCGTAAAGAGACAGGTTATGCCTACATGTGGATTATTTCACCCATGAAATACCATTTGTGGTCTATGCATATGTGTATGTCAAAATTAACCTTATCAATAATTGTGACATGACAGGGCTATTATTTAAAACAAAAAGCCGTAAACTGTTTGCTATTATTGAAGAAAGAAAACACGCTGTTTCCATTCACTAAGAAAAGGTTTTTGTGCACTACAAAATAATGTCGCCATCTCCACTATCAACAAAACAGGTTAAACACTAGCAAATTATATTTATAACTTAAAAACGATGTCATTTAGAATTTTAGTTATATAAATTACCACTCGATGTGTGGTTAAAACTTAGCTGTGTATTTTTTAGATTGAATATCAGTGTAGGCTTTTGTGGCCTACTATTTACTTTTAAATATGAGTTTTATAATATATATTTTTAATACATCTATGCAGCACATATATAAAATATTATCACCAAATTTATTTATTTTTGTTTGGAAAAATGTAATGGGTCAGCTAAATTTTGTTCTTCATAATGCTCTGTAAATCAAGTAAAAACGATAGAAACTATTCTGAAACAAAAAGCCCTGAAAGAGTGCCCCATTGAAAAAAAATATATATTTTAAAAACTTTTAACTTTTACCAGAAACCAATGCGCTACTTTTAATTATCAGGATCAACCAAAAGTTTATGATAAAAATTTTATATATATCCTATAACGTTTTCGTTGAAATATAATGAGAATCACACTATTTATTATTCAAATATTTTTTCGGACATACGTCATTGCTAGTATGAACAGTATATTTATTAACTTTTTTATTTTATTATTTAAAAGAACAGAAATTGTGGTGTCAAAAGATGCTGGGAAATAATTTCAAAACATCTGGCCACAGTCTCAAGTTTTTGGGCAAACATATCATGCAAATGGTTACGAAAACCTTGCGATAAATTTTGTCTCTATTTAAAGTAAGAAAATCATAGTATTTGTAATTGAATCAATAAAATATTTTTGTTTCATTCAGTAAGCAAAGATTTTCAAGTAGGCCTATAGGTATTTATATTTTGCTGAAATAGCTCTTTGAACATAGTAAAAGATTTTAGAATAAATATGTAAGCAATATTAATGGATCAGACTTGTTTTTCTTTTTGCCTGTGTTTGCCTGTGCCCATCCTGACAAAGTTCTCAAAACATTAAATAAAGTAAAAATTTATGTACTTGGATTACTTAAAATCCTAAAATATGCTCGTACAGTTTGTTCCGGAGATAATGTCAACAATCAGTTCAGTTTTAATTTGACAGTAAGAATTGTTGAATGTTCTTCGTTAAAGAGGCCACAAAAATATGTAAATTAGAGCCTAATGTGAACAAAATCTTCGAAAATGTGACAAAACAATTTTTTTCCCTGGTTTCCCAGGAGGCATCTAAGGTTTGAAGCCTAATATAAATAAATAAATACACACTGTGGCCTACTTAATTTACTATAAATTTATAAGAAATATTTGTTTCTATTGCAAACCGTTGTGCTACTAGGTAGTCAAAATCTTCTTAAGAAATTTTTTTCCTCTTTAAAAAAAGTGAATTTTATTATGTAACCCTATTTTTCTAAGATTATACATTAAGAATGTTAATAAAAAAATTAATTGTTATAAATTCTAAAAATTTCTAAATTACACGCTTGGAACAGATGCAAGATGTTTTATTTTAAGAATTTATTTAGGTCACTTGGCTATGAATAAATTAGTTTTCTAAAATGTTGGCGTACTTAAAGTTTTTCAAACAATTGAACAATATGAATCAATGATACTAATTATTTTGTTACTTGAACAAAGCCTACACACAATGCGCTGACATTAAAGATGTAACAGTTTAAAAAATGGCGTAATATTACAAAGTACCTGCACGAAACCGGTTTTAGAACAGGATACTTTTACAAAAATTAATTGCAGCTTAGCACTTTTATATGACAACAATGCCTATGAAAATAAATGTTTCGGTGAGAGCTGAAATATTAATATTACACTGAAGTATTTTTCTTCACTTATTTCTTTAAAATTACAAGAAAACGGGGGGAAAAAATATTATTAAAGTACAGATACAATAACACCTTTGTAGTTTAAACTTTAGAAACATGATTAATAAGCTACATAAATGTTGAAATATACATAATAACATTCTAACCGTCGTATTAGAAGAAATGCTGTAGAAATGGCTAGAAGTTATCAAAACCATCTTTGAAAAAAGTTTTCGTTAGAAATATTTATTTGTACAGTTAGAGTGTACGTATTTAACGAGGAAAAAATCAAACAATAGGCAGCCCAAGCGCGAAGGACAAGTTGTGCGCGCGCAAGCAATATCGAGAAACATAGAAACACTTGTCTTCTACTTGCAAAAAAAAAAAAAAGTGTCAAACTTTGGACACCCAAAAATCATATTTTTAAGCTATAACCACATTATAAAAGATAAACATATATTATATATAAATTTTGTTGCCATAATTTACATCAATTTCTAAGTCTCCATTTGATAAAACAAAATCAACACTACAAAAATATGTTACTATCATCATTCTGTCAAATATTTAGAGATTAGTATTTTCAGTTACAAGAACACTGTCAACAAATTTTATACACTGCAACATGAACTACCATGTTTTATCCTCGTTTGAGAAATTAAATTTTTTCAACCATATTTATCTATAACTATCGACTGGACAGAAAAAAAGGAAGTAATTTTTTACCGAATTAGACTCCGTCACATCTCAGTGTAAGGCTTTGTTTAGTTATTGCCAAAATTTATTTGACGCTCTATAATAAAACTCTTTTCTTTTCTTAATTTTTTCCTGTAATTATGTATATCATAGTGTGGTTGTCCACATATTACGTTGGGAATATGCAATGTAGGCCTACGTCAAAGCTATGGACCTCTACTAAGCATGGCGCTTCAAAGCTATGCACCTCTACTAAGCATGGAACTAGTGAAGGTAGATGACAAGCAAGAAAACGTCGTCAACTCATCAACTTCATCAACCTTCTCACTGACGAAAGATCACTCACACGAGCATACTTCCACCCGGGCCCCATTCTGTCGTTGGTCCTCGGAGTTGGATTAAAAATAAATAAATAAATGACGACACATACATCTACATGCCTCTTTGAGCAAGCAGTTTCACACTGAATACACTTTCAATTTTTCTTTCCCAGCGTGAAAAGAGACCAACGGTTACGTTAAAAAAACTTTTTTTACAATCAACACAAATCATCGAGAAAAACAGCGAAATATAGTCGCTTAAGAATTAATCTTTTTTCATCAAAAAATTGTACAGACATACTTTTTCTGTTATCTTTAGTCGCGAATTATGTGTAACAATTGTATTTGTTGTAAGATCATAAAGATTTTCAATGAAACCGTCTTATATTCATTCGAAAATAACTACACAAATGATTTGTTTTATCTTTTACGCAGACCAGTAAAACGTGCCAATGTCCCTAATGTCCCTGCGACGTACCAACAATCACGTGAGCTGGGTCAAGGGTTTCGAAATGGGAACCGGGGGGAGGGGGGGGGGTTTCCCAGTAATTTCGTTAAGTATGTTCCATGCTACATGGTGTCTTATTTATTGCAAGAATTCTTCAAAACTATTTTCCGGATGCAGTAGGCTACTGTTCGAAATAGGGCAACTCAATTTTTGTAGGAAGAAACTATAACTACTCTAAATCATAGATACAAAAAATTGTTTGCTGTCATGATAGATGTCATGAATTTTTAAATTCTAATTTTATTATGTGTAAATATTCCTAGAATTTAAAAGAAAATGGTCTAGTTATTCAAACATAGTTCATGATGCTGACAATTTTTTTCCCACGTAATATGACATATTACAAAAGTGATAAGGAAAATTATGTAGGCGAGAAGTACAGAATGATAATAAAATAAGGCCCCCAGTTATAAAATTTAATAGTAGGTACCAACTGAAAGTGTTGGTTCAAAGTCACAATTAAAGAGTAACACAAACAGTTGTAGATAAGCGCATGCGCGAATACTGCTTTGTTGTTCTTTCGCTTGCGGTGCGAAAGAATTGCTCTTTCCCCAATTAGTAGAGGTTAAACCTGTAAACTTTATTTGGCAACAGGATGGGGTCCCTCCTCATTGGAATCTCTTTGCACGAGAGTGGTTGACCGTCCAAGCCTCTGACCGTTGTTGATTGGTCGTAATGGTTGAGACGACAGAGCTCTTTTTCGCTGGTCTCCACATTCACCTGATAGGCCTATAACGCATTGCGATTTTTTCCTTTGGGGCTTTATAAAAGATCGTGTCTACGTTCTGCCGCTGCCTAATGATTTGCCAGAGTTCAGACACAGAATTGAAGAGGCTATTGCTTCCATTAATCCGGACTTGTTAACCAAAGTGTGGGAAGAATGTTGGATGTGTGCCGTATGACTGAAGGTGTGCATATTGAACATTTGTAACATTTGTAAGAACAACTAGGTTATTTGACCTTCAGTTTGTTGCAAACAGTGTAAATGAAACTGGGACATTGTTGTGTAGTTCGGCACCTGAGCAGGGTCCCCAGGAGGAGCACCTGTATCCTGCACCCCTGGCAGCGAGGAGGCCAGAGGTGAGGTGGGGGAAGGGAAGAACACGACTCTCTACTTAACTACTTAACCCCGCACGCAAGCGCTTGCGCAAGCGGAACGACGCGAGTGCGCGAGGGGGAACGCCAGCACAGCTGTCCGGGGAAGGCACTTCATTTACACAGATAAGGCGTGTCGGCTTTCTCGGCGAACTATGTTGTGCAGACTTGCGCGCGCATCACGAGAGACGTTCCCACGACGAACCAGAACTCGCTGGTGAACAGCAAACCGTAATATTAACGAGCTCGATGCAGCCTACCGTTAACATGAGCATATGTAATATACGTAGGCCTAAATGTAAATTAAGAAACCTAACCAAAATATTATACTTACAACCTTACAAGAAATGCTCTTGCTATTGCCACCAAATAGCCTGTTTTCTGCACGATCAGATCAAAGACACCAAATAACAATAATTATTTCTATTTTTTTAAAATTTATTCACTTAAACTTATGCGTAAATTAGGGCCTAAGTATTCTCGGCATACATTCACTTGACTAAAACGCATCGTCAATATCTTGTGCATATAGTGACGTAAGAAGGTCATGCAGTAAAAAAAAAAATTACGTCTTTACAAGTTTGCGTAAAGTAAACACATTCGTTACCTTACAAATACTTGGACACTATAGGCTACTTCCGGTACAGAAATAATCATGTAAAATTACTGATATTTAAACATTTGTTCATTTACATGAAAACTACATATATGGCTACAAAAAATTGAACGCAGTAATACTGTGTTCGAATTCTTGCTCGAGCTAAAGTTATCTGTAAACCGTTCCCTGAATAGTACAGTATTAACTGCGCACATTAATACGCACAATAAAAGAAAATAAAATCCAACTGTTCATTATTAGATTATAGGCCTATTTTAATGGTTAAAAAATTATGCTTGAATTTAACCCCAATTAAAATATAAACGTATGCGCCAATATTCGTAATATATAAGTACTCAGTTTATCACGAAAAACAGTTTTTGTGGATGCAAAAAATAACCATAGCCATGTATGGTACAAAGTTACAATATATTCCTTGTTGTATTACAGTCTTGGCAACTGTTTTGTTTAATTGTAGGCCTACAGATTTTTTTTTCTGTGTGATTTAATATAAGTTCCATAATATTGTCTCGGCAACAGCTACAACTAACTATAATGCCGATACTTGACGTAACTCTAAATTATGCAACGGTTTGATGATTGCCACTGTCATGTCAATTAAAACAAGTAACCTACAGAGAGCTGCTGTCGCAAATCTCGTAGCACGTAATTTACCTTTTAGGCCTACGAATTAAGATTCATATAATTATGTGCTATATGTTGATTTCAAACCTCACAACAGAGAACCATCTCCAAGAAACACAATTTCCATTTCTGAAAACCTTAATGATGGTTGTAGGCCTAGATGCCATGAAAATCAGGGGCGCAAATATGTAGGATACTCAAGAGAGGAGAGCGGAGACTGCCCGAGAGATGCACGTGTGGTTAGGTTGACCGACACAAGACATCTCTGGCTAGGGTGCTTGTATGTTGTATACTGCCTATATATTAGCCTAGGTGCATGCAACAAGCAGAATACTTAAAAATATACAGACAGATTTCAACGAGACGTAGTTTTGACACGAAACCCGCTTCACAGTCACGCTGTTGCAAGTGCCGGCAGGCCCTCCTCAGAGAGGAGCTGAGAGCAGTCGAAGAGCGGGGGCGGCTCACCTGTCAGCCGCTCCTTGACCACGTGCGAGGCGAAGGCGGCGGCGGCGGCGCTGCGGTGCAGGGACGCCGGGTCGACGGCCGCCAGCCAGGGGAAGGGGGGCGGCGCGACGCCGAGCGGCGGCGGCCGGTGCGCCGGCACGCGGATCACGCCCGCGCCGTACAGCAGCGCCGCCCCCGGCCGCTGCAGCGAGTACAGGTGGGCCGCGACGGCGGCGTCGTGGTGCGCGGCGGCGGGGGGCCGCTCCGGCGGCGGCTGCTGGGGGCGGGGCTTGCTGTCGCTGCCCAGCAGCCGCGAGATGCTGAAGTTGAGGGCGGCGGTCGGCGGCGGCGAGGGGGTCGCGGGCAGGCCCGTCGTGGCGTCGCTCGGGCAGCAGCTGTCGTCGTCGCTGCAGCGGCTGTCCGTGTCCACGTTGATCTCCTGGTCCTCGTCCTCCAGGTCCGTCATGGCGGGTGCTTCACTCCGGCAGCCCAGTCAGCCGGGCAAGTGACTCCTCGCGCTCATGGTCGGGTCCGGCTCCTCTGACCCCCACGAGCACGCGCTACACTCGCCGCCACTGTCCCGCGCGCTCTGCGGCCACACTCTGGCCTGCAGTCGGGCCGGGCGCGAACTGGCGCCCAACGCGCGGGCTCTCGCGCGTGGGCGGGGCCTCCGCGCGCCCCTCCCCGCCCGGAGGGGGAGGCCGGCCAATCGCGGCCCGCCGCCGGCCCGCCTCGCCACGCCCCCGTGTTAACCTCATTGGTCAAACCTCAACAAAACACAAATTGAAACCCACTTAACTTGGGGAGCCCCGGGTGAGGTTAGCGCGGGCTCTTCTAGTATACCTCTCCTCTCTCTCTCTCTCTCTCTCGCTCTCTGCGAGGCATCGCAGGAACGGCCTGTCGGATTACAGCGAGAATTAATTATGCCTCTCTCTCGTGTTTCTTCCGCGCTTTATTTTACTCCCTCCCTTTCCCTTTCCCTTCTTCCGCTCCTTTCTTGTGAGTTCCGCGCTCTTGTCTGGTCGTGTTCTGCCGAGGGAAGCCATTGCGCTCTCCGCCGCAGCTAGCATCTTCCCCGAGACAGGCGGTTAAACCTCGTCAGCTCCTGAGTCCTGAGGGTGACGGCACTTTATCACGTCCATGCCCTCTGGCGGCACTAGTTGGGGGATTCATGTCACTAAAATGACAACAGGAATAAAAAAAATTATTTTACTATGAGCTGTAACAATATTAAATATAAGATTTTTTTTTGTATATTAAGTTACCTGCTGAATTCAGTTTCACGAGGATACATGAATCAGTCACCTCATCACACTATTTGCTGAGTTAGGAAGAACTGAGTGTTGATCAGCTTAAAGTATGTGTCCAGAAAATGAAACAAAGAATAAATCGACAGCAAGTTATAAGTTCCTGCGGTATTAGGTATGTATAAACATGCGATCACTGATAAAGTTGTATTAAAACCTCACTTTAACTGTTCGCTACCATGCTCGTTCAACCATTTTCTCGTGCTTTATGGGTAATGTAAACTTCAAACGGAATATAATTCAACGTGAATAATTCACAGTGAAATATGTAAATCCATTATCTTTAAAAAATGTTTCATATTGAGCCAAGCTTGTTTTAAGGTAGATTAAAAATTTCATTAAGAATAAATTCACTATACCTGTAGGCAGGTTGGTAGTGTAAAAACTTGACATTTTACTTTCGTTTTGATTAAATTAGAAGAAAATGGCAGAACTTTGCCTATGCATTTACTAAATATTAACCAACTATTTTTTTGGAGAACTACATATTCACATAGCCTTTTAGTTATTCCGCATAAAGATGGAATTTGCCACCCGTCACGCAAATTACGTATGACTCATCGGGTGAGTGGTACCTATTTCCCAGAAGCGATGAATCATCTGCCATCAGCACGAACTTTCCTGGACTTCATTTTGCTTTTTCTCAGTATTGATTCACCTTTTTTCCCTGTAGCGATGAAAGCTCGTCATTCACCAATTCGTGTATGTTTTAAAAAGTATTCGTTCAAAACTATTGGCAAAAATGTTTTTTTACATTTTTATCAAAATTTTGTAGCGTAAATTTCCAGCAAAATGGTGTGGGAAATGCCAAGTCTATGATATACCTACCTATATCCGAATTGTATTATAATCACAGAAAAATAGCTTATGCAAATGATAAAACTTAACGTCTACTAATTTATTGTAGGCAATGGCACACACATATCTACTGGTAAATTACTGCAGCTACTTACTAAATACGTTTTATTAATAGTAAGCATATAGTAAGTAATACTGTGTCGCTACAATAACTTACTGCCGGTGAAAAAATCAGCCGTTTAAAAAGAGGTTCCAGAAATTATTATTGCTAATTCAAAGAAATATTCTAGTTATTTAAAATTAATTTCAATTACGTTCAGAATGTGTGTCAACACATATGTGTTCGAGATAACAAATTTCAATTTTCATGGTGTATAATTTTCAGTACTGATTGTTTTCAAAATACTTGCTTCAACTCTATACAGACTACTTTTTAAATACGTTACTTTGGCAAAATAAAATACACATGTTTGTGTTTACGAATGTCAGAATGATTTATTCATTTTAGACCGCATTAACTGTAATCTAATATGTAGGTATTATTTACGAAGTAATTATCAAAAATTAAAACGTTCTGAATGCTTAGTTACCTATATGGCTGAAGTTCGTTAATTTTATAATGCCTTCTCATTTTCACAAGGGCGAAGCTAACAACTCACACTGTCGGAAAGGAGAGAGAGAGATAGGTAACATGTTCATCATCCCTTTCAAATTTTTTCTTTGGAAAGTAATGATAAAATAAATATTTATTTTTTTCTCAGAGGCCTACCTACATAGTCTTACATTAGTAGTGACAATCTGAATGCCTTTATTCATTGAACCCTTAAATGGTTTGGAAACTATTTTTAATTTTTTATCAAGTTTAAGTAACTTATAGCCTACCGCAATTTTTAACACTATACTGTTATTCAACAATTCTAAGGCTTTAATGAAAGATTAATGTTTTGTTCCAAAATTTTAATATTGAGCTTCTGATATCTGTTGAGCATGATTAATTATACTACAAAAAGTTATCAAGAGCTAATTGGTATTATCTACAGTCGTTGGACGCTATAGGCCTAAGTAACTAAAATCAACAGGAAATAACCTATTTATTAAAATCGCCTATTTAAATTTGTCATCAGAATAATAATACGTAAATAACATGACTTAGCACAATACTGATATTAATTATTGCAGTGAAGTTCTTCGTAGTTAAATTATTAAAAACTGTTAGCGTTGGGGCGGGTTTTATATCGCTTAGGACATTTATCATAGTTAAATATATCCTAACACTAATTAGCAGAAAATTGCGTCACATAAAATATTTTTAATGATAAACACTTTTGTTAATCAGTTTTGTTTTAAGCCAAACCTATTTTCAGCAAAAAAAATTTTTTTTCAGCTGAGTAATAAATAGTAACTCTACTGTCAACTTTCTACTTCTAAATAGGTACATATTTTCAGCACAAATGCAACATACTGAAAAAAAAGTTTAAAACTGTAAAATATGCAATAATACAGTTTTAATATTGCTACCAAATTATTAAAGCCCTATCAGAAAATTAAAATTAAGTTGGTGGTTGGCTTAGTAAGACGTTTCGAATGTTGGACACTCAGCTCTGTAATAAATTATAATTTTTTAATGCAGTTTTTTTTGCACTTTTTTTAAAAATCTTTTGAGGTGTGTGTAATAGAAACTCGTGTCCACTTACATACGCTGTATCAGTAGGTATGGATAACATTTTTCAGTGCCTAATGCCTACTGAAAGTTAGACAGATGACACCATCTCAGAAAACCAAATCAAAGGCGTTGTCTTCCTGAGCTTCTAAATGAGGCGCTTAGCTTGAGTTGAAAGTATTTTATTCAGATTAATCTACTGAAGACTCTTTAAACGTCTTCCTTACTCTTACCTAATGTTTTTTTAAGTCAGATTTAACGAGAATTTTCGGACAACAGGAAAAGCTAAACCATTTTGATATACGAATATCTAAACAACATCCCAAGTGGTACAGGAGGTTATAAAATTAAAAATGAGACTTACTATACACATTGGTGAGACTATTCGTAGAAATATCACGCTGAAGAAGTTTTATTTATCATTAAAAAATAAATAAGTCTCTAATATTTAATTTTTTTTAATATTTAAGATTATGAAATGAATGTTTTTAATCCAAGGAACAGTGTAAATTAAATTGATAGTAAAAAAGGCAATGATTATATGAATTTTACTTTATCCTAAACAAATATATTTGTTAGGATTGATAATGTGGGGAGAACTGGGTTCGTACGGGATAGCCCAATCAAGTTTTATTACAGTTTTATTGAATACTAATATTTACATTAATAATAAATAAATGTACTTAAAAATTTCTTAAAAATTTTTATTCTCAAGTCACTTAATAATGTCTGTCAAGTCCCGCAGTTCGCACTCCTCACTGGAGCTGGGCTCGACAGTGGATCGCCCCTCACCTCGCGCCTGTCCTCACACACAGTCTCGCGCCACTCAGTCGCACTCTCGCAGTCCCGTCACTCCGCGTCGCGCCACTCTCGAGGGGGTCTCTCACCCTCTTCGCCGATGTCGCACTTCCCTTCGCTCGGAATCCGCTCGGAACCGTCGCGAAACTCACGGCACTCACTAACGGCACTCCGCTGAACTCTCGTCGCACTCACGGCACTCACCGTCACGGAACTCTGTCGCCAAAACCTCGTCGCGGAGGCCGGCGTCGCTGCTCAAGTAGCCTGTGGCGCCCTCCTCGAGCCGACGAGAGCAGCTGTGTCGAGTCGCGTCATCCCGGGACGACCCGACGCCCGAACAGTCCAGAAGGACGGCGTCCATTATCGCCACTCCGCGCGGCGGCCTGCGGAATTCGCAAGGCCGCTCAGCGATGGATAATAGCGCCGAGGTAGGAAGACGCACGGGGTGCGGAGGGGGTAGGGAGGTTTCGACGACCGCACGTGGCCGTGTAGGGCCGCCAGCCAGCTCCGAACCTGATCTCTCGCCTACCTTACATTATGATACATTAAATAGATTCGTGGAAATATATTTAACATTACCTAATTATATCTAAACACGCCCTTGCACTAGCTGGTAAATTTCCAAACAATTACTTTACAGTGTGCCAAATTTTATAACCTGAAAATTTAAATTATAAGAGTTGTTATATTGTACATGTTTTTTTAACATATTTTATATACGTTTTATTAGGTACTTTATTCTGAAGCGCATTATCCAGTCCAAAACAGGACGACGCAATCATTATAACGCGGAAACAGCACCTTACGACAAGAATAAAAATATGCTGGAATGTGGAAACGATATTAGGTAGAATTCTAAGAAATACTAGCCTACCTATTTATTGTAGCCGTTACCATGGTGCGACTTCAGGGAAAATTTTTATATAGTTTTTGTTTCATGGCCCATAGACCCCAAAATCATCGTTAAATCAGAATTTATATATATATATATATATATATACCCTATATATAAATAAAACCTTTTATACACGACAACTGCAGCAATTTTTCACAAATCACTTCCAAACTAATACATAATATCTAGACGTGGAAAATCTCGGTCGAGTTCTTTAATAGACAATATTCGACCAAAGGGGTAGAAATGGGGAAGGTTGTTTAAAAAAAAAAAAAAGAATAACCGCAGTAACTGCCATAATATGGAAAATATCACATCCGTTTGAACGTATTATAAGTCGTAGCAGAAATAAGAAAATATTTTGTCTGAATAAATTTTTGTTACGACCAACCATAACTTTAAGGGGTTGAAAAAATAAGGTTTAGAAGACAAAAAAAATCATATCTCCTTTCGTATGCAAAACTTCGAATTCGTACGGATTGTTTGTTAATCTTATAAATTTTGTCTAAAACTTTTGTATGCAATAATTTTTGATAAGACGAGCCATTTTTGCAGGGGGTAGAAATATTTTAAGTGGTAGAATTTAAAATAATAAGAATTTCCGTACCGTGTACACTATTAGATACGTTCTGGTTTATTGTAAAACCTTAAATTATTATCTACAGCATTCGTCTGAATTAATAAGCTTATTTTGTTTTTGACTAGCCATTACTGCAAGGAGTGGAATAAACAGGGGTTGAATAACAAAAACATTCATAACTCCCTTAGTAGGCACACTAACAAATCCGCTTAAATTGTTTTTAAACCTTATAAATATTATCAAAACTATTCTCAGAAATAATTTTTGATGCAACTAACTATTGCTGCAGGGGTTCAAAAACCTGGGGTGGAAATAAGACAATAAATAAAACTTCCCTTTCATGTACTCTATTGAATTAATGTTAGTTTTTGTTTAACTTTTTAAATATTGTTGAAAACTTTTCTGAAGTAAATTTTATGTATTTTATGAATGGAAATAACAAGGGTAGAAATACAAAAAGTCATTACTCTTTTAAATAAATATTCTACCAAGTCCGTTATCATTTACTGTAAAACATCTACACTTTATCTAAAACCTTTGACTGAAACAATTTTTTATGAAAGAACTATTATCGTAAGAACAAGGGTTGAAATAAAAAAAATTACAACTTTCTTAATATCAAATTCGTCAGAATTTATTTTTAATCCCAAAAAAATTATATACGACCGCATATTTCTGCTAGGGATTTTTAAAAATTTTAAAGTATGTTAGAATTGTTAAAAAAAAAAAAAATTTACTGACTAGCCATAGGCTTGTTAATGTAGTCCTGCGCTACCGAACACTATCTGGAAACGTTTTCGAAGAAGAGGTTCGTTTAGGAGAATGGCAATTTTGCCGGATAATACTGTAAAGTACCTAAGTTTGCCGATAAATTCAAGCAGTGTTCAATTCAGCATTCTTGTTACCAAAATGGTTAATTAACCAGATTTAGTTCACAAAATGCGAGGCATTAATAATTAAAGTTTAGTCTTTGCTAGCTCTCAAATGAACTAATACAGGTAGGCCTATGCCTGATCCTAAAACTTTTTTTTTGTGGAGCCTGTTTTCTTTTCAAATATGTAATATGATCTCGTTTCTTCTTTACTTTGAGTACCGAAATGTGCTATTGTAAGTAAACTGAACTGTTGTCGCGAAAGATTCTGTTAGGCTTCGCTACCAAAAAGCTAGAAAAAAAGTTATTACATTCATAAAGTTTAACACCAATGGAATAGTATTAAAATTTTACAGTGCTTGAGTTTCAATGTACATACTTATTTAGACTTAAAAAAGGGGGATTAATAATATATGAAAAAATTTAATTGTAAAATTTTAAATCTTAATAAATTTATAAAAATATTTTTTGTTGTATAAGTTTAAATATCGCAATTTGAAAATTTAAAAATAGTATTTTAAGTAGTTAATAAATATGTATGACCATGCAATTCGTGTTTAAAAAATATTTATTTCATGTAAGTTATACATATATGTTTGCTTAATTCTTTGATTTTACAACCTAGTAAAAATTCAATATTAATTAAAACACCAATTAATTGACATACACCTCAGATAATCTACAACCACCAGATATAAAATAATTAATTGAGTACAAGTGTTCAAAACCATTTTAATCAAACTTATGCAAATATATCAATTAATTATTAAAGGTTTTGCATAATGTTCACTAAGAATCTTAAATTTAATGTTTTTGACGTGACAACGTCTAATAAATCGATGAACGCCGGCTGCACGCACGAAAAAGCGTTCCGTAACGCATATTGTCCCGTTACGCTGTGTCCCGTTACGCTCATTGTACGCTTGCGCCGCATCTATCTCTCTTCCACTCGATTGGAACAACCATCGATTTTACTTTTTCGAGGCACATTAAACTTGAAACACTCCCATTCGTTTCCTACTTTTCCTATCATCGTCCTATCCTTAACAGAATAACACAGTTTGGAAGAAGTAAAATAGCAAACATGTATAAAAGTTATAGTTAAAATAATCTGTTCGTTAAAGTAATAAACATATTTGAATTAATGAGTGCAAATAAAAGTAAATTTATCAATTAAATTGTAGATTTAATTTCACTCCTTTTTTGTATCCATACAAAATAGTGATAATTCAATAAAAATGATTCAATTTTATTCATAAAAGTATGCAATCATTTCATCAATGTTTTGTTATGACGTTGTCACGTTAAACTATCGTCCGTAAACCGACTTTACAGACAACCAATTTTTTTTAAATGTGTGACATCTTAGCTCCCGGTGTACGGCTATTTGCAGGAGCGACGGAAGTGAAGGAACGGAAATGTGTAACAACCACGTTGCTGTCATCCGTGGTGGATGGCGCGAACCAACATTCGCAAGGACAAAGGGAAATTTATGATATTAACTGTTTAATGAATTTTAACAAGATGGGCAGTATTTAAAAAAAATTCCTTGTCGAAAATCAAGTCCAAAACTGGGGTTTATTATTTTTTTTTTCAAATCATCCCCCCCCCCCCCCCCCTTTTTATCGACGCCGTTTCTAATACTTTAAAATTTCCATCCGCTAAGCGAATGTTTCGATAGTCCGTAGCGCAAGTGCTGCTATCTGTGCGCAATATTGACAAACCACGTTTACGGTTCATGCAGCGAATTCTAGCGGCGGGTGCGGAAAGTACGTGTGTTATTCGCGTCAAGAAATGTATTTTAAAACGTATTTTCCGAATATTTATCACGCTTGTCATTGAATAGCGTGACGCATTTCCACGTGACTTTTCTAAGACCGGGTTTATTAAACTACGCCATAACGCAAGAAACGTAAGACGCAAACACTTCAGCAAACCAAATTTTTAGATTACGGGTTTATACAGCAGATAGCAATGCTGGTAAGAAACCGCCAGATACAGTTATGTCCAAAAAAACTGGCTGATCGGCATTACCCCTGGCTTTCCTACACAGAAAATGTTTTTCAGTACTTTTACAAAAGATTCCTTTGGAAACCGGTTTCCAAGAAATAGTTCGTAATACTACAAGAAAATCTTGTATTTGGTCATTTGTTTGTAGGTATATGAACTATGTTAATCAAAGATAATATTTAAGTATTACTTACGAAAATTGACGCATAATTTCATAATTAAATTTATATTTCATTGAAGCATTATTTTTTTACTATGAAATGATAATCGAATAATGAACAAATTTGACTTTATTTTGTTTTATCGTGCTTAGTACCTAATAATGTGCGCAGTTAACACTGGTAAGCTATTCAGGGAACAGTCAACACTATTCAAGGTACTGGGGTACCAAAAACGTTCACACTATTGAAGGTAGGGGGCCTACTGGAATACCAAAAACGTTCACACTATTGAAGGTACTGGGACACCAAAAACGTTCACACTTTTCAAGGTACTGGGATACTAAAAACGTTCACACTATTCAAGGTACTGGGACACCAAAAAAAAGCATACATGCCCGGGCAAGAATCCAAACCCAAATTTTACTGCTAACTTTCGCGGCGATAACAGTTGCGTTCGCGCACATGTATGAATGTGGAGGCGTCAGTGTTCCAGTTGCACTCGCGACAAAGCAGCAGCGGGTAGCAGGGTAGCAGGGGGTAGCAGGGTAGCAGCGGGTAGCAGGGTAGCAGCGGGTAGCAGGGGTAGCGACACCGCCCGCCGCGTCAATAATAGAAGAGGCCGCGAGCTGCGGGCCGTGGTAATCCCGGCTCGCGCGACCCGCCGAGGTAATTCGGCGCAAAAGCATCGGGCGAGTCTCGCCATTGGCCAGGGGAGGGGAGGGGGGATGGGTGCTTCCTGTTCCAGCGGGGGTGTTTATTTTTACCAGAGTGCCAGCTGCAATTTAAAATCCACCCCTCTGATCCACCATCATCCCCTGTCCGAGTGTATGTAACTCCCCTCTCACCCCCTTCACAAAAACAAACACCCACGTTTCAACCTTCATTTCCCAGAGAGGGAAAAGAGTTTAACGTTTCCGCTCCGTTCGGGCGACAAAAAAAAAAACTACATTTGCGTGCGCGGTGTCGGTCGAGAGGGATTATGAGTGATGCGTGTGTCCGGTTCGGGGTTTATAGGGGTGAGGTTCGTGTGCTCGCGCTGGCGTAATAATCCCGTGGTCGCCCTTAAGCTACCTCGCCCGCCTTCCTGCTACGGCACTGGGGATATATATATATATATATATATATATATATATAGTTTCTTTTTTTCATGTGTAGACTAGGTGAAAATTGCCCGGGAACAATCGTGTACTTACAAGAACAAACGTCACTGACTAAAAATTTTATTTATTTCACGGATAATTTTGCTAACTTTTGAGAACCCTCGTAAATTTTATTACTGAAACATCACTGATGCATACTTTTGTTCGTATAAAAATAAGTACGGCTATGCCATAAAATGTTTTCCTAAGTAGGTAAGTGATACATCGCGGTTAACGTTTCGGAATAAAAATGTATATAATTTTTTCCCCCGTTTGAATTGTTAACAACATATAAGCTACATTTATATACAATATTTTTTCTTACTACAATTATAGTATTTTTTAGAGTATTTTAATGCGGTATATTGTTTGTGTCGTTGCATTTTAAAAATAAATCTTTTTTTATTTTATGAACACAAAACATTACTTCTGTGAACCGTTCAAAATATTTTTGAATGTGTGAATGTTAGTTGCATTTAGTATAGCGAATTTATTATTTTTAATTTTAGCCTACTGTTTTTGGTCCTTATAAAATTTAATTATTTTACTTTTAAAAACAAATTTTTTAAGTAGTTTCCAAAACATATTTTGACAACGAAAAAAAATCACTGTGGAAAGTACAAAATATTTTTTTGTAATTGCATGTTTACAGCGCCCTCAGCACTCTGCACTTATAACCTGGAACACGCTGTATTGCCGCTAGTACAGAGGACACATTGCTGCCAATCATAACTAATCACTTTGTCATTGCTTTAGTTTCTATTTGTAACCAGCTGTGACTAGCTGTGGACAGTTAGCATTAGATTTTGGTGCATAATTATCATCAGATCTTCAGAACCGTTTGGGATATCACATTAGAATATGGGATACATAAAATTAATTCTGTCTACAACTTGTTTAAATTTTAGCGTTAGAGGTTTTGGACTGATAGACAACAAATTTTTAATGTTAGATTTGGTTTGGCGATCTTATTTTCCAAAAGGAAAAATATTTGATGAGTAATAATTCAAAAATCACAGGCAGACAATTCTATTTTATTTACTTGTATTAATCGCACTTATCAAAAGCTGGCTACGACACAGGCATGCACAGGCTCCGACAGGTAAGTGCGGCTGACCTCGCTGACAGAAATGAGTTCAGTTGCAGTTTCTGCCTGATGAGTCTATTTAACATTACTTGCTACTAGCTATTGCCCGGCATGCCCTGAAATGCCTCAACCAAGTATTTTTGTAAGTTGTTTGAACTAGGCACACATTTACAAAGCGTCTCTCTATCTCTCGATATCTCTATCTCTTTGAATCTCTAGCTACATATGTAGGCCTACATACCTCTCTATCTATATATCTCTATATACCTATATACAATTAATGTCACTATATATTTGAATGCAACGTTGTGTTAAAATTTCAAAGCAATCGGTGAAGTACTTTCTGAGATTTAATATTGTGAACGAACATTTGAATTTTTATGTATATATAGATATGGAAACGAAAGTGAAACTAGATGTATTCCGTGTCCTCACAACACCGAGTTGCAGCTGCAGCTGCGGCTGGAGGATCCAAGATGGCGACGTGACGCGGTCGCGAGGCAATGTCGGCGAGTGGTTGGCGGGCCTGCCGTAATCCCGCCGCCGGGCCGGGATAACAGCGCGCGGCAAGTTGGCTGCAGTGACGCAAGTGCCTCCCCCCACCTCCCCCCCTGCTCGAGCGGCGAGCGGGCGCTAATGGCTAATCGTTACCCTGATCCGACGAGCAGTTCGCCTGATGAGCTTCCACGACGCTCAACGACTAAGTAATTTGAGGCGAGCAGCGCTCTGATTGCGCCTTCTCTCTCTCTCTCTCTCTCTCTCTCTCTCTCTCTCTCTCTCTCCCTGTTCGCTGCTCTCACGGTTCCTTCCGTGCGAGATATACTCCCACACCACTTCACTTCCTGTACGTGAGTGGAACAGCGACTCTTCTTGCTGTCGCTTAACCACGGGATAAAACATATGTTCATTATTGCATTACTAAAGTAATGCACTGGAAACAAATCTTTCCTGTATTTGAAAGTTTTTTTAATCCACATGTTAACATTAAAAATGTAGGCCTCACGTGTCATTTTCATATTACTCCCATGCTTGGCATCGGTCACAAATTAAGGCTAATCAATTTTTAAATGGGCTATGAAAAAAAAGAGGGGGGGGGGGGACCAGGGGAAACAAAAACAGAATATCAAATAATTTTTTCATCCATAAAACAATCAGTAAAACATATTTTTAGCTGTTGGATTGGCTTTGACAAATGTTTCAAAACAACGCATAAAAGTTATTCTTAGGACCATGATAACTTTTATTAAATAGTGACTGTACTTAATGTACAACATTAGTGGTGTCGATATGACAAGAGTTTCAAGGCACGGTCCCGCACGATGTGTTATTTCATTTCTTGTCAATAGCATTAATTAATTGATATTCCTCTTAATGCATAGCTCTAGCCCGCCTTCACTTGTTTTTGGGTCATGAACGTCCTCATTATATATTTTATTTACGTTATTTTCGAAATGTAAATGTGACGCAAGTGAAAATAATTATGAATATTTGAGCGACGATAGTGCTCATAGATAATAGACTGGGTAGGCAGTTAATAACTACTGTTGAAAAAACTTGCGAGAGTGATATCCTGTTAAGAGAGTGGTATCGTACATTAATTTGCACAGAATTTTAAATAAATTATTAATACAACCAAACTTATTTATTCATCAAGGTTTTTCTACTAAAGAGTCTTAATTTAATTTTGTTATGAACTTAAAGTAAATGTTATGTCAGTGCTAGCATGGACTGACAGCATGAAGCCACGTGGTGTGCAGTTTGGGTTGGCTGGTCGCGTGTAGACTGCGGCTCAAATACTTTATCCTCATTGCCTTCATTAAAACAATAAAAATAGGTTTTCCCAGAACCATATAAATTTTTTTTTCAGGGTTTAGGAAAAAACCTCATTTTTATCGATTTATAAATGGTGTCTTACTAAAAAAATTAAGAGTTTCAAGACGAAATCTACATACGACCGTTTAACACAAAACTGCATTCCTCGTGACTTCAGGCTTTCAGTGCATGCTAGGACTAAAATGAAAAATTTTACTTTAAGTTCATTAAAAAAATTAAATTTCATAGAAAAAAATCATTTTGTAAATAATAAGTATGATTAGGTATACAATGAATTTATTATAAATATTGCGCAAAACCGTGGAACTTAGAAGTAAAGTAATTGATAAAGTTGATGGGAAATGCAATAGCCGACATGGCAGGGAAATGGCCGGCTCCTACTTGTCTTCCAGGATCTCCCCCCCCCCCCCCTACACGTGGGAGGGAGGGGCCGAGGACATCACTTAGCGGCGCTCCCCTCCCACGGCGCGCGCGATGCAATTAACGAAACAAACGATCGGAGGGGCGGCTAATCAGCGCTGATGACGTCGCAGCTCGCCGCGCGCCCGGAGCCAGGAACATGAACTATTCACCCTGAGCTCGGCGCTGAAGCCCTGGTGTCGCTGGAGTGCCGTGTCTCGTCGCCATGTTCACTGCTCTCAGACGACAGCAGCGGCGCTCGAAGGCCTTCACGCGCATAACCTCCGCACTCGGCATCTTCCACACGTTCTTGTAGGGCACGCACCACAACGCCGATATGACAAATTGACCACAACGCCGACAGCTAGAAAACTGCTGTGTACCACAACGCCGAATTACCACAACGCCGAAATGCAAATTTTGACCACAACGCCGACAGCTAGAAAACTGCTGTGTACCACAACGCCGAAATACCACAACGCCGAAATGCAAATTTTGACCACAACGCCGACAGCTAGAAAACTGCTGTGTACCACAACGCCGAAATACCACAACGCCGAAATGCCAAATTGACCACAACGCCGACAGCTAGAAAACTGCTGTGTACCACAACGCCGAAATACACTAACGCAGAAAAATGTCATTGCAGGACTGCCACAAAAATTAGGTTAGGTTAGACTAGGTTATGTTAGACTAGGCTAGGTTAGACTAGGTTAGGTTAGGCTAGGTTAGGTTAGGCTAGGCTAGGCTAGGATAGGCCAGGTTAAGTTAGGTTAGGTTATATTACGCTAGGTTAGGTAAGGTTAGGTTTGATTGTGGTATTTCGGCGTTAAGGTACATTTAAGGGAAAAAAAAAACACAAATTCATTTAGTTGTTATTTCGGCGTTATGGTACACAGCAGTTTTCTAGCTGTCAGTGTTGTAGTCAATTTTGACATTCGGCGTTATGGTATTTCGGCGTTGTGGTAACGACCCGTTCTTGTACACCCGCATGCCTGTACACTGACTGTACGCTTGCATACTCGTTCACGCCATTTAAATATTTATGTACTTTCCCCACGATTTCCCGCCTCTCTGCGAAGTTTCCCTTCTGATGAGTTGAGCGACCATGCTCCGGTTTTTTATGTCATTATCTCCCTTTTTTTTAAACAAACAAACATCCTTTGATTAAATTAAAATGCACTGAACAAAATTGATTGGAATGCAGATACAATCCAAGGTAACAGTAGCTACAGGCTGAGGTCAGCAAATTTCTTTTGAAGTATAAAGGAAAGTATAGGATATTAGCCGTAGCAAAGGTTGTCTTACATCCCAGACCATTGAGAGGAATGACGTTTACAGAAGCACGTACCTCGAAGTCAGCTCTGAGTAACCGATTCAAGGAAGTTTTGTCTTCAGCACAGATGTCCAAGTAAGGATAAGCAAGTCTAAGTTGCTCTCAGACCACCCAGCCTAGGCCGACACTCGCACAATTGGTCTTCCGGCGAACGAGAGATCAGTGGTTACTGAAACAAACAAAACAAAGGCTAAATAACAAACATGACACCATTACAAAAAAAAATATCTCTTCTCTGCGAAACAAAAAAAAAGTGGCAAAAGAGAACAAATTCAAGCGACGCGAAAATATCCGTAAGAAAAGAGGAGGAGAAATCAGCCACGAGAATTAGACGTCCGCCAGAAATTGAAAATTTTTGTGCCTTCAAGTTTCTAGCCAAATCTGTGAGTTTCAAATTTTTCTTATGAACGAATTTTTATAATCGTTAGGGGGGCAATAAAAGCAAAACGGTAGTAGAGATGTAAAAATACTATGTTAAATTCAGGTAAGTTTAATTGCTCTTGAGTTCCCAAAAGATCACCAAAATCATAGCAGTAGTATGAGCTCCCCAAAACACTAAATCACACGACAAACTTACTTTACAACTCAACAAAACTGATACTTTCTTTTGCAGTATATATATAGTTTATGTAATATCTACATAGAGGGGCAGATAGTTTCTTTTGCAGATGACACTGCAATTAAATTTTACTCTCAAATTGGCCTTGTGTACTTGAAACGGTTAAAAAAGGACTTTAAAAAATTAAAGATGGTTTAGACGATAGTTTTCTTTCTCTAAACATAAATAAAACTAAACATATTACTTTCTCTGTCAAAATTTCTGGTCAGCCTATCGAACATGAACTTAAATTTCATGTATGTTGTGAAATACCTAAGTTTTAACTGCGAAAAATGTAGGGTCATAGAAAGAGTTCAGGATATACAGTATACCTATAGTGCTCGACTCTTATCTAAAATGGGACCAACGTGTTTCTTATCTTAAAAACAAAATTCGACAAATTGTGTATAAATTCTTTGAACTAAGATCTGTCGAAGGAATTAGAATGGTTTACTTTGCTATTTTTCCTTCTGTTCTGTAGTGTGGCATTCTGGCCTTGTTACAATTCAAAAGTATATTCTACGAGTCATTTTCACGGGGAAAAAAATCATAAGTACCTCTCTAATGTCATTTTAAAACTTTTAAGAGTATTTGACGTTAAAATATTATATATTAGAGCTGCAATAAAGAGTATGTATCGAAGGGAAAAACATTTAAATTATGAAGCTCATAATTATCCTACACGGCATAGACAGAACATAAATTTACCGATTCCTTTTTCTTGAAACAATTTTACAAATATCTAATTTATTGCTTCCAAAAATTTTAGTTATTCTTCCTGAAAAATTAAAAAAAAAATCAATATTTGGCTGAATAATGTAACTGATGCAGAGATTTCTTGAATATCTAAGTAAAGTAGAACATAATGTTGTAACTTACGTACTTGTTCTTTTCATTTAAATATTATTTTCTGACTTTCTTACATAGGCTTAGATATTATCCTGGAACAGCCTTATCTTGTAGTTATATCAATTGTTCTTTTTAAATTTAAAATGTATAAATACAAATGTATTCCTAAGTAATATTAATTATAAATTTTTCAACTATTCCAATTTTTAAAAAGTTATTTTTATTCAAAATACTGCACGTAGGTTAAAGTCACTAGATGCACTAACACACATGTTTGCTGTTGTGAGTGCTTAATTCTCCTGTTTAATTTATTGAATTGTAGTCATATTGTAAAAAAAAAAGAGGAAATAAATAAATATATTATTATATTACAACATATGTCTCGAATATCCGACCTGCAGTTCACTGCGTAGGCCTACTTCTATGTTCTGGCTGTAAGAAAAAGTTCAAATTTACTTTTTGTATTGTTTAAATTTAATGTGACTCACTACTATTTCTTTAATTTAGTTTAAAAATTACTAATTCAAACTTAAAGTTTATGTATTATTTAATTATTACAATATGTAATAAAATACAACCGTCCGTGGTGGTACGTTTATAATAACAATAAATAAAATTATAATAATATCAATAAGATGTATAAGTAAAATAGAAAATATCCCAGTTAACATTTTAAGAAACACAAAAAAAAATTAGGTAGGTACTGTGTTTAAAGTTACAATTTCACCTCCATTTATCTTAGTTTTCTGAGACTCGTATAAAATTTTGCCTACCGTAACTGATCAATGAACTTCAGGGTATTAGTAATTTTCATATAGCTTTAAATAAACTCAAAAATAACTGTTTACACAAATAACACTTTGTTACTGAACTCATATTTAGCTTGTACCTAATCGGTTGCATTGTTTCACTTAGTATTAACAACGTTAAAAATATAAGGCAGTCGTTTTAAGTCAGTCTGGACATTGCCATGAGACTGTTCGGCCATCCCACGGCTTCCTTCGGGCATGTTCGGCAGCCTTCGGGCGTGCTCGGCCGCTACCGAGCTGCGCCGAAGGCCTCTCTCCCACGGCGCCCTAATTACGTAAAGTAATTAGCGCTCGGCGGGTGAGAAACACCGTGACTCATTGCGCTCGCCCGAAAATAAATTGGTCGGCTCTTAAGGGCCAATTAGAATGGCCGGGGTAATTAAAACTGTTTCATTTCACGTACATTCTTTACGAGCTGCCCGAGTCGAGTTGCGCCTCGGCGTTGCGTCTTCAGGTTTTATTTCTCCCCATTTCCCCTGCTTTAGAATAACACTCGCCTCACTTGTTAACGAGCCAGGACATGCCGTGTTAACTTGTTTCAGATTTGCTTCGGCCGGAAAATGCGTCTCCACGCGCCGTGTAACATTGACTCGCCGCACATCTTACTTTCTGCTGGATCACAAAACCATATTATTTAAATTTTCTTGTTATATTATAGGCTATAATCAAGAGCAGAAAATTGTAGGTGTTTAAGTACTTTTACAAAACAAAACATGCTAAGTATTTAATTTCTTTACTACGTATTGGCTTCAGTGTCTTTAAAAATCGCAATGACTAGCTCATTTTTGGAGATAACATTTTGAATCACAAATTTTTCATCCCGTGATAACTGATTATGTTGCTAGCCCACTGTGTTCTTCTGTGCTGTTATAATTTTTTTCATGACTAAATTCCTTCTACGGAATTCTTCTGCTGTCTAATTTTTGAAGTTCGAATGTGATCTTCTGTGCTGTCGTCGTGTTTGCCTGTTCAGGATCATCGTTGGGTTCATCTGTTTGACATCAGCTGATTTAAAGCTTGTTGCCTGAGGGTTGATGTTTCCAATATTTATTTTTGATTTTGTCCGATCGTGAATTTTTCCCATGGACAAACAGTGCAAAACTGCAATGGCGTATGTCCAAGCACTCCCCTTTGCACGAGTCACTTACAGAAGGTGTTCCTCCAACAGTGAGGACGGCGATGATATCCGATGCCAGCCCGGACTGTCGGAGCTCTGCGGCTGGTTTCCTGAGCAAAGGCGAGCCACCACCAGACAAGCGCGGCTCCAGAAGGGGGGCGGTGGGGGCGACAGCCCCTCCCGAGACCAATTATATTGATTAGTGTATATTCATGTTTACTTGAATATTTAATTTCATACGTTAAACTTTTATCTCATCAAAAGTTGCATGGAGCTACTAAGGTTCTGTATTTGGAACCTGTAATTTGTAAATAATATTCCGAGGCCAATATCTATACACTTTCATTTTTTGCAACTAGGACCTTTCTTTGTGCGATAGCCCCTCCCGAAAAGTGATCCCGAAGCCGCCATTGCCACCAGATGTCCCAGGCAGCAAGTGTGACGACACTGACTGATCCGCTCCCTGGAGACTGGCAGCCGACAGCAGATCCGCGGAGACGTGCGCCCAAGCAGTCCCCGCGGGGCGGACCCCCCAGGGCTGACCTGTAGGACAGACTCCATGATCTTCCATGCATGCGGGAAAACTGCATCTGCCCATCGGCTACTGACTCGTGACACCTATTAACTGGGACGCTAGTGATGCGATATATCTTTTGTTAAAGGTTTTTAATTGGTCCAGAGTACTTCAGATAAGCTGTGGCCCAATCACTGATGCAGTAAAAAGGCAAACCTTTTTTGGATTGTAGACTATCGTGAAATGAATCCGCGAATTTTTCCTGTCTCTTAGCTATGAGCACAGCCCCGGGTCTTTTCGCTAGCAACATGGACTGCAAACATTTACACCTCCCCTCTACGGCTGTGGGCCAGCCGATTACCAGCCAACAGTGGAGTGACTGACCGAATCACGTAGACCCGCTCACAGGAATGGGAAACCGGCCAATAGGAAGAGTACACGCAATTGTCGGGTCTCTAGTTGAATGAGTGCTAGGTTGCTGCGGACACTCGGCTAGAACCTGGATGTGCTCGGTGATGACAGAGGAGCCACTGCCACCAGATGTGCCAAGTGGAGGCAAGTGACTGCGCCCCGTGGTGCGGCGACCAGCCGAGACCCGCGACAGAAGCGCAGCGCCCCTGGACATGTCTGCGCCGAGGATTTAAGGGTGACGCGGGAGGCTGCTGGCCCTTTTGCAGTTTTTATGCGGTCGGGCGTGTAGCCGGGCGAGTATTTCATCCTCACCACCCCCCCCCTGGCCCCTTGCCCCGGCGTCTGGCAACACCCGCCGGGTTTACTTGTAACAATACCAGAAAATTACTCGGGGATTAGCTCCCCCTCCCCCGCCCGCCCCCTCGGGCGCCACTTGTAAATAATTTGCCGCACTTGCATCCGAGGGAGCCGCGGCCGCAGCTACGAGCCGTCGCGAAAACATCCCCGTGGACGTACGAGATGAGACGTTGTGAGTGGGGCGCTCGATGCCCCACGCCTCACTTTCGTGCAAGCATTTGTGAAGTGACGTACAGTGCTGCATTCTCCGTTACGCTAGAAACAACAAAAATTCAATTAAAATGCAATAATAATTTTGAAAATTTGTACAGACATTTCCAACAATGCTAGTATAGCAGTAAGTATATAAACGGGGCTGCGAGCCCAGGGATCCAGGAGAGGAGCCGACCATCTTGGATTTTGACGTCACGGCGGCCATCTTGGATGACCTTGACCATAACCTTTGACCTTGACCTTCATAATTTGCCTAATATTTTCCAAAAATTACTCACAATTTGCCAAAATTTCGACAAAATCCTCCCAAATTTCCAGTTTTCATAGGGGAAAAATCCGCCAAAAACCTCAAAAAATTGGAAAAATAAATTTTTTTCTATTTTGAGGGAAAAATTCCCATTTTGAAAGAAAATTTTTTGTTTTGGTCCTCAAAAATGCCAGTGAAATGAAAAGCCCGCATAGCGTCTTAAAGTCCGCAACTACAAGCCTCAATAAGAAGTTGAGGTCATGACCTTGACAAGTAGGATGCCATGGCCACCATTTTGAAATGTAAAGTAACCGTTGTAACCATTTCGATTTTCGTTTTGGCCGCCATCTTGAAAATCCGTAAATATTAAGCTATATATTCGGGAAAATTTCTAAAATAAAATAAAATAAATACATTAAAAATTAATTACAAACACTCCATGCTCCGTGACGTACGTACGTTTTTAATTAAAATGTTATTAAAATTGTATTTAAATAATTGTTATTAAATTAAAAATTTCCCCAAATCTCTAGTTAAATAATTACGGAATTTCAAAAAGGTGGAATAATTTAATTAAAAGTTTTATTAATTAATATTTATTTATATAACTTTCAGAATTTATAGCTAAATATTTACAGATTTTCAATATGACGGCCATAGCGAAGATTGCACTGTTTCCATAACAACTCTAACGTGCGTGGTGGCCAATCGACACCATGGGTAGTTTACACTCCTTTATTTCCACATCAAAACAACGTCTTGGGAAATCTGGACAGAAAGAAAATTGTCAAATTAACCAGTAACTTTAATGTGCCAAAATCGTTGAGTCAAGATCCATACCACAAAAATACGCAAATTTTGAATGTCCAACATTTAGATTCATTTTTCCATAGGCTAAAATTCAAATATGCATACATTAACCGCTTTAGTAATTGGATCACTCATTCAAAAAAAAATTGTACTTTTTACAAGGAAAGTCCTTGGAAACCCAGTTGCCAACGATATCACTACTTGTAAAACTGCAAGGCAGAGCTTTGCAAAAGTTTCAAAAGGTACAAAGCTCTGCGTTGCAATTTCACAAGTGTTTTTCATTGGCAACTGGGTTTCCAAGGACTATCCTTGTGAAAGTTCAGTGTATTATTCACCTGTACGACTGGGCCGATGAGAAACCCTCGACCAAAGAACCCCAAAAGGGGGGCGCGGAAAAGTACCATACTGGAAAAGTACCATACTGGTATGGTACTTTTCCGTATGGCACAATTTTTCAGTATGGATCTTTTCCGTCTTTTTCGAAGAAGAGAGGCGGAATTGTGCCATACGGAAAAGTACCATACCAGTATAGTACTTTTCCAGTATGGTACTTTTCCATCGCCCCGCACCGAAGGACAGGCGCAACAGCTGGGAGGAGCCACAAGCCAGCAGCCAATGAACTGACGCGTGTGTGGTCTCCAGTCCCAAGACGGGGGCGGATGTTTTCTGCGCGACGAGTAGCGAGGGTGTGGGATAACAGCTTCCCCTCCCCCCCCCCTTCGCCCGCGGGGTCGCACGGCCGAGGGAAGCGCGTTTTATAAATGGTGATAGAGGGTAACCAGGTTAGACGGGTTTTTGTATTGTGGAGGGCGCGTTCGTTCCAGCGGGCGCCTGCCTGCGAGCTCGGATATCCGCCCCCGAACAACCCCCGCGGGGGCGCAAAACCCCCCCCCCCCCCCCACTCAGCCTCCTTGCTCCGGCCATTGTTTCAAACGGCGGGGGGGTTGGGGGGGAGGGGGCAGCAAACCGGATTACTCCTCCGGCCAAAGTCCACGATTTGTATTCCGGGCGGGCGGGAAGCCGCGGCGCACCGGAGATTCCTTCAAATGGTCCCTCCGACTGCGGGGGCGCGGGGGAGAGGTATAAATTGCACGGGGATCGTAACAAAGCCCGGGTTCCACCCCTCCCTCCCCTCTGCTCTCCTCTCCTCACGCGCGGGCGAGCGGCAAGGACTCCCAGGACTCGACCAGGGGCTCACTGCAGGACACTGACCTCCAGGAAGGACTCCACAGTCCTGCACATGCTCGCTCGTGAGGTGTCTCAGCTGGGGATATCTGGAGACCGGAAAAATTCGCGATTTCAAAGACCTGTATGATATTTTCCATGATCCTCTATGCACTACGGGAAAATTACATTAGCTCATTGGCTACTGACTCGTGACACCTGTTTAACTGGGACGCTAGTGATTCGATACTTCTTTTGTTGAAGGTTTTTTTTCATTGGCCGAGTGTCATTCAGATAAACTGTGGCCCAATCAATGATGCGGTAAAAAGGCAAACGTTTTTGGATTATAGACTATCACAAAATGAATCCGCCAATTTTTCCGGTCTCTAGGGATATCCCATCCTCCCACCGGCCCGGAGTCTGTGGACCAAGCACTGAAGCAGCCAAACTGCAAACGTATTTGGTACAAACTACCGCGGAATGAATCCGCGAAATTTTCAGTCTCTGACTGATCCAGTGACTTAAGATTACACTGAAAATACAAATTGTTTAGAAGAAGATCATTGACCGAAGAAGAAAGAATAATTTTTTTCAAAATGAGAGCGAACCAACAGAAGAACTAGAACATATAATGTCAAGAGTGATGCTACGATGATGAATAAGGAAACGCAGATTACGATGAGAAGTAAGAAGCTGATGAATGGCAGCAAGCAAATAAATATCACCTATTGGATGAGTGACGATAAATGTTAGGAATTCTAAAACGATGAAAACTATAGCCTGGCTCAGGTCAAGTGAAAATATTTTTTTAAGTTCAATATTATTATTATTAAATGTTAAAATACAAGAGGTAACAGTCAAATGGACTATAAAACTCCTTTATAAACACCCCCCCCCCCTTTTAAGTAGATCTAATAACAAGAAGAGTACAATATTCAATATTCGGGATGAGTCTGAATTTTACCGACAAATTTCTGTTGCGGGTTAATCACGACACTATAAGTAGAAAACCTTTTTACATCTTATGGGATAACTTACCACGGTCGGTATACTTCTTTGAAGTTGGAACTGGAAAATAATTTTATTGAAAGTAATAAAGTATTACAGGTGGATACCGCGTGTCTGACATACGTTTAATTGAATGATTTTCTACAACCACCTTGAATTTTGTCGGTGTAGCAAAATTATTACACCAAAATAATTATGAGCAACATTTTAATTTTCCACATATTTCTGTGATGTGTTGCTACCCCCAATTATTTCAATGATATTTTTGCTACCGCAAAAACAATTGCTGTGATTTTATAAGATGATTCACTTAAACATAATTCAGACACTCAATGTCCCACCTTAAATACTTTCTGTATCATTTACAATAAAGAAGTTGTTCATATCCAAATGAGAGACGCATACCAGCCTTCGGAAGCACTTTTGACCATAAGTCGTATAGATGTTTTCAAGCTATTTTGTCGCGATGAATCTGTAGCGTAAGTTCGTAGGTAAAATACAGACTTAGCCTGTACAAGTTGGATTAATCTGATCCACTTGGTATCAGCAAGGCCGCTGTCAGAATGATTACAATTGACTCCATGTGTTCTAACGCGTGGTGATGGTATAATTAGAGCCACGGAATTTTCGCGGATTCATTTAGTCGCAAGCTAGAATGCAAACCTTCATACTCTCGCTCTGTGTTCATGATTGGACCGCAGTTATCTGGACACGCCCCTCTACGACCGTGAGCCAATGATGTCCAGCTAGGAGAGAAGTAAGCGAATCAGGTAGTGCCAAATAACTAGAGACCGGAAAAATTCGCGGATTCATTTCGTGATAGTCAAGAATCCAAAAACGTTTGCCTTTTTACTGCATCGGTGATTGGGCCACAGTTTATCAGAATGACACTCGGCCAATGAAAAACCTTTAACAAAAGAAGTATCGAATCACTAGCGTCCCAGTTAACAGCTGTCACGAGTCAGTAGCCAATGAGCAGATGTTATTTTCCCGAGTGCATAGAGGATCATGGAGTCTATCCTACAGGTCATCGAAATCGCGAATTTTTCCGGTCTCTACAAATAACAAGGATAAAAATGTTCTCACTAAGAAATCAACCAATGGGAAAGTAAACATGGGTCGAGCACACCTATAATTTTGAATTCTATCCTGAGGCCAGAGGAATCCGCGAAATTTCCGGGACTCTAGGTATAATCACACAAGACGAGGAAGAACACACATGTTTACAGGGAAGCCTGATAGTGTAATACTGACATTCCTAGAGTCTGGTCAGCGACCTCTAGGATAGACTGCGCAGTCCTCTACGTGTTCGATAAATGTCGCTGACTTGAGAAGTGCCTTAACAGCAGTACTGCCAGTTACTCGCTACTTCTTTAGATGAGGGTGTCTCGTTGGCTCAGAGTCCTATAGATGACCTCCAAGCCATTAGTACGAGAAGCACAAAGGTAAAAATTTTTTAATGCTAACCTGTCGCGAAGTGAATCCGTGGAATTTCCCTGATCTATCGACACCACGAGCTGATAAGGTCTCTCTATGATCGGAGGGAGGATTTAGTTTTTTGATTTAAAATTATCTTGGTATCATCTAAGTATATCAAGTTTTAAAAATTACATTTTTATTATTTTTAAAGTTATTAATACACACATTCTGGAATTTTCTTTTCAGTATCTGAGTTTGTTACTCCGTAATTTTAAACTTTAAATTAATATTGCATTTTAAAAAGGTCTTAAAATATATTTTCAACAAGTAAATATCTTTTTAACTATACTTTTAACTTAAGTTACTTTTATGAGTAACTAAACAGAATTACTTCATCTTTAAAGTCTACTAAGAAATTGCACAACAATAACTTTACTATAACTAGTTACGTACGTTCAAGGGGTAACTTGTACAGTCTGATATCCACTTATTTTAATTAATTTTGTTACTTGTTTCTTGTTCTTCAGAGCGTGTAAATTTACCTGTGATCCAATAACAAACATATTCAAAGCTTGTTGTGGTATAGTTTATGGTATGACCTATATTAAATAAATAACGCGTATTTGGGAGATCCTTACGCTTTGGCTCTTGACTGATATAATCGCACGTTAAGATGGCTAAATCAAGGCTACCGAAACGTTGGATATCACATTCATAGGACATCATATCTCGACACAAAGACAAGAAGTAATTAGTGAATCTGGCCTCGGGAGCCTATGACAGAGAAAAATAGAGCCACGATCATTTCAGGGATGCATTCAATGTAAAATCAAATTGTTTTTACTTTTACAAGGAAAGCACTTATAAAGCTCTGCCTTGTAGTTTTTCAAGTGATCGTTGGCAACTGGGTTTCCAAGAATTTTCTTTGTAAAAATACAAAATATTTTAACAGTGTTGATGGGTAACAAGGTAGACTTTAAGCACGTATACATCTAATTCGCGTTAATCATGGACTAAAGATTTCGTGACACACTCGTAAAGACCTTGAGCCAATTATAAACAGAGGCCCCAAAATTTTGCAAATTCGTTTGGCGTCAGGCTAAAATTCAAAGCCTTATGCTTGCTCTACCAACTTTTGCTGATTTCTTAATGGGTAGAGACCGGAAAAATTCGCGATTAAAATGACCTTTAGGATATACTCCATGATCCTCTATGCACGCGGGGAAATTACATTTGCTCATTGGCTACTAACTCGTGTAAACTGTTAACTGGGACGCTAGTGATTCGATACTTCTTTTGTTAAAGGTTTTTCACTGGCCGAGTGTCATTCAGATAAACTGTTGCCCAATCACTGATGCTGTAAAAAGTCAAACGTTTTTGGATTCTAGCCTATCACGAAATGAATCCGCGAGTTTTTCTGGTCTCTATTAATGGGAAACTGTACGTTTATGTTAGTCGACACTGCTGATTCTCTTTCTTCTCTCCTAGCTGGGCGTCGTTGGCTCACTGTCGCAGAGGGGCGTGTCCGAGCAACTGCGGTCCAATCACGAACACGGTGCGAGAGTGTGAAGTTTTGCAGTCTAGCTTGTGACCAAGTGAATCCGTGAAGCTGCCTTACATCTTGTTATAAACAAGAACAGGAAGTGGTTATACATTCACGTGCAACTCATCAAATCATGTAACCTGTTGTCAATTACAGACCGGAAAACTTAACGGTTCATTTAACGTCTGGCTAAAATTCAGATACACATAACTTTAATCTGATTTTGCTATTGGCTCACTGTTCATCTATGGACTACTTTGGGCCAATGAGAAAAACCCTCGACCAAAGAAGCATCAAATCACAGCCAAACCAGTTGAGACGACTCACAAGTCAGCAGCCAATGGGTTGGGGTTATTTGCCCGATAATGCTGAGAACTGTGTAGTCTATCCTGAAGGTCGTCTCGAAACCGCGAATTCTTCCAGACCCTGACTACTGAAACGACAGACTCTCGGCAAACTAAAAGCGCCGGCAGTACAGTGGTGCCAACAGCCGGAACCTGCCGACGCGTGCCGGATTGCAGATCGTGCCGAACCACAGGACTGAGACTGCTCCTCCGAATTGTCGCGCTATAGGCGCGGCCGGGCCGCGTCACGTGGGTAGGCGGAAGGAGGGGGGGGGGGTGTTACAGCGCTGTTGCAGCCTTGTGCTATTGTTGTTCCCTTCTATTTATCTGGCGTGTGGTTGGCTGAACAGCCATTTCTTTTATCCCCGGCCGCCGCCCGCGGGCGCATCAATGTTTCAACATGGCCGCTCTCTCGCGCGGGCCCGACAAATGAAAGGCTATAAAAAAGAACAGCATGGCGCCGGAGATGGGGGGAGTGTGGGAGGGAAAAGGTTTCGCGCGCAGGCGGTGTTTTGTTTTATTCCGGGTGAAGCGGGCATGACCGAGGTCTGAGGAGTGGGGGGGAGACCTCCTGGAGTTTATTGTGCCTCAGTCAATTCAATTACCTTCTCACCCCCTGTCCCCCGCCCCTCCTCCGCGCACAGGCGTGTATCTGGCCTCGGAGAGCCTGTGACGTCAGAGCAGCCGCAGGGCGTACCTGCAGATCCTGTTGCTCCCGGCTGCTGATGGACCAGTCAGCGGGATGCCAGTCGCGTCACTCACACAACACTCCCACGTTTCATCTCCGAAACCAACTTGCGCAAGATCAGGTCGCATTAGGGCATTCTAGAGACCGGAGATATTCGCGGGTTCAATGACCTTCAGGATAGACTCCAATATCCTCTAGACACTCGGGCAAATGCCAACTGTTCATTGGCTGCTGACTTGTGAGTCGTCTCGACTGGGTGGTCTGTGATTCGACACTTCTATGAGTGAGGGTCTCTAATTGGCCCTCAGTCCTCCAGATTAACAGTAAACCAATCGCAGAAGCAGCACTAAGGTATAATTATTTTGAATTTTAGCAAAACACGAAATGAACCCGCGAATTTTTCAGGTCTCTACATATAAATTATATTTCTGAAAATAACAAGAAAATTCAAAGTTATACATCGTACTGAAATGACTCACTGACCTATCATTAGAACAACTTACACTACACAATGTACGAGGCAGCTTTCCGCTCTCTTAGCACCAAATTCGTCCCGAGATGTAGTTATGTTTAAACAGACCCTATTAATAGAGACCGGATAAATTCGCGATTCCAATGACCTGTAGGATATGCTCCATGATCCTCTACGCACGCGGGAAAATTACATTTGCTCATTGGCTACTGACTCGTGACACCTGTTATCTGGGATGCTCGTGATTCGATACTTCTTTTGTTAATGGTTTTCCATTGGTCCAGAGTGCTTCAGATAAACTGTGGCCCAATCACTGATGCAGTAAAAAGGCAAACGTTTTTGGATTCTAGCCTATCACGAAAAGCTGTGAGAATGCTATATATTTTAAAGCAGTATCTATTTTTAGTGAAATAATCTAAACGCACAATAGACTGTAATAACGTATGTCCTCACCGCTAATTTTAGATATATGTAAGCTAACTATTCAAATATGAATGTAGTCTATCTATGTATAGCGTAAGTACACAAACTGAACGTGTAAGATAAATTGTTAATTAAAAATTACTAATAATAATACCATGCAACAAATTTCAGACATTAAAGGAAGTAACTAAGTAAAATCGCACTTGAGACCACACAAATTATTTTAAGGGGCCCGCCTTGTCAGGGGTGTACTTATATGTGTCAGTGAGGCGGGATGATAAGTGTGACGCTCGCTGGTGCTTCCAGCGCGGTATCGCCTCTAAGCGCAAGGTTGTGGAATGGTGCGCAGTCTCCTGTTGCATGTTGCGCGCGCATCGTGAAAATTCTCTCTCATCATTTTTCCACAACGCGCCTAAAAAGTATAACTTCAAAAAAACATTTCCTGAAGCAAAGAAAAAAGATATATTTTTGTTCAACCTAAATAAATGAATAATTAAACCAACGATTTTACGAATATTGCTAGGGGCGCGCATTGTTCGCTCAGCGCTCACTGGAAGGAATGTCCGCGCCAGGGTTTCTTCCTTGTGATTGGCGGCCGTCTGAGAGAGAGTAGCCATCGCCTTGTTTGGCCGGGCCATTCACGGGGAGTGTGCTTCCGCACTGGGTAGCAGTGATTGGTGCGCCGACAGTAGACATGCGCCTGAAATAAACTCATGCAATGCTGCAGTGTTTTAATCATTGCTAGTAAAAAAAAAATATGGTGTGTGATTTATTTACACAGTAAGATTTCTTTGAGGGTACTTACAATATAACTAATATCGTCACTAAGAGAGTTCTTACATTATTTTAGTAACAGTGTAATTATTTCTTTTTTGCTGTAGATCTACATGCCAAAAATATTTTTTTGCTATCAGGAACGAAACTTTGTGGAGTCTCATACTTAAACAAACACATTTTCGTGGTGAAGAGAGCAATGCTATAGTGTATCTAAGAATATATTTCCTTACACATAGGTAGATATTTATATTACTTTATTTTTGTTTGGTGTCATTGAAATATTATAAATTAAATTAATTAGTAGCTATATACTTTATTGTACTTACAAATGCACTTTAGTATTCTAGTTTCATTCATTCCGGATTTTTTTTTCAAATATTGTACAAAACATCCTGAATATCCTCGGAATTGCATTATTTGGTCGTACATATGAGGAGATTATTTGCCCTTTCCACGTATCCACAATTTCCGCGATGCGTTACATCAGCAATAGAAAATGATTTTGCATCACATCTTCACTTGTTACACTTCTTTGACTACCATGTTCTCTCATTTAGATTTTTATTCGACTTGAGTGATTGCTGGCAACAAACAGCAATTGTAAAAAAAAAATGAAACCAAAATAATGTTCGCAAAAAAAAATTTCACACTGTCCAGATATAGGTATAGGGGCAACTATTAGCTAGGTAGGAGGTAACTAATAACTATTATTGCAAGGAATGGAACTGTTGTAGGTAAATCGTGGTTTACAATGTTATGTACACTATACCTACCTACAGATCATATTGTAGTTTGTTTACTTATTTTCTGAACCTATTATAGAGCTGTGCTGTTATCTATTCTGTGCTAATTTTCCTCAGTAACGAAACCCATTGCAGTTCATTGTTTGCTGGCCAATGCAATTACTGCTCTGGCAGAAATATCATACATTTGCAACTGAAACAAGGAGTCTCTAAACGTTTTGTTTTGATGCTGGTTTCTGAACGTACAGCCTCAGTCTCTTCTAGGTCTTCGAGTGTTCGAGAATATTAGATATTGGTGAATAATCTGATATTTTATATTCGTTAATAATTTTATGTTCTATATTCTGGAATAATTTGATATTCGATTCAACAAGAATCAACAAAACGGTTATCAAAATTTAATTTTACTAATTTACAAAAAAAAAAAACTTTCGACGATTTTTTTCTTTCATTTTACATCTTTCTATTATGGTTCCATTTATAAATCTCTCTTTTTTCATTTTAGTGTTTTTAATCAATTTTTTCTTGGACTCATGTGAAGTATGAAAAAAAACCTTTTCACTGCAAGGTTATATGTTAAAATTAAATTTAAAAAAAAATATTCTATATTCGTGAAGAAATTGATATTCGATTGGAAATGCGATTATAATAACAAAACCGCATTAGCAGAAGCCTAGTCTCTGGTATAGCTTATAATAGGTCTGCATCTCTACATCTAGCTAACAGCCCAAACCACAGTTGGGTTCACCTGTATTTATCCTCAGGGAACTGGCAGCAGTTACGTGCAACGCGATAACAGACTTTGGGTTAATATCATACTCATTTAGCACTTAGGTCCGAGAACTATGAGGAGTATTTCAATTGCCATTTTTTTCTGACTACAAAAGATAATAAATCGACGAAACGTACGGATTTTTATAAGAACATAGTTCCCAGTGAACGTACGGAAAGTTCCCCAATTATAAATAAAGTAATACTTGATGTGCTTCCGTCTGAAACTTTAGGGTCTCTGTTGCCTGAGCAAAAACAAGTCACACAGGCCAGCAGAGTGACGGCGCAGAAATATTTAAAGAAGGACATTGATTATTTTTTCCAGGCTAATTAGAACGTGAGAGGTCATATAAATTTTTCAATTTCCGCCGGTTTTTGTTGACTTTGATTGGAAAACGGTCATGGTCAATATTGGATACTTTTTTTTTTCTATTTTAGTAACAACACACTTAAACCAACTGAAATAGCTAGCAAAGCATGAGGAAACATCCATGCAGGTAGGAAAATCCCCGCTGATTGTGAGAGAAACAACCAGAGATCGGACAACAGACCAAATGTGTAATTTGTTTGCGAGACTGTATACAATAATCACTGTAAAAAAAGTGTTTGTACTTTTACAAGGATAGTCAGTGGAAACTCAGTTGCCAAATGTATTGCAGTTAGGCCTATACAAGTGATATTGTTGGCAAACTGGGTTTCCAAGGATTTAAAAAATCACCATGAATCTTCAGCATCCGCCAAACCATAGTTCACATTTGCGTGTGGTGAAGACAATGTTCGTCCAATTCAACTTATAGTTGCATTTATTTTAGACCTTGGCTTCGCCCACCATCTTGAAATTTTTATGAAGAACTATTTATAAAATATAATAAAAGCATTTCGGTATTTGATACCCAGAAAACGAAATTCAAATGAGTTATTTCCAAGCAATAAGTGAGGCAAGATTTTAGTTATGAACATTTGCCCGAATAAATGCGCCATGTTTGCTGACTGAAAGTTCATTAAGCTTATATTCTGGGTGTTTACAGCTGAAATAAAATATCTAAGTTCTTATATAATACTTATTATTTGAATATATATATATATATATATATATATATATATATATATATATATATATAACTTATTTTTTTAACTGCGGATTGTTACTAGGATATATATATATATATCCTAGTAACAATCCGCAGTTAAAAAAATAAGTTTAATAAGTAGGGCCTAAACCAGCTTTGGGAATTCGAACATGGAAACTATTTATCTACCTAAATATATAGAAGCACTAACATTTTGTGTAAGATATTTAATTATTAAAGTTGTAATTCTAGGCTTATCAAGTATTTAAAAATTTTATTTTCGTGACTGCAGAAGAATGTGAAATGTATTCCAGAAGACTGTTGCTGCCACAGAGACACGGCTGGTAGGCGCCCGGTGTTCACGGAAGCGAATACACACAGGTTATTGCCACCACACGCGCATGCGCTATGGACCTCGTCTCACTCCCGAGGCGCGGTGCGCGCGCATCACTGCAGTTCCGTTTATTAGGTACTCATCATTTCACCCTGAACGCGCCTGAAGAAGGATAACCTCAACAAACACCGCGGTGGGAGACGCCTATTCCCAGCGGCTGATGATGGGAGGGGGCGTGGTAGAGAACCAAGGCTTGTTGAAGCTTGTATACAGGATCACCACAAAAGATGTCCAATTTTCAATGGTATATAATAACAGTTTCATTTAGACTACTTACAACATATTGAAAGTAAACCAGCCTAGTTTTTCTTACAAATGTTACAAAAGTTCAATATGTGCACATTTAGCACACATCCAACAAACTTCCCACACTTTGGTTAACAAGTCCAGAGTACCTAATTCAATCCTGTGTCTCGACTCTGGCAAATCATTAGTTAGCGGCGGAACGTAGACACGGACTTTAATTAAGGCCCAAAGGAAAAAATATATATATCGCACGGTGTTATGTCAGATGAACGTCGAAAAAAGAGTTCTGTCGTCTCGACCATTACTACAAATCCAACGGTCATCCTGGATTTAAAGCATGTCGCAACTGTAAACGTGTAAACGCGCGTTTGAACCGAAATTACCGATTCACTCCTCTAGCTAATTGCAGAACGCACAAAACGCTTCAACGCTCAGGAGTCGCACATTTTGCCGGCGCCGCGAGCGAGGAAACGACAAAGCAGTGCTCGCGCATGTTGGTGACCTTGAACCGACACCCCGCCGCTGTGTCCCTGGGAGTGTGACCGCCGCAGCGCCGCGGCTGATCACAACCAGGCCCGCCGGCCGCGGCGACCAGTGCTGTTATTTGGGTCCACACCGCCCCTCGCCCCTCGCCGCAAGGCGCGCGCCTAATGACGCCGCGGGTCCCAATCACGGCGGGGGTAAGTATAGCCGGGGTGAGATATGGCACCGCGCTGATGACGGTGATAGCGGCGAGGCGGGGGAGGCTGCGGTCGTCTGGGGCACATCCGCCCTTCTTCCTCGAGGTCATCACAACCACATGCAGCACTGACCTGGACAGATCGAACACGAGACCCCTGCAATACTTCTCAGTGCCCCGCCCACCCGGGCACACCGCAGGAGAAACCACTCTGCTCAGGACAAACGAGTGGGGTCTGCTTAAGAGCAGCACTCAAGAGTACGCTAAGGGGCGGGTTAATAGTTCTGTTTCCGTATTTCGTTTTTTAAACTGCTAAAGCACGTGTTTTTTCACAATAATGTTTTGACTTGAAAGTCCCGGTAAAGATTCTTGAAAGCACTCAATGGACTTGCATTAGACCTTTATCTTCGTTTCTACGCCATGTAATGTTACGGTCACCGCTGAAGACCGCGCGCCAGTCCAGAGGAGACACCGCGCTAGAAGCACCAGCGAGCGTCGCGCTTATCATCCCGCCTCGCTGACATACATACACCCCTGACTAGGCGGGTCCCTTAACCGCTGCGTCAAATCTCTCCAATGGGTACCGTGGAACAAAGTACACCCTGTAAGTTAGTACACCCTGTAAGTTGAAGTAAAAAAAAAGAGGAATATAAATGCTTCCAAAAGCGAATTCTGATTGCGAATTGGTTAGTTTGATGGGATGTCACGTGACACGGCTGAAGCAGACGGGACTGGCCTCGAACCAGTGACCTTCAGCTCGAGTCGTGCTGGAGGCTGGGCTGGACCACGAGCGAGCACCCGCTGCTCTTCTTGTGGTCACTAGCCAAGGGCGCCTCTGAGGCCTCTTCCACAATCATACTGATTGTTAGAGAGCGGAAAAATTCGCGGATTCAATGACCTTCAGGATAGACTCCAGTATCGTCTAGACACTCGGGCAAATGCCAACTGTTCATTGGCTGCTGACTTGTGAGACGTCTCGACTGGGTGGTCTGTGATTCGGCACTTCTATGGCCCTCAGTCCTACAGATTAACAGTAAACCAATTGCAGAAGCAGCACTAAGGTATAATTATTTGAATTTTAGCAAAACACGAAATGAACCCGCGAATTTTTCAGGTCTCAACTGATTGTTAACATAGTTGTGAACATGATGACAGTGAAACGGTACATTGTGCAGAAAAAAAAAAAACATTTTATACGTATTCCTCGCTTGTGATGTATGTTTTTCAAAATGTGGTTTGACAACACTTAAAGTGTAGTATTTATGATTCGTCTCGTATCTTGCGAGATACACTGATTAGACAGTGAAAATATTTTTTTTGATAGGTCAGGTAAAACAGGGAAACTCAGGGAAATATTTGCCAAAGTAAGAGAGTCGGAACGCTAAAACTCTGCCAATTTATTTAAGTGACTTCGGTGACTGATTTAGCAGTTATTTGCACTGGTCGGATTGTGAATTCCGATTACTTGAGCACGAATATCCAGATAAGTCCACTTTTAGTCCACTTTTGGTCCAGAGTAACTGTGGCCTAAGGACTGAATCAGCAAAAATTCTAGCTTATCGCGAAATTAATTCTGGAATTTTTCAGGTGTCTAGTTTTGGGTGAGCCTATTTTCCGAAAAAGCTAGCATGTTTTCTAGCTATTTCTTTAGATTTTCTGGTTATTGAGTTTTGCATTTTAAACGAAGCAACGGTTATTTTCTAAGTATAGCTACCTAACTAAAACATTTATTTGCTGTCCACTGGTAAATTGTTGGTATTATAACACCTTTCATCTGAATCCACAATTTTGATAGCTGACACTTATATCAAATTTGAAACTCCTTGAACATCAGTTTGTTAACTATAATTATTTTAACGACTTGGTAAATTAAAATGACATAGCCTATATATAAATATTTTGAATATTATTTTGGAACAGTATGAATCTTAACGAACAAAATAAATGCAGGGTAAACAGAAGGCAGTAATTTGATTAACTAAAATGCAAATGTGTTTACTGTTTGTACACGAAATTGCGGATAGATAAAATAAAAATATATAAAATGTATTAAACTATTCACAAGTGTTAAGATAATATCTTAACCCAAATAAAATAAATAATGCAAACACGATCAAAGATCAAAGTTTCGTACAGATTTCGTTTTATAGACATACCTACTTACTCACAAACCATACATTTTTTGAAAATTTGGCAGCGCTTATATTTCATAACAGTGTTTCCCAACCTTTTAAGAATTGCAGCCCTTAACTATAAATTACTGAAATCAGCTGCACACTAAATTTATTTGGCGCTATTTTTTTTTACACATAGCCTTGTCATTTGTTTAATACAGTTTTTCGACCACACGCCACTGCAGTTTTGCACTGTTTGTAATGAAAAAAAAAATTAAAGAATGCAAAATAAGAAATATAAATGAACACATAAATCCGTGGTAAGATTGGAAAAACAGCATTAGAACATGAGTTGCGTGTTAATTTTTGAAAGCAGGATTCACAAAAAGAAAAGCTTTTTACTGAGGATTTATTTTAATATTTATATTTTTTATTGCCATATTCAAATAAATGAACCAGAATATTCTAAATACTTGATTAATGTGTGATTTTATTTTATAAATTACAAATATTCTTGTATGTTGAATAGATATTCTTGTGACAATAAATGTTTATAAATATTGTTCTGATTATGAAATTTGTGACCTCATAAAAGTACAATGACGTAAATTTTTATTGAGAAAATATTTTTTCAAACAATCGAAAATGTCCTCAACACGGAAGCAGGAAGTAAACAGTGACTGGACACAAAATTCAACGTTCTAAAAACTAAACAATCAAACATTTATACATTGTAATTATTTAAACAATTTCTGGAGGATATGAAACATTTACAACACAGCTATAGAAATAAGGATAGTAAAAAATCATGATTATCATATTTTGATAAAATGTGTTATTTTAGTAATTGTATTATTATTTCAATAAAAACAAAGTTAAGTGAAAATTTGTTGACAAAATACACTTAACTAAATACCAACATTAAATATCAACCATATTTCCAAAAGTTTTTATTGCATAAAAACATTTGGACAAAATATTATTATTAAATTCATCGAGGTACTGAAACTCTTACATTAAATTTTTAAATTATGATTTTAAGTCATTCTATTTAACAAACATTTTTAATCATTTTGATAATTATTACATTTCAGTGTTTTTAACTGAAATTCATTTTGGTAGAAATTATTTGACTACTATTAGTATTTTGAATTTGACAGAAGTTACATTTACAGAGCTAATTACGAAGAAAAGCATCTCATTAAAATATTATATGACAATACTGAAGTTTATTTCATTTAGTTATAAGAATAAAAAAAACCTTTATCGAGGATTTAAATAATATATCCTATTTTGGTAAGACAACTAACCATTTTGGCTGATTTCTAAGGAACTCTGTATTATGTCATTAAAAATATTTTATTAATAAAAACGTTTGTTCGAAACTATTAGTTGGTACCTAAGGTATTTACGTAAGCTATAAAATACTTATCAGCAATATCTTAAATATAATAGTGGCAATAAAAATGTATGCTACAAACAAGATTATTATTTTGATCTCTTATAAGACTAACATAAAACGTATTTTAAGCATTAAAAACCGTTGTGCTCTGTTGTTAAAATATAGTATTTAAATATTCCGACTTAAATGCATTACTTAGTGTTTTAATTGTTACATACATTTTCAATTCATTCATATTTTATTAATATTGTCTGAAACAAAGTTAAAACTTTATTTATTTTAAAATCACAATGTCTACGAAAAAAAAATATTGGTTGACTTAATGAGCACATTATTTTTTGTAGTAAATAACTATTTGTAATTTTGTATGAGAATCACTTTCCTACAAAACAATTTTTTTTTTGATTCGAACGTTTTTGATGTAACATCTGAATACGGAACGGAGGCAGATGAATGGAAATGTGTCACAAAGATGGCGGACCCAAGTTTAGCAACTTAAACCCTTATGTAGTAACTTTCATAAACATTATGGAACATACGAAACGTATTGGTGTGCCAAACTAAAATTTTATAATAGTAAAACTATCATTTAATACGTTATGTTATAATTTGTAGTCATAAAAAGAAATGATGAGAACTTAAAATACGAAATACAATTTTGATAATCTTTAATTATTAACATAGCAACGTTTGTCATACTATAGAGAGACAATAAATTCCTAAACTAAATTCATTCGACTCCATATTGAATGAAATAATTTCGTAGTTATATTTTTACTGTTAATTTTTAAATATTTAATCAGCTAAATAAGGTTAAGGTTTGTTTTAAAGGAAGTTTTTACTGACTGATAGCTGTCGTTTAAGTAAAAACAAATGTACATACAGTACATAGTCATAGCCCCGGCTTCCACGCTGATGAGTGATGGGCGTGCACTAAGAAACATTTTTATCTTTTCTCCCTAAAATGAATACTTTTCGTATATTTATTACGCTCGGCAATATTTTTAAGAATTATACGTTAAATTTAGTGTAGGCTATGAGTTTTGTATTATAATTTATTTGCAACATGAGAACAGTTCGTTACCGAGGTTAGATTTGTTCATATCCCTGGCGAGTACTGAAATAATCTCTCACTTATTTTTTTTTATTATTTCCAGGCTGGGGGGGGGGGGGGAGGGGGAGGGGCTATTTACTAACTTTCGCAAGTTAACAACACTAGCTTTAACTTTCATCTTCTCTTAGGAACATTGGCCATAACTTGGTATTCCATAACCACTGTGTTTAACGAAATGAAACTTAAGGTCAAAGTACATGGCAACACAGCATTTTGGCCTCATCTGGTTGAGTTAAGGACACCTTCGACCGAGTGTGTCACCCCCCCCCCCCCCCCCCCGGGACTTTCAGACACTGTATCCCAGTGACGTGAATAAGATACACGAGATCTTGTGTCTTTTAAAGTGAAAAATTCTGGATATTTTGCAGAAACAACTTAAAAATGGCACGGGACAGCACGACCAAGAACCTCTTGAAGTACCTATCGCTCAAAGAGGCGGAAGCAAGGGAAGATGCCCTGCCGAGTGCAACCGACAGCAGAAGGAGGTGAGACGTCTCAGTGACGGCTCATTTGAGGCGCGAGACTTCACTTCAGGAGACGAACACGAGACTAGTAGAGTTGTCTAGGCTTGACGTCACATTCCAGCCTCTAGTAGTGATCGTAGGACATGCAATATCCTCCACGAAAAAGAACTAGCTTCCATGTTGCAGTGTGGTTTGTCATAGACACGTATGTTTCGGGGTTTTTGGTACAAGTTGCATATCTGTTAATACTCAGCATTTCAATAGCGGTAACTTGTACACCACAGTGGATGTTAATGATTAAAGTTGAGACTAGCTGTCAGTGAATGATTTTTTTATGAGGTTAATGCATTAGAATGTTATGTGATCTGGAAGTAAAGGTGTCTTGCTATTTTTATGTCATTTTTTTTGTGGAATACCTTTAAATATTTTTACTTGCATCCAAAATATTCTCTGGGTGAAAAAAAATATATACTTGATATGTGTCATATTTTTTCCTGACGCACAGTTGTTTTGTTACTGAATAACTCTGCAATTTTTATGTTTTATGAGCTTATTGAACATTACTTTAAGCACTGTTAAGAGTTAGTTTCTTGTTTGTACGTAGTGATTTTTGATGAAATTATGAAAAAATGTTAACAATGTTTCCCCATTGATGTGTCATCACTTGTAAAACATTTTTTGGTTAATGTCAGTAAACATTTCTGTAAAATTTTAATCGAGTTGGTGGAGATATTTGCATGTAGTTTGATTCGGATTTAATATTTACTTAATATTCAGTCAACCTGTGATGAATTTCTTAAAATTCTTACTTGTACATGATTTGGTCTTTTGAATGATAAATAAATATAAATATAAATATAATAATATAAATATAAATTTATGGTTCCAGATCAAATAATATGGAAGAAGAAACGGATCTGATTCGTATCATTATAAATGTATTTATATACCTATTTGTGCGAATTGTAAGCACCATTAAAATTTAATTTTTTTACATGCTAGTAAATTCTAGTGTTGTTTTGAATACATGAAAACAAGAAAGTTAGTCAATTTAGATTCTCAGATATTTCAAAATTCGGTTTAATACTTCTAATTTATTGCAAACTTTTTATAGTGTGAAATAAAACTCATCTTTGGCATTTGTATTTCAATACTAGATTTAGTTAACATGATAGCATGTCTAGTGTCTTACACCAAATTGTAATATGGAAATTACGGACGGGAATTGGAAGTTTTATGACACTTTTAACGAGACAAAAAGGCTTTTCACTTAATTTTAACAATGTACTTCTTTAACAAAATTGTCTGCAAGATACTCTTCTTGATTAAATTTTGTTGATGTAAGATACATAAGAGCTTACAAGATTCATTTGTAATTTTGCGAAATAAAATTATTAAATTTTGATTACTTATCAGAATTTTTTTCTTATTGCGTTGTGGTGTATTCAAGAACCATAATATGTGATTCTTCCTGGACGTGGCATGGTCCAGGTTGTGTGAAGTGTAGTGTCTCTGCGAATAAATTAACTTCACCACCGTATTAATAACAATTTTCAGTTACGTAGCGTAGCAAAATATTGGTTTTGTTAATATTTATTTGGTGAAAGTATTCAAAGTACATACTCTTCAGAGGATTTTCATGTTACAGAATGAGCATATGTTGAATGGAAGTTTTAAAAAAAATGCAGCAAACATTGTTTGGAATGCCATTAACTATTTCCAAAGCTATCCGATACGAGAATAGACTGTTACAGACGCCATGCTAGGCTGTTAAGGCCACCATACAGCTGTGAAGAGACATCAGGACAGAAATTTTAAGAATACCATAGCGTATTGTCGGAGCCACCATACAGTTCAGTAACACCATCAGAAAGATTGTTATGAATACTTTATGTTATTGTACTGACTACCCTTAAGTTTAGTAGAGGTATCAGAACAGACTGCTAGGAACACCATCCTGTATGGCTGAATCCACCGTACAGCTGAGAAATGCCGACGGAACAATCTGTTAGGACCGCCACGCCCTATTGTCGAAGCTACCCTGCCACTCAGCCAAGGCGACAGAACACATCGTTCGGATTACCGCAGTGTATTGCTGGGTGCACTGTCTGCTCTGTGGAACTGCAGGATATATGTTACACTGGATTGTAATCGGAACGCTGCTCGTTTGTGACCACAACATTCTATTCTGTAGAACGTAGTGACATCACTGAGTAGAGAAGCGCCGTCCTTCGCTGTGTGTTCTGTTGTAATTTCAACAATGTCCGTAGGGTAGTCAGAACCAGACATGCTGTTGTCCTTGGGGTTAGTGGATATAGTTTTTCCCCACGACCCTCCCAGCGGCCAGGCTGATCAGGTCTGTCCTGAGCTCTGCCGCCTGGACCAGCGCACAGTGAGGCCCGCCGGTCGTAAAGCCCTTCAGCTCGCCGGCTCGCTATTGGTCCGTGTCCCCGCGTGTAACAGCCGCTCGGAGACCCTCCCTGCTTCGTGAAATCATGCGCCCTTTTACCCGTAATTTACCCCTCCCCCTCCCCCCAATCTCTCAACAAACCCCACCGGGAGGCCAATTTCATGTTTCCGCCGGGTCATGATCCAGACAGGACTATTAGCGTGATCGCGCCGCTATTACCTCGTGCTGATGGTTAGCGCGGTCCGCGCGCAACAAGCGCCCAACTCCGCCCCCCTGCGCGTTGCGCCCTTCTCGCGCGGAGCGTGGCAGGGCGGTCGCAAGGTCGCCGCGCGAGCTCCCGCCGAGCGCATCCTCGCCCTTACGGCCTGCCGGGGTTTCTGCGCTCTTAGGAGTTACAGCAAGCTTACTGACTCTTCAAACAAGACTTTATCTCAAATAAACCAAGAGTTCTTCGTGATTTCTGATGACTGCTGTTCGTGGAAATGACACCGTATTTCGACTTCCGAGGCTTGTTTTGAGAGTAAAACCACACGTGAAAATTTTGGAATGTTTTTTTTTTCCCAGGAATATTAACAAGGTTTGGAAAGTTTTGATAATAAGCCAAGAATATTGTAGTAGATTAATGTTTAAAGTAGGTACCTAAGTGAACTAGTAGCTGTAAATTTACGAAGATCCATTGGTAGTTTGTAACCAACGTTCTTCGAAAATGTAAGGTGAACATTTTTAACAGTGTAAGGGCTGCTGTAAAATTAGACTGGGCTCAAAATAAAATATAAAAAAGCGCCTATGCACTTAGCAGGTCGTGCACACGATCTGTGCAAAATCGGTTCACAATTAATATTTTACTGTCAATTTTAGCCAATGATATGTAGCGATATATCCAACATATGTTGGCAGTGTTATTAAGTAACAATTAATTAGTCAATTTGTGAACACTTTTTTTCAACATACAGTAGGTCTTAAATAAATTTATTTCAGTAGCGTTAAATATTTTTTTAAACATTTTTTGAAATTATACTACTTTACGCAAGTTATGAAAAAATTATGAAAGTGAATTTTTACGATGCGCGCGCACCATGCAACGAAATTTTTACAGGATGAAAAAAAAGCCTACATAAAAATAAAAATTATAGATATCTGTGCTTTTAAGTATTATACGTTATGATTGATATTGAATACTGGTCCATGTAACTAAAAACAGTAATTTATTTTGAATATTAATTAATAAATTGTGTTTATAAACTTTTTCAAGTGTTTTTATACAAGCGAGATTATGTTCCCGTATGATAACTTTATTGTATTATGAATTATTACATTTTTATTTAATAAATAATTTAAATGAATCGGTTTAAATAAACATTCTGCATATTTATTGATTTTTATTATAAATAAAATTCTCTCTATATTATTTTAGTAAATTAAATGATTAATTTTATACACGTGTTTATACTAATTTTGAATTCTGAGCATTCATTTAATTTTTTCTCATTGAATTTATACTTTAACAACCGTGTTTATAATACCACTTTAATCATTTTATTTATTCATAGTGATTTTTTAAAAAAATTGCATTTTTTTTTTTTCAAACAGGAATTACCTGAGCATTGTAATATCGCGACAATTTCTTGCCACAAAATGATTGTGTAATATAAACAGTTCTCAAGTCCCACCAAAATGGCACCCTTCTTTCTGTTGAGCCATGCAGCTGTTACTATAATAAAGTATACTCATTTCCCTGCTCTGCGCATGCGCTGTTGTGGATCAGCAGGCTGGAGAACATGGCGGTCACATCTTGTGCGTGCAGCTTGCTGGTACTGCAGCCTTAGATGCACATAAGTCAGGCATAATGGCATAGAATTGAAATACGCCGGGTTAAGGTTCCCCTATCCAACCCGTCCATAAGGGCGACGAGGTGCCGGGCGCGCGCGGGACTGTCGCCCTTGTGGCTGCCGACTCAGGCGCCACGCGACGCCTCGTTTGTGAGGGTCCTTGGTTCGATGCCAGCCGGCGTGGTTCGGAGTCCAGTGTACAGTAAAAAATATTTTCCTACGTAACAAATCTTTATTTCATGCGCAAGAATAATCTCTCCAAACACACTCGAGACTGGACAGCTCTATGCCAACAACACAGGCGAGAATGCGGAGAATAACCTAGCGGCAACAGGCGTAACTACAAAAATTTTAATAGAAAAATTGTTAAAAGATATATAAATATATAATTTAGAACGTAACGTTAGTAATTTTTTTTAAATTTGAAACACTGAAGTTATATTTTTTGTCCACAAATCTGTGTAATGATTAAAACATGTTTTCCAAAGAGAAAATAAAGTTATTTTTGTTGTCATAATGTTGGTACCAAGCGTATTAAACAGATACGTGGTTCGTACTGGGTACACCGCCTGCCATCTGTCGGACCGACGCGACAACAACGCCAGGTTCTCACGCAGAAATATTGGTGCTGCGCAGTGATAGTCTCTGGTATATTCCTTCCTTCATGTTGATGGGAGAAATAAAATACAAAGGAAAGGTGGCATTTCTGCAAAGGAGTATGTAAGCCCTGCATGCGATGTTTTGTAATGTTGCAGTGAAGGAGAGGCGCTCCCACAAGGACGGCGCTGCTTGATTTTCACAATTGTTTATTTTCTGGTGTTCACTGGGAACACAGGATTGCCAAGGGGGTGTTTACCTGAACACTAAAAATATTTTTCGGTGCCTACACATAGGGAGAAAAGTAATTACAAGACCCGGAGGGGAAAAATACTACTCAGTAACTACAAGCATCAACTCCAGAGGGCTAACATAGACCTATAGTAACATGCTGGCTTTGGCTGGCAATAGTCACAGAAAATAGATCGGAATTAATATTAACTGCCATCTATCTGGAGTGGGCGCAACTTCCAGGGTCCATTGACCACGGTGTGAGCGTTTACGAAATTCTGTATTAAAACAAAAAAAAAAATTGTAGTACTACTGTTACTATTTCTGTAATTGTAAAGAATGCACAGTTTTACAAAACAAAATTGTAACTCTAAAAATATTTGTACTTTTACAAGACATACTTCAGTTCCAACTGTGTGGATATCAAAATGGACCTCTATCCACCCGGGTCTCTGTGTGAAAGTGAGGAGTGACACCCTACATTTACATTTCCCATGAATCCTGTGGGTTGTCAGTTGGCAGCACTGCGCTCCCTCGTGGTACACGACCTGCTGGTTCGACAATCTCCCACTAGGGGCGTGCTGTCTTCCCCCCATTCCCGACAGGGGATAATCATCCCTCATCGCGACCTCTCTTCGACACCTGCTGGCGCTTCCTGTCTTCCCGGCTACAGGAAGTCTCCGCCCTACCGACGGCGACTATCGCCAACTATACCGACTATTCTACTATCCTGTACATGGTGGAACAGATGTCCACACACAGAATTCAAAAACGGGGTGGTTCCGTGCAGATGTGGCTTCCAGCACGCAATGGGCAATCGTGTTGCTCGAAGTGCTCTACGGAAAGATTTGGAAATTTGTGCGAAATCATTGTTGCAAGAGCTACTACGCGAAATTTCTAAAATAGAATAGAAGGGAGAGAATGCCACCTGTTCCACGTCCCTGTTTCTGTAATGTTCACTTTTAATGTCTCGCGGTACAATTCTGCAAATTCTGACCAGCTCGTGGTCTTTAGTAAACCGAGCTAGCTCGCCAGCTGTCCTAGACACGCAGGTAGAGTGCAGGTGTTAGCGAGCTACTGTCCCTGAAGACTCTACCAGCTGCTAGCTTCAGTACTGCCCCATTTGTCCACACGAGGAGAGGTGGCGTCACCTCTCTTACTTGCCCTAGCTGCTATCCCGTTCATTCTACAGGTTTAATCGCTCATTCAGGGACAACTGTGCAGCCTGTGCCATTGCAAAGCGTTTGTGTATTGAGGGGAGGAAAATGAGAGACAAATACATTTATCCCTAATTCCCTACTAATATTATAAGTGCGAAAGTGTGTTTGTCTGTTTGAATTTTGTTTTCACACAGAAACGAAGCAACGAATCGACATAATTGTTTTTCATAAAGATAGTTCATGGGCAGGAGAATGACATAGACTACATATTATTATGAAACTCCATCGCTAAGGGAGTGAAAAAGGGATACATTATGTTTTATAATAGTAAAGCATAGTAGGTAGGTCATAGATACACAAGCAGAATGATTGTGTCATTTTTATTTGTCCACCATACGGTCATACAGTAAGGTCTAACAACTTCCTATCCTTCTCCTTGGCAAAACCCATCCGCTTAGTGAATATCGCGGCTGCTGGGGAACTAAAGGCGCTAACAACAGTTTAGTTTAGAACTTCGTCAATAGATGGCGTTGCCTTGAATTTATACGCTCTATCGTTTGATGCGTCCGTCACGTCTTGTCTAGTGGTTATCTGCCTTTTCACGAAATGAAGCTGAAGATTGGCGTCCCGGTTTTGCTGATGCGTAGCCTTGATGCACCGAGATTGTGCAATCAATGGGACTTTTAAATAAAAATTTCCGATTTTTTCAAGTGTACGTCCTACAGATTTGAAACTCATTTTTTTGATGTTCCTTATATTAATATGTGTTTATCCCGGGCAATGCCGGGTACTTCAACTAGTACTGTACAATTATGTCTATAATTACGTGAAAATGTGTCGCGATTGGTCGAGCTTCTTTCAAGTTCACATCTACTGACGGCACACCAATCGCAACAATTTTGTGCGGATGCGAAAGCGTACTGAATGTCCCGGCCAATCATGACAAATCTTCTCTTGCAGACGGCATACAACGACAAGGAAGAAACTTCTGCTGCTGCGGATATATTTTTATTGCTGTCTGGCGACCGAACCGATATATTTTTTTCCCCACTTTCAACAGACAATCCTACAAGAAAGTAATAATGGGAAATGGTTCACAATATGATTGCTTCCAGGCTATCCGAGACTCAGGCAGTTCGCGCTACCGGGCGACGTGCAAGGCAAGATCCGTAAACAGTTCCAGGGACGCGGGGTCAGGGGGGTCAGGGGGGGATCCGGCCCGGATGATTTATGCGATCCGGAGGGGCGGCGGCCCGGGCAACGCAGCGATTGGCCTAGGGACCTGATTGCGCCGGTGAAGGCTCGGCCAATGAGGTCCCGGTGAATAATGAACGTTGTTGTAACAGTGGGCCGTAATACGGGGTTAGCAGCCCTACACCCCCCTCCACCCCCCGCGCTGCCAGGCGGAGCGGCCCCTGTGTTTTTACTCCGGTAATGAATGCTGCCGGCGACCGAGAATAGTTCCCCCCCCCCCCCCTCCAAACCCCCTCAGCACAACTGGGTTGCCTGAGAATTCCCTTTCCCCCTCACTCCTTCTTTTTTTTTGCTTTAATGTCTTTTCGGCGGCGGTGAAATACCATCTCGCCGGTGTTATTCACTGGCCGGAGTCACGCCACATTCCGGCCTCGTGTCCCTGGAGCCCGCCTCTGTCAGACAACACGAGACCCCCTGGTGGCCTGCAAGCACCTGTGTACTCCCGCGCGAGACCGGCTAGACTGCAACCGCTGCTTCAGTCCTGAACGACTCTGGGCCGATGAATAGGGGCAGGAATTTTTCGCGAATAAATCTGAACGCCTATTAGACGGCAACAAGTTATACCCACACCAGCGGTTTCTTCCTTGTGATTGGCGGACGTCTGCGAGAGAAGTCGTTGCCCTATTTGACCTGAGCCACTCAGGACGTGTTTGACTCGCTGTGATTGGTGTCGTAACAATCGATATTGACATGAAAGATACTCACCCAATCACGAGACACAGACGATACTACAGTGTTTTAACTTTCAGCTAGTCTCGGAATCTTTTCTCGAAATATACATGGCCATACCGATGACAAACCTGTTCCGAGTCAGCAGCCAATGAGCAGTGCTTGTGGAGTAATGGAGTCTAGCCTGTATTGCGAGGAACTACACAAGCGAGTGTGAGCAGGACTGTGCAGTCTAGCCTGTCGGGCGAATACCTCGCGGAATATCTTTTACTAACGGATTTAGAGGGCTACTAAATGACAATCATTCTAATACCTATAAATATATCTAAGATTAATAAGCAGAACAAAAAAAAAGAACTGTTATAAAGCTGAAAATATTTGAAATAATATGCCAGAAACTTGTGCAACTTTTCGCTTTAAACGGTTTTACTCAAAACTCTTCCATGTGTCGATAAGAAGAGAATCTACCGTACTTTCCAGGGAAGTGTTTATTTCTACACTGTTAAAAATTGTTACCTTTTATTTACGATGTACGCTGGTTACAAATTATCCAGCGATCTTCGTAGATTTACAGACACTGTGTTGACTTACTTTGAACATGAATCCAAAAGACTATTCTTGGTAGCCTATATTAACAACACATAAAAAAAATCCTTTCGGCACAGCCTACAGGCGTAGGTAGATTACGAAGTACCTATTTATTCTGGAAATATTTGGGAAACTTCTGGAAAATTTTAAGAACTTAATGTACGCAAGATATTTATGTTCTCCCATATTACATAATTATCGATTTAATATTTGTCAATTTTCATTCCTGCGAAAATATTACGAATATTTTTAACTAAAAGTATTCAGCATTTAATAGTTTACAATGCAGCATTGAATAGCTTAGGACGTATTTCATATTATATGCCAACAAAGGTATTTTTTTCCTTCAAACACTATTTTTCATCCCTTGCAATAATACCGTTATCGTATAAAAATTTTCTTTCCATCAAGGTTTAAGATAAAATTTAGATGGTTTAAAATAAATTCAAACGAAACTGATGCTAAAAAAGTTTTGAATTTTTTTTAAATTTCAACCCATGTTTTTACATTAATAATTCGTTTCATCAAAAACTGTTTCAGCCAAAGTATTAGATGAAAATTATAAGTTTTCCACACAAATTTTACCGATTTGATAGTGTGCGTACTAAGGAAGTTAGGAATTTTTTGTTATTCAAACCCTGTTTATTCCACCCCTAACAAGTCATGGTAGGTCAATAAAAAATTATTTCAGACAAAGTTGTAGATAATAATTCAAGGTGTACATGGTACGGAAGTTATGAATTTTTAAGAAAATTTTCAACCCAGCAGCAATGGCTCTTGTTATCAAAAATTGTTTCATACAAAAGTTTTAAATACAATTTATAAGATTTTCAAACAATTTGAACGGATTCGATTGTGTTCTTACTAAGGAAGTTATATACTTATATATTACTTCCAACTCTTGTTTTATCCACCCCTTTCAGTTATGGTTTGTCGTATGGAAAATAATTTCGGACGAAATTTGTAGATACAAATATTTTTAGGTTTTACAATAGAAATGAAAATATTTAATAGAGTAAAAGGAACGGATTTTATGATTTTTTTTAAATTCCACCCTTTTTTTACTCACGCAATGATTTGTCTTATCAAAAACTATTTACGACTGACTAAGTTTTAGATTAAAATGATAAGATTTATAAATAATTCGAATGGATTTAATAGTGTATCTACTAAGGGAGTTATTTCAACCCTTGTTTTTCCACTCCTTGCAGTAATAGTTCATCTCATTAAAAAGTGTTTCAGCCATAAGTTTTAGTTATTGTTTAGGATTTTTACAATAAATTATAACGATATAGACTCCATACTCACAAAGGAGTTATGATTTTGTTTGTCCTTCAAACTTGGTTATTTACGCCCCTTGCAGTAAAGATTGGTCGAATCAAAATTTATTTTAGGCAAAAACTTTTGATAATATTTAGAATGTAGGCCTATAAAGAAATAAGAATGGAGAGTACACATATAATAAAAATAATGATTGATTAAAATTTCAATATGAGTTGTTTCCATACCTTGGTCGTATAAGAATAAATTTCAGGCGAAAGTTGTTAATAATTTTATAACAGATTTGATAGGGTGCCCACTATGGGTCTTAGGAATTATTCTGTCCTTCAACCCCTGTTTATTCCATCTCTTGCAAAAAAGATTGGTCACATAAAAAATTATTTCAGACGAAAGTTTTAGACAATTTTTAATTGTTTATAAAATTAAAAATAATGGTTTTGAGGTAAATAAAAAGAAATATTGCGATTTTTTATTCCTACCATTGGTAGGAATGGTTCGTCTTATGAAAAATTATTTCAGACAAAAGTTTAAGATGACGCACATAATATTTACAAACAATTTGAACGGATTTTACTGAAGGAGTTATAAATTGTTTTGGCCTCCAACCCCTGTCCCCCCAACCTTTTTTTGTAGTTATAATTAGTCGTATGAGAATTTTATTTTTACGGAAAAAAAATTGAAGTACACTAACAAGATATGATAAATTCATACGGATGCGATATTTGTCACATTAGGTATTTATAACAATTTTTTTCATTACTCCCCATTTCCACCCCTTTGATCAGATTTCGCCCCTTAACGAACTCGGTCAAGATTTTCCATTTATTTATTTTATGTATGAGTTTGGAAGTCATTTGTGAAAAATTACGTTGTTTTTGTGATATATGGGCTATGAAACGAAAAACGAAGTAAATATTTTCCGGAAATCGCACCATGGTAACGGCTACAATAGGTATAGTCTTTCTTCATAATCCACCTAAAAATGTTCGTTAAGAAAAAAATATATTTTTTTTTACACGGATGATAAATATTGTTGTAGCATAACAAGAAAAACCTAATAGTTATGGTCTACTATCACCAATACATTTGCATTGAGAACCAAGTTTATACAGTATCGGTAAATTTTTCATATATTAAATAATGAGACTTCAATAGCCTACTAACTTATTGAAATTAAGCATTCATTTTAAGCATTCTACTTAATGTACTGTACCTAATATGTACTCTGCTATACTCACACTTTTATGACAGGAATACCTATTCTGTAAAATATTTTTCCAAAGAAATTCTTTGTAACGACACGAAATATTATTTACGGTTTATTATTTGGTGTAGTTGGCCAATTGGTTGTTTTGTTTTTAGTAAATATTTTAATTTTAAAATGGCTATAGAGAACCGCAAATGACGCGGGTTCAATGGCTTGTAGGAGAGACTCCATAACAATGTGTTTAATATAATATACATAGCTTCAGTCAAAAGTTTATTAGCTACTGTCTTCATAAAAAGCCGACTGGTTTTGCCTGATGTTTAACGTAATTCGGTCTGCAAATTAACATTAGTTTGTTGATTGGCCCGCCTGCTAAGTTGCGACTCTATGCCTCCGTAGCCGAAAGCGTTTCGTGGACATCTGCAAAGTGACGACTCTATGTTTCGGCAGGAAAAAGGTTTAGTGCACGTCTTTAATGTGACGACTCTATGACTTGGCAAGGAAAATGTTTCGTGCACGTCTGTGATGTGACGACTCTATGTCTCGGCAGGGAAAGAGTTTCGTGCACGTCTGTGATGTGACGACTCTACGTCTCGGCAGGCGAAATACACCCCCGAGCCCGCACGCAGTTTGATTCGGTTCTTTTTTTTTTTTTTATACCCGCGCAGTCTTTAATTTGGTTGGCAGTCGCCAAACGATTACATTTCCAAATCTCCCCTCGCCGCAATCTTCATTCCCGTTTATGGCATCCCGTAATTTCTGTCATTTCCTCGCCAAGCGACTCCGGACAGCATAGAGTCGAGTCGGGGCGGACGGTAATCACTTTAATGATACCTCCGCAAGTCCGCCACTCGCAGTCCCTCGTCTTCTGCCCCGTCTTTTTAGCTCTATTTATTCCGAACACAGGAAGAACAGACCTCACATCGGCTAAATGAGTTTTCGTGACAGCGCTCATGCTTTTATCTTCCTTCTTCTTCGTTTTTCATTTTTTTTTTCTCTCTTCAATTTTATTTTTCCTGTGGGAAGTCTGTAGCCCCGACGGCGGCTGAGAGGCAGTATGGATTTTGAACCATCGCGACACGAAGTTGTTCCCTTCCTAGGCACAGACGCATTTAAGGGGTGGATTCTTAAATAAATTGGCTTACATATGTTAGTATTGTCGTCGGTGATTTAAAGTAACAACTTTACATACCTAAGTATAGTAAATAGTTATAATTTTTGAAGTTACATGTACATTTTTAGGCGCGTTGTTTTGAAAATAAAAATGATGAGAGTGAATTATTATGATGCGCGTGAACCATGCAACAAAATTTTCACGCGATTAAAATATGGCTACATATAAAAACTAAAAAAAAAATCAGTATGTGCCTTAAAATAATATTTTAGTGATTAATTTTGGATACTGGTCCATATAAATTTAAAAAAATATTTTGTTACCAAGCCCAGTAACTGGGTGGGGTTCCTTAAACCTCAAAATAACAGAGTACGCTCTATGTACAAGCACACGTTTATTCATCAATAAACAGAGGAGGCAGTATCACACAAAATATAAAATTAAACTCTTTCTCACATAAATTTCTTATCGTTTTGACTGTTTCCATTAGCTTGTGCATAAGGATATGTCCAAAATAATATAATAATATAACATCAGGATATGTCCAAAATACTGTAAAAAAGATCGAAACATTAACTTATCGGTTACACTATCGTAATATAATCAAACATTATATCCCTGCACTTAACTGCTGTGCAGCGAAATCATTTGCAAATTTAATATCAATACTATGCAGTAACAGCTGATAATTTTCAAAGATACCATCTGCACAGCATTAACATTATCATATATCCAAAAAAAAAATTAAGAAGTAGAATCCACCTAGAAAATCTATAAAGGACCACAAATGAAGCTATCGAAACCCACAAAAAACAATAATTTACAAGTTACGTTTTACCAAATATGTACAATTAACAGTTTTACACTGCATGACTATGCAAATACTTTAAATAATTAATCCTAGTAACATTTAAGCTAAGAACATAGTTTGTGAAAGCACAACATATAGATGCCCTTCAATGCACCCGCCTATGACTGTACTGCAATGACTCCTCAGGTAGTCAAAGAAAAGGCCGGTTCACCCTCCTCCTACCCTCCAAAATCTGTGCCCTTTCAGGGTAGTTTGGGAGTCAACTTACAGTTCTGCATAATCCAGAGTCCATCACTTGATGTAAGCTTTTGTACATACGCCATTGCTAAGCGCATGTATGTCTTAGTACATTTTTCTTTGTTTTTCTTTGTTTGTTGACCATATTCCTGTTATGGAATATGATGTGGTGTTTATATCCTGTTGACAACAGCAATTTTTTTGCTTAATTAGTTGTCTTTTGGGCATTTTTTAGTTTTCTTCTACAGACATACATGTGCTTAGCAATGGCGTATGTCCGAAAGCTTACATCAAGTAATGCACTCCCATTGCACAAATCTTTCAAAGATAATACCAGAGTCCACCACCTGGACCCAGCAGGCTTGGGGAACAGGGCCCCTCCAGTCTGCCAAACTCGCGGACCGAACTCCCCAAGCAGAGTCTCGGAAACTGTAAGGGCGAGAGGATCAGCGCCGCTCGCCGGCGGCTAGCAGCGACTAGCGCCGCTCGCCGGCGGCTAGCAGCGACTAGCGCCGCTCGCCGGCGGCTAGCAGCGACTAGCGCCGCTCGCCGGCGGCTAGCAGCGACTAGCGCCGCTCGCCGGCGGCTAGCAGCGACTAGCGCCGCTCGCCGGCGGCTAGCAGCGACTAGCGCCGCTCGCCGGCGGCTAGCAGCGACTAGCGCCGCTCGCCGGCGGCTAGCAGCGACTAGCGCCGCTCGCCGGCGGCTAGCAGCGACTAGCGCCGCTCGCCGGCGGCTAGCAGCGACTAGCGCCACTCGCCGGCGGCTAGCAGCGACTAGCGCCACTCGCCGGCGGCTAGCAGCGACTAGCGCCACTCGCCGGCGGCTAGCAGCGACTAGCGCCACATAAAACCTATTTCAATACAGTTTCCACTTTGGCAGCTATATTGAAAACAGAATGTCTTAAGACCCAATCACAAAGCATAATACTGCTTTACGAGTATCTAATTGTTATTGAATTCAATACCTTAAATGAAACGTGACGTCAATAAAACGTCATGACTACGGCCATATTGTATTCAAATGATCGATTCCTTAAAATATTTTTGTTTCGGACATGTGGTGGCATCTTCTCGAGTGCGATTTTCCCGTTTTCGCGGCAGTTATGTGTCACGAAAAAAAAAAATCTCATTAGTTTGGAGAAATAATTTCAAGCCACTTTCATTAAAATAAATGTAAACAACAAACTAAAATAACTAAATATAGTATAATGATTACTTTTTAATTGCCAAAACCTGTTTCATAGTAGTCTGGCACTAGGAAAATAATTTAAATATTAATTAAAATTAACTTTCTAAAGAAAATTAGCGTGTTTTCAATAAAAAAAAAAAGTAAACTAAAACAGGTCAAATTAGTCAGGCTTAGTTGAATGGTGCTACGGGGCCCACCCCTAGCCACCTAGAGGTGCATAGGCCTATGTCGGTGAGGCGGGATGATAAGTGCGACGCTCGCTGGTGCTTCCAGCGCGGAGTCGCCTCTAAGCGCAAGGCTGTGAACCGGCGAGCAGTCTTCTCTTCCGTGAGATATGAGCGGTAACCATAACATTACATAGCGGGGAAATGAAGATGAAGTTTTAATGCAAATCCCTGGAGAGTTTTCAAGCATCTGTACCGGTCAGGGGCGTAGCCAGGGGGGGGGGGGGGGGTGGTTAGGGGTTCAACCCCCTCCCCCCCTTAGGACCAAATATTTAATTAATTTCTTATTCATCACTCAAACAAATTTCATATTAAAATTAATAAAAATTTTATCATTACAATATTTAAATTTAAGTACCGAAAACTGCTAAAATATCACTATTGTACACCTTAAAATCCAATTTTCCCGGGGGAGGACCCCGGACCCCCCGCTTTAATACGGGGGGGGGGGGGGGGGGGGCCATGCTTCTTACAACCCCCCATACACAAATCCTGGCTACGCCACTGGTACCGGTTGTTTAATGCCTAAATATATATATTTTTTTGACGTGATAACGTCTTATAAATCGATGAACGCCGGCTGCACGCACGAAAAATTGTCACGTTCCGCCTGCGCCGAGCGTGCAAGAACCGGCCAACCACCATGCGAGAAAATCTTTATAATATCAAACAGGTTATGGCGGGCTTTTAAATTAATTGTTCGTGATTATATTTAAAAAAAATTATTTAAATTATAATTTAAAAAAAAACTGTAAATAATATTTGAAAATTAAAAAAAAGTACGCAAATTTTTCATCAATGTTTTCTTATGACGTTATCACGTAAAATAATCGTCCGTAAACCGACTTTACAGACAACCCTCTTTTTTTTTAAACGAGTTTCAGCAGTTTCCACTCTCCTGAAAGTACAGTTTGAGTGGATACGGTAACAGAACCACTCACACACAGACTCCACTCGGAAATCAGGAGGAGTTTGTTTCTGGAGCTCTGCGTGAACAGTCAAGGCTGGAGGCTGACGGAGCGAGGTCGTCATCAGGCCTGTGACGTCATCCTCCCCCGCGGCTGATGGCCGGCGCGTGACGTCACGTGGCCGCCATGTTGGCGCTGGTGGCGCTGCCAAGCGGCCATCTCGGCAACCCGGGGCGGGGCCGGACCGCCATTTCATTCCTCGGGCGGCGCGATTATGCCCGGGATGACGTCTTCCTTTTTCCGAGCCTGCTCCGGGGGAGAGACGGGCAAAAAAGGAGCGCATTACAAACCACCTGCCGCAATAAACAAAAAAAAAAGACGTAATAATCTGAAGGGATAAAAAGGAAGAGCTGCGCCCACAGCACAAGAGGGCTGAAGGGGGAGGGGGGGTGGAAGTACCCCCTCGAAGAAGACAATTTAAGAAACAACTGAGGCGCAGTGAGGCTTGAAATTTTAAACAGCAATTTACCGGCCGTCTCTCGGGATATATATTTTAATGGCCCCGCCTCTCGCAGTCGCCAGCGGACGAGACTCGAAGTAAAAGCCGTGGTGCGAGTGGTTGGCTCCGCGGGAATAACCGATATTACACAGTGGGACTCTCCCCCCCCCCCCCTCCACAATCAACCTCCTTCTATACCGTCTGAAGGTCAGTGGGCAGTACGTGCCGCTGGACTGGCGGCCTCTCGCGGCGACGAGATGATTAGAGCTGCAGCTTCGAGCCGCGAGCCTGGAGAGTAGAGTCCCAGAGTCGTAGAGTCCCAGAGTGGTAGAGTCGCAGAATAGTAGAGTCCCAGAGTGGTAGAGTCCTAGAGTACTAGAGTCCCAGAGTGGTAGAGTCGTCAGTCGTGGCGTAGTAGAGTCCCAGGGTAGTACAGTCGCAGAGTGGTAGAGTCCTAGAGTAGTAGAGTCGTGGAGTAGTAGAGTTCCAGAGTAGAGTCGCAGAGTGGTAGAGTCGCAGAGTGGTAGAGTCGCAGAGTGGTAGAGTCGCAGAGTTGCAGAGTCGTGGAGTAGTAGAGTTGCATAGTAGTAGAGTCCCAGAGTAATAGAGTCCCAGAGTAGTAGAGTCGTGTATTTGTGGAGTAGTAGAGTAGTAGAGTAGTAGAGTCCCAGAGTAGTAGAGTCGCAGAGTAGTAGGTCTCAGAGTAGTAGAGTCCCAGAGTAGTAGAGTCCCAGAGTGGTAGTCATTAATTCAAAGGGTCTTAAATTTGTGGGCAGAGTCATATAGTCGTAGAGTCTAGAGTCGTAGCGTCAAGATTCGTAAATTAGTAGAGTCGAAGAGTCCAAGAGTTTTAATGGTTGTCGTAACCAACAGATGGTCAGACTAAAGGCTGTTGCAAAATTGAACACTTACGACACGTAACTTGTCGTTTTTGTCCAATTGCAAGGTCCTCGCTCGCGTGAACACCAGGCAGCAGCAGTGTCAGGTACCTGCATTCCTGTTTGTGGGCTGTCGCTGCAATCGACTGTGACTCGGCGAACAATTGGTTGATGCGACAGCCACAAGATACCACCACTTGCTAATGGTCGCTGTCTCAGCTTTTGAAATTTTAAACAACAGAAAATACATACACAATGGAGCATCCGGAAATATGAATACATATATAATGGGAACCGACCTGATCTAGAGGATGTGCAGGATCATGGAGTCCACCCTGGTGGTATATATATATACGTCGAGATGATGGTATCTCTGTAGGCCCGACACCGCCGCGCTGCACTTGCTCGTCGCCTTGTTCCGTGATTGGTCGAGTTTCTCTCGGGCACAGAGTCCTTTCAGGTACATGACTACAACAGTTCTGAATGGCCCGGCCATATATGGCAATGGTTTCTCACGGTAAACGACAGCTCGAATAATAAGGGCGTTAATCCAAGACGTTCGGGTAAGGCAGCGAACAAGCACTGCCTTGTTGGGACACAGCGTGTAGGCCGGGAGTGTGTTGTCGTGTCGCCCGCTTCCACCCGCGAGGCTACCGACACAACCTCCCTCCCCCCTCTTTTGTTTTCGATCTTGCGTGTAGGAGAAACAAACGAGAAGTAATTTAAGTGCAATGTTGAACATCAGCGAACAAAATGTTGCAACTCATAAGTTGAGGCGAAGATCAAGGAGTCATACTGAAAGTTTAAGTTATTCAGAAGGTCATTCGTTAACTTCAACAACAAATATCATTACATTGAAAGGATAGCTTAAGCCTATTTTATTTGCGCTATAAATGAAACTATTAAAAATTGATATGATATGGTTAAGTTTTAAAATGGTTTTGGATGAATACTGCCACAGTTAATACGGTTAATTGAGTTACTGATTAATTGTAGATATTTGTTTACAAGTGTAAATAATTTTTGGTTTGAATTCCATTGTTCAATTTTCTTTTAAAGAATGCGACAGCTTTCACCGTGGAATGATCTCACTAAGTCACGAAGCCGCGACCATATTCCTCTACAAAACACAATGTGATCCAGTAGGAACTTTTATTGAACACTGCCAAACTGAAACTAGAATAAGACAGTCAATCTGTGCAAATACGATTTTCAACTAAATGACGATACATTTTTTTTCTGTGAAATGAGATCCCTTAGAGCATGGGTGTGAGTGTACTATGTATGGAGAATTTCGATACAGTTGAATAGGGAATGGTGTTTGCATGTCTTTAAGCCTGTTTTTTTTTTCCCCTGAAGCTCTAGCGTTCTGAAAACAAAATAAAAGAAATTTTAATAAATGCAAAATCTGTTTTTAAAAGTTTTTCGTCACTAATACATTTTATTTGTAACTAATTTTCACATATAATTACTAGTATATACTTAGTCTACGGAGTATTTTTTATAGAGATAGATTACATCTGGTTAGTAGAGACAGAAAATTTTGCAATTTGTAATGACACATACGATAGACTCCATGATCCTCTATGCACTCGGACAAATTACTTCTGCATAATCCCTGTTAACTGATAATCGTGTGGTTCGATACTTCTTTTGTTGGAGGTTTTTCATTGGGGCAGAGTCGTTCAGATAAACTGTGGCCAAGCACTGAAGCAGCGAAAAGGAAAAGCCTATTACGAAATTAATTCGCGAATTTTTTTCCGGTCTCTAGCTAGTGGTTATCAACAGGTTGGTAACAGTCACCTACCTGATGATGGTGACTGTTATCAACAGGTTGGTAACAGTCACCTACCTGATGATGGTGACTGTTATCAACAGGTTGGTAACAGTTACCTACCTGATGATGGTGACTGTTATCAACAGGTTGGTAACAGTCACCTACCTGATGATGGTGACTGTTATCAACAGGTTGGTAACAGTCACCTACCTGATGATGGTGACTGTTATCAACAGGTTGGTAACAGTCACCTACCTGATGATGGTGACTGTTATCAACAGGTTGGTAACAGTTACCTACCTGATGATGGTGACTGTTATCAACAGGTTGGTAACAGTCACCTACCTGATGATGGTGACTGTTATCAACAGGTTGGTAACAGTCACCTACCTGATGATGGTGACTGTTATCAACAGGTTGGTAACAGTCACCTACCTGATGATGGTGACTGTTATCAACAGGTTGGTAACAGTCACCTACCTGATGATGGTGACTGTTATCAACAGGTTGGTAACAGTCACCTACCTGATGATGGTGACTGTTATCAACAGGTTGGTAACAGTCACCTACCTGATGATGGTGACTGTTATCAACAGGTTGGTAACAGTCACCTACCTGATGATGGTGACTGTTATCAACAGGTTGGTAACAGTCACCTACCTGATGATGGTGACTGTTATCAACAGGTTGGTAACAGTCACCTACCTGATGATGGTGACTGTTATCAACAGGTTGGTAACAGTCACCTACCTGATGATGGTGACTGTTATCAACAAGTTGGTAACAGTCACCTACCTGATGATGGTGACTGTTATCAACAGGTTGGTAACAGTTACCTACCTGATGATGGTGACTGTTATCAACAGGTTGGTAACAGTTACCTACCTGATGATGGTGACTGTTATCAACAGGTTGGTAACAGTCACCTACCTGATGATGGTGACTGTTATCAACAGGTTGGTAACAGTCACCTACCTGATGATGGTGACTGTTATCAACAAGTTGGTAACAGTCACCTACCTGATGATGGTGACTGTTATCAACAGGTTGGTAACAGTCACCTACCTGATGATGGTGACTGTTATCAACAGGTTGGTAACAGTTACCTACCTGATGATGGTGCAACGTCAACCGATCCGGTGATCCCTTCACTTTTGACGCGGCTGAAACACACAAGCCGATAAACCTCGCATCAGAAAGGAATTAGCGTTAAGCTTCATGATAATAACAAAATATGCTGTCCAGATTGTAAAAAAAAAGGGAGGTCGTTTTCATGTAGAATTGCAGGCATTTTTATGCCACTGCAAAGCACTTCAGATAACCCAAACTGCCTTCAGGTAACACAAACTGCCTTCAGATAACCGAAACTGCCTCCAGGTAACACCAACTGCCTGATCCAAATGAAAAAAGAGCTTGTGCAAACTGGAAAAAAGTTTCAAGTTAATTGATTTTCTTTTCTCGAATGACAAAGAACGTGATTTTTTCGGTGCGCCTCTTTATTGGTATTGAAACGATGTTTATTTGAAACTGTTTCACGTAGAGCCTACATTTACCTGTAATCATGCTGGGTGCTTGAAAGGAAACGCAAGCCTATTACTTGGGCGGATGCCCGCACATGCTCTGGAAACCAGCGAAATCTTATTTAGATCCCCCCCCCCCCTTCTCACTCTTCTCTAATGCATGGTCTAATAGACTCGCAAGCCCACGTCTTTAGTTCGTTAATCATGTTCTACTTTCTCCAGTACCTGCTCCTGATCGGCTTGACCGCAGGGAATGCCATCAGTCGGCAGGGGAATGACTGCTATCAGAGGAGATTGGCTAACGGCGGGTAAGTGGCATACAGTGCGCACGAGAGCTGCGCAGTAACCAATTTACAGCTTCGGTATTGAACGGCTAGAAGAAAACGTTTGTGAAATCGGGCAGCATACAACGGGAACATTGCTGAGGTTCAACATATATCTCACGGCAATTTGCATGTCAGAGTTTCAAATCAGGAGGTGTTTGATAGCACTTACATAGATCAGAATAATAACTGCATCAAGTTACCACTTTGTATTAAATACATTTAACCACGCCTCTAAAGTAGTCGAGCAACAAATGTAAACACACGCATGTATAATTTTTTTTAAATAATTATAGTGGCTAATGGTAAGCCAACGACAGCGCCATGAGTAAACGACAACAATCGGACTACCTCTCGTTATTTAAGAATATACGCAATGATATGTAGCAGGTGGTTGGTATTGTAACTACACAAGTTTAAAAAAATGCTTTGTCATTAACGCGGAATGATTTAGTATCTAAATAAGAAGGAATAGTTTAGAAAAAATGATACGTAAGTTGGAGTAAATTTGGATCTGTGGTATTTTTTGCCGTTAAGCTACTAATGTTCTAACTTCAAAGGGTCCGCCATGTGAAAGCTGATGTCCATAGACGCGTTCCCCCCTCCTCATACATTCAACCACTCAAGGACATTTGGTTCTTAACTGCTTCTTTACTGCTTACTTCTGCTTGCCGTTCGCTCATTCCCTCGTCTCGCTATCATTCCTTGGAATCAGCTTTAGTGCATTAACATTTTTGGAAACAACAGATGAAAAAAAATTCCGTATCACTAACCATTAATATACATTATTTGTCATGCACATTGACCGCACTTAAAAAAAAAGAAGAAAAAAAGGTTTTGAAATTTTTTTCCGAGAAATAATTACAATTTTATTGGTAGATATAATTATTTAGTTATCATTGGCAGCATCATGACTTACAAATACTATGGCTAAGTCGGCCAAAAAATTTCTAAATTTTTGACCAGTAAACTTCAATGACGTTGGGGTATCTGCAACTATAAACAATGCGAATGCAGTAACGTATGCTTTGAGTAGTGTTTGGTTTGTGTGCCTTGTAGCAGGGCCGGTGCAAGGTAAATTGGCGCCCTAGGCGAAAAACCTTAAGACCCCCCCCCCCCCCCCCGGCCGGACACCCCAAAAGAAATTTTCCTTGCCTCAAAATACATCATGTAAGCCTAAGATTTTGTCAACAATCAAATGTAAGCAGGCTTGTGTTTTTTTTTTTTTTTTACTTATTACAAATCATAAACAGGTCACCGTGGACTTTAAATAATTACTTATATCAATATAAACATTCCAAACTGTTACAAAAATCCATTTCCATCTAGTTTCAATAATCGTTAAACATATTATATCAGGTGTTATGTGTCGTGCTGCGCCGCCCCCAGCTACTTGGCGCCCTGGGCGGTTGCCTGGTTCGCCTGTGTGGACGCGCCGGCCCTGCCTTGTAGTTGTATTCTCGTCTGTCGGTTGCGGTCGAAGGCTGGTTGATGCGGGGCTGTGCCACGGCGGGACCAGGGCTCGAACCCGGGACCTGCAGTCACTCAGCCAGCTGCTCAGGGACCGCTCGACTTGCCGCACGGCATGCGACACTGCAGATACCAGCGCGCTGACTCCTGGGCATTGGACCGCGAGTATTCTGGTGCGCTGTCACATCTCAAGGCACCAGTGGCGGATCCAGGATTTTGGTTTGGGAAGGGCTTGACCCAGCTGAGGCTAGACTTCATCAAGGCAAACACTAAAACAATAGTGGACCCAGATGCTTTTGGAGGGGGCTTGAGCCCCTTCGCCCCCTTCTGGATCCGCTACTGCAAGGCACCAAACAAAACAAGAACGAATCATGTGCATTCAGCCTAGAGATACATATTGGCTAATGAATTATTTTCAGGTGCTTTTTCGAAGAAAGTCTACCTATAGTGTAGCGGTTGCCGTTTATACGTATATGTACACACACACACACACACACACATATATATATAGCCTATATATATATATATAGCCTATATATATATATGTGTGTGTGTGTGTGTGTGTATGTATGTATGTGTGAATATAGGTATATCACGATGGACAATATAACTGTCGTAATTATGCACAAATCATTTCCAAAATGATACATAAAACATTGTAATAGAAAATATTGGACGACTTCGTTACTAGGTATAATCACACCGAAGGGGTAGAAAGGGGAAGGTTTTTTTTTGAAAAACATAAAAATCGCCATAAATTCCATAATATGACAAATATCACATCCGTTTGAACGTATTATATAACTCGTAGGAGTAATACCAATAACATTTGAGTAAATAGTTTTTTTCTTTATTCATCCAACCATAACTGCAAAGAGTGGAAAAAAACAAGGGTTGGTGGACAAAAAATTTCATAACATCCCTTAGTAGATACACCCCATCTAATCCGTTCAAATTATTCGTGCATTTTATAATTTTTATCTAAAACTTTTGCCTGGAACAATGTTTCATAAGTCGAACCATTGCTATAAGGTGTTGAAAAAACAAGGGTAGAATTTAAAACCAAATTATTAACTTCCACACCATGTACGCTATGAAATCTGTTCTTATTAACTGTAAAACCTTAAAATTTCATCTACATCTTTCGTACGAATTATTTTTTTTTTTACGATCAACCATTACTGCAAGGTGTTGTAAAAACCTTGGCTTGGAATAAAAATAAATAAATACACCTTCCGTACCATGTAGGTACACACACTATTGAATCCGTTCTTATTTATTTTAATTTTTTAAATACTGTACAAAACCTTTGTCGTAAGTAATTTTTAATACTGCAAGGTGTAAAAGTAAAAAGGGTTGAAAGAAAAAATATATAATTTTTTTAGTAGATGTACCATCAAATCCATTATAATTATTGCAAAGATTCTAAACATTATTTAAAAACCTTTGTCTTAAACAATTTTCGAGAAGACGAACTATTACCGTAAAAACGGGAATTGAAATAAAAAAAAAAAACCTTTTTCTATCAAATTCGTTTGAATTTATTATAAACCACCTTAATATTATTTTAAACCTTGGTACAAAGTAAATTTTAATATGACCACGTATTAGTGCAAGGGTTGAAAAATAGTGTTTGAAGGTCAAAGATGCATAACTACCTTAGTAGGCATAATATTAGATTCGTTCTAAGCTATTAAAAACTGAATGTATTGAGTTCAAAACATTTGAAACATTTTCGCTCAGTGAAATATGAGAAAATGTTTATTCTATCATATTGGAATATTGGAGAACATATAGAATATTATGTTCATTAAGTTCCTAAAATGTTCCAGAAGTTTATAGAAGTTTCAAAAACATTTCCAAAAGAAATAGATACTTCGAAATCTACCTACGCCTGTAAGGGCGAAAGGGATTTATTTTGGGATTCTATTCGAATTTCTTCTGTTATTAAAATATTTAATCATAATAATTTTTAAAATTTAATATTTTTATGGTGTATCGATCATTGTTTCCATAATTCTGTGTAGTTCAAAGTTTATAATTGTGCCTTTATTTATGTGCATAGTGTTCTGTGTGTTATGTTTATCTACATCAATAATTATTTATAACAATTATTTTCTTTTAATACAAACTAATTTAATAAATTCTCTGCATCTACCAGACACACTTAATTATCAGTGCAAAAGTTTACACACACACAGCAAGAGAACTTCAAATAATAAACTGTTGGCTTTTCCCAGTATTGTAAAGAAAATAAGTATTGTTGAAATTTTGCATGTAAAATTCCCTCATACTTTTACAAACACAAAAGATATTTTTCAGAGCAATAGTAAAAATATTCAGAATGTAAACAGAGAAAATTTATCAGAGTGTTATTCAACACAAATTCACCCCAAAGTGAGGTGATGATTTAACACACTCTTTTATTTTTTCCAAAAAATAGATATGTATAAAAATTATACTCAACCCACTTGTAATAATACGCACTTCCTCAACGCTTTAAGTTTACAAGTTGCTTGTAAAATGTGTGGATCTCTTAAAAAGTACGCATGTTGTAATTTTAGAGTATATTTATAAATAAAAAATTGTTTTAAAGAAAATTACTTTTTTTTTTGCCAAGTAATTAAATTAATTTTAAAAATCTGTAATAATTCTTGAATTTATTAAGAAATATATAAGGTTTAAAGTCTATGAAATCATCGTATCCCTTTAAATAACTAAATTATATTTATATAATGAATTTAAAAAATAATTAGAGTTTTAGGAACTAGCACATTAGTTCTTAATTCTTAGAAACTTGAATAATAAAATTTAGTCATGGTTTTTGCTTGAAATTGATGTTAAATAATGAATTCTATGCCTATCTGTTTCTGTAACCACCAGTTTTGGGTAAATGTCGCAACAGTGCCTTTTTAACCATAACGTTTTGGTTGATTTTTTTTTTTTTAAGAATTAACATCATGATGAAAATATGAGAATAGATTAATATTACTATCTATTACAATTATGCCTACTATTATAAATTTTAGTTTGTTGCAAAATGTTGCGAAGTTGGGGTGACAACTCAGGAGGACGCTAACTAACCATGGTGGATATTACACGAAATTGAGCAATGTCTAGCAAAGTGGAATTCAAATCATTGAGAACAGTTTATGTAAATACTAATAAATATTACATTTACAGTGGTAAACTGGTAAATGTTATAAGTTATGAAAATATATGTAACTTAATATCTTGAAGATTTTATTTCTTCAGTTCTTACCGTATTTCACTCTAATAGACCTTGCTACTTGATTACTTGCTGGACTACAGAAATGATGTTGGTATGGATTGTTGATATAGTTGTACTTGTCATTTAAAAATACTTTCTTTTAAGAAAATGTAGACAAAAGATATAATTATTTCTCAATTAGGTACGTGATACCCAAGATCATGTCTCAACTAGCAGATTTTGTAGACAAAATGGTCGCATGAACCGAATCATTGTTCTACGCGTGTATGTTACTGACTTATTTTTAACTAATAAATTATGGCGATAAAAGTAAACATTAAAAATAAACTTTAACTGTGATAAAGGATGACTTGAGGCACCCGCCCTCTGACGTCACGGTGTCACGTGACACGTGGAGAGAAAAGTGTGGGGGGGGGGGGGGGGTACTGTGGGAGACAAAGCAGTCGCTGCCTAATGCTGCATATGGCCGCAAGGGAGCATTTAGTAGGGTTTTTTTTCCTTCGTTCAAGCGTTTAAATAATGGTACAATTTTTGTTTCAGCCCTCATTGTAAGAGTTCATGTTTTACAAACAGCATTTCACACCTTAAAGAAATAACGTTTTAAATAACGAAAATTTAATTTTGCAGGGACGATCGTTCAAGTACACTTCTCAGCGCAGGTGAGTGTGTGCTCCGAACACTTCATCGCTGCAGATTACAGAAAAGTTAATTGCTACGTTTAATTCTTATAGAAGAAAATCATTCCCAGTACTTTTACATTCACAACGCCTAGGAAACTAAATCACCCCACGTCAAAAAAAAAATTGTTACAGATCGAATGTAAGTAGGCCTAGAACACTGAAAGAGAAGTGCTCATGTCCAAGAACTATTTAGTAAACAAATGCAGTTTCAATGTTTTTACGGGATATTATCAGTTAGACCAATGAAAATTAAACATAAGTAAGATTAAAACTGTGGTTTATACGGACAACATAAAGGACCTGCCACATTCGCACAGTTGCGTCTGTGCTTACTATAAGTAGATATACCTAACACAACTCGGTAACAATCAAAACCAGTGTAGCAAATAAGTTTGCGAGGTTTGAACGTATTATTTTTGACGTGACAACGTCTAATAAATCGATGAAGGCCGGCTGCACGCACGAAAAAGTGTCCCGTAACGCACCTTGACCATTACACTGTGTCCCGTTACGCTCATTGCACGCTTGCGCCGCATATATCTCTCTTCCACACGATTGGAACAACCATCGATTTGACTTTTTGACGTGACAACGTCTAATAAATCGATGAACGCCGGCTGCACGCACGAAAAAGTATCCCGTAACGCACATTGTCCCGTTACGCTGTGTCCCGTTACGCTCATTGTACGCTTGCGCCGCATCTATCTCCCTTCCACTCGATTGGAACAACCATCGATTTTACTTTTTCGAGGCACATTAAACTTGAAACACTCCCATTCGTTTCCTACTTTTCCTATCATCGTCTTATCCTTAACAGAATAACACATATTGGAAGAAGTTAAATAGCAAAGATGTATAAAAGTTAAGTATAGTTAAAATAATCTGTTCGTTAAATTAATAAACATATTTGAATTAATGAGTGCAAATAAAAGTAAATTTATCAATTAAATTGTAGATTTCATTTCACTCCTTTGTATCCATACTAAATAGTGATAATTCAATAAAAGCGATTCAATTTTATTCATAAAAGTATGCAATCATTTCATCAATGTTTCGTTATGACGTTGTCAGGTTGAACTATCGTCCGTAAACCGACTTTACAAACAACCAATTTTTTTTAGATGCTATAGTGCATAAGCCCTATAAAAATACAGCTAAATCGTGAAAATTGTACACGTCGATACCTGAAGCGTGGCCTAGGAGTAGTAATTATGGAGGGTAGCGGCTTTTCCATAAAACTAGAGATAAGTGGGAAAATGGTATTTCTGAGTTCAATGTTACAACGATTATAATTATTTAGTTTTTTTTTTTTTTCAATATTTTTCTCGTTTTTAATGTTTTTATTTCACCATTTCCCTTGACTTTATTGCCCTCCACACTTTTAGTATTTCAGAATCCAATAGAAATTTCGAAACCCGTTTTTTGGGGGAAATCAAAAAAGATTAGAAGAACACAAATGTTCCTTCTTTTGTATTTTTTTCCATGGAAAGACCGTGACTCTTTTGAATTACCTTATCATAGTATGCAAATGCCTACAAATTCACGATGGACAAGAGGAAAAAAAAAATCTAAATTTTGTAATAACATGCGCTTCGCAGTAAAAATTATAGCAGGCAACATTTTTGAGTTATCAGAGCGAACTTCATTGTAGAAACCCTAAGGGTTTTCTGTAATCTTCAATGGCAATTCATTTTGCAGTTAAGTATTTTGTTTAGTAATAAGTCAACAATTTTTCATATAATCAACACAAATACTGCAACATTTCCATACAAAACGTAAATCAAAACTATGTGCCCTGCTTAAACGCATCGTGTGCTTGAGGGATTTCAAAACTATCAGGTTGTTCCTTTCCAAAAAATAAATAAATCCGGCCTTTTCGTTTTCTTTTCCGTGGATTGTAGTTGGCTTTCACAAACACGTTCTTACCGCTTGTCGCTATTCACACATCGTTATAATACGCAGAAACAAGAAGAAAAAAATTTTAAGCCTCTTGCTTCCCAAGTCCTCGACAAAGCTAAATCCTTAAATCAACTTCAAATACATCAAAATTAATAATGACTTTATCCACGAAACCTCAACGTAGTTTATTCCATTATCAGTGGCTGTTTATTTTCATTCTGTCTCCCACAGTTGACAGTGGCGCTTCGACCGGCCGTTATTTGAACTGCTTGGCTCCGCCCCATTTCAAGTCTTCCATTGGCTCAAGGCCTGCTTGCTTGTTTTCAATATTTCAGTGAAACCCCTTTATATGAATTTTTTTATTTAGCATATTTGCGTTTAAATCATTTAAGTATCCCGTTAGTAAACTTGCAAGAAATTTTAATTCTAAACCTCATTCAAACTATTTTTGAATTTTTTGAATTAGCAATTCTGAGTTTCGAACATGCAAAACGAGTGAAAGACGAATGCATTAGAATTGAAACATACCAAATCATAAAATACAAAATTACGGATTGCCAATTCGAAAACAACACTATGGTACAAAACGTGAGAAAAAAGTATTAATATAAAAGTAGCAATATGGTATTCATGTGTTGCTAAAAGTGTTTTACCTTGCTACATCCGCAACAGCACAGCGCACGGAAGTTGAATGCACGCAAACAGAAAAACATCACACAAACGGCGCACAGAAAGTTTTCAAACTTCTAACGTATCTTTGAACTGTACGTCGAATTTCTGTGCGCGACCAATCATCATGGATTACATCATAGATAGCCGTTACGTCAACGGCACAGAGTATCTTTGTTTTGATATGCGCATTTCAAATATAATAAGAGAAACTAATTGAAACGAGTCAAAAATTTGTAATTAATCAGTCCTAGTTGTTCTAAACTAAATGGCTAAATAAAATACTTTAATTTAGATAATTATCTGATTCATATAATAATAGATGAAAAAATTTAAACATTGAAAATAAAAAATTTCACAAAACAAAGGATGGAAAAAAAAGGGATTTTTCGAACATCTACGTTGTGTGCGAATTGACCGAATTACGTGCTGAGTATGTGCGACCGTGCTTGTTTGCGTCATGGAAGTATTACTTCTCACCGCCATGGTTTGCATGCTATCACGAATGTCACAATTGCTTTAATGCTGAATCTTTAATAAATATCATGTTAAGTAAAATTACCTATATCGTATCTCTTCCTGTGTCAATCACCAATATACTTCAAATGATCCTATAACTGTGTTTAATTCACAAAACTAAATTTAAAATGGTTGTACGCGTTTTAGTTTCATTAATTAACAGAACTATGGGGGAAACATGTTCCAGGCGTTATTTATTTATTTATATGCATCATTTGGCTGACAGCCATAGGGTGCAGCATGGAAGTTAAAATTGGTAATTATTACATATAAAAATTCTTACTAACTATATTTTCCAAATCTCATTAGAATAAAATCAATTCATTTTTGTAAAATAACATAAAATGTTGTATAAGTGCTTGATGGAATATTATCAGATGACGAACAAGAGGTTTCATAATTTACTAGCATTATTAGTTTATTCAACAGAGGATACGCAAGCGCTATCTACAATTTATTTAAAAAAGAACTTTAACATTGAGTTACCAGTTTTCCCGCCCCGCGCGCTGTATATCAGTGTTTGTGCTGCGATCTTTGGGACGCAGGCGTACTACATGATGTTACACTTTTTCTTAGCTTCAACAGGTGTCGCTACCTATCTTATTTCTGTTTGGTGCATTGTAGCAAGTTCATAATTTCTGTTTTTTTTTTTCTCATTTTAAATTTATTTTTAATAATCTAGTTGGGTTATGTTAATTTAAATTGCAATGAATTTGTGAAAAGAGTAATTAAAAACATTAAAAGTTCATGTCACACCTAAATGGTACTTTTTTTTAAGGTACTGTTTATTTACCTCAGTTGCAAATTTCGAAAATTTTTATTGTAAAATATTCTAAAATTAACGAAAGAAAAAAAAAAGTTTGACAAATCACGTACGTTACCGACCTACTAATACAGTAATTATATTTTATACATATGCATGTAAAACAACATATCGTTAAACTTATATTGTAGTAATGTGCAGTATAAGACCCTTTTATATTTTTTTATTTTATTAATCGTAAATCATAAAGATTAGAAAGCGTATTTCGAAGCCTAAATTAGGGCACAAGTTAACATAGTCCCTAAATTAAAAGTGCTCAAATAATGTTTTCCTTTAATTAAATTTTTCCTTACATTATAAATACCTACGAGTTCCTGTAACAAAAAAAAAATTTTTTTTCAAGTTTAATATTATTTTTTTCAATAATAATCTTGTGTTTACTTAAGAATTAAAGTAACTGAATGTTTTGTCTTGAACGTTCCTTTGGGGAGTGCTTGAAAAATGGAAAATATTGAGTTTTAAAATACGATGCAAATACAATTTTTCTCAAGTTGAACTTCAACAGCTTTCAACACCAAATTAAAATGAGTAATTCATCAAAATGGTACATAAATTTTGGAACTGTAATTTTTTTTAAACATTTAAATGATGTATTTCTACAACAATTCTGAAGTTGACTTGCTGGCGACGCTAATACAACAGCGTGGCTCCTTCAAGGGCCACACAGTGCTGCTCTCTGGCGGAGGTGGTTGGGAATCACGTGGTCTGCTCGCCGGGTTTTGGCGGGAGAGGGCAGGCACAGTGTTGCCTGATGTCCTCTTGGCGAGGATAGACCTCTGAAGGCAAGCGGCGGTTCGAGCGATGCTGGGTGCAGTGCGCTGTGTTGTGTGTAAGATAATTTTCACTGATCTTGAGTGAGCTCGTAATTCGCAACGCGTAACAAGAAGAGGTCGCAATAGACTAATCAATAACTCAAATATGTATGGTATTCCGAAAACTTACAGTTTACAAAAAAAAAAAAAAACTAAATGAACATCAAGTAAATTTTTGTCAGTCATCGGTTATCGATTGATGTTCATTAACAAAAAAAAGTTTCCAAAATAATATCAATTATTTTTTCTTGCCTAAACAATTTTATCTACGTTTATATTTGCTACAGCCTTTTTATGATTTATAACTGTAAGATTTTCTGAAGAAAAAAAAGTGAATGAATCTTTCAGTACGCGCCAGAGATGTGTAACATCTACCTAACTCCGGTAACGAGAAAATTTGTGTGTTCTCATTTTCCAAAGAAACTTTTAATACGAAACTTGGACACGAAGTTTAGCCTAGAATTCTCTAGAATAAAACCGAGCGTGATAAATATACTTCCATCCGAACGCAGTCCTTTGTCGGACACGAGCGTATTCTCTTGAATCGCCATCAAGCCTTGCCCATACTCCATGAGATTTAAATATATGGTTAAGTCCTTAAATAATTACGCATTGTTTTATTGATGTAGCTTAACCAGATTAATTAATATTCCTCCAACTGTTCTGTCCTGATGCCCACTACATATTTGTAGCAGAATTTGTTTTTGATGGCCAAGTTAATTCGTTTTTTGACCAATTATGCATGCCTGCAAACAAAGAAACACAATGTATTGGTTTTGAACTTTGTTATTTTCAATAAATAATAAGTTATAAATATTCTTTATAATTTTTTTTAAATTACAGGTTTTTTTTATGTCATCTGTCACTGCGAGACCTGGAACCAAAACAAATTTACTTTGAAATTATCCTTCGTGAAATTACAATTTTACCAAAACTATTTATGTAAAGAATTTTTGTATTTCGTACGAAATGTATTTGTTTTTATGTTTCATGCAATATATGTAATGCCTAATATTTAAATATTTCTTTAAAGTCAGTAACATGTTGACTGGAAAATATACTCTCAGAAATTGGTAGGCGTATGGGCTTAGTCTTTTGCATATCAGAGAGAGAGAGAGAGAGAGAGAGAGAGAGAGAGAGAGGGCAAACACTTAAATTAAGCTGCTACGAAAAATTCTATATACAAAACAAAAAAAAATCCATGCGAGTAGTAGAGGCATTGTAGGAACTAACAACTTCTTATATTATCAAGAAATAAATTAATCACAAACGTATTCGTAAGGACAATAACCTTACGCTGTTAAAAAAAAAAAGAAGATATTCACTGAAACAGTCACTTCATTTCATCTGACCACCAAAATTCGATGTCTTTAGGTTATCCTTGATGATGGAACTTTTCTATATATAAAGAAAGGAAGTGTAAAATTAAAATATGTAATCAACGACTTAGGGTGAATTTCACCAGATTTATAATGTACCTTTTACTTAGCTTATTAACCCGCATTTTCAAACTTACATTTGTTTTATACGTCAAAGAAAACGCTATGAAAAATAACACACATTGACTTATTACTTCAATGATGATTTCAAGTAAATGAACAAAATTTACATAAACAAGGTAGGTATATATGTTATAGTTGATATGATTTAAAATTTTTCTCTTCCAGTCATATAATTTGACAAACTTTGGAACTCTTGTTAAGAATATAAAAATAAAACATAGCAGTTCAATTGACTCGCGCCAGCCAATTATGACCACAGTGCCGTAATATATTTAAATGAAACGGCAAAATGAGATTTTATTTTGAACATTGGTTGTTCTGAAGTATAATACGAAAACATGTCAATAATTATAATTTTTATAATTATTTAGACTGCCTTCTAGAAAGTTTTTGTTAATATTTTGGTTTACGGTTTCGACGTTTGTGAATGATGTATCAGGTCATAGAAACGGTGTTGCATTTGAACTGATTCGTTGTCAGCTGGCTTGGAACATTTTTGAATCTAGAGATTTCAGCCAGCTGCTGTTGGGTGTGGCCCCCAAAATGTGTACTGCATTTTGATCCGTAAATATTGTGTAGCCAATCAGGTCATTGGTCTCAAATTATTAACGAGACAGTGGTTGGAAAGATAGTAATAGCTTTTGGTTAGTCTGGTATTCAGTGAAACCAACAATAGGACTGCTAAGAAGAATTGCAGTCCAACATCCTGAGGTGACGTAGGTACCAATGCCTAGTAGTAGCCACTGATAGCGTTTCCTGAATGACGACAAAGCTATAATTTGAATTTAGCTACATCTAGTTGGTAAAAATAAATTTTTAAATGAAATTAAGACGGTTTACCAGTGTCATCGATATAGCCTAAGCATATGGAATTATTTTGATTTTCAATATTTTAAAACAATTGTAAGTTTTCACACGATCAGTTATGGTTTTTCCAGTGGTACGTAAACTAAAACTTAGAACTATTCCTGAGGTAATAGCTGAGTGCTAGTATTTTTATTTTTGATTCCTGTAACATTTACTCGGGAGCTATACAAAAAGACTATTGTGATTTTGTGCCCATATTTTATTTCTTGAGTCATATATCCACCAAATAAATCTTAGGCATGCATGCAAAGATCAGAATGCTTTCGCGGCCAATGTCTGGAGTGGCTTGGCTTCTGGGTTGTAGCCGTATGTTGTATGTAACTGCTACCTGATGATGGCTACTGCAACGTCGACCGAAACGTCGGCGATATCTTCACTGAAATAAATTTTTCTATATTTTACAAGGGAAATCCTTGGAAACCCTGTTGCCAAGGATATTAGGGCCTACTTGTAAAACTACAAGGCAGAGCTTTGTACCATGTGCGATTTTGCAAGGTTCTGCCTTGTAGTTTTGCAAGAAATATCCTTGGCAACAAGGTTTCCAAGAATTTCCCTTGTAAAAGTACAAAAATGTTTTTAGAGTGTTCCTTCGCCTTCGACTGAGAATCTTAGGTATCGCAATTTAAGAATTGTGTGTATATCAACAACTTTAAAATTTGGCAGCATATATAAATAAGTAGTAGGCCTACCTACTGGCGTAATAGGGCAAGGGTTACAAGATGTAAGAATGTTACGTGACGCAGCCTATACCTTGAGCGCATTATTTATTTAGCCTATTTATTTATTTATATTGTGGCGTGATGTTTATTGCTCAGTCAGAGGTTTCAGTCAGTGATAAGCTGTGTTCAGAATATTCCGTCAAAGACCAGATCCCACCAGCCTCTGGTTCAACAGCATGATCTGAAAATATTTTCCTGCAACAACAGTAGATTGCAAATGAGTAAGGATTAACTCAGTGACAATCAGAGTCTATCTCTGAAATAGCTATCACTCATTCGCTGTGTTAGTGTCATATTCTACTGTTTTTCAGAATTTCATACCGTGTTTCGGTTTAAAAAAACCACAGCAAAAGACACATTTATCCTGTATAAAAAATTTAATCATTTTGCGTGAATTCACTCACCAAATATTCTGTGGGTCAAGGAAATTAAAGTTGAATTAGGTTCCTAAAAAATGAAGCATATTTTTGTTACAATCAGTTGTATTGGTCATATTACAAAGTCATTTTATGTTAATGTACCAACATTGTGCTTTAAAGGATGAAAAACGGGGATGGGATGGTGTTTAAAAATTCATGTAGCCTATACAGTGACCTTACTCTTTATCATATGTTATATGTAGAACATATTTTGAATGTCATGTGAACAGATTTTTTCAACAAGTACCAAATTTCTGTTATTGTAAACTTCTACAATACTAGGCTATGGAATTTTTGCATAGGCCTAATATATAAATTTAGTTTTTGGTAAAGGGCTTACGAATATTGGCACATAATTTCCATTTATTTAAATGATTTTTTATTTATACAAAGATGAGGGTTTTAAACCACATGCTCGCATAGTCTATTCAACGGTTGGACTTTTGTTTTGTTTAATTTTTCTTATTAGGTAGCCTACCTATTATTGTGCGCTATTAATACTGGAAAGCTATTCGGGGAACGGTGTACAAACAACCTTAACTATTGTAGGTAATGAGAGACAACACAAGGCATAAATTCTCGGGCAAGAATACGAACGCAGTAGGTCTACTACACTGCGAACATTTTTGAAGTTACACTAATTCAGGCGCGTCATGAAAAAATGATGAGAGTCAATTATTACGATGCGCGCGCACCATGCAACGAAATTTTCACACAGTGGAAAAAAAAACGTTACATACAAATAAAAATTATATATGTGCTTTTAAATCTTACGCTTTATTGATTGGTTTTTCTACTTGTCCATATCATTAAAAATATTTATTTATTGTGAATATTAGCGGTAGAAATTGAGTTTATAAACATGTAAGTGAGGTTATGTTCATTTGCATTATAAATTATACATTATTACATTAAAATTAATAAGTAAGAATAAACATTCAGAATTTTTATTGATTTTAATTAATTAACTTTTAACTCTAATATTTACTCAGTTAAATGGTAATTAATTTTTCACACGTGTTTATACCTATTAATAGATATTGAATACTGGGTATTAATCTTAATTGTTAAATTTGATTTAGTTTATACTTTACCCACCGGGAATTATAAATATTAAAACTAATTTCTTCATTACGCCAAGCAAATATTACTTCTAACGTGCGCACATAAGTACACGCGGTAGCGATACAGCTACCTTCATGTGAACGCATACAGTTGAAAGAGGGTCGTTACCACAACGCCGAAATATCATAACGCCGAATGTCAAAATTGACCACAACGCCGACAGCTAGAAAACTGCTGTGTACCCACAACGCCGAAATAACAACTGAATGAATTTGTGTGTGTTTCTTAAATGTACCTTAACGCCGAAATACCTACCAGAATCAAACCTAACCTTACCTAACCTAACCTTACCTAACCTAACCTAACCTAGCGTAATATAACCTAACCTAACGCAACCTAGCCTATCTTAACCTAGTCTAACCTAACCTAGTCTAACCTAACCTAACCTTTGTGGCAGTCCTGCAATGACATTTTTTTCGGCGTTAGTGTATTTCGGCGTTGTGGTAATTAGGCGTTTTGTGGTAACACGGCAGTTTTCTAGCTGTCGGCGTAGTGGTCAATTTGTCATTTCGGCGTTGCGGTGCGTCCCCGTTGAACGTGTCTGCAATGCTACATGATAAGGGCAGTGCAGGCAGAGGACGCTGCGGACTGCCGCTGATAAGCGCACCGCAGAGATGTTCCTGCCGCGTATCTGCGACAGGAGAAACCCCCGGTGGCTTCCGGGGTCGGAACTGCCGCCGTTGTTCTCGGAGCGAACAAGGGTCGACGCGAGAAGACAAACAAGCTACAAGCTGTCGCACGTCACACATGGGGTCGTGTATTCCGTGCGAGAAAAAAAAAGCGGTTTCTTCCATGTACCTAATTGGCGGCCGTGTGCGAGAGAAGCCATTGCCTTGTTTGGCCGGGCCAATCAGGACGCGTTTGCAGGGAGTGAAGGTGGAGTCTAAGCTGGGATGGGTAGCCTCAGCCTCTGGTCATAGCTGGATCTCCAACACCTCTCCTGTTACGCGTGTACGGCGTATCCCGTATCCACACCCGTGGGGGCCCCAGGCCGGCAGGGCTTAGGCTAAGAGGGCTGGGAGTCGCAAGGATATATTTTTTGGGGGGGACTTCAATTGATTTAGTTGTTGAGGAATATCCATCCCCTTGGAAAAAAGCGTGGTGTCGGGGGGGGGGGGGGGGGGGGGGTCCTTCCCCGGGAAAATTTGGGGTTTGAAGGTGCAAATAGGTGGTTTTTAGGCATTTTTCTTTCCTAAATATTCTAATTATAGTTGATTGCAATATATAATTTATTTTGTATAAAAAATATTTTCAGAGAACAAATTTGAAAAAAAAACACAGTTCTCACATTACCACGGTTCGACTAAATGCACCATGCGCAATATATGGCTTATATCACAGAAATCATATTTTTAATATAACTATGAAACTAAATATATTATTTGAGGGGACGAAATTGAAGACCTTTATTATTGGGGGGGGGGGACGTGTCCCCCCCGTCCCCCCGGTTGCGGCGCCCATGCTAAGAGGGCTGGGTTAACAAACCACAAGGGGTAGCAATCCTCTATGCAGTCATTCTGTAGACTTAATCAGTTTTGGAATGTTTTGTAATACACAAATAATATCTATTCTTTTAGATTTATGTTGAAAGTAATTGAACTCTAGTATACGTAAATTTCCGAAGATCGCTGGATAATCCGCAAACCAGCGCTCTTCGTACACTATGGGTAAAGGCATGCACATTTCGCGGAAAGATCCCGAGACTGGCCGATAGTTAAAACACTGCAGCGTCGTTTGTGTTTCGTGATTGGGTGAGTTTCTCTCAGGTACCTACATGTCGATTGTCACAACACCGATCACAGCGATTCGGTGCGGAAGCAAAAGCGTCCTGAGTGGCTCGGTGAAGCAAGGCAGCGACTTATATCGCAGACGCCCGCCAATCACAAGGAAGAAAACCGCTGGTACCGGTATAGCTTGTTGCAATCTAACGGGCGTTCGGATTTTTTTTTTCGCGAAAAATGCCTGCGCCTAACTGTAGGTGCAAATTTCCGACAGCGCACACGTTCCGTTACCGGCACTCACTGTGACGTCATGACCTCGGCCCGCCCTGTGGGGGAGGGGGGAGTTGAGGCTGTCTCAGGGACAGACCTGGGGCTGTCTGCTGGAGTCCCGGAGGGCCACAAGGAGGGGGGGGGGGAGGTACAAATTGCCGCTGGCTGCTGTTTACCCGCGCTGACGTGAGCGTGACGTGTCTGGAGGTCGTTAGTCGCGGTTAAACTGGCGCGGGACAGCGGGAGGCTGTGCTGCCGGCAGATGTGTCTCCCTCTGGAGCTGTGCGCGTCTCCCCGCTGTCGGCGAGACGAGCTCGCACTCGGAACTCCCGTCTGTCCGACTCGCCTACCTTCAGTGTACCTATCTCCAGGGGCATGCATGTTTCGCGGAAAGATCCCGAGACTAGCTGAAAGTTAAAACACTATATATAGCATCGTCTGTGTCTCGTGATTGGGCGAGTTTCTTTCAGGTCAATATCGATTGTTACACTCTAAAAAAAAATTTGTACTTTTACAAGGGAATTTCTTGGAAACCCTGTTGCCAAGGATATTTCTTGCAAAACTACAAGGCAGAGCCTTGCAAAATCGCACATCGTACAAAGCTCTGCCTTGTAGTTTTACAAGAAATATCCTTGGCAGCAGGGTTTCCAAGGATTTTTCTTGTAAAATATACAAAAATTTCTTTCAGTGTACAACACCAATCACAGCGAGTCAGCGTGGAAGCAAACGCGTCCTGAGATGGCTCAGGTCAAAAAAAGGCGACGACTTCCCTCGCAGACGTCCGCCAATCACAAGGAAGAAACAACCGCTTGGTGTGAGTATAACGTGTTGCAGTCTAATGGTCGTTCAGATTTATTCGCGAATAATGCCTGCCCCTACGCTATGTCTCCAAGACCTTTCAAATGAATGAAGAGACCGGACAAATTGGCGAATTCAGTGCGCTGTAGGCTAAAATTCAAATACACATAACTAGAGACCTGTAAAATCCGCGATTTCAAATCCCTAAAGGATAGACTCCATGATCCTCTGTGCACTCGTGCAAATTACATCTGCTGATTGGTTACCGACTCGTAACACCTGTTGACTGGAATGATCGTGATTCGCTAATTCTTCTGTTAAAGATTTTGCATTGGCCCAGAGTCCTTCAGATAAACTGTGGCCGCCCAATCACTGAAGCAAAATAATGTCAAAAGTATTTGGACTCTATCCTATCGCGAAATGAATCCGCGAATTTTACAGGTCTCTACACATAACTTTAAGCTGCTCACCTGGACGACCCTGGGTCAATGAGAAACATTCAACCAAAGAAGTATCGAATGACAGGAAAAAACCAGCTGAGACGACTCACAAGACAGCAGCCAATGAACGGGCGTTATATATGCCTGAGAATTCTGCTGAGTAGTCTAACCTGAAGGTCGTCGAAACCGCGAATTTTTTCAATCCCTACAAATAACTGAATCTTCGTAGAAACTAATGCCATACTTTGACTTCTAATTCACGTGTTTCGTTCTAAAAATAAAAAATAATAATAAAAGTAAACACACGTTTGGACAAAAGAAGTGTGTTTTTTTGCTGTGGACTTCCGCAGTTTTTGAATGTTTTGTTAACTTAGGTACCAAGAACATGCTTTTGGATTCTTGTGCAATATAAGTGAACACAGTGTCTGTAAACTTACGAAGATCCCTGAGTAATATGCAGCCAGCGTTCTTCATACAGTTAAGGTAAAATGTTTTTAAAGTGTTAAAATACCGCAAGTACGAGTATCTAACATTGAATCTAGTGTCACTCACTTTGTGAGTGTGACATTTCCTGAATAACTTGGTGTGATTGTATGAATATGTAAAAATAGGCAAATAAATAAATAATCTATATTTAATAATAACGCCACAAGTATATTTTTTAAATGCTTTGTGTGCTGGAAATGTACTTTTATCAACAAAGAGCGATGCGTCCACACTTACTTATTATGTGTAATCATAATTATCTTAGCTTTCGATATTCGGCACTTCGCAGGAGTCATTTCGTGAGTGGAACGGAAGTCGAACGAATGGAAATGCGCAACCACATTATGTCTGCATCTTTCAGAGTTTCGGAACACTTCTGTTCGAATGTGACTGTCGGAAACACAAGCCAGTTGGAAGCTGAACAATGCTTGAGTTGCGCTATTGCAGCTCGTGTAGTTTATACACCGGCATGTTAAACTGCGATTGCTGAACATTCTGCATTCTTGCGTGACTGCGTAGTTTACTTATAAACCATAGCTCGAGGACGCAGGTTTTTAACTGGCAAGCTAACACCATTGTTGTCTTGATTTTTATTAATTAATTTCTGCAGTTCTGCGGTAGTGCTGTAGTAAACAGTGAAGTACAGAATGGGTAATGAAAACTGTATAAAACATGGTGACATTTTGTTTTCAGGCTAAAAATAATAAAATGAACTTATAGTATAAAACTTAAAATAAAAGCTTTTATCGTCGAATGAACTAAAAATTAAAATTAAGTATTTTGTCCAACAGCCGAATAATGCACCACAACTCTGATATAACTAAAAGTGTAGGGTGCTCTCTTCTTTTATTTTCGTAATGACTAGTACATCCTAAAATTAGTAATATAAAAGTTAAGACAAATGATATCCAGCACCCAATGGCGTAGGTATCCGTGACCGAGACGGCCTATTATTAGAGCCACGGAATTTTCGCGAATTCATTTAGTCGCAAGCTAGAATGCAAACCTCCACACTGTCGCACTGTGCTCATGATTGTACCGCAGTTATCTGGACACGCCCCTCTACGACCGTGAGCCAACGATGTCCAGCCAGGAGAGAAGTAAGCGAATCAGGTAGTGCCAAATAACAAGGATAAAAATGTTCTCGCTAAGAAATCAACCAATGGGAAAGTAAACATGGGTCGAGCACACCTATAATTTTGAATTCTATCCTGAGGCCAGAGGAATACGCGAAATTTCCGGGACTCTACCTATTATGTTAATAACTCTGCCAATCTGGGCACACATACGGTGTGCAGAGCTGTTGAAGAAACCAATTGTTAGAGACCGGAAAAATTCGCGGATTATTTTCACGATATGATATAATCCAAACAACTGTACCTTTATATTGCTTCTCTGATTAGCTTACAGTTTATCTGAAGGAGTTTGAGCCAATGGAAAACCTTCAACCAAAAAAGTATCGAATCACAAGCGTCCCAGTTGAAAGGTGTCACAAGTCAGTAGCCAATGAGCAGGTGGCATTTGCCCAAGTGTGTAGGGGATTGTGGAGTCTATCCTAGAGGTCATCGAAATCGCGAATTTTTCCAGTCTCTACCAATTTTCAATGCATGGTGTCTGTTTTTAAAAAAAAATTTAAGAACATGGTGAAAGCGGTCGGAATGCTAGCACCTACTGTTTCCGTATCTTCAGGGGAGTGGAAGAAGCTGAAGCAGGAAACTCCCTCCAGAGATTCTCGGAAGCGCTCAGTGCAATGCGAGCAGACGCCGGCTGGAAGCAACAGCGCGTGGGCGGGCCCTTGAATCAGTCCTCCCCATTGTGACTCGCCGGGAGGAGGACCACGCTTCGCCCCGTGGTTCGGAGCCCGGTCCCCCGACACCTGGTGTCAATCACAGCGGCCGGCGCCGGCGGCGCTGATTGGCTGACCTCGCCGCCGCCAGACATAGCTGGTACGGGCTCCTGAGGCGGCACGACACACATTACTATAGCGACCTGAAACATTCGCGGGTTCATTTCGTGTTTTGCTAAAATTCAAATAATTATACCTTAGTGCTGCTTCTGCAATTGGTTTACTGTTAATATGGAGGACTCACTCATAGAAGTGTCGAATCACAGACCACCCAATCACCCACATAAAAATAAATAACTTTTACCTAGATAACATGATAAGCTACTTTAATTTTTATGAATGCTTTCGTTATTGATAGAGACCGGAAAAATTCGCGATTTCAATGACCTGTAGGATAGACTCCATGATCCTCTATGCAAGCGAGAAAATTACACCTGCTCATTGGCTACTGACTCGTGACACCTGTTAGCTGTGACGTTTTGTTAAAGGTTTTTCATTTGCCGAGTATCATTCAGATAAACTGTGGAGCAATCACTGATTCAGTAAAAAGGAAAAAGTTTTTGGATTCTAGCCTATCACGAAATGAATCCGCGAATTTTTCCGGTCTCTAGTTATTGAACTCAAAGAAAACAAATACACCGAGCCACACACAACACTGGATGAATATTAAGTGACATTTATAATGTATAACTACACGATTTTTATTTCGTAGCAATAGTAACACAGTATGTTCTCTTTTAGGTAGATTTCAAAGAAATACTTACTACGCATTGTAGCCGTTACCACGGTGCGACTTTCGAAAGTGACTCTAAGGAGTGAATTCCATCCCGGAGCTTATTCCCAACCCAGGGATTAGGGACGGCAAATAAAAAAAACACAAAAAGAACGGAAACTTCAATTTTTTAATTGTAATTTTACTAGAAAGTTTTTCCAGTTTCAGCGACCATTAAATGGCTCCACACTCATGATGCATATTCGCTTTGCAAAATAACTTCCTTTACGTAACGACATCATGCGCCGTGTTAAGTTTCTATCCGTGACTCTCATAAAAAAAAAATAAAAAAAAACGGCACAGCCAACAGGCTTAGGTAGATTTCGAAGCACCTATTTCTTCTGGAAATATTTTGGAAACTACTAGAACATTTTAAGAATTTAATGTAGCCAACATAACATGATACCTATATGCTCACCACTATTCAAAACAGATCAATTAAAAATTTTCTCATATTACATGCAGCAAAAACATTTTGAATGTTTTTAGCTTGCAACCAAAAAATTAATCCACGAAATTTGCGCACCTCTACACTGTAATTGTTTTGGTATTTTTACAAGGATAGTAATTGAAATCTTAGTATTTGGAAATTTCTTTTTAGAGTACCTATAGGTACCTACCTATGTTTTGTTATCACCACAAAGTATTTGTTGGAGTGTGCATTAATCAAATAGGATTTGTTATTATGACCGCAGAATAGTTTTTTTCCCCAGTGCACTTGTTCTACACTTAAAAAAAAAGTAGTGCTCTTTACAAAAAAAATCAGTTGCCAACGATATCACTTGTAAAACTGCAATGCAGAGCTTTGTAAACTTGCAAATGGTACAAAGCTCTGCCTTTATCTTTCCAAGTGATAGCTTTGGTACCTGAGTTCCCGAGGACCATCCTTGCTAAAGTACAATAATGTTTTGCAGTGTATCACGTGGTCAGCACAACGAACAAGAACACAACTGTGGAAATCAACAGGTATTGTGGACGACGGCATCCACGAATACAGTAGCTTTTTATTTGTGAGTTTTTTTCTATGTCAAACAGTGCAAAATTGCAATGGCGTATCTCCAAAAAATGTATTAATTATGAAGAGACCGGAAAAATTCGCGGGATCATTGACCTCTATGATAGACTGCACAGTCCTTTGAACACTCGGGCAAATGTCACCTTTTTATTGGCTGCTGAATTGTGAGACGTCTCAACTGGGCTGCCTGTGATTGCTCTAGGGACTGTCATTGGCCCAGAGTTCTCCAGATAAGCAGTGAGCTAACCGCAGCCACGAAATTGTTCTGGGGATTTTCCCCGGTCTCTACAAATGAACAAACGCATGCAATTAATTAGCCTTCTCGAAGTTAAACACGTGGTTGAAGCATAAAGCGAGAGGTTAGGGCCAGTAACTGACACGCTAATCGTTTCGGAAATGTCAGCAGGAATTGTTTTAACGACACACAGCTGTCACTACTAATGACGCAGAGGCGGCAGGGAGAAAAGGAGGCCGTTGTTTTTATTTCCATCGCCCGGAGGTTGAATTTTTTTTCCCACTCTCCCCGCATCCAGCCGTCCAAAGAAATGATAACAGTCGTCTGTTTAGTTAATTAAAAATGGCCGCGGGCCCGAGCAGTAACGAGTGCGCATGTCGGGCTGCGACCACAAGACCTGCCCGAACAGACGCGACACCGAGCAAAAACAAAGGAGCAGCGGAGATGAAATGCCCGGCAGGTGGCGCGCTCTGGCGGCAGACACCGGAACTAGGAGGAGAAAGAGGGGGGGAGTGGGAGTGGCTGTTTACATTCCCCCTCCTCCCCTTCTTCCAAATACATCACGTGCCGTGAAGGGGGTAGGGGGGACGATCGAAACCAATCACGAGTCCTTGTAGGGGAGGGGATAGCTGCGGCCAATCAAACACCGGGCCTGGCCTTGATTAGGGGCTCCGGGAACAATGCTGTGATGACCGCAGGTCCACTAGGACGTAGGGCCTCCCCCCTCGTCACACCGACGAAGGACGTCACTCTGACATCTGGTTAGAAGTGACGTCACGCCCGCTCATTATCCAACCACCATACACTGTCATTACCTCCACGTGTTATTCTTGGAAGACACCAGCACGTTTCGCCTTATATTCTGGCACGAGCCTGCTGCGTGTTAACCCGTGTACACGTATTCTGTCAGCGCACCAATCACAGCCTTCCAGCGCGCGTCCGAACAGGACGATGGCTTCTCTTGCAGGCGTCCGCCAATCACAAGGGAACAATCGCTGGCGCAGGCATGCCTTACTGCAGTCCAATGAGGGATCTGACTATTTCACGGAAAATACATGCAATTTACACATAGCGCTTTCTGTCCGGTCTGCACGTGATCGACTCATGCACATGTTGCAGATTTTATTTGTTTCTTATGTAACTTTACCCGAGGTAATAAAGTGAACTCTGCAGGTTCCTGATTATTTAAGTCATGGCTACAGTTGACTGAACTCAATGATTAGAGACACGGAATTTTCGCGGATTCATTTAGTCGCAAGCTAGAATGCAAACCTCCACACTGTCGCACTGTGTTCATGATTGGACCGCAGTTATCTGGACACGCCCCTCTACGACCGTGAGCCAACGATGTCCAACTAGGAGAGAAGTAAGCGAATCAGGTAGTGCCAAATAACAAGGATAAAAATGTTCTCGCTAAGAAATCAACCAATGGGAAAGTAAACATGGGTCGAGCACACCTATAATTTTGAATTCTATCCTGAGGCCAGAGGAATCCGCGAAATTGCCGGGACTCTATCAATGATACACTGCACAGTTTGTTCAGATAAACAATTCGTTGTAGACTGTATTTTATTACCTACAGAATTGTCAGTCTATTTACAGTGCTCTATTTGTAAATTTATATAGCCTATATACACACATAATAATTAGTTTCAAAAGTCTTATTTTATAAAATCACTTTTTTTTTTCGCGGAGAAGTGAGGATTTATAGTAGGGGAGGGGGGGGGGGGGAGAATGCCTTAGTTCCTTTGATTCACTTAAGGGCTTCTGTCGTTTCTCTGAATGTATTATCAATCCTATTCAAGTTACTTGATTTTTGTGTTGAATTTTATGTTGCACCTCTACTTCTCTAAAAACGGTCTATGAGTGCTAGGCCCTAACAATATGTTTTGAATTTATGGACGTTTTACAAATCAATTCTTTGCAAACATAGTTGCAAAATAGACGAGTATTTTATTGTAGTCAGCAGAGTGCTACATGTAAAACATTGTAATTTTTTAAAAATAAATCTTTAGGACTATAACTCCATGATCATTTTGATTTGGGAGACTAAGGTCAGTTGCCTAATTTCTTTGTCAAATAAAGAAAATGAAATTTTTTAAATATGTAGGTATTCTAAAGAAACGAATCATGCAATTTATTCTGTTTGTATAGCCTATTTATACAAAAAAAAAAGGATTGGCACTTCGTTTCCAAATAAATTATTTATTTTAAAAATAAGAACGAATGTTTACAGTGAACTGACGTTTCTGCGTATTCAGAGCTAGGAAGCAATGTGTGTTGGTAGAGGGGTGGGGGTGGGAGATGTTATTTATTTTATTCTGGCTTCTACGTCTCGTGGCAGCGATGACACAGGGGAGGAATCAGAGCGCGGTGAGCACAGTGAGCAGATAGAGCACAGTGTAACAGTAAGCACAGTGAGAAAAGTAAGCACGGCGTAACAGTGAGCACAGAGAGCACAATGAAAACAGTGGGCACGGGGTAACAGTGAGCCGTGAACATGGCGTAACAGCTTTAAATATATATTCAAAGGTAACAGTGAACACAGCGAGCACAGAGCACAGAGAGCGCAGTGAGAACTGTGAGCACAGTGTAACAGTGAGCACAGTGAATATGGCGTAACAGTGAACACAGTGAACACAGTGAGCATGTGTAGGGGGCTGCAAAGGTCTAGACCAGCCATGGCCTCCTGTTTAAAAAAAAACGGTAACTCAGAAAGCAATTAAGTTTTATGTAAATCAAACGATAAAAATAATAAATTAGAATTTACTTTTTTACATGATTTCAAGATTCATCCCCTAAGGTTTGTAAAGGGGTAACATTAGGAATAAAGAAATACTTAATTAATATTTCCGATCTAAGGGTTACATATTAAGAATAAACAAGAATCACATAGTTACGAATTGTTTATTTTTTATTTTTTCCGAATTGCGTATTTTAAGGGTGGAAAAAGTAAGTTATGTTTTATCATAAAATTTTTTATAGCTCCATAGCAAAGCTGGAAGTAAGAAACTTAGCATAAATAACGTTAATAATTATGTGGAGTTCTTTAACCTTTTTTTCGATATTCGAACCAAAAGCCAATGAAACAGGGTTTCGGTAGTTTTTATAGTAATAAATCATACATACAAGCAAATTAAGATAAATGTAAATAAAGTGCAAGAATAAGGTAAAAATTATTATTTAATATAAGTTTTAACCTTTACCGTTTTTCTATATTCAAAGTAAAATGGGTGAAATGTAGCTGATTTCTTTATTGAAAACGTCGTACCTCTGCAGCTAACCAAGCGGGATGTAGCCTCAGTTATGTGATATTATTTACAGACATGCAACATCTACCAGCTCTTTCTTACAACATGCAGAAGTTCTACTTATTAAAAGGTAAAATTCTGAAAATAGTGTTTTAACATTAAGGAATATATAATTTGATTAAGTCAAACTTAATTTAAGAACAGTTAATGTTTAATAAACATAGCTTAATTTACCTTCTCTTATTCAACATTTTCCAAAATATTACCTCTTAGGATGTAACAGGGGTTGTATCTATATTTGAAAAATAAAAAATAAATATTTATAATATTTAAAATCATTATTCCAAAATTAATTTTCACTCAATATAAATATAAGTTTATTTTAATTGTTCTGTAGTTCGTATCTGTGGTTAAAAGAAAGAAAAGGGATGAGTTTTTTTCGTTAGTAGATTTTGCCATATTTACTTAGTTCTTAATATTTACATTGGCATCCCTGTGGGAAAAGAGGTAAGGGGTAAAAATTTTGGTGATTTTATTTTAGTAATACCTACTAAGTAAACTAAGAGTCAACTAATATGCTGTATAATAACTTTGATATCTGTATTTTGTATTTTAAATAAAGATGTGATTGCATCAAATATCCTTAAATAATGTGAGGTATTTGTAATAACGTTAAATTATTTAATAATTCTAAGAATATCTCTAACCATAGAAAATTAATGTTTCAGTGTAACCGATGGCATAAACTTTGTTAAAATAATTTAGGTGGAAGTTAAAGAATTTTTTTTTTAAATTTTCTGTCTCATGAAATGAAAATAAGGTAAATATGATTTCATCAAGGTAAAAAAAAAGTTAAAACACTCTGGAACCGAAGTTTTAAAATCAGATAGTTAATCTATACTAAAATAAGGGCCTAGACGTAACTATTTCAAAAATATCATTTTTAAACAGTTACGTTATGAAATACATATTTTATTAATCTAACAATTTATTTTGTCTATTTATCCAGTTAAAATGTTCTGGAATTAATCACATAACTTTTTTGATGGAAAGATTTTAGCATTACTCAGTTATTGTGCGAGCGAAGCCGCGGGTACCAATTACGTTGTCAAGTACATGATGTAAAATGCGTCTTCTTCGCGGTGGTGTGTTTATGTGTTTGTGTGTGGAGAAGGGGGGGGGGGGGTTTGTAGGAAAATGATTTACTGCGAGAACTTAATAGCCATTAAGTTTTTTCTTATGGCCCGAGTCCCTTAGGTAGGGTTTTGTTTATAGTATTTTTTTATTATTTTATAAATTTAGTTGTGGCAGGCTGTAAGGCCTTTAATGATAATTTTTGGTGGGTGAATTGTTTATTCGGAGAGCATAACATCTAGTAATTTCGTTAAAGTTAATTTTATTTGAAATATTAGTAAATTCGAGTTTACTGTAACAAAAATAATTGTGTACATTATGTATACCATCTAAGTATGTACATAGGTAATCCAAGATTTAGTTTGGTCGTTGTGCTCAAAACCCGTATGTTTTTTTTTCTTTTACCAAAAATAATTTTGGAATAAAAGTTTACTCCTTAACCTTCATTAAGGCTCTTATAAATGGCGCCTCACTAAATATTTTTTTTAATATATTTTAAAATATCTTTGTAAAGACATATAGTGATTGGAACAGCTAAAAATTTTTTTTAAATTTTGGCATTTTTTTTTTAAGGTTGCACCCAGACATGTGTCCAAACTGAAGTGACCAGGTCAAAGGGAGACAAGCTTCCACAACCTGCGTAGTTATGAAGGTGTATATGCCTACACAAACCTAATACAGGCTATGAAATTTATGTAATTAAAATATTCGTTGGTTTTGACGTTATAATATGAAATATAGGCCTATATACTTAACTATCGAAATGTGTTTGAGAAACGGAACATCTAAACATTATTCAGGTGTTACGTACCTTGCGAATCATAAAGAAACCATTATTTTTGTGCTGTCATCATTTGTGGGTTTTTTTTCGCACTCTTCTGTTTTGGAAAACTATTGTGATTGTTTCGTCTTTTCGTTTTGTCGTGTTTTTGTATCGTTTCAACTGTTGTGCTGAATTTTTTTGGGGTTAAATATTTTTGTGCTGTCATCATTTGTAAGGGTTTTTTTTTTCATTCTGTTAGTCCATTTTTCTTTGTTTTTCTTTGTTTGTTGACCATATTCCTGTAATGGAGTACTAGGCCTATGTGGTGTTTATATCCTGTTGACAACAACAATTTTTTGCTTAATTTGTGTTTTTGTCATTTGTGTTATTTGTAGTTTTCTTCTACAGACATACATGTGCTTTAGCAATGGCGTATGTCCAAAAGCTTACATCAAGTCATGCACTCCCATTGCACAAATCTTTCAAAGATAATCATAAAGAAACCACTCTCAGCCGAGCCTGCTCTGGCCGGGGATTGGAAAAGAGAAGAACCGTGACGCTTGTGAACGCCTCTATCAGCCCGGGCTATTGTGCCCTGCAACAAAGGCCCGCCGCGCTATTAACAGCGACGCGGAGCGGCGGCTGAGCGCGACTCAGGTGGAGGCGCTGTGCAAACACGGGCGAGGGTGCAGCGGGAATCAATCTGGCCGGCGCCGGGGGTTGGCATTGTGTGGTCCTTCACACAGCCAATTAGAAGGCTGGACGCGAGCCCTTTCATCTTCGCCGACCACCCAGGCGGCGGGGGTAAAAAAAGAAGAGGCGCCGTTAGTTCCGGCATATTTGTCCGTCCTTCGGCCCGTCGTCGGGGGTTTCCCCGGAAGGACGAGCCTCCTGTTCGTCGCGACAGACGCCGTCGAGGCAGCTGTCGCCGCGCCCCGGGTCCCCGACGACTCTCAGTCCGGGCTTTGAATATATATATATACTGTATAGAAGTCGCCAGCCCAGGTTAAAATTTCTAATACGGTTTTGAGGTAGTTGGTTAATTCACCGCCGCAATCGCCACCATCTCTAGGGTATCGACTTGTGGTGGTCCCTAGCGGACAAGTGTCGAACTCTTCAAACACCCCTTCCCCCTTCCGTTGAACGACCTTGAGCTGCAGTGAATGATGGGTGGGGGTGCGGGGAATGACAGCGGGCGACAGTGCTGCGCTCTAACGTGTAAATAACAACTAAGACGATACCGGGGCGTTACGGCAGCGCACTGCAGCGGTGAAGTTCCCAATCTGCTCTTCATACGCTTCTGAAAAACGTAGAGTAAATCCTATCCACTCGCGACTTCTATACAGTATATATATTCAAAGGTCCGGGAGGCATCAGCCCCCGGCCCTCAGCGGCCGTGCTGCAGAGAGAGGGCTGCAATGCACTTAGAGAAACCACACAAGACCTCAAGTCAATCAAAATGACTTAAACAGGAATTAAAGCACTCTTCCTCTTGGCTGACTACATGTCCTCGTTTTTTCCCCCTCATCTAATCTTCTTCACTTCTCCGTAAAAAAAAAATATGTGATTTTACAAAAAGAAGACTTTGGAAACAAATTACACACATATACATACATATCTTCGCTCGGGTGAACCGTATCTCATACTGTAGCAACATGCGGCAACAGTGCATGTATAGAGACCGGAAAAATTCGCGATTTCAATGACCTGTAGGATATACTCCATGCAGGCGGGAAAATTGCGTCTGCTCATTGGCTACTGACTCGTGTCACCTGTTAACTGTGACGCTAGTGATTCGATACTTCTTTTGTTGAAAGTTTTTCATTGGCCAAGTGTCATTCAGATAAACCGTGGCCCAATCAATGAATGCAGTAAAGAGGCAAACGTGTTTGGATTCTAGTCTATCACGAAATGAATCCGCGAATTTTTCCGGTCTCTACCTCAAGTGAATCAAAATGACTTAAACAAGAATTAAAGCACTCTTCCTCTTGGCTGACTACATGTCCTTGTCCCCCCTACCCCCCCCCCCCCCAATTTAATCTTCTTCACGTCTCCGTAAAAAGAAAATTGTGATTTTACAAAAGAAGACTTTGGAAACTAATTACACACACACACACACACACACACACATACACAACAGTGAGCCGATTGCAAACGCAGCCTATGCAGAAATGAATCCGCGGATTACTCCGGTCTCTAACCGTGACATTACTTATATGTCGGGGGGGGGGGGGGGCGGGCTGAATTGTATCCCCTCGGAAAGGGTACCTTTCCGCTTTATTTTCTCCTGTGTCATTGTACAGAAAATCCTGAAAGGTACCCTTTCCGATTTCTTAAAATGCATATTATTTTCTGCTTTAAAATCCTGAAAGTTATCCCCTTGGAAACATATCCCAAAATGGTTGTGCTCACTCATAAAATCCTGAAAGATATCCCCTCTGGAAACATATCCCAAAATGGCTGCCAGACAAGTGATATATCGATACAGGCCAGGTGAAAGAATGGCATGAAGTAAACGCATCAGTAAAAAGACCTTATCTACAATTTTACATTTGATAAATGTTAATTTATTAGCTACCTATAATGTTTAATAGAGGTTAGGTTAGGTAAGGTTAGGTAAGGTTAGGTATTATGCGGACACTCCCTACCAGTGCCACCTAGTATGAAACTGAGGAACTAGGGGCTTGTATCGATACATTAGTGGTCTGGCAGCCTTTTTGAGATATGTTTCCAGAGGGGATAACTTTCAGGATTTTAAAGCAGAAAATAATATGCATTTTAAGAAATCGGAAAGAGTACCTTTCCAGTTTATTTTCTGCTGTGTCATTGTACAGAAAATCCTGAAAGGTACCCTTTCCAAGGGGATACAATTCTGTCGTCCCAAATGTCGCAGATATGAAGGTAAAGAAGTAGGTCCTTTATTGTTTTCAAAAATCTTTACCTGGTGTTTCATGTCTAAAAATTACTCTGAATTAAAAAATAAAAGAATTTTTACCATTTGCACTTTTATAAAAACTCAGTTTAATAATGAAGTACGGAAACATAACTGCCCATACGCCACCGGTGCATTGTTAATTACTTCTCACAAACAGACACCGCTCGTATTTCTTGAGCGGTTTTCAAATCTCGTGTTTTTTTTTTCCTGAAGCTCTGCAAGCTGTGTGTGTGTCAAAGTAAGCGGTGCCTTAATTTTCGGAAAGTGATTTTCTTTTTTTTTTTTCCCTTAACCTAACTTATTCCAAGTGTACTGCGTTGGGAGGGTCCGGTTTAGAGGAAGACTAAGTGCGTCTCAGGTCGAAGCCTATACGCTGTATCATGCGGTGTTTCGGCCATGCAGGAGGGGTAGCATGCATCGTGTGCCTGTTCGGGGATTGGCCAGCCATGACAGCGATTGATGCCACTACTAACTCCCCTAGACTACAACTAGTTACGTTCGGCCCAGGTAACATCTGCACAGACACATTCCTGCGGGGTTAGATTATAGCTAGAGACCGGAAAAATGCACGATTTCAATGACCTGTAGGATATAGGTACTCCATGATCCACTATGCACGCGGGAAAATTACGTCTGCTCATTGGCTACTGACTCTTGTCACCTATTAATTGGGACGCTAGTGATTCGATACTTCTTTTGTTGAAAGTTTTTCATTGGCCGAGTGTCATTCAGATAAACTGTCGCCCAATCACTGATGCGTAGAGAACTGTAAAATTCGCGACTTCGAATCCCTAATAGATAGACTCCATGATCCTCTATGCACTCGTGCCAATTACATCTGCTGATTGGTTACCGACTCGTAACACCTGTTGACTGGAATGATCGTGATTCGCTAATTCTTCTGTTAAAGATTTTTCATTTGCCCAGAGTCCTTCAGATAAACTTTGGCCCAATCACTGAAGCAAAATAATGTCAAAAGTATTTGGACTCTATCCTATCGCGAAATGAATCTGCGAATTTTACAGGTCTCTAATTATAGCAGATCCAGGAAGAAGAGAAGTGTGGGCGCTTGTCTCCTGGCAAGGGGGGGGGGGGGGGGAGGTCCCCAGGACGTAGAGGTCAGTGTTGCGCGCCACCACCTGCGGGTCGCGGGTCCCGGCGGGCAGAACCCTTCCTTACCGTAGCCCCAATCTGCCTCGCCGGCGCGAGAAATGACACGGTGCGGTTAATTGTGGTCACTTACGACTGCTGCGCCACTTCAAACGGCGCCGCCGCTCGCTCGCCAAATAGACATGCCCGCGGCGCGCGCAACAACCGCCCAACCGCCACCTGCCAGGAGAATACCAGCCTTATGGAGGCATTAGCTCGGGGAACCGAGGTGGACGCGGCCATCTTGGCGTCGCTTGCTAATCCTCACGAGGCATCCCTACTGGCGTCCACTGATGCGTGGATGTGGACTCACTGTCTCCGGAATCGTGTTTTATTTTGTCTGTGTATAATATTTCTTCAGATTTTTGGCATAATTCTAATAGAGACAAATAAAAATGTAAATAAAAATTACCAAAAAGGCAAAATGAAAATTCTATTATAAGTATTAAATTTTTTTTTTGAGATCCCTAAATTTTTTTTATTTATATATTGCTAACGTTTAGGAACTTCCACGCTACATTAATATTTTTTAAGTTGGTCGTTATTTACGTTTAGCTGAATATTCGTATAGATAACACTACACAGAATGGCTGCGTGCACACTAGTACGACCAACTGCCAACAGGTGGTGCTAGCAGTGATAGTATCCGTCCATTGTAAATACGCAGGGGCATGCATATTTCGCAGAAATATCCCGAGACTAGCTGAAAGTTAAAACACTATAGCATCGTCTTTGTCTCGTGATCGGGCGAGTTTCTTTCAGGTCAATATCGAATGTTACAACACCAATCACAGTGAGTCAGTGCGGAAGCAAACACGTCCCGAGTGGCTAAGGCCAAAAAAAGGCAACGACTTCCCTCGCAGACGTCCGCCAATTACAAGGAAGAAACTGCTGGTGTGAGTATAACATGTTGCAGTCTAATGGGCGTTCAGATTTATTCGCGAGACGAAAAATGCCTGCCCCTATAAATGCGTCCTCTACATTGTGGCTGTGTTTGCTGAGGGCTGCAGGGACTATGCTGTGGACGCAGCCCTGTGTATCCCGATACAGCCCAAGTCCCGCGCTACTGAAGGACGTCTATCACTGGAACAAGTGTCGTTTGACATCCCCTCAGAAACAACAAATACTTACATGGCGTAATACAAAAATAACTGGGATTTTGCATTCATATAATTGATAAAAATAAAATTATAAAAAAATGCGATTGGTAAAGTATAAAAAAATCAAATTTTAAAAAAATTAAGTAAATACTCAGTATTCAATAATAAACACGTGTATTATATTAATTATTTAATTTAGTAAAGTAATTGGGATACATTTTATTAATAATTAAAATCATTAAAAATGCTGAAACTTTATTTTAATTTTGTAATTTAAATTTTAATTAAATAATAATGTAATAATTTACAATACATATAAATTATTCCGAGGGAACATAAACTCACATATATAAAGTATAAACTCAATCAAATTTTAAAAAAACTAAGAAAATACTCAGCATTCAATAATAAACACGTGTATTATATTAATTATTTAATTTAGTAAGGTAATTGGGATACATTTTATTAATAATTAAAATCATTAAAAATGCTGAAAGTTTATTTTAATTTTGTAATTTAAATTTTAATTAAATAATAATGTAATAATTTACAATACATATAAATTATTCCGAGGGAACATAAACTCACATATATAAAGTATAAACTCAATCAAATTTTAAAAAAACTAAGAAAATACTCAGCATTCAATAATAAACACGTGTATTATATTAATTATTTAATTTAGTAAAGTAATTGGGATACATTTTATTAATAATTAAAATCATTAAAAATGCTGAAAGTTTATTTTAATTTTGTAATTTAAATTTTAATTAAATAATAATGTAATAATTTACAATACATACTATAAATTATTCCGAGGGAACATAAACTCGCATATATAAATAAACTTGAAGAAGTTTTTAAACACAATTTATATCACTAATAGTCACAACAAATAAATGTTTTTAATGATATGGACCAGTATTCAATATAAAACAGTAAAGTATAATCATCAAAAACACATATAGGTATAAATTTTATACCTATGTAAATATGTGGCCTTTTTCCATCCTGTGAACATTTCGTTGCATGTTGCTCACGAATCTTCAAAATTCACTCTCTTCATTTATTCATAACGCGCCTAAATTATAACAACAACAAAAAAAGACCCAGTAATGAGCAATTCGGACAGAGGGAGAATTCTGTACCTGAAGCAGGAATATGTGGAGGCATCTAGTCTACCTGTCTCTTAGGCCGGTATTGCAAGACACAAAAATAAATGTCTAGGTGTTGAATATGCTACACATGTACCCTAACCTTATTCAAGTGCAAGAAAGGACACTGACAGTACCTTATTTTTAGGGAACGAATTTTTGTGTCCTATCCGTTGCCGATCTGTTGCCCAAATTACGTGCATGCGCAGAGCTCACTTTTCTGTTGATTTCGTCCAGATGGCAAATCCGCGTCTGGCACCATTAACTCTTATATAGTCACTTTCGTGATCATAAATGGACGTACCAAGCGTTTTGGTGTGCCAAATGAAACTTTATAGTAGCGAAACTATACTGGAATACATTTTGTACACTTTAATAGTCATAAAAGGATATAATCGCAACTCTAATAATGGTTGAGAATATATTAGAAAGGCTGTTCTGTTTTCGTGCGATGGTGCTGCTATCCCTAATATTTTTGCGGTAACAATTGTATCGATGGATGCGAAAGTTCCACGTTAGGTAACGCTCGTATCCCAACAAGTAAGTGCTTATTCGCTACCTTTCCCGAACATCTTGGGAAACCACCCTTAAAAAAACTACACCATCGCCTGTGTATCGGGATTGTTTGAGATTATTTCATGCACACGTCCACTGTGAGCATACCGACAACAATCATTATATGCGGAACCAAACGATCAATTCATAAACACACAGAAAAACTCAATATCAGCCGATGTAATTCTCTGTGCTGCCTACACATACATCACAGGACCGCCATGCTTCATCTGAAAACAACTACGGTGCGTTAAATACATTTTTGCCGGCCAAAATAGTACGAATAATTTACAGTGTTTTGTAAACAAAATTAAAGGATTTTTGTGATAAGAAAATTAATCTCCTATTGTAGGCTATAATGTAAAATAATGTTCTATACTTTTACAAGAAAATTTTCGGAAACACATTTGCCAACAATATCACTTGTAAAACTACAATGCAGAGCTTTGTAAAATTGCCAATAGTTACAAAGCTCTGCATTGTAATCTTACAAGTGATATCGTTGGCAACTGAGTTTCCAAGGATTTTCCAAAGGCCGGCCAAACAAGCCAATGGCTTCTCTCGCAGACGGCCGCTAATCACAAGGAAGAAACCTCTGCAGTCTGTCGAGCGTTCAGATGTTCTGGTTAAAAAAAAAAAACACATGCCTCTTAGGAGACTTTACGTCGTAGACTTCTTGTTAGACTTGTAGCTTCCATGTTCTTGTCAGCAATGTTTCTTTTTTATTACGTCTGCGGGTCGCTCTTCCACACTCAGCAAAATACACTGTTAGAAATTACAGTAAACTGACAGAATTAATATAAAAAAGTTTTTAACTCAAATAAATTCGTCTGTAAAAATCTATACATAAAGTATATTTATGCATAGAGACCGGAAAAGTTCGCGATTTCAATGACCTGTATGATAGACTCTACATATGACCCTCTATGCACGCGGGAAAATTACTTTTGCTCATTGGCTACTGACTCGCGACTCATGTTAACTGGAACGCTCGTGATTCGATACTTCTTTTGTTGAAAGTTTTTCATTGGCCGAGTGTCATTCAGATAAACTGTGGCCCAATCACTGATGCAGTAAAAAGGCAAGCGTATTTTCATTCTAGCCTATCACGAAATGAATCCGCGAATTTTTCAGGTCTCTATTTATGCACTATGTAGCCTGTACAGATAAAACTGGTGTGCCACTTCAAACTTACTCCTGCCGGAATCGTGAGCTGTTCTGAACTGTGAACTGTGAGTAGGTCATTGCTGCTATCCGACACGGACGTGTTACCTGTTCTTGCTGTAAATTTGTTTTGTACTTTTACAAGGAAAGTCCTTGGAAACCCAGTTGCCGACGATATCAGTCGTATAATTGCAAGGCAGTGCTTTGTACCGTCTGCAATCTGACAGAGCTCCGCCTTGCAGTCGTGCGAGTGATATCGTTGGCCACTGGGTGGACAAGGATGGTCCTTGTAAGAGCCCGTCTACAATAGTCCGAACCTGTGCGTGGTCCGTGTCCTTATCCGAATGTGAGTGACGTCACATTGTATCACCGAAAACTGCCCTGTCCACAATTGCGATGTCCGATGTCAGAATGTATTGATTTCTAATGTTGTCACAAGAGCGTAATAAATGTGCCAAACCAAATGTTTTTGTTTATTGCTTTGATGCTTTGTAGTTTGTGATTGAATTTATGAAAGTTATGTAAGTTATAAGTGACTAACAAAACCTTCCATTTCCTTCAATGGGTGTAAACAGTAGCGCAAGTTTTTGTAATTATAATCACACAATTTTTAAACCCATTATACAATAAGCCCATAAGAAAATGTCCCAGTTCTAAATTTTAATAGTACTATCAACTGTAAGAGTTGTAGATTTTTGGTTCAAGGGCACAATTAAAGAGTGACTCAAACAGTTTTATATAAGTGCATGCGCGAGTACTGCTTTGTTGTTTTCCCGCTTGCAGCGCCACCTACGCAAAATGGCGACTCCTGAGCGTACAGCTTTTGTATTATGCAATTTTCTAAGAGTGGAACTGTATTTTCAGTTCAACGTACGTTTCGTTTAAAGTTTAATTGTGATCTCTTGTGTGGCCAAAACATCCTCGACGACAGAGCTGTTTTCCACTGGCCTCTACGTTTACGCGACATAACGCCATGCAAATTTTTTACCTTCGTAGTTTTATAAAAGATTGTGTCTACGTTCCGCCGCCACCTAATTATTTTCCAGAGTTGAGACACAGAATTGGAGAGGCAATTGCTTCCATTACTCCGGACGTGTTAACCCAAGTGTGGGAAGAATTGGACTTTAGGTTGGATGTGTGCCGTATAACTAAAGGTGCACATATTTAATATTTGTAAGAAAAACTAGGATATTTACCTTCTATTTGATGTATTCGCGATATCAGTGACCTGTATGATATACTCCATGATCCTCTATGCACGTGGGAAAATTACACCTGCTCATTGTTGGCTACTGACTCGTGACACCTGTTATCTGGGACGCTCGTGACTCGATACTTCTTTTGTTTGAAAGATTTTCATTGGCCCAAAGTCCTTTAGATAAACTTTTCCCAATCACCGATGCAGTAAAAATGCAAACATTTTTGGATTTTAGCTATTCCGAAGTTATACCTTCCTTAATTTCTAACTATATATTAATAACTAAGCAAAGCTATAAATGTGATATGTCAAAGCCAAGATCTCTAACTAATTTTTTTCGTAAAGGGTACAAGCGATAAAACTAATTTAAAAGTCACGAAATGAATCCGTGAATTTTTCAGGTCTCTATGTATGAGTTGTTGTAAATACTCTAAATTAAACTGTTATAATATACAATTTGAGACTGGGATATTTTTTATTGACACTGTATTAACACTTAGTATCTGTTGAAAATGTCTGTGACATAACAACAAATGAAACGCATAGCATATTAAAATTTAAGTTTTAGATTTTAATTACAAGAAATTACTAATAAATGACAAATCCAGCTTGGCGTGAGAGACCGGGCACTAAGGGAAGGGAGTAGGTGCCGCCATCTTGCATTTTCAAAAACGTTGCTACAGATTCCAGCAATACAGCTTTTGTATTAATTTGTTTTGGCTCGAAATGATTCATTAGATTTTTTTCCTTGCATTCAAGGTATTTTTTAAAATTAATTTGCCAAAATCATTTCTCGTAATGCTACCAGTAGAATAATTTAACATTTTCAAACACACTTCAACACGACATGCAAAATGTGTAGGTATTATAACTTAATGTTTATCATAATTTTTGAGATTGCAATTCTTGCTTCTTCGGTTCGAGCACTGATTTTATTAATTGCACAGAAATGTAGAATTGCTTTGAAAATTTGTACTGTTAGGGTGACTTGTCGATTTAAAATAATACATTTTTTCAAATAGTTTTCAAAGGAGTTCTTTGTAAAACTACACATTCTTTACCTTTGGGTACTTTTTGATGTCTGCATTCGTAGACTGGAGTAGACTACGATAGTTGCAGTCTCCCATGTGGAATACCTGCACTTAAAAAATATAAGTAATTTTTACAAGGAAAATCCTTGAAAACTCAGTTGCCAACGATATCCCTCTTAAAACTACAAGGCAGAGCTTTGTACCATTGACCATTTTACAAGCTCTGCCTTGAAGTTTTACAAGTGATAATCTTGGCAAATGTGTTTCCAGAAATTTTCTTGTAAAAGTATAGATCATTTTTTTTTTCCATTGTAGCCTACGATAGGAGATTAATTTTCTTATCATAAAAATGCTTTAACTTTGTCTCCAAAACACTGTAAATTATTTGTACTATTTTGGCCGGCAAAAATGTATTTAACGCACCATAGTTGTTTTCAGATGAAGCATGGAGGTCTTGTGATGTGTGTGTAGACGGCACAGAGAATTACATCGGCTGATATTGAATTTTTTTTCTGTGTGTTTGTGTATTGATCTTTCTTTGTGCGTTTTTCGTTTTTTTTTTATTCTGGCATAATTTCCAAACTAGCAATAGTGTATGTCCGAGACGATGTTTTAAATCAATCTTCTCCATTGCGAGAATCTTTCAAAGAACTTAAGTTAGTATTATTGCTATAAAGGAAAGACTACGTTACAAGCCCAACTGTTGCAAACCCTTCCAGAAAAATTAATATCGAAATTAACCAATTGTCAAAGGAATTTTTTTAAATAATCTTATGAAGGTAATTTATATTTACGTGTATTTAATTAAATCTAGCATATTTTAGTTCGTCATTAGAAAAAAAAAAATTTCAGTGGCAAGTTTCTCTCGCTCAACAGAGACAGCAAGGATCGCGAACCGCTACTGCCGAGCCGTTTCCTGTCGGTGAAGAGTTCTCGGGTTTCATTGGCTGGCGTCGCGGCACTGGGAATTCTACAGATATTCGCCACAGCCAGGATAATTCTTCGTAAACTCAGTATCTTTACTTCGGTGGTAGCTATGTCACAAAATTGTAAAATTTTCAGGAGATAAAGTTTTCAATTTGTTTTAACTATATTAGTTTTTCAGGTTTTATCTGCAGTAGTATAGAAATCGCTTTATAAAACATTAGACCAATATTCTTATATTTCTTTATTAGTAGAGACCTGAAAAATTCGCGGATTCATTTCGTGATTGGCTAGAATCCAAAAAACGTATGCCTTTTTACTGCATCAGTGATTGGGCCACAGTTTATCTGAAGTAGGTACTCTGGACCAATCAAAAACCTTTAACAAGAGAAGTATCGAATCACGAGCATCCCAGATAACAGCTGTCACGAGTCAGTAGCCAATGAGCAAATGCATAGAGGATCATGGTGTATATCATACAGGTCATTGCTATCGCGAGTTTTTCCGGTCTCTATTTATTGGACAAAAATAATATTTTCATTATTATTTTTTTTTTTTTGTGAAATGGCGTTGAAGTATCGTCTATAAAAATTGCACTTTGGTATGGTATGAGTGCTCTAATAACAATACGCAGAGGGAAAATGTTCTTCGTGGACATATAGTACCAAGTATATTTCACAGAAACTGGTGTTGGTGTCCTTTACCTTCAAGATACAGATTAGTATATCGTCAATAGTGTGCCTAACCATATATTTTTTTTGTGTAAAATGTAAAAATTTCCCACTGTCCAGTCCCGGCCTGTGATTGGCTGGACGCGGACGGTAAAGAACAAGCCGACGAAACGAAATCGAGGATTGAAATTGCGCGTGGCCAGCCGAGCGAAGACGGGGGGGGGGGGGGGGGTTCCTGTTTCCGACAGTCGTCACTGCAGTTCGCCCCGTGTAGTTCGGCGCCGTGCCGTGCGCAATTACCCCCTCCACCGGAGTGCGACACCCCCCACCTCCCCCGTGTGTGGCCGGCGGACTCGGGGCCGCGTCGACCCGTGTGTGGCTGCCAGCAGGACGGGCCCAACTGCCTTCTGCTAGACTCTGCTCCGCCCCCAGCAGAGTGTCTCACCTTGCACTCCCAGACACTGCGACACCGCCGTGGCTGCTTGTACAAGTCAGCTGTCGGCTGAGGCGGTGGCCCCAGCCGCTGCTCTAACACCCTCCCGATCAAACAACAGGGAGCGATCCCTAACAGTCCTGTTCGTTAAAAGCTCTGGAATGTTTATGAAAAGCGAACTGGATTGCTACACTCCCACCCTACCCTATTAGGGCGCATACGTGAGAATGCCCGGCCTTAAGGTCGGAATATTCTGTAGAAGTCAGCACTTGTGAACCGGTGTGATCATCAGTCTAGTTGTAGTCAATAAGTAGGGGCATGCGTTTTTCGCAAAATAATATGCTCGCTCGTTAGGCTGCAACAAGGTATGCCATTGTTCCCATGTGATTGGCGGCTGTCTGCGAGAGAAGCCATCGCCCTGTCCGGCCGGGCCATTCAGGACGAGTTTGCTTCCGCACTCGATGGCTGTGATTGGTGCGCCGACAGTAGACATGCACCTGGAATAAACCCAGCCAACCACGAAACACAGAAAATGCTATAGAGTTTTAGCACACAGCTGGTCGGAAAATCTTTTCGCGAAAATCACATGGCCCCATCAATAAGAAATTACCTCGCGGCGCTTGCAGACCGAAGCCAGTAGTGAATTTGTGGTTGAAACAAGGCGCAGAAGGTCTGGGAGGTGTGATTTATGCCTTAACATGCCAACAATTAAGAAAAATAGTTCAAAATTGGAGTTATAGCAAAAAGATGAAACCGTTTGAAGATGGCGGGGCCCAGTTCTACTTAAGGGAAGTCGTTCCTGGGTGGTTGGCCCCTTCTTGCCCCGCGCCGCCCGCCGGCTGATAACACGCGCGGGTGGGGCGAGCTGTAATTGCGGACGGGACGAGAGAGTGTGTGACAATCACCCTGCCCGCGGTCTGTCATTGCGGCGTCGCGCGAGACAGGCGCGCTTCGTGGTTGGTCCAGCACGCCCGCGAGGGGGCGTGGCCTGCGGGCGGCAGCCAACCACGGACGAGGGCACCCGCCGGGAATTATTCATTTCCACGCGATCGCCGGCCGACGAGGTCTCGGGAGACACTCACCAGGCACTCACCGGGACTCCCGACAGTGATGCCAACTCCTTTAGAGTGTTCCCCCTAGGACCAACTTCAAATCCCCCTAGATTACTATTAAAAACCCCTAAAGTTGTAATTGTAAACCCATTTGAGAGCTAAAATTATTTTTGCCACTTGTGTTGCTGTTCTTTCTTCACTTTGTTTTCAAGTTATACACTTTAAATTCACGCCCTCAAAAATTTTCTTAAATAATGTACCCGCTAAAAAATCCCCCTAAATAAATTTACCCCCTAAAAAAAACAGCATTGCAGCTTTGATCCCCCTAAATTTGGGGGGAAAACCCCCAAGTTGGCATCCCTGACTCCAAACCCTCCGCACGCGATGTTCCCTCCACACTTGCTCGGGCCAATGAGGAGGCAGTTACTGTCCCTCGCAACCAGCCTCACGACGAGTGAAGTTACAATGTGTTTTCAACCTGTCTTGGGGCAAACCAATAACCAATTTCATGGTGGTGTCTAAGAACCCCTATTAGTAGAGACCGGAAAAATTCGCGCATTCATTTCGTGATAGTCTAGAATCCAAAAACGTTTGCCTTTTAACTGCATCAGTGATTGGGCCACAGTTTATCTGAATGACACTCGGCCAATGAAAAACTTTCAACAAAATAAGTATCGAATGATTAACGTCCCAGTTAACAGGCGACACGAGTCAGTAGCCAATGAGCAGATTTAATGTTCCCACGTGCATAGAGGATCATGGAGTCTATCCTAGAGGTCGTCGAAATCGCGAATTTTTCCGGTCTCTACCTATTAGTAGGGACTTATGTACGCGCGTTAGAGGTGATAACTAGAGACCGGAAAAATTCGCGATATTAATGACCTGTATGATATACTCCATGATCCTCTATGCACGCGGGAAAATTACATCTGCTCATTGGTTAGAGGCTCGTGACAGCTGTTATCTGGGATGCTCGTGATTCGATACTTCTCTTGTTAAAGGTTTTTCATTGGTCCAGAGTACTTAAGATAAACTGTGGCCCAATCACTGATGCAGTAAAAAGGCAAACGTTTTTGGATTCTAGCCTATCACGAAATGAATCCGCAAATTTTTCGTCTCTAGTGATAACTAACTAACTTTAGATTTTCATGAAAATAATTAGTATAAATAATGTAATAAAAGAACTGGCATAATATTGTAAATACGGTTGGTAAAGTCGAACTTCAATAAAATTAAAAAAAATTAAATAAATAATCAGTATTCAATATTAATTTAATTTTTGTGAATCAATGGAGATAAATTTTAATTAATAATGAAAATGAATAAATATGCTCAATGTTTATTATAATTATTAAATTTTAATTATTTATTGATTATTAATAAAATTATTTTTAATTCAAATAAATTATACATACGGGGACATAACTTCACTTAGGTATATAAATATACTTGGAAAAGTTTATAAACACAACTTATATCACTAATATTCAAACTAAATAAATATTTTTAATAATACGGACCAGTATTCAAAATTTGTCACTAAAATATACGGTTTAATGGCACATACAAATTTTATTTGTATTTAGCTTTTTTTTTATACGGTGAAAACATTTTTGCATGGTTAGCGCGCAAAGTAAATATTGACTCTCATATTTGTTTTTCATAACGCGCCTAAAGAAGCACAACTTCACTATACTGCATTAAGGTATTCCCACGTCACGTCAGTTGCTTGCGCCAAATTCTGTGAAACTGTCTGCCTACACTGAATGAAACACACACGAAGCTACAGTGTTTCCAACTCACAGCTAGTGGGAAATATTCTCGGGAAAAATAGTTGCCCTATTTATCAAAAGCCCACAACAGACTGTACTTGACTCATTCGAACTCGCCCCTCGAGTGTCTTGCGTAGAAGTACGGAAATTTCGCGGATTCATTTGGTCCCACGCTAGAATGAAAACATTTATACTCTCACCACGTGTCCATGATTGGACCGCAGTTCTTCAGACACGCCCCTCTGCGACTGTGAGCCAACGACGCCCAGCTATGAGTAAAGCAAGCGAATCAGGCAGTGCCAATTAACAAGAACAGAAAACACTATCACTAAGAAATCAGCAGAAAAGTAAACTTTGGTAGAGCAAACATAGGTATTTGAATTTTAGCCTCACTGAAAGAAATTTTTGTATATTTTACAAGGAAATCCTTGGAAACCCTGTTGCCAAGGATATTACTTGTAAAACTACAAGGCAGAGCTTTGTACCATGTGCAATATTGCAAGGCTCTGCCTTGTAGTTTTGCAAGAAGTATCCTTGGCAACAGGGTTTCCGAGAACTTCCCTTGTAAAAGTACAAATTTTTTTTATAGAGTGCTGACACTAAACAAACAATTTTTTAAAGAAAATATACTGTTGATTACGAATGCCTAGTGGCATGTATTTTTTCGTGAAAATATTTCGGGGCTTGTGTGTTGGGACGCCATAGCATCGTCAGTGTATCGCGATAGGTTGAGTTTTTCTCATGCTCATATCGTATGTCGACACACAGTCCTGAGTGGCCCGGCCAAAATGGCAGCGGATTCTCTTGCAGACGTCCGCCAATCACAAGGAAGGCACCACCAGTAGCTTGGCAATGCCAACCTTAAGTTAGTGCAGATTAAAGAACGTTAAGATTTTCTTTCCGCAAAAACCGCCTTCCCTTAGTGATAGCGCCCGTTATACAATGACACGGAAGCGGAGACGGATTACGTAGACGGAGATGGATCTTACGGAACAGAGTTTCCACAACAGCAGGCGGAGACGGACCCGTACGGATTAGCTCGGCGATGCTGAGCTCTTCCGGTTACGTTTTTCCGTACGACCAATAGAAGTCGAGTACTTGGCTGCGAGGGTGGCCATGTTTGTTTATGTTATAAGTACGTTAAACATTGTTTGAAGCACGAGAAAATCTAGGGTTCTATTATTGCTTAGGCGTTTATTTTTATTATATATGTAAGTTCTGCCCGTGCTATGATCTCGAAGCACAATATATTTTTAAAATTAAATTAATATTTTGTAATCTTGAAATTAAATATCATTTGTTGCCACTTGTTACGTTTCCGTGCATTGTTTAAGCAGCAGACACGACAGTGAAATGTTCAGGGAGATCCGTCACCGTTTATACGTGTTCCGTCTCCGTTTACGTGCAATTGTAGAGCGGCCCTAAGAGCCTGCACGAGACATCGTTATTTTCTTGGAAACAATTGACGTCTTGTTAGGCTCGAAACTTCTACTCCATGTCAGCACCCCTTATTCTTTTATTGTTTGTTGTACTTGTGATTGGCTTATACATAGAGTAAGAGGTAACTTTATGTTTCAGATCATCTGTGATCCGTCTAAAAATCAGTGAATCCTATAAAAAATGGTTTGTACCAACCAAGGGTGTAAGACTGAGAAAAAAATAACAGTGTGTTGAGGAATATCTTTATTGTAAGAAACATAGGTAATAATCCTAAACATTTAATGGAAGTTATTAACCTATAAAACTAAATGTATTGGAAATTGACCACACTTTCATTATATGCCAAATTTATTACGCACTTTACGTTTTGCCAAACATATTTAGTATAGATTACAACTATTTAAGATAAATTTACAACATAAAATAATACCTACAGGTTTAATAAATTCTATAACGTTACCAAATAATTCCTAGTCTGACATAAGACATCTGTATAAAATACAACTGTATTTAAACATATTTATGGAATACAATCATTAGATAATTAGTACAGTCGGAAATAAGTTCTAAGCGATTTAATTTCCGTGTAGGCTAGTATTTAAAAGCTTATCATTTTGAGCTCCTTCTGCTATTGGCTCACTATGGGCCAGTGATATACCCTCAACCAAGAAATATCGAATCACAGGACGCCCAGTGAAGACTTCTTACAAGTAGGCAGCTATATAGCCTACTGTAATTTCTCAAATATGCATGGGACCATGAGTCATAAAATAAGAGGGCTAGTAATTTTTTCGTCCATGAATTATAAATACTACTACAAATTGTAATTTTACTCAAATGTTTCTAGAAAACCAAATTTTGCTACATTGTAAGGTAAAAATGGATGGATGTACCTACATCATTTTATGTCAAAACCCCACGTGTTAACTTAAACAAATAGATGCTACTATGAAATTACACATACAAGTGTTAAATTACTAATTGCCCTTTATTATCAGTACACGTTAGGTGAATGTCCACAATAAAGTCGCTTTAAAAGTGAATAATACCTTATTTGTGAACGTAAATTTATGACTTAGGAACTGCAAAAATTACACTGTATTATGCTATTAATTCTGACAGAAAAACAATTTTATTAAATAATTTGATGATTTGCTAGCGTACAATGTGTTAGAGAGGTTAAGAAGCTACCAGATACACGGTCGATACTTCTCTAGTTCTCAAAGATTATAACAAGGGTTTGATTCTTCTTTAAAAGTTGATAAATTTAAAAATATCTTTGAAGTACGCATCCTTTATGAATATATGTAGGCATGGGCGTAGATCCAGCTTGGGGGGGGGGGGGGGGGGGGGGCTAGAATAAGAAGCCAGAGGCCTGCCTGCGCTTGCAAAAGCGTGACTGTGAAACAAGTTCAATGTTCTTCAGTCCACTGAAATATCAACCCAGTAATTCACGTAACTGAGATGTCGGCGTATGATATATTATACAGCGTTCCATCTGTGGAAAGAGTTCTGCGTTTATGTGAGGTATGCCTATATTCTTTGAGATCCATAAACTGACTGTAATTTCTAACCAGGTAGGTATATTTACCATCCCTTTGCTAAGGATGTGTGTGTGTACTAGGTGAGGCGAAATTATATAAGGTCAAGTGGTTTCAATGATATCTTGAATTATATCTTCAATGATATCTTTTTGACGTAAAACCTATGGTGCTTTCAAGTTTCTTTACTGGGAGTGGAATCCCCAAAAACAATTAGCCTACTCTGAAACCACTGTTTGTATGCATTTTCACTTTCTGAAGGGAAAAAAAAACTTGCAAATGTGGAGAAACGGAATTCGGAAGCAGAACTACAATTCGACCTCAAAACAGCCTTAAGTGCTTTTCGCAGGCAGACACGACTCGGATATCCCTAGCAGTTCTCAACTCACACGGGTTCTTCTGAGCGCACTTGTGCCCTTTATGCACTGGGAAAAAGATCGTGACCGCCAAAAATTATATTTGTCAAAATAGAATCCATTAAAACATTTGTGATGGCCAGTTTGTTGTCAGGAATAAACGGTTTTGTTGAGACTACAAAATTAATTGCCGTCCGCACAAAATAATGAACAAAATATATAATTTTTCTGAAAGAAATAAAACTGTTGATTTAGTATGCCTGTTGTCTCAGTCTCACGACAAATTTTTGGTTATTTCAGTTCTTGTCATTACATTTAAGGCAATTTTATGAAGGAAAAAATAACTGTTCCGGTAGAACTCTTGTAATTTGTGTTTTGTCTCACACATTCTCTACAGATGTTTACTAAATATTTTATAACAGCGGTAAAGGTTGCACAAGTGATACTTAAAACCAGTGTCTTAGCCATTTACATCTCAAAAAAAAAAAACGTTCACGTATATCTGGCAAAGAACATCTGTGCGCCAAAACAAATGAAAGAGTGTTATCGTAATAAATAAGCAACAACATCACTTAATAAACATAAGTACTTAATGACAAGACAAAAGAAGTGAGAAACTCGACGTGTGAGATGGAACCTTGCAGAGTTATGAAAGAAACAGAAAACGCCATATTGTTCCAACAAATTTCAAGAGATGACAATTTTATTTTAATTAATTTCAAAAACTATCTTCGTCAAAGCATAGTATAGGTATAATTTAGTGAGGAGGTAAGTAGTGACAGGCTGGTACAAATAGTTTCCCCTGCTGCCATTGACTTTAAATATTGAATTATTTTTCGGGAATTACTGCAGCTGTATAATACTATTAACAACCGAATTTTTTTAAATGTTCTTTAAAAACGTCAAAATTTTTGATAACTCCATTGACGTTGGTAAATTTTCAATACCAAGCGAAAAAAATTTCGTTCTGAACCATTATGGCTACTTTCGGAGCTTAGCCCGCCTCTTAAGGGAACACGTAAATTTGGATCTAATGTTTCATGTTTTTGCAAGTGATTTTAAATATATATAAAATAAGACCATATTTAATAGTTGTTCAAGAAAGATTTTTTTCTAATAAATAGGCCCTTATCTATAGTTTTTTTTATGAAATTAAAGGGACAGGTGAATCAGCCTGTAGTGACTACTGTCGCCGCGGGCAGCACTGCGCCAGGCACGGGCGAGAGAGCCGGCAGCGTGTACTGTCGCCGCGGGCAGCACTGCGCCAGGCACGGGCGAGAGAGCCTGCAGCGAGTACTGTCGCCGCGGGCAGCACTGCGCCAGGCACGGGCGAGAGAGCCGGCAGCGTGTACTGTCGCCGCGGGCAGCACTGCGCCAGGCACGGGCGAGAGAGCCTGCAGCGAGTACTGTCGCCGCGGGCAGCACTGCGCCAGGCACGGGCTAGAGAGCCGGCAGCGACTACTGTCGCCGCGGGCAGCACTGCGCCAGGCACGGGCGAGAGAGCCGGCAGCGAGTACTGTCGCCGCGGGCAGCACTGCGCCAGGCACGGGCGAGAGAGCCGGCAGCGACTACTGTCGCCGCGGGCAGCACTGCGCCAGGCACGGGCGAGAGAGCCTGCAGCGAGTACTGTCGCCGCGGGCAGCACTGCGCCAGGCACGGGCGAGAGAGCCGGCAGCGACTACTGTCGCCGCGGGCAGCACTGCGCCAGGCACGGGCGAGAGAGCCGGCAGCGACTACTGTCGCCGCGGGCAGCACTGCGCCAGGCACGGGCGAGAGAGCCTGCAGCGAGTACTGTCGCCGCGGGCAGCACTGCGCCAGGCACGGGCGAGAGAGCCGGCAGCGACTACTGTCGCCGCGGGCAGCACTGCGCCAGGCACGGGCGAGAGAGCCGGCAGCGAGTACTGTCGCCGCGGGCAGCACTGCGCCAGGCACGGGCGAGAGAGCCGGCAGCGAGTACTGTCGCCGCGGGCAGCACTGCGCCAGGCACGGGCTAGAGAGCCTGCAGCGAGTACTGTCGCCGCGGGCAGCACTGCGCCAGGCACGGGCGAGAGAGCCTGCAGCGAGTACTGTCGCCGCGGGCAGCACTGCGCCAGGCACGGGCTAGAGAGCCTGCAGCGAGTACTGTCGCCGCGGGCAGCACTGCGCCAGGCACGGGCGAGAGAGCCGGCAGCGACTACTGTCGCCGCGGGCAGCACTGCGCCAGGCACGGGCTAGAGAGCCTGCAGCGAGTACTGTCGCCGCGGGCAGCACTGCGCCAGGCACGGGCTAGAGAGCCTGCAGCGAGTACTGTCGCCGCGGGCAGCACTGCGCCAGGCACGGGCTAGAGAGCCTGCAGCGAGTACTGTCGCCGCGGGCAGCACTGCGCCAGGCACGGGCGAGAGAGCCGGCAGCGAGTACTGTCGCCGCGGGCAGCACTGCGCCAGGCACGGGCGAGAGAGCCGGCAGCGAGTACTTACGCCGCGGGCAGCACTGCGCCAGGCACGGGCGAGAGAGCCGGCAGCGAGTACTGTCGCCGCGGGCAGCACTGCGCCAGGCACGGGCGAGAGAGCCTGCAGCGAGTACTGTCGCCGCGGGCAGCACTGCGCCAGGCACGGGCGAGAGAGCCGGCAGCGAGTACTGTCGCCGCGGGCAGCACTGCGCCAGGCACGGGCGAGAGAGCCTGCAGCGAGTACTTACGCCGCGGGCAGCACTGCGCCAGGCACGGGCGAGAGAGCCGGCAGCGAGTACTGTCGCCGCGGGCAGCACTGCGCCAGGCACGGGCGAGAGAGCCTGCAGCGAGTACTGTCGCCGCGGGCAGCACTGCGCCAGGCACGGGCGAGAGAGCCTGCAGCGAGTACTGTCGCCGCGGGCAGCACTGCGCCAGGCACGGGCGAGAGAGCCTGCAGCGAGTACTGTCGCCGCGGGCAGCACTGCGCCAGGCACGGGCGAGAGAGCCGGCAGCGAGTACTGTCGCCGCGGGCAGCACTGCGCCAGGCACGGGCGAGAGAGCCTGCAGCGAGTACTTACGCCGCGGGCAGCACTGCGCCAGGCACGGGCGAGAGAGCCGGCAGCGAGTACTGTCGCCGCGGGCAGCACTGCGCCAGGCACGGGCGAGAGAGCCTGCAGCGAGTACTGTCGCCGCGGGCAGCACTGCGCCAGGCACGGGCGAGAGAGCCGGCAGCGAGTACTGTCGCCGCGGGCAGCACTGCGCCAGGCACGGGCTAGAGAGCCTGCAGCGAGTACTGTCGCCGCGGGCAGCACTGCGCCAGGCACGGGCGAGAGAGCCTGCAGCGAGTACTGTCGCCGCGGGCAGCACTGCGCCAGGCACGGGCGAGAGAGCCTGCAGCGAGTACTGTCGCCGCGGGCAGCACTGCGCCAGGCACGGGCGAGAGAGCCTGCAGCGAGTACTGTCGCCGCGGGCAGCACTGCGCCAGGCACGGGCTAGAGAGCCTGCAGCGAGTACTGTCGCCGCGGGCAGCACTGCGCCAGGCACGGGCGAGAGAGCCGGCAGCGAGTACTGTCGCCGCGGGCAGCACTGCGCCAGGCACGGGCGAGAGAGCCGGCAGCGAGTACTGTCGCCGCGGGCAGCACTGCGCCAGGCACGGGCGAGAGAGCCGGCAGCGAGTACTGTCGCCGCGGGCAGCACTGCGCCAGGCACGGGCGAGAGAGCCGGCAGCGAGTACTGTCGCCGCGGGCAGCACTGCGCCAGGCACGGGCGAGAGAGCCTGCAGCGAGTACTGTCGCCGCGGGCAGCACTGCGCCAGGCACGGGCGAGAGAGCCGGCAGCGAGTACTGTCGCCGCGGGCAGCACTGCGCCAGGCACGGGCGAGAGAGCCTGCAGCGAGTACTTACGCCGCGGGCAGCACTGCGCCAGGCACGGGCGAGAGAGCCGGCAGCGAGTACTGTCGCCGCGGGCAGCACTGCGCCAGGCACGGGCGAGAGAGCCTGCAGCGAGTACTGTCGCCGCGGGCAGCACTGCGCCAGGCACGGGCGAGAGAGCCGGCAGCGAGTACTGTCGCCGCGGGCAGCACTGCGCCAGGCACGGGCGAGAGAGCCTGCAGCGAGTACTTACGCCGCGGGCAGCACTGCGCCAGGCACGGGCGAGAGAGCCGGCAGCGAGTACTGTCGCCGCGGGCAGCACTGCGCCAGGCACGGGCGAGAGAGCCTGCAGCGAGTACTGTCGCCGCGGGCAGCACTGCGCCAGGCACGGGCGAGAGAGCCTGCAGCGAGTACTGTCGCCGCGGGCAGCACTGCGCCCGGACGTGCACACCTGGAAAGACGTACAGGCGGCGGCGATGCGCCGGCGATAAGCGGCCACGCCCCCTGGTGTTGTTTGCTCCGCGGCGGGGCCTTGCAATCAGCCCGCGCCGACGTCACAATTACCGGCGCACCGGAAGTGCGGGTGCCGCTAATTGCAGGAAGTAATATCTGGTCGCCCGCGCGGGGGCGTGGCGCCTGGCAATTGAAAATGAAGGGTTTGCTTCCCGCCGCGCCTCTCTGCGCGCCTAACTACAGTGTTTGCTCGGCCTCGCGGGTGAGTGATGGCGCTGGGGGCCGCCATCTTGTGAACCTGTACTGAACACACACGTGGCCCAGGTGCGAGTCGCCATGTGGTGGTCATGTTGCTCGACCACGCCTCTTTGTATAGTAATTAATTTATATAGATAAGAATCTACCTTAATCTTTATACACAACCACTGCCATAAATTACTGTCTTTTAAAACTGGATTCTAGAATGCAAACATTGTACTTTAAACTATTTTTTTTCCCCCAAAAACTTATAACCGATCGCATACCAGCAATTTCAGCTGGACAAGACTTACCTAATTCACTCAATATTACTGCAGTTATACATGAATGGCCTCCACTATATATTTAAACCTTTGTACAATACTTTCAAATATATTTTCTTTCCTCCATACTTGTAAACTATTTCAAATGTGATAACACTCAGTATCTACCATAGAAAAGAGAGGGAGGGATCTACTGACTGTTTAGATATAGAGTACATATTTCCAGAGGCATAGGGTATCATAACTCCTAGACATGACGTGATGGACGCAATAAAATATATAGAGCGTTACAAATTCAAGGCAGAGCAATCTATTGACGAAGTTCTAAACTAATCTGTTATTAGCTCCTTAAGTTCGCTAGCAGCTACAACCTCCACTAAGCGGATTGGTTTCGCCAAGGAGAAGGATATGAAGTTGCCAGACCTTACTATGTGACGGTGTAGCGGACATAGAGAAATGACACAATTCACTGATCGCGTATGACCTACACATTATTTTCTATTATAAATATGAATTTACACCTTTTCACTCACCTATAATATCATTTTCTTTTATAATATTGGTGGGGGGGGGGGAGGCATACCGGGGGTCGGGGGGTATGGAATCCCCCATGTGTGAAGGGGCCAAGGGTCCTTCCCCAAGAAATATTTTAAAAGTAGCATTAATTTATTAGTTTTTTTAAGCTTTTATGTTTCTTCACTAAATGAGGCTTGATAAATAATAAATCATGAAATTGCCGTTTTTTTTAAATTTTTACAATTGTTTGTTTATTCAAAATGGGGTGGCTAAATACTGGGTTGGACAATTCTCGTGTGGCGACTGCCAACCCTTGCCACCTCTGAATTACCTACCCCTTTGCGTATGTCATGATGTAGACATTTCGAAAATAAGAAAGGCTATTTTAAGGGCAGTAAAAATAATTTTCCCATTTTCCCTTTGTTTTACGGGTATCAAATAGGCAATCGAAAAAAAAATTACATTTAAAACATTTAAAACAATATTTAATAACATAGAAAAAATACAACAGTTACAAAATTTAATACAAAAATAAAATAATTAAAAAAGAGTATACAACATTTACACAATTTAATAAAATTGAGAAAAAAAATTAATACAACACAAACATTCAAACCTTACCTGTGTTGAAGTTTCAGCTGCCACATTTGTATTATTACATTTCCATGCCGTTATTTCATGTGTAGAACAGTTATATAAATGTTAAACTATAGGCATACGAGTATAAGCAATGCATTTTTTGTTTAGTAGTAAATATAGTCACCAGACAGGTTATACTTATAGGCTAATCTGTTATTTGTAAAAAGGCAGGAATATTCACAATTAAAATGTTTTCCCGTCTCACAGTTTCGAGGTACGAGTTAAATTCAGCAGGTGGGAAATTCCAAAAAATATACTTCTACAGCCCTATTAAAAAAATTCTTCACATGTGTGTATAAAGATAAAATGTTTTTATCTATATCACCGTATTTCAGTTATCCCTAGAGACCGGAAAAATTCGCGATATCAGTGACCTGTATGATATACTCCATGATCCTCTATGCACGCGGGAAAATTACACCTGCTCATTGGCTACTGACACCTGTTACCTGTTAACTGGGAAGCTACTGATTCGATACTTCTTTTGTTGAAGGTTTTTCATTGGCCGAGTGTCGTTCAGATAAACTGTGGCCCAATCACTGATGAGGTAAACAGGCAAACGGTTGTGGATTCTAGACTATCACTAAATGAATCCGTGAATTTTTCCGGTCTCTATAGTTATCCCCATACGTAGAGTCCGGGGAAAAAATTGCTAATTCGGTCTGCTGTAGCATAAAATTAAAACTCTCTTGTTTTTTCGTCGTTTCTGCTATTTATTGGCTCACACTTTTATCTGAAAAAATCTGATACAAAGAGAAACCTCCAATAAAAGAAGCATCTAATCACGGAATACCCAGATCAACAGCCAATGAGCATCTGACTTTTCCCGAATATGCAAAGAACTATGTAATTTTTAATACAATTCACTGTACAGTCGCTATCTATACGATAGCAAAATTTTCTTATACGTACTCTAACATCGTTATACATACGATGTAAAAAAAAAATTTGTCACAAGTACCTAAGTATTTCAAAACTTATTTGCCCAATTATTTTAATGTAGTAACTTACAAGTAAAAAAAAAAAAAACACTAATTTTGTATCAAATTTTGTGGGACTAAAAATATACTTATTATTTTATTCTTATAATAATTTGGAAGGCTAATGAATTAATTGGCAACTCATTTTTGCTAAGAAGTTATTCCTAGAATTATAGTTCTTTTTACAGTGCTTTATTTAAATGTTCATGAAGTCACTATAAAGCAGAAACAATTTCCGACTCTTTTATTTACGCGTGAACACCTCTTTAAAAACATTTACTTTACAAAGAAATGCAAAAATAATTTTTGTTTTGGCTCAATGCAATACATGGTAAGTGCTGCATGCGAACTATTTCCAAATGCTCGTCTTTCTCCAATCTTGCGTAAGTGCTCTAAGACAGCTTTGTTTTTTTAAATTGTATTTTATGATCTTTATGTCAGTCCTAGCGTGTTCTGAAATCATAGAAAACTGAGATTTTTTTAGGGTTTTGGGAAAACTTTTTAAAATTGATTTATGAATGATATATTAAAAACAAATATTTTCAAGACAAAAGGATAGTCCAAGACTAACCACATGATTACAGCTTACAGTACATGCATGACCTGCCTTAAAAATTTGCCATAAAATTCATTAAAACCATTAAATGACTATTTGCTTAGTAAAAAAGAATATTTTATAAATTTTATCAATGTTTAGAATGTATTTAACTCATATGTATCCAGCATTAAATAGCTTAGAACAAATTTCATGCTAAGCCTACTAATGTAGTTATGCATTTTTTAAACCTTCAAACTCTGTTTTTTTGTACCTTCATACGTGATGGTATGAAAATTTACTTTGGACCAAGGTTTAAGATAAATTTAAGATGGTTTAAAATAAAATTGAACGTATGTGATAAAAACGAATCTTTGATTTTTTTATTTCTACATATGTTTTTATGGCAATAGTTCGTTTCATCAAAAATTGTTTCAGCAAAAGGTTTTATATAATGTTTAGATTTTTTACAATAAATTATAACGGATTTGACAGTATACAATCTAAAAAGTTATAATTATTTGTCTTTCAACCCTTGTCATTTTCACCTCTTACGTTAATGGTTGGTTAAATAAATAATTACTTAATAAAAACGTTTTAGACAATATTTATAAAGTTCAAATAAGAAAGAACGAATTCGATTCTGTAGATGGTATGGAAGGATTTTTTTTTTCCACTCCAGCACCTGGTCTTATAAACCCCATGCAGTAATGGTTCGTCTTACCAAAAAATGTTTCAGACCGAATTAAAGATAATTTTTAAAAGATTTAAAATTATTTGTTACAGATTTTATAGTTTACCTAATGAGAGAGTAATGAATTTTGTTGTCCTTCAAACCCTGTGTATTTTACCCTTAGCAACATTGGTTCTCTAAATCTGCGGACACTTTATAAATTGAATACTGAATGAATGTGCGTGTGAGAGTGAATGACAGTATAATCATAAGAATTTAATTTATGTGTTATTATTTTTCTATTTAAAACAATATTTTATATATTTGTGATAGAATGAAGCTTGTAAGTTATTTGGTAGATGATTCATCAACAATTGCTGAAATTTGTAATTTGATAGTAGGCCTATCTAATTTCATGTTTGATAAATAGGTGTTACGTATTTATTGTACGTTGTTTATGTCACATTGTTTAGTGTAAAAGAAGGCGTACACGCCTTAATTGCGTCAAAACAAATCGAAATAAATAGTTATAGTTATAGGCTAAGTCTGTATATACATACACAATGAAACTAATAAAATTTAACTTTTTAAATATATAAATTCTAAGTAAAAAATAGCGTGTTTGCCTTACTATAGCTTGCTGTAAATTCAGTAGGCCTAATTGTAAATAATATATGTATTTTAGTTCAAAAATATCCCTATAATATTTGTAACCGTTGTTCTTCATGAATTCAAGGTGAGCATTTTGAACAGTTGGTTTGCAGATCTGACAAGCCGCCACATACAATGACTTTTAAAAGAACAACTGCTTTATGATCCGTCTACCGATGTATTAAGTTATTAAATTGATTAAAGCAATCACCATGAAAGCTTGGGCCTATGCAAGCATTGGCGTTCGTGATGGATAACTTACTTCCAGATATTAAGGCAACTATATTAATAAGGACGGGCGCAATTAGGCTTGCGCGCGGGTCCTGGCAACCTGGGGGGTAAACCACCCCCTCCCTTCGTCCTTCCAGGCCGGCTCCAGCCTTCGATATAATTTCCCTTCCTTCAGACGCCTCGCCCGCCTTCACCCTTCTTCCAGGAACTCCAGCGCCGGTCGCCACATGGTCCCGGGCCCATCTGGCAGTGTCTCGGCCAATCACAGGGCGCCGGCGGTCCCCCACCCCCTTCCTTCACCCCCTCACGCACCTTCAAGGTCCTGCCATAGCTTCAGTTAGTCCCTGCACCAACCCGTGCGATTTAAAGATATGCATTGTATTGCATAGAAAATACTTGTTTTACGATTTAATTTAAAAATATTTAATTGTACTACAGCTATTTTATACAATTGTATAGAAATTATGACATTTGTTTTGAGCATTTATGGAATTATACGAAAGGGTGGACACAATGTTGTACTTGAGTTTGTTTTGGTGGCAAATGTACGTGTAATAATTATTACTTTTGTGACTTTTTTTTTTGCTAGGTAACTTGAAAATTATAATGGAATTCGTTTCAAAAAATGGAAAATGGGCTTGGGAAATTTGTTGGGTGCAAGTTATAGCCTAATAAAAAAAATCCCCCCCCCCCAAAAAAAAAACACGAAACGATGGACTATTGAGAAAATAATTAAAATATGAAAGGAAAAAAAAAAACAACGAAAATGCCACCCTGAATGATCGCCAAAATAAATATTTTGAGCATGTCGATATAAAATTTATTTTGAAAACAACTGGGACACTAAGAATTTAACACGAATATGTTATGTAGTTATTGGCATTAAAATGCTGGATGTGGCATAACTACATAAAAAAAATTCCTTTTCCCTTACGTATTATTAGATGGTTTTGTTTGCCGTCTTTACTGAATGATGTTACGAACAGAGACCTACTAGCCACCCACCACCCCCAGAAGAGACTATTCAATAAGGAGCCTCCTACTAACATGTGAGTGACATCTCTGTCTCTACTTACTCTATGGGCCATGTCACATTTGCGCAGTCGCGTATGACTGATATGCCTGTCCGCGTTGTCTGTAGCAGCGAACTACATTCACTTGTCTGATGCATCTGGTTCACGGACAGCACGATATTTACTATAGACATTTATCTCGGCTTTAATCGAAAGTAGTACCTATAAAAAATATAGATAACTGGAAATTTGTACTAGTTTTACAAGGGGGAATACCGTATACAAATTTACTTTATCATTTTATTTACATTTTAGGGTACGTTTTTCATCCTCCTCCCGTTTACCCCCCCCCCCCTTCCCCTTCCTCGGCGCCTTCTCATTCAGCCCGGAGAACTCTCAGAGGCTCCCATAGTACCACCGGCGTGAAGTGGCGTAACTAGAACGTCAATGTTCTGGAAGCTTCGAGGGTGTTCAGTCGATCCTGATGATGCGACACTTATGAGGGGTGTGAGTTCATTTCAGAAGGGGGCTGAAGGGGTCTCCGAGGCAGTGGAGTGAAGAGGGTGAATGACCAGATTGGCGAGCGATAGCGGGCGACGAGCGACTGTCTTCGTGTGTGGAGACTGGTGTCGTGTGTGTGGACGAGAGATCAGTGCGAGACAATGTGAGGTGAGATACGAGCTGCAGGGAGAGCCACTATCAAGTAGAGCTCGGGTGGGGAGAGTGAACTGTGGACTGAACGGAAGAGTGATTAATTTGTGGACAGATATTTTAAGAGCTATTATTTAATGATAATGTGTAAATAGTAGTTAATAGTAAATAAAATTGTTATAGTTAATTGGGTTATCCTTTTAACCTGTTTTCTCAATCGCAATAATATTTTATTGTTCCAAATTTAAAATTACTATTATTGCACCATAAATATCTTGTCTCAAACCTTTTAATTTTTTTGTCTCCATATGTACCTATAGGTAAAAACAACACAAGCCTACTTTACTGTGTCCAATGCAACCGTAAATTATGTCCGTATAGAGTGAGCAGAACATTTTTTTTCGCCAACTAATTTTATTTTCTCCTTAAATTTTAGGCGATCAATACAGGAGGGTGAAAAAAAATGGACGTTTTTAAATATTTTGGAGGGATTCGTCGATCCAAACGCTAGACATTTCATTAGTTACCAACCAAAATTTATAAGCGTTACTCAGCTTAAACAATCTATAATAATGCAGATCGTTTCAGTGAATTACATTTACAATTGTATTACCGGTTGCACCGATTTAAAAAGAATCGCAGGTCCACTGCTAAAGTAGGCCTACACTTAGCTGAATAGTCAGAAGGTTGGAGTATTAATCTAACTATAAGTTATTTTTTAAAAAAGGAGAGCTTTTGTCTCTGTGTTTGTCTAGTTCGCGAAGCGCGGATAGCCTGGAGTTAGGTCCGCGGATTTCCAGATATGTTGGCCCCTCAAAAAGATTTTTTAAAAATGTTTTAGTTTTTTTTTAAAACAATTTTTGCGATATTCGGCCACGTTTTTTCCGATGATGTTCATGGCAACGACTGTTTTGCACTGTTGCACTGTTGATACCTAGGGGCATGCACATTTCGCGGAAATATCCCGAGACTAGCTGAAAGTTAAAACACTGTAGCGTCGTTTGTGTTTCGTGATTGAGTGAGTTTCTCTCAGGTACATGTCGATTGTCACAACTCCAATCACGGTGATTCAGTGCGGAAGCAAAAGCATCCTGAGTGGCTCGGTCAAGCAAGGCAACGACTTATATCGCAGACGCCCGCCAATCACAAGGAAGAAACCGCTGGCGCCGGTATAGCTTGTTGCAATCCAACAGGCGTTCAGATTTTATCACGAAAAATGCCTTATTGATACCTCATTCACTTTGGGATATTCACCAATATTTCAGTAATTATCTTTGTCATCATACGGACATGATAATGCAAATATGAAGGTCTTCAAAAAATGTCGAATTTATGATATCGTCTTTGGTTTATATTTCTTTCGGTTATCTTAGTTGTAATAAGTAGAGACCGGAAAAATTCGCGGGTACAATGACCTTCAGGATAGACTCCAATATCCTCTAGACACTCGGGCAAATGCCAACTGTTCATTGGCTGCTGACTTGTGAGACGTCTCGACTGGGTGGTCTGTGATTCGACACTTCTATGAGTGAGGGTCTCTAATTGTCCCTCAGTCCTCCAGATTAACTGTAAACCAATTGCAGAAGCAGCACTAAGGTATAATTATTAATTTGAATTTTAGCAAAACACGAAATGAACCCGCAAATTTTTCAGGTCTCTATTTATATTTCTTTCGGTTATCTTTAGAGTCCCGGAAATTTCGCGGATTCATTTAGTCGCAAGCTAGAATGCAAACCTCCTTACTGTCGCACTGTGTTCATGATTGGACCGCAGTTATCTGGACACGCCCCTCTACGACCGTGAGCCAACGATGTCCGGCTAGGAGAGAAGTAAGCGAATCAGGTGGTGCCAAATAACAAGGATAAAAATGTTCTCGCTTAGAAATCAACCAATGGGAAAGTAAACATGGGTCGAGCACACCTATAACTTTGAATTCTATCCTGAGGCCAGAGGAATCCGCGAAATTTCCGGGACTCTAGTTATCTTAGTTGTAATAAGTTTATTTTGAAATGTTGAACTAGTAGTTGGCGCTGAAGGCTACTCCTGACGAGGGGCAGCCAGTAGCCACGCGGCACTGCAGACTGAGCGCGGAGCAGATGTGCGAGGAACTGTACATCTGTAAACACGACGTGATCTTGTTGTTGTGTTGTGCGGTGGCTCGGAGGAACGACTCAATCGCGGCCATCTGCCGGCGCCGGCATTGTTACCAACTTGACTGATCACGGGCCGCCGCGTGCAAGCCGGGCTAATTGCCCGCGCCGCCGCCAGGGTGGTCTGCCTGTCGCGGCGTGACTCGGCGGTATCCCTCCGCCGCGCCTCTCGCTCGCCCGCCGAACGCAATCATTAATTCCCCCGAGGCCTCTCTCTCTCTCTCTCTCTCTCTCTCTCTCTCTCTCTCTCTCCTCTCCTCCCGTCTCTCCCGCCCGCCGCGGCGGATAAACAAAGCGGCCGGAGGACGGGAGGCGGAGGTTTCGCGGGCGGCACTAATTTCAGTCGCGGAAGAATAAAGCCACGCGGCGTCTCCTGGCGGACATCTTGTTTCCTTTCTCTCCGTTACACAGGGAGTTGCCATGCATGCGTTACTACTACGGCCCGTTCCACAGCGACGCTTCTTCCATTGTTACACGGACCCCTGACAAACTGCAACTAATATTACGAATATTATTATTACTTTAGTTGAAATAAATAAATGAGATACAAGAACATAACACGATAAGTATTCACATAAATACTTGCCTAGAAATATATCAGAATGCACTAAGTTTTTTTTTGTACTTGATACATTATATATAGAGACCGGAAAAATTCGCGATTTCGATGACATGTAGGATAGACTCCATGATCCTCTATGCACACGGGAAAATTACGTCTGCTCATAGGCTACTGACTTTTGACACATGTTAACTGGGATGTTAATCATTCGATACTTTCTTTGTTGAAAGTTTTTCATTGGCAGAGTGTCATTTAGAAAAACTGTGGCCCAATCACTGATGCGGTAAAAAGGCAAACGTTTTTGATTCTAGACTATCACGAAATTAATCCGCGAATTTTTCAGGTCTCTAATTATATAACGTAATTTAAAAGTTAAAAAAAAAAAAAAAAAAAAAACATGGCTACCACCGCTGTCGAATACTCGGCCCCCATTGGTCGCGCAGAGTGAAGTAGAGGGAATAGCTGGGTATTGCTGATCAGTAGGCCTACTGGTCCGTGTACGCATGCGTGTCCTGTATAGCGGGTCTACAAGGGCTCTATTAGACCGGCTGATGGTCAATGTATAGGCCTATAAGAAAACTAGCTGCAGTACCAGGCGTTGCCCGAGCTGAACACAGGGTGATAAACTTACCCGCGAGTTATAGCAAAATGGTTAGCGCTATATGACAGTGTGGTGGACATAGTGAAAAAAAAACACAATTACTGTTTGTACCTATGTCTATGACCTATGATTTTCTGTTTGTCCATGGCGGTCGATTGAATGGTTTAGAAATTCATGCGCTGCAGCGCTATCTAGTGGCGAGTTAACAAAAATGAATAAAAACCTTCTCCATGAAAAAACATTTCGATGTGCCAACTTTCATGGCGGTCAAACGGTGTCTAGGTTTATCGACGTCATACACACTAAATCTCAGGGAATAGTAGACTTTTAGAACTACATACATCGTTTACTCATAAAATTTGAAGCAATGATTTTGCTTATAAAAATGAATCTTAATATTTAATATTTTAGTTTTTATTTAATTATTTTAATATTTGGTTTTTAAGTCATATGTTTGACTATTTCGTTAAAACAAGTCATAAATAGGTACATGTATAATATATGTTATTAAATACATGAAACACACATGTAAAATTTGTTTAAGTGATATATTCTTACAGCAACACATCTGAAAACGGCATTAAATATAATTATATGTGTATGAGACTCGTAGGCCTGCAGTGTGGAGGAGAAATTAATGATTGTAAACCACCAAGTATTATATCCTATACAATATTCCTTCCAAAACATTCTCTATGTTACCTTATGTAGCCTACATAGCTACGTCGTTAAAATTTTCTTATTCTGACTTCACCCGTGTTTTTTTTTTTTTTTTTTAATCCTGGAAGGTAAGGGTCAGGACCTCACAGACATTGTTCCTGGCGTTTTTTTCCTTAACCTGACTAGAACTAAGTGTATTTGTTTGGGAGGGAAGACTCTAGGTGCGTCCCAGGTCGATGCCTTTACGCCTGATCATGCTGGGTTTCACCCATGTATCGTGATCTTTCTTCGGTGATTGGCCAGCCAGGGCAGCGATTGATGCCATGACTAACTCCTATATCTTAGATCTAGACTACAACCAGTTAAGATGGGGCTGCGCCCCTGGTGGAGTCTATTCTAGACGACCCTGAACACGCGAATGTGTCCGGTCCCTACTTAGGACCTAGTGTCGGGCAGTTGAAGGGATCCGACTGGCAGCCATTTCCCTGATTCCGAGCCAACTGTGTGTTGAAATCGAGATCCCTCATTGCCCCCTCCTCCTTGTGGGACAGCCTATAGTCGTCGAACATGTTCCCCCCTCACGCCCCCCTTCTCTCCGAGGTGTTCCTGTTCTGGTCGCAGGGACTGGTTCCCCGACACTGTGGTCGCTTCTTGTGTGGCGCGGGAGATTTACAGTCGCGGCCCCGGGCGATGCTGGCCACAGGACCACGTGGGCCGAGTCGCAACAAGACCCGGAGCCCACACGCGCCGAGAACAAGACTCGTCCGTGCTTCACCAGCCTGCGATAACAACATTAGCCATAAACACAGCTGACGGCCAGCCACAAATATTTCAAGTGTAGTACCGCACAGAGACCTGAAAAAATTCGCGGATTCATTTCGTGATAGTCTAGAATCAAAAAAACGTTTGCCTTTTTTACTGCATCAGTGATTGGGCCACAGTTTTTCTAAATGACAGTCGGCCAATGAAAAACTTCAACAAAAGGAGTATAGAATGATTAACGTCCCAGTTAACAGGCGACACGAGTCAGTAGCCAATGAGCAGATGTAATTTTCCCGCGTGCATAGAGGATCATGGAGTCTATCCTACAGGTCATCGAAATCACGCATTTTTCCGGTCTCTAGTACCACATGTAAAACGAAATTTAATTTTTCAGCATAAAGGTTTACCAAGTATAGGTAGGTATATATTTTTGAAGTTTAGTTCTGTAGATTTCCGTTTACGTTTTGATTCATGGCGGGCGGCACTACACGACGAAATTATAAATAGAGTAAGTATATTCCTTGCGGGCCGTTGGAACGCGTATTTTGTCGGGGTGACGTCACGGCGACATTGTGTTTCATTGGTTGCTGAGTGTGTCGTAACGGGCGTGGCATTGTGACTCCAGCTTTAGTAACTTTAATATAACGTTATTGTTACGAGGCTGCTAGCGAGGAGGCTGGCCGGCCTGCGGGAGAGGCGCGATGCAGATTAGCGGCCTTCCAGGAGTCCGCGGCGCCTCTCTGTGTCTCTTCTGGAGGGTTCTACGGGCTTCCAGAGCCCGTCTGCGTGAAGTGGAGTAACTAGGACGCCATTGTTCTCTAATCTTCGAGTGTTCAGTCGGGGATTCTGACGACGCGACATTTCCGATGGGTGCGAGAACTTTCCAGGGCCTGACCTGCGAGGGAAGTGAGGTGAGGAGGGAGGGTGAACATTTGGCGAGCGATAGCGGGCGACGAGTGTGCGAGGGTCAGTGTCGCGAGGCAGTGTGACGTCACCGAGGTGCGAGGTAAGATACGAGAAGTAGAGACAATGTCGACCCGATATCAAGTGGGGAGAGTGAATAGTGGACTGAACGGAAGAGTGATTAATTCGTGGACAGTCATTGTAAGTGCTGTCATTTAATTAATAAAGTACTTAGTTTTAAAAAAGCCCTAGATATCGTAAACGTACGTTACTTTGTGGCGAAACATGTTAGGAACACATGTTTAACTCCTACTACATTTTTTTTTTCAATCAGGCTGCTGCTAGATACAAAAAAAAAAAATCTTGAATAGCATACTAAAAATAATAATACTAGTAGCAGCGTACAGTGTTGCCACCTTACTCGCGACAGCCTTGTCCCGAGTCCATAGGAGTATAATTTCAGTAACACGGCTTCCATGATAAGGTGCACTTAGGCCTGGCATCGAGGCTGGTTTGTTTAGCGCAACGCCCGTGCGCGGCGCATGTGTAATTACAGCTCGCCAGTGTAATACACTCATCTTACATTACACTACATCACGGAACCTCCCGATGATACGATATGGCGGTTTTGGCCGAGGGGAATAATAATTCGAACGCGTTGCTTGTCCTTCAAGGGTGGGTATTCGTTATTATTCACGAAAGTCGATTAGCGGCGAACAAAGTTTTTTTTTCCCCCTCTCCCGACCGTAATGAGCGGGTTGTTGTTGTTTTCGCAGTGGCGAGTGTGGGAGCTTCGCCGCGGGCTGTTTAATTACCGACGAAGACTTCTTTCTTCTTCCGCCGGCACAATGAGGATTGGTATCAACCCCCCCTCCCCCCCCCCCCCCCCAGGGGCTAAGCAGACCGGCGCAGACCGTCATCAGCAGTTTACACGGACGGCGCCGTAATGACACCGGGCCTAAACGCGCCGTGAAGTCTTCTCCAAGCAATGGACGGCGCGCATACTCGCTCCGCCGTCGCGCGTCGCGAGGAGGTACACCCGGTCCGCCGCGCGACCGAGGCGCTGCCGTTGTGCAGTGTTGCCAATCTTCCTGGGGACATAGCAGATGTCCCATTTAGCTGTGAGGCGTCCCACTCAACGTACATGTGTTGATGTTTATTAAGATGAATTCACAGTTTTACCCCCTCGCCGATGGTTGTATGAAGTGTGTCTCTGTGCTTATATTTATTTCAAACTTCTTTGTGAAGAATATTCGATATTATGGAAAAGTACTGCTCGTGTCCATCTGGTGATTGGGATAAGCCGTATAGGCCCTATACATTTTTATATTTTAAAAACAGAAAAAAATGGGGTAACTTTTCGAAATGAACACCGTAACCTACAAGTTTTTATAATATTCCATATTTTAGTCATTCAAAAGAAAAAAATTCCCCATTTCTATTTTTATTATTTACTCTTCATGAAAATTCCACGAAATGGTTAGAATCCCTCGATTTGGCAACACTGAGTTCTATTCGCGGACCGTCGCTGTCCCACGCCCTTTTCAAAATATGGTGAATTTGGAGAAAATGTTTTTCACCAAGAGCTAGAAACTTGAAATGTCAGAAGCTTGTAGGTCTTTGTTCTGAACCGATGGACAAATTACAATAAGTTAAAAATATTTTATTTTTAAACCTCGAAAAAAAAAATGCAAATAGACAACGGACCTTTAGAGTTGGTCCAGAGGTTTTTGTGCAGCTCCATTGCGGCTTCACGGCTCGATATAAAAGAAATGTGAGATCTACAATTTTGTTGTCGTGTTGCATCTCTATCGGTTGAACCTGAAATAGAGTAAGAAACTTAGATTTTATGTGCTTTTTTAAACTCATTCTTTTATTTTCTCCATAGACTAGGCCTACTTATAAGGCACCTGGAATAATCAGATTTACCACCCTTATGGCATAAAGGTGAGATTTTGTCCATTTTTCACGCAACGTAGAGACGAAGCTCAGAGCCGTGAAACTTGACTTGTAGATTCTCCAGGGTTTCCGTTGGCACTTCGGAGTGATAAAAAAAAACATTATTCTGTTTTTAATACAATAACGGTTTTAGAGATTTTCGCCTATATACGTAGCCCTACTATATCGATTTTCGTCCCTAAATTTAAGTAGAGAAACATCTATCAGACTTTGCTGGTTCATCGTCGCCATGTTTGGTTCAAATTGTAAAATTTTATAAGCTTATGTAACTTATAGTTTAAAATACTAAATATCCGCTTTTAACGCTAAATCAACTAAAAATAAAAATAAAAATTTAAAATGAAGATTATTTTTTTCAACAGCCAAATAATGCACCACAACTCTGTATAACTAAAAGAGTGGGGTGCATGATATAATTTGTATTAAATTTTCTATCACAATTTTTAGGATATAGTCAATACGAATATTTTAGGATATAGTCATTTAGAAAATACTAGAATATAGTCACTACGAAAATTACTAGGATATAAACTTAATAACAATAATTAACTTACAATTAGTAATGGGGTGCTGGATATTATTTGTCTTAAATTTTCTATTACTAATTTTAGAATATGGTCATTACGAAAATGAAAGAAGAGAGCACCCTACACATTTAGCTATACAGAGTTGTGGTGCATTATTCGGCTGTTGGTAAAAACACATTAATTTTAATTTTATTTTTTAGTTTATTCAACGATAAAAACAGTTTTTTATTTAGTTTTATAACTATAAGTTTATTTAAGTTATTCTTCTTTAGGCACATTATAAAAAATTATAACTGAAATTTTCACAAGGACAAAAAAAGGGGCAAACATACAAAAAAAGCTGAATACTAATAAAAATTATATATGTGCTTTTAAATATTTAACTTTAGTGATTGATATCATTAAAAAATCGTTTACTGTGAAAATAAGCGATAGTAATTGTGTGTATAATATTTATCAAGTCTATTTATATAAGTAAGTTAGGTTATACTTCTTCAAGTGCTTTGTGGAAAAAAAATGAGAATAAATTTTTAAGAAGCGCGAGCAACATGCAACAAAAATTGACATGATGGAAAAAGGCTACATACAAATAAAAATAATAGGATATATGTGTTTTTAAAAAGTATAATTTAGTGATTGTAATTGAATACCTACTGATCCATATGATTCATATACATACATATATCTATATAGTGAAAATTATTGGTAGATATTGTGTTTGTAAACTTTTTAAAGTGTATTTTCAATTGTAATTAGGTACCTATATAAGTGAGGTTATGTTCCCGTATGTATAATTTATTTGCAATACAAATTATTAATTTATCATTTTAATAAATAATAAAAATTAATTAATATAAACACTAAGCAGATTTTTTGATTTTCATTATAACTTAAAATTTTTATCCAATTATTTGACTAAATCAATTAATTAATTAATTTTATACACGTGTTTATATTAATACTGTTTTACTTACTGAGTATATATTTATATTTTTTTAAATTTGATTGTATGTAAACGAGCCGTATTTATAATACAACTCCAGTCCATTTAATATTTTTATATTTTATATTAGCATGAAAAATTAAAGATATTTTTTTATTACGCTAGTAAGTATAACATATAACGCACGTACATAGGTAGAGCTACACTCAAACTCACTCATTTTTAAAAACCTCGAACGGCTTAGTCAGTGTAAGGCAATAACAGTAAATTTGGTTGTTTTGCTTCGGATATAATTAGTTAGAAAAGTTGCAACATCTTACGAAACCATACTATTGTTTAAGAAAAAAGTCACCGAAGTTTTTAAATCAATAAAATGGTTTCGAGTCTACTTCTCACAAGCAGACAAACCCATTCATACTGCCTCTTTATGATATTTGTTAGATAGGCTGTGACTCTTGTTGAAATAATAGTTTATCCTTGGATCTCTTAAGCCTCGCTAGTAAAGAAAAATTCATTGCATTTTCTGGAACACAGTTTCCATTATGGGCCATGTTTTGTGGCGAGACTTAATTTAGCTGAGATAATATTCTCTGGGTATTTTTTTTCTAAAGCGGTAGAAGACAATTTAAAAAATAAAAAAACACGTCACGCGAGGGATTCCGTTTGTTCCCGAAATGAATTAGCGGTCGAGTGAAATAATTACTGTCGTGGTATCGCGTGAGAAGTATTCTTCCGCGCTGTTCCTCCACCCTCCCCCCCCCCCCCCATCATGCTTTCCCTCTCGTCCTCTTTTCAAACATTCCATTCCTCATTCAGCAGTGACATTCGAGCAACTCTCTGCCCTTGTAGGTATATCATTTTAATTTATATTTCAATTTTCTTATTATCGTGTGGCTTATTAGTATTTTTATCATGGAACGGCTAAATTTAGTATTTTCATCAAAATTTAAAAAAAAAAAAATCCGGCACAAATCTTAAACCCTTTATAGGGTCTAGCTGCGTGTGTTTTTTCTTAAAAATTCTTTAATAAAGTGAAAAAAATATTAATAGCTGCATTTTACACTGCTACAATTCCTTATCATCTCAACAACACAAGCATTCATGTTTTTTCTATTATCGTTACGGTGAAAGTTATTGAATTATATTAAGAAATGTATACGAGCGAGGTGTTTATTATTTCTGACAATAGGAAAACTTTTGTAAACAATTTTTTTTTTCGAATTATTAGATAAATATTTCAACAACGCGAACTTCTTAAAAAAAAAAAAAAAAAATTTGCAAGTGTCAACGGCTGCCAGTTCTGCGTCTTGTGGATAAGGGCGATGGCAACGTATCACGCACAGGCTAATGTCACCTTTAGCGAGCTGAGACCACGTGTACAACACCCTTAATGAGGTTAGGTTTCCTCCGTCTTGTGTATATATAGTAAAAAAATTTGTTATATTAAAAAAAAATAGTTTTGGAGACCAGTTGCAAGGGAATATTTTTTTGTAAACTTACAACAAAGATGCTGTAAGTTCTATAGCATATTTATGGAGGAAATACAAAGGAAATGCTACATTTCTACAAAGGTTTTTGCATGGTTTTAGTAACATTTTTTCACTCACAAACTGTAGTTTGATCTGCAAGCAAAATATGGCCTGTAATAGTTTTAATGGTAGGTACAAGGAACAGCTTCCATTTTCACAATAGAATCTTTGCAAGAAATATCTTGCAAAGTCACAAGAGGTCGCCCTCATAGAGTGCCTCTGTTGGCAAGAGAGAAGTGGACTGATTGTGATTTTCTATTAATTATTAACACTAGCTTACAGAGGTTCTGTATTCATACGAAAGTTGTTTTATAATATAACATTACCTTTACTTTTCTTTAAAATGTACAGTAGACTCATTATTATATATATACGTAGTAACATTACAGACATTTGTACTTTTGCAAAAAAAATAGTTATTTTAAAATATAACATTTTTACTGTGTTTATTAGTACTTATGCCTTTGCGTGTGGCTCACAGTTGAGACTACGAACCAGATCTCGGATAACCAGAGAAGCCTAAGTGTGATATAAAAGATTGGGAAAGTAATTTATGACTTTTGAACATGGTTACAGACGCGACAACATTTAACAGCATTTAAATTTTGGGGAATTAAAAAATTACATACGCAATATTATTTTTGCCCTGAAAATGACAGTTTTTTTCTCAAAAAAATATAATCTAAAAATATATGCGTGTAATTGAAGACCGACCTAGGTTAAGCAGTCAAACATTCGTCGCACTTGTGTCGCTTTTGTGCGCTGCCAGCGGCGCTATCTCTGCGGTCCTAGGAGAGGGTAAAAATAAATTTAAAAAGAAATAAATCCCGCTCTTGCTTCTTCAATTCTCGTCCCCTTTCCCCCCAAAATTCTCTCCCCTTACCCACCCGAATGTTTTTTTTTTCCTTCTTCTTTTTCCTGTGTTTTTTTGTCATGTTTGCACAAACGTGGCGGCAGTTACTCGGAGATGAAAGCTCATTTCGCTCGCCCTGCGACAGAAACGATTGCATTTCTCCCGGAAAGCAAAATATCAGTTGTTTTTTCTTACAGCGCGCTTTCTCGGAGAGTAGGTAACTGTTATCCCGCCTCCCGGAACACACGGTCAGAGGCCGGCTTACACGGTCAGAGGCCGGCTTACACGGTCAGAGGCCGGCTTACACGTTCAGAGGCCGGCTTACACGGTCAGAGGCCTGCTTACACGGTCAGAGGCCGGCTTACACGTTCAGAGGCCGGCTTACACGGTCAGAGGCCTGCTTACACGGTCAGAGGCCTGCTTTCACGTTCAGAGGCCGGCTTACACGGTCAGAGGCCTGCTTACACGGTCAGAGGCCTGCTTACACGGTCAGAGGCCGGCTTACACGGTCAGAGGCCTGCTTACACGGTCAGAGGCCGGCTTACACGGTCAGAGGCCGGCTTACACGGTCAGAGGCCTGCTTACACGGTCAGAGGCCGGCTTACACGTTCAGAGGCCGGCTTACACGGTCAGAGGCCTGCTTACACGGTCAGAGGCCTGTTTACACGTTCAGAGGCCGGCTTACACGGTCAGAGGCCTGCTTACACGGTCAGAGGCCGGCTTACACGGTCAGAGGCCGGCTTACACGGTCAGAGGCCTGCTTACACGGTCAGAGGCCTGCTTACACGTTCAGAGGCCGGCTTACACGGTCAGAGGCCGGCTTACACGGTCAGAGGCCGGCTTACACGGTCAGAGGCCTGCTTACACGGCCAGAGGCCTGCTTAACCAGTCAGAGGCCGGCTTGCACGGTCAGATGCCGGCGTACACGGTCAGAGGCCGGCTTACACGGTCAGAGGCCTTCTTGCACGGTCAGAGGCCGGCTTACACGTTCAGAGGCCTGCTTACACGGTCAGAGGCCGGCTTACACGTTCAGAGGCCGGCTTACACGGTCAGAGGCCTGCTTACACGGTCAGAGGCCTGCTTACACGTTCAGAGGCCGGCTTACACGGTCAGAGGCCTGCTTACACGGTCAGAGGCCGGCTTACACGGTCAGAGGCCGGCTTACACGGTCAGAGGCCGGCTTACACGGTCAGAGGCCTTCTTGCACGGTCAGAGGCCGACTTGCACGGTCAACGGCCGGCTTACACGGTCAGAGGCCGGCTTGCACGACCAGAGGCCGACTTGCACGACCAGAGGCTGACTTGCACGGTCAGAGGCCGGCTTACACGACCTGAGGCCGGCTTACACGGTCAGAGGCCGGCTTACATGGTCAGAGGCCGGCTTACACGGTCAGAGGCCGACTTGCACGGTCAGAGGCCGGCTTACACTATCAGAGGCCAGCTTATACGGTCACAGGCCAGCGTGTACGGTCAGAGGCAGGCTTACACGATCCCCTGTGGTCATGATGCCTGCTCGTATTAGTTGTTGCTCGTGGAAGAGCATTTTGAACTATAGTAGTTTGAAATCTTTGGGAACAGTTTTATGAATTTGTGATAATTTTTTTTATTACTAGGCCTACGTTTTTGAAAATCATATGAGTTATTACCATTCGTAACTCAAAATATCATAATTGCACGGTTGTAGCCTACAGTGTCTGAAATAAATAATCAAAACTCCATCATTTTCATTGTTGATTTTAAACACTAAAACCTAGGCCTACGCTCTTTATATGAAACTGTAAAAGCAACTGTGATCAATTAAGTGTCACTGTTTTTATGTATTTTGTTTAAAATTTAGAAGTTGAATGAAGGCTAGCTGCCATATTTTTTTTTATAAATATAGGTATATTAATTTCTTTTCATAGTCTTAAAGCGAACAGCGAACTTAGCATTGTTTAAAGTGACTCAAATGTTTGATATTATTAGTAACAGTTTTGTGCGTAAATAAGACATTTTTTTTTTTGCTATTGCTAAACCTCGTAGGTGGGATCTTCATTTTTTCTAGTTTTATTTACAGAGGCACACAAAATTACTTCTGTGGAACATGATTTAAAATAATATTTTGTCAAAATATACTAAACCAAATAGTTTGTAGGGTAAAAAAAATTCTCTAGTGCTCATAAAATTGCTTATCGTTGGGAACAAAATTTACCCTTCGATTAGGCCTATAAATGGTTATTCTGAGACTTCAAAATTATTTATATTTCACTACAAAAACTTTTGGGGTGTTTATTTTCAAAATAGTCAAAGGTAAACATAATTTTTTTTTAGCGCGGATTTCGATTAATTTACCTTATTTACACATTTACACATATTTTTAGAATGCCTTAGGTTAGCGAATGATGTGATATAGCAGTAGTTGAGATAGGCAAGTAACGAAGCTAAACAATGAATGCAAAAGGTAAGGAATAGTAAGTAACCTTTAACAACATATAGGCCTACTAAAATAATGAATGTAGGAGGAAAGGCAAACATATTGGGCGCAACAATAGAACAATAAACAAATTAAGAACTACAGTCACCGTAGTGAGTTACTCGCTATTTTAAATGGAAATATGAAGTTATACTTTTGTATTAAAATATACCATACAAATTGTTATCCATCTTCAATTTTCTTAGGGAAATTGCTCAATAATTAATTGAAAATGTACTTAGTACCTATATTGAAATGTTAAATATCCCATAGAATAGTTTTAACTTAATAAATTCCATTTTGTATGTGTTTACAGAAACACTTAAACAAAGTAAAGGGCCAATAATGTTAGGATTTTTTAAATTATGTGATTGCTGGAATTTTAAATGAAATCTTAATCACTTGAAATACTCATTATGAAAATAAAATACAACAAAAATCTGCAACTTTTAAACCGAACTGTTTATATTGTATTTCAACGAGCTATTTATTTAATAAAATAAAACAAAGGGATTGGATATTAAAGACAGAACCTTGTGTTAGTATTAACAAATTCATAGGAACCGGAAAAATTCGCGGGTTCAATGACCTGTAGGATGAACTCCATAGTTCTACGTACACTCGGACAAATGTCACCCACTCATTGGCTGCTGTCTTGTGAGAAGTCCCAACGTAGCAGCCTGTGATTCGATAAAGCTTTGGTTGGGTGTTTCTCATTGGCCCAGAGTCATCCAGGTGAGTTGTGAACTAATAGCAGAGGCAGCACTGAGGTATAACTATTTGTATTTTAGCCTATCGCGTTCATGCTTTTTCGTGTGTGCAGCCGGCGTTAATCGATTTATAAGTAGAGACCGGAAAAATTCGCGAATTCATATCGCGATAGGCTAAAATACAAATAGTTATACCTCAGTGCTGCCTCTGCTATTGGCTCACAACTCACCTGGATGACTCTGGGCCAATGAGAAACGCCCAACCAAAGCTTTATCGAATCACAGGCTGCTACGTTGGGACGTCTCACAAGACAGCCGCCAATGAGAGGGTGACATTTGACCGAGTGCATGTAGAACTATAAAGTTCATCATAGAGGTCATTGAACCCACGAATTTTTCCAGTCCCTAGGCATAGCTTCTGAGTGACGGCCACAAGCGTGTCTCACTGCCGCCCGCCAATCAGGAGCCGCGGAGGGCTCCGGCGTCCCGGCGAGGCAACAGCCGCCCGGCTGTCTAATTGCAACCGCGGGTCTGGTGCGGAAATGAAGCTCATCCAGCAGAGCTTCTGCCGGTGAAAGCTGAGCTTAGAAAGTACCCGCTTGCCTTGATTGTGTCCCTGTCTCTGTCTCTGTCTGGCCGCTGCACAGTTCCCCCTCCTAGGAGGTCTCATTCCCAAGTCAGACGGGCAGAATATCTACCATCAGCTCTGTCCTTGTCTCGGGCTGCCCTGTTGCCACACGTCACATCTGACACTTTGTCTTTTGCAAAGGAAAATTCGGAATGAGAATTTTGGAAACACATAGATACCTATCCTTATTGTATTTCACCACCTGTTAGTTTTCAATTTTTAGTTCTAAGAAAACTAACTAAAAGAAGCCACCCTGGTTTCAAATATGTTGGCTCTGTTTGATAATGGCATTTAATTCAATGGCGTGCGTTGTTATTACTAGGGTCTGACTGCCACAAGTAGTTTCGCCTGTGAATTAATAAATTATTGCAGTTGCAGTCATTCTGGGAAAGACTTGAATTAATGCTTACACCGGTGTAAGCATTAATTCAAGTCTTTCCCAGAATGACTGCAACTGCAATAATACTGTCAGTAAAGTGTATGCTAATTTATGGTCTTGAAAACATAAAAAATAGTCAAACTAAAATAAAAAAATTTAAATCTTATTTTAACAAAGGATGGTATACAATATAGAAGAATGGGTTGTATCAATCTGGAAACAGTGGAACCCCTTACTCTGTACTGCAATCTGAACGTGGGACGGACTACAGCAGTTAACAGCACGTGTCTACAGTCACACAGTGAAACATGTTTATACTTCTATAAAATATATATTTTTTTTTTATGTGTTACGTCTTATCTCTCGGTACACGGCATTTGGTAGGAGTAATTTCGTGGATGGAACGGAAGTCGCATGAAACGGAAATGCGTAACCACGGTGCTGCCATCTTTGGCGAATGGCGCGACCCAAATATCACAAAGCCAAAGGGAAACTTTATAGTATAAACATTTTATCGGAATTGATCAAAATGGTTTGTATTTTAATAAAACTTTTTTTTTTCTTCAAAAATCGGAGCAAAAGCTGGGGCTTTATATTTTTCCAAGTTTTTTTAAACTTTCATTGCATAATTTAAAATATCGGTTTGCTAATCAAATGATTCAGTAGTCGACGTAGCTGCTCTAGCGGCAGGAGCGGAAACTACGTGTGTCCGAGTCAAGAAATGGAATTGAAAACAATCTGCGTATAAATTTATCACGATCGGCATTATTTTAAACAGTTTTGGATTAAATTAAGTGTCCGAGTTTCATATTATAAGTGTATATGTAACATGACAACACGTCACCTCTGGCAAGTAGGTACTATAAGACTCGCTCACTTTTTAAATTTTATTTTAATTAATTGGCCTACATATGTGCTTTTCGCGGAAACATTTCGAGACTAGCTGTGCGGTAAAACACTGTACATTGCCAGTGTTCAGTCTCTTCCAGGTGCATGTCTACTGTTGGAAATCTAATCACGCCAATTTTATTCGGAAGAAAACGCGGTCTGAATGCCTCGACCAAATAAGGCAATGGCTTCTTTAGCAGAGGGCCACCAATTACAAGAAATAAACTTTATTTATTGCAGTCTAGTGAGCATTACGATTTTTTTTCATGAAAAACGCCTGCCTCTAATTATTGTAAAAATTTATTTGGAATCAATACATTTCTATAAATTGTGCAAAACTAAAAGAATTGCGTACGTGGTGTAGTAAAATTTATAGATTTTTTTTTGTTAAAATATTTAAAAAAATTCCAAATAAAAAAATTATAAGAGTACAGAAAAATGTTTAGTGAGCAGTTTACGGGTCAACACTTGTGACATAATATACACACCTGACAAATCAAAATTTAAAAATATGGAACCTGTCTTCGCTTTTCAATTAAGAAAGGTGTAAACGATTTTGTAAAGGACTTTATGAACTATAGGCTTGAAAAATTCGTGATAGGTTTTTATTTTCTCGTTAGTAATAAGCTTGACTGTGGCTAATTATAATATAATAATATTTTTGGGGGTGAAAATAATCCGGCGAGAATACTGACTACTAACTACATGCGTTCTTGACTTGGATGAAGAGGAAGTCTTTCAGCTTGTATTGCATAAGGCAGTGGTCGGAGTCTCTGACTGCTAGCATGATGGCGGACTGATTATGAATCCATTTTAGAAGTGTGATAGACGACCCTCCAATAAAATACTTAACATTAAATATGCATTATCTTTATTGAATTTTTTTATAATAATAAATTTTAAAAGATTTTCAATGGCAATATTTTAAATAATGATTACTATTTGCATTACGGATGATGTCTTGGGGGAATAATAAGTAGGGGCAGGCATTTTTCGCGAAAAAATTTGAACGCCTATTAGACTGCAGCAAGGTATAAACCCCCCCCCCCCCCCCCCCCACAAGCGGTGTCACCCTTGTGATTGGCGGCCATCTGCGAGTGAAGTCGTTCCCGTATTTGACCTGAGCCACTCAGGACGCGTTTGCTACCGCGCTGAATTACTGTGACTGGTGTTGTAACAATTCACGTGTACCTGAAAGAAACTCACCCAATCGCGAAACACGTAAGATGCTGCTGTGTTTTAACTTTCATCTGGTCTCGGAAGCTTTTCGCGAAATATGCATGCCCCTAATAATAAGGTATGGAAAATAATTTTTTTTTAAAATATTTGTTTGTAATTATGTCTAGTCTTTCATTTGGAATTTGAAACGAAAAATAAATTAGAAATCTGGATATCATTTTAGATTAAACACTTTTTTTTTAAATTTTCTGAGGCTTGCCCTTTTGACATATTTCCCCTAGTGTGGGCGAGGAATCCAACTCCCTCCCCCTTAGGCGCACGCCACTGATTGGAGGCTGCTTCAGGATGGACGCTCGGGAGACAAGGCTGCTCCAAGGACGAGACGAGCGAGGCAGTCAGGAGCCCTCAGCTAATCGGGCCAGTGGCGTAGGAAGGTGTGTATTGCAAGGGGAGGGCGGGCCGGTAGCTAAGGACATAGGGACAAGGCAGGCACGGGAAGGGGGGGAGGGGCACGCGACCCGGGCCCCTCTGGAATTAAGAAGCCCCTCACTGGTCCTGCTTGAGCTTGCAAAATTGTGACTTCCAATAGGGGTCAAAACTATATTTTATGTAAAGCTTTCCGTATGTTTTAATTTTTTTTTGGCTTATCGCAGACATATAGACCAAATAAGGGCAGTATACAACTTACAAGCACCGTATCCATGGATGACAGGTCAGTTAAACCCCACACGAGGGGGGCGGAGTTCCCCTGCAAATTTCCGCTCCCCCCCTTTTTGGAATCATACAGACTTGTGCCCCAGGCTCCAGATAACGTTAACAGCTGTCTCACTGAGGGTAAAATTCACAATCACAGTAGAGTCTATGCATTTTAGTTCAACATGTATAATTTTGCGTGAATCATGTTGAGCTGCGATCCCGAAGAATAAGGGAAGGTTAAAGAGGGTTACCTTAATATCACGATAGATGGCACCAGTGTCCTGGCTACCACTAGAGGTTCATCTCCCTGCATGATTGACTTGACAGCCTTGGCTGTGTGCTCATTGGCTACTGCCCTTGTCAGAAGACATTCTTCAAAGTCCTGAATTGCCTGAACGAGATTCAATCGTTTGGATGCTACACGGGAAAATAAATGTATGCTTTCACAAGAGATTACTTTGGAAACCATTTGTCAAGAAATAGTTTGTGATACTAAAAGAAAAATAAAGAAATTTGTACAACAAATTGCTATGGTTATTTTTGCATAGGCCTCTATGAAATACGTTTTGTAGAAACTGAACATTATGCTTACCATCAATCTACAGCGTTCTTTTGTAAACCCCCAAAATATGCAATTCTTTACTCGTAGCACTATACACACAGTTTTATTTTGTAAATGGAAGTGAAATTCTCATATAAAATTACAAATTTGTACATTTACATGAAAGCATCTGTATCACTAAACAAAAAAAAAAATGTTCGTAGTAATATTAGGTTTGGATTCTGGCCCAAGCATTTATGCTTTTTGTTTACGCAGCACCTACATTAGTTATAATGTTATTTGTAAACCGTTCCTTAAATATATTTTCAGTAAAACAAAAATAACGTTCAATTGTTGAAGAGTCGATTATCTTTTCCAGGGTTTAAAACATTTAGTCTTGTATAAAAATAGATTAAAATTTAAAATAATACTTCTTTTATAAACGCTACAAGAAATAATCAGTATATATAGCTATATATATGTACTTATATAGTATTGTTTAGAACTTTTTACACTAAAATTATTTCATACATGCAAAATATAAGCTGTGCTATGCAAATTTACTATATTTGTCTTGTAGTGTTGTAAACTATTTCTTGACACACTGTTAGAAAATACCGTAAATTTACAAACTTTTGAACGAATAAGTTGTCTGAAATAAAGGAAGTGTTCTTCCAGCAGAATCCTCGTGAACATCACGCCGTGTTGCAGCTGCCTGGTCGCGCGCACCGCTGTAGACACGGAGAACAGGCAAGTGTTGCATGCCAAGATTATCCTTGCGGGTGCGTGCTCAACGCAGGTTGAATCACCGTCCGTGCGATTTGCGAAGATAACCGCATCACCTGGATGACTTGCAACTGGAGTTCCTCGTGGATTCCACAGCGCCACCGGTTGTAACATCAGTGCGAAATGGCTAGAGACCGGAAAAATTCGCGATTTCAATGACCTGTAGGATAGACTCCATGATCCTCTATGCACGCGGTAAAATAACATCTGCTCATTGGCTACTGACTCGTGACACCTGTTAACTGGGACGCTAGTGAATCGATACTTCTTTTGGTTGAAGGTTTTTTTCCATTGACCGAGTGTCATTCAAGATAAACTGTGGTCCAATCACTGAGATGCGGTAAAGAGGCAAACGTTTTTTGGATTCTGGTCTATCACGAAAAGAATCCGCGTATTTTTTCCGGTCTCTAGGAATGAGGCTCGTGTGTGAAGTGAAGTACGTGCCTGGGAGACTTGTGCCGAGGTGTGTTCGCAGCGCAGGCGTGGGCGTGGCGAGACCTGGGTGGGCCGGCGCTTGGGCAGTTGTTGCGCGCAGAGGGCTGCCCCCCTCCAAGCCCCGGGCCCACACCTGGGCGCGGCGGCTCCCTTTGATGTAGCCGGCGAGGTGCCGCGGACCGCGCTATTAGCCGCTCCCTCCCCCTCCCCCTCTCTCTCCGCACCCAGAGCAGCAGACGAGCAGAGGTGTGTCTCGGCCGGGCAACACCTCGACAAACTAGCCACGTGGCCGGGATTCCCGCGGTCGGGAGTTATGGTTGTTTCCCTGCGGTGTCGCTGTCAGGACTCAGGACTCCGACTGCGAGGAATGCGCAGTCAGCCCTCCGCCTGATCGCTAGAGACATGAAAAATTCGCGGATTCATTTCGTGATAGACCAGAATCCAAAAACGTTTGCCTCTTTACCGCATCAGTGATTGGGCCACAGTTTTTTCTAAATGACACTCGGCCAATATAAAAATATTTCAACAAAAGAAGTATCGCATCACTAGCGTCCCAGTTAAACAGGTGTCACGAGTCAGTAGCCAATGAGCAGGTGTAATTTTCCCGAGTGCATAGAGGATCATGGAGTCTATCCTACAGGTCATCGAAATCGCGAATTTTTCCGGTCTCTACTGTTCGCTAGCGACTGTTCCCTTTCGTAACTGGCGGTCGTCTGCAAGGGAAGCCGGGTCTTCTTGATGCTTGTTTCTGTAATGTTTCCTGTCGCACTGTCTACCGACCGCTAGTCTCGGTAGTGTCTCATGTTCAGCTCGCCAATATTATCACAGCCAGCATGCCATTTTACGAGAACCATGTGTGATTCCAAGTGCATTTAGGGTTTACCATATTTCTCCCTCCCCCCCCCCCCCAAAAAAAAAGTGACTGAATATAATGTGACCCCACACTTTCTGATGAGGCAATGCAAAAATACTTTATGGAGATTAATTAACGGTTAAAACACATAATAAATTTAAAAAATATATATTTAACTTTGCAGATAATTACGATATTTACTAAAGCTATTCTGGCAACACGTTCATCAACTGAGCTAACCAATGAGTGTGAATGGCAGTAACAGCCAGGCTTATATAATAGGATAATACTTTCCAGCGCACAGCTGGACTGGAAATATTTTACGCGCAATATGCATGGCTAGGGACGCCTGTATTTTGCGAATACATTTGGTGTCAAGGTATGTCACAAAACACTGTAGCTTTTTCTTAGAGTAATGGCGAACCGTGTGCGTGCAGCAGTACGGTATCCACATTCCCATTGGCCCCGTCAAGTGCGGGAAAACACCTCTCGCCGACCACAGCCGATAACTACAAGAAAAAACTACGGTGTTTTGCGATGTACCTAGACACGAAATGTATGCATGGCCCTAACTCATCCGTCTGGCCATATCATCAGGTGGCAATGCAGGCTTCAAGAACATGTCCGTCTACTTCACCATGAAGACCCTGGGCCAGCTACTAACAAGTAGAAGAACCCATCAGTAGAGACCGGAAAACTTCGCGGGTTCAGTGACCTCCAGGATAGACTCCAATATCCTCTACACACTCGGGCAAATGCCAACTGTTCATTGGCTGCTGACTTGTGAGTCGTCTCGTCTGGGTGGTCTGTGATTCGACACTTCTATGAGTGAGGATCTCTAATTGGCCCTCAGTCCTCCAGATTAACAGTAAACCAATTTCAGAAGCAGCACTAAGGTATAATTTTTTGTATTTTAAATAAAACACGAAATGAACCCGCAAATTTTTCAGGTCACTACCCATCAGATTATGTGACCTTGTTATCGACTTTCTGTAGGAAAAAAAGGCTTGGTTAGGTAATGCTAGATAGAGACCGGAAGATTTTCCCCGATGGTTTGAAATTCAGATACATAGTTATTCTTAGTGCTGCTTTTGCAATTGTCTCCAAAATGATGTGGAGGACTCTGGGCCAATGAGAAACCCTTAAATAAAGGCTGTGAATCACAACACAACGACGGCCTATGAGTGGCGACGTTTTCCCGAGGATGCAAAGAACTATGGAGTCTAGCGTTAGGTCGTTGATCCCGCGAATATGTATGACGAATACGCGACCCTATCATTAAGGACTGGAGATATTCGTAGGAATTACCTCTAGGATAGACTCCATAGTCTTCATGCGTACTAGAACAAATAATGTCATCTGTTCATTGGCTGCTGACTTGTGAGTCATCTCAACTGTGATTCTATACTTCTTCGGTCAAGGGTTTCTTGTTGGCCTAAATTCTTGTTAGCCAGTACCAGAAACAGCATAAATGTATTATATTGAATTACTGTAATGTTGCTAGGTACTTTCTAGACCTAGTCAAACTGTCGTACATCACCACAATAATTAAGTATTGGCCAATAATATTAAATAGCTACTATATTGATCCCAATAATGATCGTAAATTATTTTAATATTAAGGTACACTATTGCATCAATTAATTAAGCTTAATTCTCCTTGTCATGCATAGATCCTAGGTAAGTGGTGGACAGTAGTTGCCAATCACGTGGTTGGAAATGTGCTAGCTAACAACCAAGTGATAGAGAAAATAAATGGTAGAATATTGACTAATCGACATCACAACGTAATCCAACGCAAGAAAACCTAACAAAAAAAAACTACTTTACTCCAGATCAAAACGTAAAAACGGAGGGGGTGGGGGGAGCTGCTATATTTTTGGAATTAAATGTCTTTGATTGGAAAAGAACTTCCATCATGCCATACAAAATTAAAATAATATATATTTTTTAAATTATAACAATTGAATCAGAGGAATATTTACAACATTTCGAACTATAGCTCCTTGCACATTGTTTAATTTTTTTTTCACTTCGAAAAGGCGTGGAGAGGGCAGTGACCCCTTTCCCCCAATTGGCTACGCCCTAGCCACTTATTCTAGAGCTGTATCCGAATACCAGCCTTATGGAGCCATTAGCTAAGGTTTCCACTAGAAGTGGACGCGGTCAATTTTTGCGTCTCTTCCGAATCCTCACAAGGTATGACGATGCATAATTACATACGTCCTCTGAATCAAGATTTATAGGCATGCGAAACTCGCATCCACGGATCCTTTCCACATCCATTAGCTTTGGAATCGCGTTTTATTTTGTTTGTATACAATACTACTTCAGATTCTCTGCATAAGCTTTTTTTTAAAACGTTATAAGCGTAAGTGATAACTCAAATAGAGACAAATATCTAAATACGTTATTAAAATTTATCGGAAGGCGAATTTAAACTTATAGGAATGTTTAATGCTCATTATAAATATATATTTATAGTTCGTGATTCATAAAATATATTCTAATTTTGATCGCTTACGTTTATAACATCCACGTGACATTACTTTTTTTTAATTGGTCGTTGTTATTTACGTTTTGCTGAGTATTCGTGTGGATATCACTACAGAGAACGGCTACGTGCACACTAGCACGACCGACTGCCAACAGGTGGGGCTAGCTGTGACAGTGTGTGCCGAGGGCTGCAGGGACTACATGCTGGAGGAGAAGGCAGCGGACACGGGCAGTTGCGCCCTCCAGCGCCGCGCGCCGAAGATGAAGTGTCGCGCTTCCTCCGGCCGACGGCGAGGACAGACCGACCTTCTTTGTGGCTCGCGAGGGGGCGTCGTCGGCCACCTCTGTCGGCGAGGGGGTCGCTATTGTCGGCGGGGGCTCGCATGGGGGGGAGGGGGGGACAGCGCGCATGAAGACGTCAACCGCCGCGCGCAGTCGCCCCGGGGACCATTGTCGGCGCCGACGCGTGCGGCGATGACGCGGGGCGAAGCGCGGCCAATCAGCGAGCCCCGCGCGCGCCCACAATAGCGCCGCGGGCAATACCCCCCCTCGTTTCCCCCCCCTTTTCATTCTCCTTTCCGCTCCGCGGGACACACGCCGTGACACGCTTTTTCATCTGCAGCAAATGGCGACTCTCGGCGATCATCGAGCATCGAGCATCGAGCACTACAGAGTCTGTGCTACAAGCAGCACACGCTGTTGGAAACAACTTACATAAACATGCAGGGCCGGTGCAAGGTAAATTGGCGCCCTAGGCGAAAAACCTTAATCCTCCCCCCCCCCCCGGCTACCCCAAAAAAATTTTCCTTGCCTCAAAATACATCACGTAAGCCTAAGATTTTGTCAACAATCAAATGTAAGCAGGCTTGTGTTTTGTTTTTTTTTACTTTTTTACTTATTACAAATCATAAACAGGTCACCGTGGACTTTAAATAATTACTTATATCAATATGAACATTCCAAACTGTTACAAAAATCGATTTTCATCTAGTTTCAATAACAGTTAAACATATTATATGAGCTGTTATGTGTCGTGCTGCGCCGCCCCCAGCTACTTGGCGCCCTGGGCGGTTGCCTGGTTCGCCTGTGTGGACGCGCCGACCCTGTAAACATGATGTGACTCCCCCCCCCCCCTCCCCGGGCTATAGGTGAGCAGAGCTTCCGAAGAAAACGCGCCATTAGAAACTGCTCGAGATGTCCGAGTTGGGTTTGTTTACGAAATAAAAATGCATTTAAGAATACTCTGAGGACGGATGGATGAGGAGTTCTGTTGAAGTGTTTCGTTGTGCGTGCGAGATGTCATCAAATCATACGGCGAATAATGTTATTATGAACTAAGTAATAAGGCTTACATCACATTTGAACGAATCTTCTTCAAAATACCCCTCTCTCGGTTAGAAATGTGCTCTCATTCCAATGCTTATTCTATTCTATGAGTGAGTGGAAGCAGTTCTGGAACCGCCAAAAGGTCGCAGGTCAGAAGTGAGTTGCGGCGCGTCGTCGTGATGGAGAAGGAAGTCGTCTAAGTTGTGCAAAAAAAAAAAAAGCTTTGTTCGAATTCCATGATTAAAGATGCGGAAATTTCGCGCATTCATTTTTTCGCAAGTAAGAATGCAAACCTTCATACTCTCGCACCGTGTTCGTGATTAGTAGAGTCCCGAAAATTTCGCAGATTCATCTGGCCTCAGGATAGAATTCAAAGTTATGGGTGTGCTCGACCCATGTTTACTTTCCCATTGGTTGATTTCTTAGCGAGAACATTTTTATCCTTGTTATTTGGCACTATCTGATTCGCTTACTTCTCTCCTAGCTGGACATCGTTGGCTCACGGTCGTAGAGGGGCGTGTCCAAACAACTGCGGTCCAATCATGAACACAGTGCGACAGTGTGGAGGTTTGCATTCTAGCTTACGACTAAATGAATCCGCGAAATTTCCGTGACTCTAGTGATTAGACCGCAGTTATTGGACACGCCCCTATACGACCGCGAGCCAACTATGCCCAGCTAGGAGAGAAGTGAGCGAATAAAGGTAGTGCCAATTAATAAGGATAAAAATGTTCGCATTTTATGAGAAAGCAAACAAGTGTTGAGAACACCCAGGGCTTTGAAATCTACACTGAGGCCAGATGACTCGGCAAACACGACCTCTCTCTTCTACAGTCGCAGCAATCAGGGCTCCATTTCATCTGCCAGGGTGAATTTTTTTTCTTTTTTTATATTTTCATGAGAAAAGTTTTTATTAATTAATTTTATTGAGTGTGTCACATTGTCTGAATCATTCAGGGAGAAAAAATTATTACAATATTTTACCTGTTTGTTTACAAATAGTGGATAGCAAGAATACAATTAAAGCGATAGTAACACTAAAAAAATTTTTGGTTGACAAGTGTAATATTCGCAGTAATATTCCTGAATAAAACCAATGACTAGAGACCGGAAAAATTCGCGATTTCAATGACCTGTAGGACAGACTCCATGATCCTCTATGCACGCGGGAAAATTACATCTGCTCATTGGCTACTGACTCGTGACACCTGTTAACTGGGACGTTAATGATTCGATACTTCTTTTGTTGAAGGTTTTTCATTGGCCGATTGTCATTAAGAAAAACTGTGGCCCAATTACTGATGCAGTAAAAAGGCGAACGTTTTTGGATTCTAGCCTATCACGAAATGAATCCGCGAATTTTTCCGGTCTCTACCAATGACCTTAAAATCAATAACCCAAGATGGTGGAGAAGCTGAATCTTTAGAGGTGGTAGCCTTAATCATTATGCTTCTACGAATTCGTGATCTTGCCATGATTAAACTACATTCATAAAATACCATTTGTTATTGATTGTAAATGGTTTTATCTTTTAATAAGGTAACTTATTTAATAGATTTGAGAAACATATTCAATTTTAACATGAAATAAGATCACGTTTTCGTTTGTTAGACATTTTTAAATAAAACGTAAATAACATAATTTTTTAAGATATACCTAATTCTGAAATTAAAAACAATTTTTTTCCACCAAAACCATGGAAAACTGAAGTGTTCAGGGTTTTGGAAGTCTTAGTTTTTATTTATTTATCAATTATAGCCTATATAGCCTACTACAAATATAATATTTTTAAATAAAAGCTACACACAAAAGATTAGCTAATTCATAACTATGTAGCCTATATATAAAAGTTGAATTCGTAGTCGAAATTCTTTGCTATGAATTGTAGTATTTAAATTAGCCTTAACGGTCCTTACTCAAGATTAATACAATTTCTTGGACATACGTCATTGAAGTTTTGCGATGTATGTCATGGGAAAAGTTCATATTGCAAAAAAAAAAAAAAATTGAAAACATAAACCACAGTAAAACAAGCCCCAATAAGCTGATGTGAAACACATAAAGCCAACATGAACAGGTATTGTGGACAACACAATGACGAACACAGTATAGGTTTCCTATGACAAAACAGTTGCTTCATTTTTATTTCTTATTTAGCATACAATAGTTTTTTTTCCTTGACAAACAGTGCGAAACTGCAACTAATGTGTAGAGACCGGAACAATTCGCGGGTTCAATGACCTTCAGGATAGACTCCGATATCCTCTAGACACTCGGGGCAAATGCCAACTGTTCATTGGCTGCTGACTTGTGAGACGTCTCGACTGGGTGGTCTGTGATTCGACACTTCTATGAGTGAGTCCTCCATATTAACAGTAAACCAATTGCAGAAGCAGCACTAAGGTATAATTATTTGAATTTCAGCAAAACACGAAATGAACCCGCGGATTTTCTCAGGTCTGTACGCTCAGTGGCGTAGCCAGGATTTGTGTATGGGGGGTGTTAATAAGCATGGCCCCCCCCCTCCGTATAAAGCGGGGGGTCCGGGGGTCCTCCCCCGGGAAAATTTGGATTTTAATGTGTAAAATAGTGCTATTTTAGCAGTTTTCGGTACTTAAATTTAAATATTGTAATGGTAAAAATGTTATTATTTTAATATGAAATTTGTTTGAGTGATGAATAAGAAATTAATTAAAGATTTGGCGCTAAGGGGGGGGGGTTTGAACCCCTAACCCCCCCCCCCCCGGCTACGCCCCTGTGTCCGAGGAAACTCGCCAGCGCACCACTGGTCTGGAGGAGTTGAGGAGGTGTGAAGAGCCGCGCCAGGGAAAGGAGGCGGTGCGCGGCTGCCGGCATCTGTCGCCGCCGGGGGCAGGCCAGGGGCGGGTCCCGGGGTGAATAGCCGCTAATAGCGCGATAATAGCCGCTAATAGGCCGCGCCGCCAGGGGAGGTTTCGACCCCGTGTCGCCTGCGTGACGTCTGCGTGCGACGAGCCCTCCGCGGCAGCTGGCGAGTGTCACTCTCATGGCTCCATTTTACTGCAGGCCTACATAGTTGTTCTCAAGGAAGCCAGGTACTCACATGGTTCACAATCTATAATATACATTTTTTATCGAAATATTTTGGTACCGATATATAAATTTTAATCAGAATTGGCCAACTTAAATGTTGGTTATAATTAGAGACCTGAAAAATTCGCGGGTCCATTTCGTGTTTTGCTAAAATTCAATTAATTATACCTTAGTGCTGCTTCTGCAATTGGTTTACTGTTAATCTGGAGGACTGAGGGCAAATTAAAGACCCTCACTCAAATAAGTGTCGAATCACAGACCACCCAGTCGAGACGTCAGCAGCCAATGAACAGTTGGCATTTGCCCGAGTGTCTATAGAGGATATTGGAGTCTACCCTGAAGGTCACTGAACCAGCGAATTTTCCCGGTCTCTAGTTATAATGTGTTCCTATTTTTATTATTCTATTATACCGGTTTTGTTTTCTATTTTTTGTTACTACCAACTCACTGCGTTTTTAAAATAATTTCTACCAGCATTAAAAATTTGCATGTAAAGAAATTCACTATCGTTCTTTCTAGTCTCCTTCGTAACATTTTACTGCTGTTTAAGATATATAGGCCTATGTATAAATTAACGACTTGTCTCGCAGACGGACGCCAATCACAAGGAAGAGACCGCTGTTGCGGGTATAAGTCGTTGCGGTCCAATAGGCGCTCAGACCTGTCACCACTGACATGCCAGTTGCCTGACGGAGGGTGGAGGGGGAGCGGTGTTATCAGCAGCTGGAGAGCTCGCCTGGACCACACAGCGCACAATGGAGCCGCCCCGCACCCCGCCCTGCTTTGTGGCAACACAATCCATAACAATCAGCGGCCGACACCTCGGCGAGGCAAGGGGCCAGCCACGCCCATAAGGGCGCCGCCACCATCGCCCGCAGCCTCTCGCCCGGCCCTTAAGGCCCGCTCACGCCTGCACTCAGCTCCTCCGTCCCTGGACCGCACGTCGATCAAGTAGTTGTTGACGTAAAGAATAACACGAAGCATCGACCACGGTAACGAACACTACTTCGTCTAGAGCTCGCAAGATATAGTTATACTGCCAAGCAAGCTGGCGACGAGGTTGTCTCGCCAGCCTGTGGGAGGAGTGTGAAGAATGTATGCTCCATTATCGTTACAGACCTAGTCCCATTAGCAGCGGTGCCTCTCTTGCTCTCGAGAGTTCGACACGTTCCCAGAGCCCCGTCTGCGTGAAGCGGCGTAACTAGGACGCCACTGTTCTAGAAGCTTCGAGTGCATAGTTCGGGAATCATGATGACGCGTCACTCCGGACGGGTACGAGACCTCTCCCGAGCAGTTGTGCAGAGAGAGAGAGAGAGAGAGAGAGAGAGAGAGAGAGAGAGAGAGAGGTGAAGTGGCGAGCGGTAACCGGGTGACAGGCGGGACTCTTGGTGCATCGGGGAGGTGTCATGGCACCGACGAGCGAGCAGCCCGAGGCCGTGTGTTGGGACAGAGAAGATAGGTAGAGAGAGCCACTGTCGAGCCTAGCTCCAATGGGGAGCTGTAGGTGTGATGTATGTATATGTGGACAGATATTTAAAGTGCTATAATTAGAGACCTGAAAAATTCGCGGATTCATTTCGTGAATCGCTACAATTCAAATAATTATACCTTAGTGCTGCTTCTGCAATTGGTTTACTGTTAATCTGGAGGACTGAGGGCCAATTAGAGACCCTCACTCATAGAAGTGTCGAATCACAGACCACCCAGTCGAGACGTCTCACAAGTCAGCAGCCAATGAACAGTTGGCATTTGCCCGTGTATGTAGAGTGTAGTGGAGTCTATCCTGGAGGTCATTGAACCCGCGAATGTTTCCTGTCTCTAGCTATAATGTATTTAACAGTGTAAATATTAGGTAATCATTTAAACTGTATTTGATTGTTGGGCTATCCTTTCCGGCCATGTGTTTCCCCTCTTGTGACGATGTAGGTATTTCCTGTATGCTGTCGGCCTCTGAGGCCACTGAAGAGTGCTCAAGGCTGCTGAAGGCTGCTGAAGGCTGCTGGGGCGTCTGGGTTGCAAGCTGCACTTCCTGAAGTCGAGGCCTTGAAACGGCAGACATCAGAGTAGAACCAGACACACTACTTACACAGATACTAATCCTATTTCGCAACACGTTCTTACTGCTTCCAAGTTGAAGTAGCAGCCCAGCTCCCTACCACCAACCTTCCTTTCTATGCAGTCAGATATTTTAAAAAAATAATTAAGAAATATCATATAGGCCCTATGCATATATAGTTTCTAAAAATACCGAATGAATTATTAAATTAAAAAGTGTTAAAAAGTGTGTAGTAGGTAAGTTCTTTACTATTAAAAAAAATCTCACAATTAGGCCAATGCTTTGCTTACCCGGAAGACAATGCATAGGTACACCCAGTCTTAAAAGTGTATGTGTGTGTGTGTGTGTGTGTGTAAGAGAGAGAGAGATTGTGAGAAAAAAAAAGGGGGGGGGGGGGGTGTTATCTAGGGCCATATATTTCTCGCGAAAAGACTACCAGGCTACTGTAGCAGTTTTAAAACTTTCTACCGTTGGTGTTTCGCGGAACGGCCCGGTCAAATAGGGCAACGGCCTCTCTCGCCAACGGCCGCCAATCACAGTCCAGTGAGTCCTCTCAGCGGTCTCTCATTGGCTGCTCGCTCCAGCTCGAAGGGCGAGGGTTTCCTCCGGGTGCTGCTGGGAACAACTACCTCCTGCAGTCACGAGGGCTGACGTCGACCAATAATGGCTTCCCCGCGCCTTCCGGCCCGCAGTGTCCCGGAATAGCGCGGGTAATTAGTGCACAATGCGGCGCTGATGAGTGCGGCGCGCGGGCACCAGAGCTGGCAACACCGCGCTGACCCCGGACCCCCCCCTCCATCCCCCACCACAGTAGCAGGTTCAGCTCTCTTCGACAGTCCACTAGGGACGGCAGGAAACACACCCTCTTTAAATGATTCCTGCAATGGGGCATTTTGATTTAATAACAATTCTTGGACATACTGCATTGTAGGTTTGTCATGAAAATTAATATTCATAAATGGAAAAAAAAAAAAAAAAACACAGACAAACCAGCTCCAATCAGCTGATGACAGAGATAAACCCAATGATTAGAGACCGGAAAAATTCGCGGATTCATTTCACGACAGCCTAAAATTCATATAGTTGTACCTACCACAGTGCTGCCTCTGCTGTTGGCTCACAACTCACCTGGATGTCTCTGGGCCAGTGAGAAACACTCAACTGCAGCTGTATCGAATCACAGGCCGCTACATTGGGACACCTTCACAAGACGGCAGCCAATGAGAGGGTGACATTTGACCGAGTGTATGTAGAACTATAAAGTTCATCCTAGAGGTCATTGAACCCGCGAATTTTTCCAGTCCCAACAATGATGAACCTAGACAGATTATTCTGGACAACAGAATGACGACACCACAGACAAACACGTTCAAACTTAAATATCAGACAGCACAAGAATCCCGTGAAGAAATAAGTCATGAAAAATAAAATAAACACAGTGGGCTAACAACGACGATACAGTTTCAAACGACAACAGTAAATGCAGGCAGACAACAAAACCTGGACAATGCAGCAAATATACGAACACAACGATGAAGATGAACGTATATTACGGACATCACAACGACGAAAACAGTAGGGTTTCCTATTACAAAAAAAGGTGCTTCAATTTTATTTCTTAATTTGCATTCATGAATTTTTTTTTCCCAAGTCAAACATTGTAAAGCTGCAATAGACTATGTCGAAGAAATGGTATCAAACAAAACAAAATGCAATGATTCAATTTGAGCGATAAAACTAAACAGTTAAATGCACAATAGGGTGTTCACAAACATGGCGGCGGAGAACCTGCCATGAGTGTTGCAACTGGCTGACAAAACAATGCACGGAGGAGTGATCCGAAGATCATTTCTGGGCTCAGATCTTCGGTTCGCCGATCGAAGAAGCACAATGGCGTGGCAGGCCGTACGTGATCATATGTTGAAAGTATTTGCGGAAAAAAAAACAACAAATTAAAAGAAGAGTATTTGATTCAAAAATTTTTAGAAACAGCCCTTTTAAAAAGGCTACTTGGAAACCGATGGCGTGTGAGATGACGTGTTGTGTCTGCGGTGTGTTCAGCAGTGCAGGGAGGGTATTAGCGGCGATGCAGATGGCCTCAGGGCGATCGCCAGATCCAGCCCGACTAATGACTCCGTGATGACGCGCAGCTAAACAGTCGGCTGAAACCCCCCTTCGGGGGCTACATTAATATACTGCATGTATTCTTTTTTTACTTGTCGGTTGACATTCTCGCTTACAAGTCGCCCGACCCCCCCCCCCCCCCCCCCCCCCCCACAAGAGCTCGGCGGAGCCAAAACGGCTCCTAACGCGAGCATCAATCTGCCACGCCTGCCCGCGCGTCTCGGCGCAGCACAACGGCGGTGATAAATCGTGCCAAATTAAGAAAAAGGGCGCGAAACTCATTACGAGTGGATTGTTTGCGAAACAGCCCCCGGAGCAGAATGGGAGGTGAGGAAGGGAGGGTTGAAGGGTGGGGAAAGGGTCTCTCTAGGGGATGTTTGGGAGAGGGACGCACAACACGGTCAAAAAATTGTTCTAAATAAATCATAATTCTTTTAAATTTTTTTTTTGTTTGGAAATATTGAATTACTCATTCCAAGTCGCCCACTCAAACAGGGAATTACATATAAATCATAGATAGGGTTATGTATTTTTAGCAAATTTTTTTCGAGACTACTAGAGTTCAAACACTGTAACATCGCATGTGTTTCGTGATTGGTCGGGTTTTCCTGTAAGCGCACCAATCACAATAATTCAGCGCGTCCTGAATGGGACAACGGCTTGTATTACAGACATTTACAAGGAAGAAAAATCTGGCACAGATTTATTATATTGCAGTCTAATGGGGGTTCAGAATTTTCCGCGAAAAATACATGCTCCTAGCTATAAGTGAGCCTTTGTTACACGTGGGTAATACGAGACCTTCAGAATTCGTGTTATTTTCTGGATCCACGATGAAATCCCTGTGTTTGTACATAATCCAGTCGGTGTCTATTGTAGACATCCAACCACCGGCCGGATTGCTAGTGATATGTCCTTCAAATGTTGTAATTTTGCTAATAAACTGTAAATTTTTTATGTAAATGGGACTGAAATTTCGTTTGAAATTAAAAATTTGTAAATTTCGCTACGTGAAAATAACTGTTTCACTACAATAATACTGGGTTCGTATTCTTACCCGGGCATTTATGCTATGTTTCGTCTCAGAACCTCCAATAATAAAAGTTATTTGTAAACCCTTCCCTGAATAGCTTTTCAGTGCGCTTATATTAAGCATGATTGTGGGATCTACGATTATATTTTCCATCCTTAAAAAATTATGCTTGAATTAAACATCAACTACCTAAAATATAAAATTATGCGCCAATTTTCATAAGAAATATTCAATAATATCTCAATTTTTTTTGTGTTTGCAAAAATAACCACAGTCATGTGTTGTACAAAATTACAAATCCTTTCTTGTATTATTACAATTTATTTCATGGAAAATTTCTTGGACATACGCTATTGCAGTTTTGCACTATTTGGCAAGGGAAAAATTCATAAATGCAAAATTATAATTAAAAAAATGAAAATAAACTCACAGCAAACAAGCCTAAATCAGATGATGTGAAACAAATAGACCCAGCAATGAAACTAAACAGGCAGGCTATTATGGAAAACACAACGACGACGGCACAGACGAACACATAATATCTGTTTATCTTCACTATTGTGTTCATATATTTAATATTTACTGCGTTATCTGCCTGCATTTAATGTTATTGTTGTCTCTTCGTTGTTAGCCCACTGGGTTCGTCTGTGCTGTTACATTTACTTATATATTTTTTTCATTACTTAATCTTTCACGGAATTATTCTTGTGCTGTCTGATAGGTACTTAAGTTTGACTGTATCTGCGTGCTGCCGTCAATGTGTTGTCCAGAATAACAACTGTCTAGGTTCATGATTGGGTTTTATCTGTTAGACGTAAGCTGACTGGGGCTTGTGTTACTGTGTTTTTATGTTTTCATTTCTTTTTGCATTTATGATTTTTTCCCATGACAAAAATTGGGAAACTGCAATGGCTAGAAACTTGAAAAATTCGCGTATTCATTTCGCGATAGGCTAGAATCCAAAAACGTTTGCCTTTTTACTGAATCAGTGATTGGGCCACAGTTTATCTGAAGTACATACTCTGCACCAATGAAAAACCTTTAACAAAGGAAGTATCGAGTCACGAGCGTCCCAGATAACAGCTGTCACGAGTCAGTAGCCAATGAGCAAATGTAATTTTCCCGCGTGCGTAGAGGATCATGGAGTATATCCTACAGGTCATACAGGTCTCTAGCAATGGCGCATGTTGAATGTCAGGTCGGCAAGTGTGGGAACGCCGTGTTTGCAGTGTAGCCGGGCCTAGCGCGCGGTGTTGTCCCAGCGCTGGGCCGCAGATGCGCGACTATAAATACCCACAAGCCCCTCTGCTCCATCACGACGCGTCACGCCAGCCTGAAAGGGTTCTAATAGAGTCGCGACGACCGCCGAGTTCATGAACGACCCTCCGCGGGCCCTGCTGACGTCTGGAGGCGGCTCCATTACGGCGACGAGTTATCGCCGGAGACGGCCATTGGTCACGGCTCGTGCTTCGCGCGCTGGTTCGCCAATCACTGCTGCTGTCCGGCTACACTGTCAACACGGCGTGTTTCTCATCGGTCTCGAGTAAAAATGCCATTAAAAATAATGTAAAAGTACAACGACTATGGTCTGATAAATATATACCTACCTTATATATTAGTCCGTGTTACCCACATGAAGAACCCTAAATCATTCGCGGATTCATTTTGCAATAGGCAAGACTCAGACTACATTTGCCTTTTTACTGCTTCAGTTACTGGACCGCAGTTTATCTGAATTAATTACGGTCTTTACCTATATACATATAAATCTACATATCTGTTGGTGTGGGTAAAATATCACAAATATATGTTAATAATACTACTTCATAACTAAGTGAATTTATACTAAAAATGGATGTGTTTAAATTTACTACTTCCAATATTTTTTTTTAGCTTGTAGCTGTAGAACGAAAAAATTCTCGATTTCAATAACATATAGGATTCCATGATCCTCTATACTTTCGGGCAAATTACACCTGCTCATTGGCTACTGGCTCGTGACACCTGTTAACTGGGTTGTCTTTGTTTTGATACTTCTTGTGTTGAAGGTTTTTCACTGGCCCAGAGTACTACATATAAACTGTCCCGAATCACTGAACCAGCAAAAAGGCAAAATTATTTGGATTCTATCATATCGCGAAATGAATGCTCGAATTTTTTTCAGGACTCTACTTATAGCTTTTAATGAACAAAAAATACCGTAGGATGATTTTTATATCCATCACCATACATTTATCAAGTGAAGACTTCTTATAGCCGGATCTTATCTTAGCCTCTCGATCTTCACACACACTAGTAAAGCTGTTCAGTATTGGGAATGCCACTTTAGTAACTTAATGAATGTACATTAAAAGCGTTTTCGTTAGAAGGAATCTTATAATATGTTGTATTTTTGCAGTTTCTTGGACCTTGAAAATTTACTCTGACAAATATTATGTATGTTTACAATTAATTAAGTATATTTATACAACTATGTTGTGCGAACAAAAACATTATGACATTTATTTATTTAACATCTGTATGTGTAATTTCAAATATGTGTTTGATACGTTAATTATTGAAATAAATGATGTACATTCGCATAATTTTACCAAACCATGTAAGTACCACAATTAGGTTTTCTAGAAAACATTGCAAACATTGTGTAAAATTACACAAATTATTTTATATCATATAGGTATTTTAGCTCCCTGGAATTGGTACATGATAGTAATACGTAAGTTATGTAAGTAATATTTCCGGATCATGTAGGCTCTAACTAAAATGGCAGATCTTGAAACAACAATGGGGGACTAAACAGGTTAATTCCTAATACCTTATTTCACTGTTGTAGTTCATGCGTGATAACAAGTTACTGGAATCATTCAAACACGTTTGTAGAAATGAAGCATTTTCTTCGTTTCCCCCCATAAATATGTTGTTGCATTTTGCCTTTAGGCCTACTTTTCAAAAAAAAATCTTGGCAACTTTTTTTTTTATATAAATAAATAATTTTGTGTAAGCATTAGTTGACGCTACTTGAAACAAACATCACGCTGCAAAATTATATAAATTTCAGATTTCAGTTTTTAGTGTGAACTGGCAGGTTATGGACTTCACAAGTCCGATTGGCCACTGTAGGCTATAGAGAAAAAAAATAAATTATGTATTAGTTTTTCAATTTTCAATAAAAAAACTTTAATGTAAACAGAGTTGCAACATCTTAAACAATGAAATATTGAAACAATGAAATAACCAGCTGAAATGTCTGTCATAAAATAATACAGTGGGGAACAAACAGGTAAAAGTTGGTAAATTTTTTAATAATATATTTTTCTTATTTGTTTTTTCATAGCTTGGCTGAGCTTTTCGTGATTTATATTCACTAAAAGAAAAATGTTTGTTGATGTAAGTCAACGCAAATGCAGTGAAATGCAGAAATGGGATTAAATAAATTTCAATTTTTTCGTCCCGTGGAAGTCATGGTCGATATGTGTGTCTTCGTCTTTTTAGCTATCGATTTGTGTAATTACGAAAACAAACTGTAAGTAATTAAAGTTATTCTCATGTTTCAACAGCCTGTCCAATTTCTACGAAGTTTACTTCCGAAACAAACTACGACGGTGTAGTACCCTTTGCAGAAAAAAGCTTTCAAAGATGCTTAAAAACATTTTTTTTTATAGATTCTGCAGTTGCTAAAATATTTTTGTAAATAAAACCATGCCACCTAAACTTTACTTTTAAAAGAAGAATTATAAAGTGTTTCTATTTTACTCACGGGAATGTTGTAACATTTCTTACAAAACTACAGCTCCATGTTTATTGCCCACAAACACAAAAATGGCATTTCTCCATCTTAAGCAATTCGTGTTAAATTAAAAATGTATGTAGGCCTACATAATTCGGTTTAAGAGGTGGGTATTACTTGTAATGTAAGAAATGGCATTATGTCCTGTAGGCCGAGCGCAGCCCAACATGTCATGTCTCGCAGACCTGATGCAGTGATGCAGTGATGCAGTGTTGCAGTGATGCAGTGTCTGTGCAAGAACGTGGATCAGCTTCTCAGTTACGTAATTGTTATTTCATTCCCTCGTCAAATTTCTATTATCTAATCAGTTTTTTACGACGTGTTAAAATAATAGGTAAATTAATTCGAATTTTAATGCGTATGTTGTAATATTAAAAATAATTCTTCGATAGTTTTAGCCCAATTAAAACTTTATACTTTTTAAAACTAATTTTCAAATGATAGCAGCGTAAGTAAATTAAATCTTTTAGTTAAAACAATTTCAAAACTTTGAATTTGTAGGTATACAATTAGCCTTTATGTAGGTAATTAATGTTTGTAAGTATTTTATTCGATGTTATAGCCCGTCGTTTACATCAGATGGCTGATTTGCCTTTCCGCATAGATAAACAAAATTAAATGTATTTGTACTCAAACGTTTAACTAAACCTATAATTAGGACTTAAGAAATTGTATTGTGATCAAGGAGACAGTTATGTCTTTGGCTGGATTTGAAACGGATAGAAATTTTGACAGGCGTGGTTATTAATAATTATAATTAGCATACATGCGTGTTACACCATATTAATAAGTATTTAATATATAGCTACCATAGATACTTACTTATAGTTAGTAATTAATAATTCGTCAAGTTATTGGATGTAGGCCTATAACTAACATTCAAGTAAAAAAATTAATTAAGCACGTAAAAACGACTAATCGTACCCAAACATAGTAGGTATAATGACACATTCCATAAATATGTACGCTCTAAAAACTATATCAAGCCTATAGACAGACATGTAGCCAAAAAAAAATTATTTAAGGACGTTGAAAACCTTAATATAATAATACTTTCACAAAAAAAACCGCTCAAATATCGAAAGAAAGCTGATAAATAGTATTTTCCCTTGCATAATTACAACTGACATACCTACTTACCTTATTCTATATGCTTACGTTCAAATTGTGTGAAATACACAGTTTTTCAAGGCAAGCATAGGTACTTCTTGAAAATGCCAACTCTGAGAATACAGTAGCCTATTTACAACTAGGTCTTTTAGGCTGTACCTAAGCTTCACAAATTTCTCACATGATGATTTATCACATGTTTTTTTACACTCTGTAGACCCGCCGACGAGAGTATCTCACGAGCGACCGCTACAGGCATAGTTAGCTGCAGTGGTGCCAGGGTTGCCACGTCGCCGTGGGGGTGTCGGCAGGCGACCTCGTGGGAAGGAGAGAGATAGAGAGAGACGGAGAGAAGCGACAGATCAGAGTGCAGTCTCGTTGCGTGCCTCGCGCGGACAACGTATTATTCCGGCCTCCCCTCCCCTCCCAGGCCCAATTACATTATGATAATTGGCGACGTTAATGAGGCCGGCTAATGCGCGCGACTCGAACAGCTACATGCGTGTTGCCGCGAGGGGAGGAGGGGGGAGGGGGGTTCTTGTCGGCTGTCGCCACCCACTTCAAGCGGCCGAGACCGCCGCATAATTAGCTCTTCGGAAGAGCGAGGCAGGGAACGAGGGAGGGGGCAGAAGGTGAACTATAAAACCCCGGTGTGGCGAGGAGGGACTTCCCCTGAACCCCCGCTCTCCTCAAAATGGCGGCCGGCGGCCAATAGCGCGAGGCCCGAGGGGCGGGGCCTCGCGCGGCTGAGGAGGGGCGGCCGAGGGGAGGGGAGGAAGCCTAGTCCCCCCTCCCCCCTTAGCGGTTCCAACAGCCTGGGAAATGTAGATGCTTCAAAGAGATTCCGCCTGGTTTGTTAGGAGGAGACGCCATTAGACGTTTGTCCTTCCCCCTCCCTCCTCCACTAGTTGTTGCTGGCCGCACTTAACCTGTCCTGTCTGGGCGCTGTACGCGATGGAACAGCGAGAAGTTGCTGAGAGTAACGTATGTTGCCTCTCTCTTCCTGCGGAGTTTAATTAAACTCGTGAAGCCTCGAGTCTCCAGGGGAGGGGGAAGACTCGCCCGCGGAGGGCGGAGCGGTAAATCAGCCGACTGCCGCTGGCCCCGCCCCTCGCCCCCCCCCCCCCAATTCGCGGCCGGAGCGGAGAGGGGTGGAGCCTGAGGGGGGAGGGGAACTCGCCCGTGTAATTTATCGGCGTTGACGAGGCAGTGCGTGACAGGCCCTGGCAGCAGCGACACGTCCCGGCCACCACGAGCAGTACAGCGAGCAGGGGGCGTGGCTTAGAGTCCTGGTCGAGCAACTGGCGATGTCGGGCAAGTGTCGCGCCGAGCGGGCGGCCGGCATGACGTAGCGCTGTTCGCGCCGCTGTTCTGCGCGCTGGGGCATGCGAGGGGCGGCGCAGTCCCCATGACGACAAGCCTGCCGCCGCTGTCGCTCTGCCGCCTGCCCATGTGCAGCAACAACCAGCTGGACAGCCCGCACGGTTCCTCGGGGGCGGCGTCGTCGTGCGGCTCGCCGTTAACGCCCTCCCCGCCGCCGCCCGCCGCCCCCGACGAGGACGACATCATCAGCGTGGGCTGCCCGTCGCCCGCCGCCCCCGCGCGCGACGGCGACGACTCGGAGGACGACGGCGACGACTACTTCCGGCCGCTGAAGCGACTCAAGATGATGCGCATCGCCGCGCCCGCCCCGCGCCCCGGCGGCGTCAAGTCCTTCTCCATCCGCGACCTGCTGAGCCACCGGCCGCCGCCGCCGCCCCCGGCGCGCATCGTGCGGCCCTGGGCGCTGTGCGACGCCGCGCCGCCCCCGCCGCCCCCGCAGCGGCGCGGCTGCTGCCGCCCCCGCAGCGCCGACGAGGCGCTCAGCTCGACCACGTGCAGCTCGGGGCGGTCGAGCGCCGCCTCCGACTGCTGCAGCCCCGACGCCACCCCCGCCGCCCCCGCCGCCCCCAGGAGGCGGGGCAAAGGGGCGGACGCGTCGCCGCTCGACGCGCTCTTCCAGATGACCAGCAAGACCTTCGAGGAGCTGAGCGGCGAGGCGGCGTCAGGTGAGTGCCGCTGGCCACTGTTCACTAGGTCTGGCCACTATTCACTAGGTCTGGCCACTGTTCACTAGGTCTGGCCACTATTCACTAGGTCTGGCCACTATTCACTAGGTCTGGCCTCAGCGCATTAGGTCTGGCCACTATTCACTTGGTCTGGCCACAGTGTCCTGCGGTAACGATCTAACATTCCGTATACACGAGTCATCCCATGCGAAATATTCTGGAAATTATAGTACGTTTTACAGGGAAATTCTTTGGGAAGTTTGTTTACAAAGTATATTTATTTGTGATGCTACAAGAAGAACGTTCTAGGTAGCTACATTTTCTAATTTCTTTATTTTTGTATTACAAATAAGTATAATTTAAGCTGTAACTCAATGTTTGTTACGATGTTTAACTAAACCATTTATATTATATCCACCTTTATACCTATGCCTCAGAAATGTAGGTATTTTATATTTTACATGGTAATATTTGTATATTTACAAGAGAGTATTTTAGCAACTAGTTTCTAAAGAATTTCTTTGTAAAATTACAACAACAAAAAAGAAGGTTACCGTGCATGCGTTAGTCATCAGTCGTTCATTTTGAAGAAAAGAAATATTACCTGTCTAGACAAAATACGTTTTGATGAAACCAGTAAGAAGAATTGTTATGTTACACTTTTTTAATGAAAATAATTTTTTGATGGGGGAGGGGTTAGAGCTATTTCGGTTATAAAACTTGGGTTTAAAAAATACAAATCTAATGTAATGAACAATTAGATAGGTTAAATATTTTTTTTCGGGAATAAAATTAAGTTTTAGCATTGAGACAACTTTCTGTTGAAAAAATATCCGACTGATGTGTTTGGCTACGAACTGTGAAACCAGTGTATGATAGGCCCTACTTATTTGGGCCTAAAGTGGAATATGATTTTTAAATACAAATTGGGAATACTAAATCATGTAGGCTTCCAACATAATACTATGGTGCTAAGTGAATTTCAGCTGATTTTAACAATTCTAAATTGACTTCTTACTGTCAACTGAAAAAAAAAACCTTTCTGTTCCAATTGACTGAATTAAGACCATTATTTTTTAATTTAAAGTATTATTGATTTAAAATAAGTAGGCCCTACTCAACAAGAACTCGAAAAAATTTCTAACTTGCTGAATAACTTAAAACAACTAAGGAAATAAAATGTGCGATATGATAACAGCTGAATAGTTTGCCACGCTAGAAGAAAAATATTTATTTAAACCAAAATGTAAAACAAGCGTTTCAGGTGAATCACCCAACAAATATTTTCTGTTATCATTCAAGTAAATATTTTTGCATGAAATTAGTTCTACAGTTTTAATGCTCTCGAATGGAAATTATAGGAATTTTTATTTTAATTTCTTACTTCTAAAAAATATTTTGTGGCGTTAAAAAACCCATGTTGTAATCACTTTTAGTTTTGATCTAACTAATAAATTACGAATTGTTTTGTGACCTTAAATATCTGCCAATGCAAATTCTAGCAAAGTCCTAAGGTGCAGAATTTTTAGAACATAATTATATCTGTCTATATTATATTTTAAAGAGGGCAAGAAGTTCTTTTAAAGTAACTGTATAACTAACCTAAATAAATAATGTGAACAGTGATACAGTTGTGTTGATTCATCAAATAACAACTCCTTTTTATATTCAAACAAAATTAATTAGCCAGGAATTTACAAAAAAAAATTATTTATTTATTTTTTTTAAGTTTTTTTATTGCGTTTTGAAAGCCATCACAATTCAAAAAAGTATTGGTCGGTATATTTTTTTATTAAATTTTGCTTGTCTTTTTAAAATAACTCTCATTTTAAGTCGAACTATTTTAGCAAAATTTGTTTTAAAAATGAATAAAATTATGATAAAACAAAATTTAATATGTGCATCCTGGCCTTTAAATTAAAGGTAAAGATGCATTATTTCTTATTTTCTTAGGCTATCAGTATTTTCTTTCAAAACTGAGCTGTAAATACTACTACATTTTCTATTGTTTTTAAATTTTAGTGTTTCTAATGTGCCAACAAAATCTTTAACCATTATTTATTAACATTGCAGAAATTTCTTTCAACAGCAAGCGTGTCGTTAAAATTTTAATTATATCGGCGATGAACAGTTTATCCAGAAAAATAACTACAGTTTAATTTACCTTTGTTTTTAAATTACCCATTGAAAAAACTTATTTTGTGTTATAAATGTAAGGTCCATAATGACAGGAAAATTTTTTGGTGCCTCTATACTTCTCCATAAAATAAAAATAAATGTTTAATAGTTCTTGTCGGATGGATTTAATGCTTTGCTATGGTATTTTAATATCGAACTTAAAACATATTCTAACAGTTTTTAAACAGTCAAACGCCTGAATCAAACAAAATAAAATGAAACTAAAAAGTTTCATGATTATTTTACTATAGATATATAGTTATTAAATCTAGACACATTCTAAAGTAATTTTTATTTTCTCCCTTAAATATATCTTAAAATTTCAGATAGGCCATTTGATCATCTTTGAAAGTTACCTAATGCCATGAGTTCGCTACAATAAAAATCAGGTTCAAATATCATTCTGTTAAATATTTATGTGACACAATAAAGGGTAGGTATTTGTTCATTTAAGAGCTAAAACATTTATAGAAAATTTACAAACAAAATATTTATCGCCTAGTAAAATTGTGACCTTTTTCACATTATTTCAAGAGGCTTTGTTTTATTCATGCACATATAGAACCAATAATCATATTTAATTTCGAGTATAATAATTGATTAATGTAGGCTATAACTATGGAGTTTTATTACTGCGTACAAGAGATATCTCTTGTGAGATACATTGGATTATTCTCTGCATATGCTACGATTTTTATACGTAGGCTACTAATTTGTACTAATATATTCACATAGGAGTAGTACTTACCTGCTAAGTACGAGATTTTACAATGAAATAAAGTAGCTTTATGTTCATAGAAATACCATAACTAACAAAAAAAATTGTGATAAGATGATTGTTTATCATAATAGAATAAATAACATTTGTTCAACAGAAAAATATTTCATGTGAAATTTTAATGAAATTCTATAAGCTCCTAACTTATACTTTTTTTTCCTATTTTGAAATGTGGTTTAGCCACCAACATATTACAGAAACAGTTTTGCAGGCCTAAAATATGTTTGCCTTTTATTTTATTTTTCGTTGACACGTGTCAGGCAATGTAGAACATCCAGCAGTTCCTTGTGTTTCTGTTTCCTGGCATTAGGCCTATATGGTGTAGTTCATTTTCATCATCCTTTTTTTCCTCACAATACTTAAAATTTAAATGACAAAATATTGCAGCAAAATAAGAGTTTTTATATTGATTGGCTGTATTATATTTTTACATGAAACTGACTTTTATGTTTATCCTGCAGAACACGTTTCCCTCTAAATTCAGCCTACTTATGAAACAGGAAGCAAGATGATTTTTAAAATAAGTATAGACTAAGCAGGCTATGTTACTGCGCAAAGTTTTAAAATTAATTAATTTAATTCAAAAATTTATTCACCACATGAAAATGTTATTTTTCAAGACAATTTTTTATTCATTTTATCGAGTACTATTAATTCTGAAGCGCCTAGCCCGGGTGAATGCAGTAGGATGCCTTCAAGTCGTCATTTGCTAAACTTATCACCGCGCACTTTGTTTGACTTCATTACTTACCTTTCCAAGGCCTTCTGGACGAAGACAATCTTTGGAATACTTATTTCAAAAATAGGCACCTGAAAAAATGTTGGCCAAAAGCATATCCCTTCCCTATGTGACACCCACAACTTGGGCTATACAAAGGCAGTTTGTCAATAAATTGTAAGAAGCTATATTCATTTTTAACCTGTAAACTGTTATTCAAACATTGGCCGGTGACCGTGAAAGCTGAGGCGTTATGCGTATTTGGCGAGTCTCGGTGGTGGGAATCCAAAGATCAGCAAGACAAGTTTTGAGCACCAAGTATGAGTTTACATCGGTTCGGTACATCCTGCAAGTTCTCGTATGCATTTATTTTGTTTTGAAAAAGAAATAAGTAATTATAATAGCTGCTGCATTAGTTTATCTACCTAATTACATATAGTATATACGACAAACATTAATTTCATCTGGCCTATCTTCCGTATAAATGAAATCATAATGCCAAACCAAAAATGCTTTCTACGCCCTAACAAAACGAACGTGGCTTCAATTTCGCAATGAGTGAAACTTAGTTTATTTCAGAAAAAAAAATAACTTCAGCCATGTCTAGAGACCTGTAAAATTCGCGGATTAATTTCGCGATAGGATAGAGTCCAAATACTTTTGACATTATTTTGCTTCAGTGATTGGGCCACAGTTTATCTGAAGAACTATGGGCCAATGAAAATTCTGTAACAGAAGAATTAGCGAATCACGATCATTCCAGTGCATAGAGGATCATGGAGTCTATCCTTTAGGGATTTGAAATCGCGAATTTTACAGGTGTCTAGCCATGTCTTTTTAATAATGCAAGAAATGGTTCGCTGTAAAAATGATCTCAAGATTCATAAAACAATTTAAATCTATTTGTTTGTTCTTGGTGGGCTACAAAAATGAATTGGATGAATTTAATTTTATGATATAAATAATTTTTTTTTGTAATCGCGTAGAGTAGCATATTCCAATCAAAATCTAAGAATATTTCTTTGTGACGTAAACTGAAATAGCGACAATAACTTTTATTGGCATGCACTTAGTAAGGTTACGTTAGACTCGAACTAAGACCTCTCTCGCTAACTGCAGTCGGGAGCGTGAGGACACATGGGGCTCTAGAAGCACACGCGTGGTCGATGCTTGCTGCTGGCGCAAGCAAACCTTGGCGCGTGAAGCAAGGTGGAGAGTAACACGTGTGTTGCTGTCTCCTACAATCAAGTTATGACGACAGTTTGTAACTTAGTTCCTCTTAGTTTGCAATATGTGTGGCCTACGTACAATGTGCATTGCTATGTGACGCATTTTTCGCGATTGGCTTTCGTGTTAACAAGTAACTAATACCTCATAACGCTGCAAGCGATTGTTAGGTTTATTCATCCAAAGGCAACTGTGAAATATAAGTATAGCCATAATTATCAGCGTGTATCAGTTCCTTAAGGCCAAACTCCGAAAATTAATTGTACAACTCAAAAACAACCAAAATTTCATTTTTAGTAACTTTTCGAAAAATCCTTTGTTCAAATGTTCCACATTTGGTCATTTTTAACAGTTTTCTCTTCCTTAGCGTTTAAAAACGCTAATGATTTCATATGAAAAAGCTGTCAATCTTTTTTTGTCTTGGTCTTTTAAACGGCTGGCCAACATAAATTTAAACAATGGAAAATTTCTAACATTGAAAGGGTGAAATATTTAATACCCTTATTAAGAAAAAATACCTACAACTTGTCAGATTTCACAATACCTTCTTTATCAAATGGAATTTACACTGATATGTTCAGATATAAAAAAAACGCTGCAGTAGAAAATTTAATTTTAGAATATGTAGTTGGAAATTAATTTTAGGAAAAAAAAAGGGGGGGGGGGGGAGTGATCTCGTTAGAAGTCCAGATATTTTATTTAATAAAAATCAAATAGAAATTTTTTTCACTAAAAAAAAAATTGTTCTTATTAAATTGTTTTAAAATCAATACATATCACGAAATAGGCTAAATACAGAAAAAAATAATTTTTCTATTTTTTGAAGAACTGCATTGGAAAATATTGGGGTAATTCCTATAAAAACATAAAAATAAATTATTAGTAATTTTTTCAAAGATGCTTTGTTATAAAAAAAATTCAAGTAGTAGACCCTCTAAATTGTTGTGAACTTTTATGATTTCGTTTTGTGAAATAAACATTTTTCAAAGGTTTAGTTATACGTCCAAAATTACTCTTTACAGCACATGTTCAAACTAAGCACATTCAGTCATTTTTGTGAATTCTTAAGGTTGAAAAAATTTTAACAGAGCATGTACGAAGAAAAATCATTAACTCAGTCTCAGATTGATATGATACTTAGTCTACATGTTAAAATATAAGCAACTGCTTTCCAAAAATAACACACTATTAGAAATTATAGGAAATATGCAGACTTTTCAAAAAATAATTTACCTCAAATAAGCGAAGAGTTTTTTTTTTTGTAAATTTCAGATAACTGGATTTTCGTAAAAACTTAGTTGTATCCCAACGAACGTGTTATGTGATTCGTGGTAAACAAGGTCAACTACTATTATAAAATGTTATTTTTTATTACCTATGCGGGGTGTAATTTCTGCGATGTACGTACATGGAAGCAATTTATACGGATGAATCATGTGATCCGCACATATTGTCGAGGTTTCTGAGACTCCCACAGATAGCAGCACCGTATTTACACATTTCCGTTCCATTCACCAAGTTTATCCTACCAAATGCCGTATAGCGGGAGCTAAGAAGTTACACATAAATAAAAACTCTTCTCCCTCCTCCGTGCTGGTTTACCCTGTTTACCTTGTTTACAGCGGGACAATCCAGGAAGTCGGAACCTTGCATAGTCTACACGAAGCAGCGGTCGTTCTGGACTCTCAGTTTGTTTGATGTGCAACCGTCTTTGCAAGTCCAGTCATTTCCTACAGTGCGTACGATTTACATAAAAACAAACAAACATAGAATACGAGAGCCAACACGAAATATTTTATCAGTATTGACCATCGCGAGTATTTTAAGCCGACTTCAAAATAATTTTGCAGTGTCACTAAGCGATTTATTAGCGGCAATAATTTTTAGTTGGTTCTAATCAGTAGGAGCATGTGTTTCTCGAGAAAAAAAACTTTCGAGACTAGCTGTGTGTTAAAACACTGTAGCATCGTCTGTGATTCGTGATTGGTTGAGTTTATTTCAGGTACCTAGACGTCTACCGTCGGCACACCAATCATTGCAATTTTGTGCGGAAGCAAATGCGCCCGGCCAAATAAGGCAATGGCTTCTCCTCCGACGGCTGCCAATCACAAGGAAGAAACCACTGTCGAGGAGTTTAGTGAGCGTTCAGAATTTTTTTTATTTACAAAAATGCCTGTCCCTGCCAACTAATGATTAAGTTGAGACTACAGAATTATTTTGTTGCCGCCACCCAATATACGTATAGTATATATTGACAAAAAAATCAATTCTTCAGCCAAAAAATATTCTTTCAGCTGCGTTTTTAGTAGAGACCAGAAACACTCGCAGTGTAATTACGCGATAGTTTTAGATTCGAGCAATTTGACCTTCAGCCTCCTTCTGCAAACTACCTCTCAGTGAAGGGGTTACATATGTTTTGTTCAAGTCATTATTTTATTTTTACGTTTAACATGGTTACACTTGTAGACTTTTTTAGTGGCCGAACTGCAACAAAATAAAAATATGTAGTGCTTACGTTTTGTATAATTAGCGGGAAAATTTTAATTACTAACATTTTGGTGCAGTATGGATAAGGAGAACCAAGTGGAATGAATAACTGAAAAAAAAAGTTGTGTTTCAAGGCGATGCTGGTGGCTGCTGCGTGTATGGTTCAGATTTATTTCTGAAAATAAAATATTTAATTTTTATTTAACCTTTTCAAATCATCCAAATTCTGAGGATTTTAAAGAAGGGTAGGTGAAATTAAATTTTTTTTTTTTACCTGAAAAAAATTAAACCATATCACGTAGTAGCCAGTACAATTGACTTTAAACCTAAAAAGTTCCATTTTTATATGTCATTTTATTCTCATTATACCTACATACTTCAAAAAGTATGGGATGTATATTTTTTTTCATTTCGTGAAAGTTCAGCCCCTCAAAGCGTACGGCAGGTTTAACCTGCGGAGAATAACGCGACCCAGCCAAGCCCCTGTTTCAAAACACCTCTCCGTGTTTAGAGTGTCAGAGGAGTGTGTGCGTGTTCAGTAGCTATGTTTACCAGAGTGATTACATTCTTTCAGACAGAAAGAGAGAGCACGAACTGGCTCTCTTGTGAGTTGGTGGCGAAGAGAGCTTGAAAAAAAAAAAAAAAAAAAAAGGTCGTGGTCTTTTGGAGGCAGACGCGGCCTTTGTCGCAAGGGTCTTGTCAAACGGGAGAAAGCTTGTTAAGGAGCGCGTGTGTGTACTGTCCTCCCACGAGCTACTCCTCCCGGCCAGGCATGCAGTCACGTGTCACGTGTGTCCTGAAGCCAAGTAGCTGGTGGGCGGACAGTAATGTCTCTGATGCCGGAAAGCGAGCCAGCGCAACTTGCTTTGCCAAAATATCATTGAAAACTTTTAAGTCTGTTCATATTAATGAAACTAGATGAACAAGCTAATTGGCTGTAGCTTGTATTTCTGCTAACAAAACGTCTAGGAACATAGTTTCTGCCAGCCCAGTAAAGTTGGCATGTTGTTCCTTACACAATCGAAGCAAAATAATAGAAAAATGCATTGAACTTGAATAAGTATTTTATAGAGTAGGTTAGGTGTATATATTAACCGCTAACTCCTACAATGTAAGAAATTTTCGGTAATGTAATTAAACATGAAATGGAGGTTATGAATATAGCGATACGATTGTATAGGAAATTTACCGTACAAGTATGATACATGTCCTCTGCATTTAACATTTTCCTAAATACCATGAGTTACCATGAGTTCATTACAAATTCCCCATTCAAATAGATTCATAACATCCATTAAATATTTAGGAAAATTACCAAAATATTATTGAGCGTATACCAAGCTGTTAATATCCTTTTTTAAAAAAAATTAAACTGCTGTTGTTTCTTCGTAAAACGTTTTACACTTGGACACTTCAAACAATGTTAAATTCAGTTTTACCACTATAATGAGAGTTGGATAAACCATCCCTGAAAATAAAAGCTTTTCATTAGCCTGGCATATTTAAAAGTTTTCTTTCAGCAGGCAATAAATAATCTAACCTATATAATACCGTTATGGAAACAAAAAAAGTTTTTATTCTGTTAATAGCACGTTAAACTTATGATGAATAAGAACATAACTCACACGAATTTTTTTGCAAGTAAAGTTTTAACAACTAATGTCTTTAATGATAGGGGCTCGAGTTACAGATTGAAGAGGGTCGTATTACCCATAAGTTATAATGCATTTCCTTATATACAAATCCGTGTTTTAGCTCTTAATTTTAAATAAATTCATAATTTTTTAACTACAGTATGTATAGTTGTTTACAAAATATTTTATCATTCAAACAAGTGTTATTTAATGGTTTTGTGAATCTTAAAAGGAAAATTTATGTCTCAATCTTTGCATGAACAGACAGCATGAGATTATGCGTTATAGTCTACAATTATGAATTAAACGTTTGGATGTGACCTTTGCAGTAACACATTTCATTTTTAAGATGTCATTCATAAACGAATAAAATAATTTTGTTTTCCAAAAAGACATCCATGGTTTAAAAAAAAATATATATATTTTTAATTTATATATTATTTTTAAAGATAGTTTTTGGGCAGAGGCTACAGGCAGTCAGTTCATACTTGTGTAGTACACGATTTCACTTTGACATAATATAATTTGCACTTGCATATTGCAGCGATGAAACCATTTGTAAACCATACGGCTGATCGGACTGGAATCGCCGGCAGATGCAGATGCAGATGCAGATGCCAGACGAAGTGGGCTCCTGGCGAGGAGAGGGGTGCCGGGCTAAAATAAACTAGGCAAGGACCGGGCGGGCAGGAGGAGGCAATCAGAGCGCAGGCCCGCCTCCAGCGATGACAGGACTAGTGTAGCTGAGCCCGAGCAGGCGTCGACCGCCGCAATCAGTTTATGGCCAATATAAAGGCAGCAGAGGGATTGTGGCGGCGAAAAGACAGACTAATTAAGGCCGCGTGGAAAGTGAAGAATTCATTATATCGTTGGCAAACGTAGCCTATATCTATAAAATAACTTCAACATAAATAATTAACTAGAGATTATTATTTTTAAGACATTCTGGTTAAAAATATACGAATATCCCAAAATTCATGGAGATTTTGCTCGATTAATTTGTGATGTTAGAGACATGCAAAATTCGCGGATTCATTTCGCGATATGCTAGCATCAAAACAACTATACCTTCGTACCGCTTCTGCGATTGGCCCACATTTTATCCGGGGAACTGTGAGCCAATGGGAAACACTAAACCAAGAAAGTGCCGAATTACGGACAGCCTAGTTGAGACGTCTCACGCGTCAGTAGCCAATGAACAGGTGTCATTTCCGCGAGTATTTAAAGGACTGTGGAGTCTATCCTAGAGGTCAATGAATCCGCGAATTTTGCAGGTCTCTACGTTATAAATGCTTTGTCGTAAATGTGCCTAAATGCAAATTCTGAAGCTAACAATTGCACTGTTAGAAATTACAGTGAATTTACGGACTTTTCAACGAAGAATTTGCTTCAGATAAACTAAGAGTTCTTCGTAGAAACTGCGCCGTATTTCGACTCCCAAATTGTGTTTCGTGGACAAAATAAGAATGTTATTGCCAGTTTTTAAATGTTTTGTTATTTAAAAGTAAGTGAACTAAGTGTCCGTACATCTACGAAGATCCTTGGATAATCTGTAGCCAACGTTTTCCAAAACTGAAGGTGAAATTTTAAACAGTGTGGACCCTCAACGAGGAAAGTTACTTCATCTGATTGTTGATGCAAGACGTAATATTTATTTGCGTTATGTCTAATTAAAAAGTAACACATTTAAATTTTAGTTGACGCTCAAGAGTATTTGAATATCAAATGTAAATATACGCTTGTGTCCTTGTTTGCGTGCAGTATATATTTTTTCCTCTATATTGCCAATGAAGTGCAATTGCGTAGAAGATGAATTCTAATGTTTATTATCTTCAGTCCTTGGTAAGATCCTGGTAAGTGCTAGAAAAACAAGAGGCGAACTTCAATATAGTATCTCGTAAAGACTTATTTTGCAAACAAACCTGACAAACATTCCAAGTAATTCGGTAACATTTTTAATTGCTTGAACATGATTTTCATTTTCATTGGTAAGTTTTACGGTACATCATTGACACCTGAGATAAAAGACAGTATATTCTATTTTGCTAAGCATTAAAAAAAATTTTATTACTTTTGGTAGTGCTTGTAACTTCTTTAATAGTTTTATGGATACCAGTTATTCATTTGTATATTTTAAGTATTCTATTTTTTCTGTATCTATGTCATATAGTGTAAATTTTAACATACAGAAGTGTTCGTATTAGTTAAAATTAAGTCAGTTTTGAAGTGTAGGATTATGTAAGTTGATTTCAGTCGCAGAGAATTCGTTTGTTGCTTGAACGGCGTCTCAGGTCTATACAGGACCTGAAATAAAATTAATATTCTTTGTAGTAGAACGTTACTTAAAGTTAATTACCATAAACATGTGTCTGTTTAAAAATAAACTTTATATGAATTTTTTGTATTGTTACGAAGATATTTTTTATTTGATAGTTTCCAAGATATAGTTTGTAAAAATTACAAATCTTTCAATCTTATATTTATCTGTATTTTATAACTGATTGATATTACTTTTTTATGACTAAGATTACCTTTCCGCTAGTGTCTGCATCAGAGTTAAAGTAACCAAACTACATATATCACTGTTCCAGTTAAGTGAGAGAAAAAAAAAAAACTGTTTTCCTTACCGATAGCAGTGAATAGCAAAATAAAAACTAGAAAGTCGGGCTAGTTTATGAATCGCATGTTCTTGAGATAGCTTATTACATCCTTAATTGCACTCGGAACATTTTTTTGCAATAAATCGTAATGTATAGTCTTAATCCCCCGAACCCTTGTTAACGAAGTTGTAAGCCATAACAGCTTCCAACATTTAATAAATATACCAAGCTCTCTCTCTCTCTCTCTCTCTCTCTCTGAATGGTCTCATGGCAGCACACATCTCTCGGTCTCTACATCTAGCGCTATCTCCTTCTCTCTCGCTCTACGAGGAACGAGTCAAACGCCGCGGAACACAAGCAGAATACAAATGAGGCTTTAAATAACATATTGCGAGAAGAATATTACTACGCCGTAAGTATTTGACGCGACGTAATAAGTTAAACATAATTAATAAAACACGTTATATCGAAGTAGTTAACTGCTCCGGACGTGGGCAAGTTACTTCTTGTTTAAAGTTAACAGCACCCACTTCACGTCATTTCATAATCTCGAGGTCGACCTTATCTCATCGTGACTGGGAAATAATCTATCCGACGAAAAATTTTCTTAATCAATCGTTTGGGCCATTAAAAGTCTATTCGTGTGATAACTGCTTCACACTTGTTTCTGAGCCTTATATTCATAAAGATAACCTATGTTTATTCAAACAGATTTTTAGAATGCTCTTAATTAAAAACTCAGCTTAATGTCTCGTTGTGCACTGAAGTTTGTTTTGGTAGTTTTATAAATAAATAATTTTCAAAAAATAGTAGACAAAATATTTCCTTGTAAATATGAATGTTTGGCATTATGAATTGTTGTGGAATATATAAAACTAATGACTTGATGTAAGTTTTTGGACATACGCCATGGCTAAGAATTTCTTAGCAATGGCGTATGTCCAAAAACTTACATCAAGTCATGCACTCCCATTGCACAAATATTTTAAAGATAACATATAAAACTAATGTTTTACATTCATAGGCCAGTATAGCCTATTGTAGTCTTCCAAACATAAACATAAACGTGGATTCACTATATATATATATATATATATATATATATATATATATATATATAAATATAAAATTATCTTAGCAGTAAATTAGAAAATTAAAAAATAAAAACATCTTTTAAGCATTAAAATAAAATATTTCGGCAGCTAGTTAAGAAAATGTTTTTAGTAAATTCACAAAATATTTTCTGTGCAGTGAAAGCATTCTGCTCTGTGCGAGTAATACGTAAATGATGACATTCTATGGTTATTTTTGCATAGGCTTTATAAAATATATTTAAAAAAAAAAACCTAAATATGTATTAACTCTCTAACAAAAATTAGGGTAGTAATTTTAAATTTTGATTTTTTTTTATCCAATCACAAATTTTTAAATAGGGAAAATAAATTCGAATACTCAACAACTGAACTTTATTTTCTTCTGTTATGCTTATTAATGTGCGCTTCTTTTCAGGGAACGGTTTACAAATAACTTTAAATAACTTTAACTAATGTAGGCACTGGGACATTACAAAGCATAATTTCCCGGGCAATAATCCGAACCCAGTATTAATGCAAAAAATTTTTTTGTATCGTTAAAGTAGTTGCTTTCATGTTAATCTACAAATTTACAAATATGCTATCTGGAATTAACGTGATTATCATTATTATTTACAGTGCAGCTGCTACCTTGTAATCCTCTTACAGAACTGTTATCTTGTACCTACTTTCTATGTTCGTTACTTTCTGCAGTCCTAGTAGCTTGCATAGGTTTTCATGTTTTGGATATTTTCGTCGATAATAATTAGAGACTGGAAAAATTCGCGATTTCGATGACCTCTAGGATAGACTCCACAATACCCTACACACTTGGGCAAATGCCACCTGCTCATTGGCTACTGACTTGTGACACCTGTCAACTGGGACGCTTGTGATTCGATACTTTTTTGGTTGAAGGTTTTCCATTGGCTCAAAGTCCTTCAGATAAACTGTAAGCTAATCAGAGAAGCAATATAAAGGTACAGTTGTTTGGATTATATCATATCGTGAAAATAATCCGCGAATTTTTCCGGTCTCTAATAATAATTAATACCATAAGTCCGAAACAAATAAGTACCTGGTGTTCTCTCAACAAATGGATTTTACTTCATTTTGGGTACTTTATGCCTACAACTTTAGAAATTACAGCAAATTTACGGAATTTACAACATAGTATTGACATCAGATAAACGAGGAATTCTTCGTAATCTCAGGTAGCTGATCTTCGTATAACCTACTCCGGGCTCCGACTATCGAATTCTGTGTCACGTTTTCAACCAGGTAAACACACGCGTAAAGGGATAAGTGTTTCGTTGCATTGGAAACAAGGTAAACACACGCGTAAAGGGATAAGTGTTTCGTTGCATTGGAAACAAGGTAAACACACGCGTAAAGGGATAAGTGTTTCGTTGCATTGGAAACAAGGTAAACACACGCGTAAAGGGATAAGTGTTTCGTTGCATTGGAAACAATGTAAACACACGCGTAAAGGGATAAGTGTTTCGTTGCATTGGAAACAAGGTAAACACACGCGTAAAGGGATAAGTGTTTCGTTGCATTGGAAACAAGGTAAACCCACGCGTAAAGGGATAAGTGTTTCGTTGCATTGGAAACAAGGTAAAACGCGTAAAGGGATAAGTGTTTCGTTGCATTGGAAACAATGTAAAAACACGCGTGGTGGTATAAAATGGTTTTTGCTGTAGACCAAACATTTTTAATGTTCTGTTAATATAATAAGATTATTATTGTTGATTTATGTTCAAAGTCAGTGAACGCAACACCCGTAAACGTCGAAGGTAAGTGTAAACTTACGAAGATCCCTGGATAATATGTAACTAGCGTATCTCGTACCTAAATTTAAGGTGAAAATTTCTGTAGCCGCAAAACATAAAGAAGGTATAATTTCGCTAATGTAATGAAAAGTTGGTTGGAAAATGAGCTTCACTTTCGAGAACGATTAAAATTCTGAAAACGGATGATGATATCTAATGGAGGTGATGATACCTAATAATAATCGGCTTGTTATGTGGCGAAGTTAAGACTCATTGCCTTCTCTTGCACTTAAACCACTTAGAAATTTAAAAGATAAACATCAAGTCTTACAAGATTAAAAACTATGACATTAAACACAATATTTAAGAATCAAACCGAATAAAAAATATTGGGGGAAATACTAAAATGCTATATCATTTTAATCGATCCAGTTGAAAAAGTATGCAACCAAACATTCAACTTGAAAGGAAAAAAAATCTTAATGGCGTGTGTTTTAACAAAAATTTACTAAACAAATTATTTTTAATATTTACATAGAATAATGATCAGCGGACATTTCGGGTGAAAAAAAAAAACCTTCAGAATATAATGTATTGTAACAAGGGCAAACTCAATTGCGCCATATTATGGACAGAAGCTTTTTCTGCGTGGATTGATTCGTTTACCAATTTTGGCATTTTTTTTGTGGATAATCTAATCTAAATATTACTACATACTGAATATAGAATGAAAATGGTTGCTATGTTCGTTAAATCATAAAATTTTCAAGATGTAGTTATGTAACTGCACATTAATTTCGTTTTATCCTGTTTCTAGTGGAAGACTGCTCTTAATATAACCTGTGCCTATGTCTGTGTTTTTCGACCTCTGTGTGCATCACCGTATTAATTCAGCTTTCACTGGACTATGATTAAAGGTTTTCCAATTTATATTAGAAATTAGCACTTTTTACTAAGACGGACTAATTAATTTAAGTGCATTATTAAAACATTAAATTACTATCCACAGCAACTTAAAAACAAGTGTTTAGTTGATTAATAAAAAATTAAAACATTTTAAAACCTATTCTCTTTAATTAATTTTAATGGTATTTGGTAGTGTTCGTCTATTCTACAAGGTTTGGCGTAGTTGTATTCATGAAAATTATTTCTGATACTAACTGATTGACAAACACCAGCATTAAATAATTTTCTGAGTAAATATCTAATTGCACAAAAAATATAACTTGACACATTATTAGTGCTATTTGTAGAGCAGCACATCTCTTTTGTGCTTGTATATGTACGTTTCCAAATAACATTTTATGTTATGGAAATAAGTGTAGTAATTCGTTATTTCTTTATTTCGCTTATACTTACTAGTATCATATATGTTACATTTTTTCTCGTGACTACTTAATTATTTGTTTATTTGATTGGCATATTTTTTTCTAGGTAAAAGGCGAATTCTGTTTTCCAAACATAATGCTTAAAACAAAACAAATCGTGCGTGTATAAACATACCACAGAAAAAAAATTATAAATAGGACATATTCTTAAGCCTGAATTACACTTTGGAAGGCAATGGCTATACGTATTTAACAAATACATTTTCTTAGTTGAGTTTTCAGGCAGTTCGCCCAACATGGTCTTGTCGAAAGCGTTTCTAACATCTCGTTCATTAGCAAACAATTTGCAGCAGCAGGGTCGGGAAATAACGACTGGAGTGTCAGCCTCTAAGCAGAAAATTATGAGTGTCGGCTGGTTTAGCGTCCAACAAATTACACGCCTGGCCTTCTGCTGTCTTTCTCTGAAACAGTATGTCTAATTACGGCCTATTTATCTTCCTAGGCCAATCAGAATGGGCGAGTTTTCAGAATCTGGCGCGGCTATAACCTTGCTTATTAACACTTATTCTTTTCGGAAGGCAAGAACGCGCTAATTTACCAAAACGCGCGATGTTCGACCTCCACGTCTGTCGCTCGCTGTGTGGTTGCAGAGCATTTATCCCCGTCGTGGTATCATGCGACTGTAATTAAGGGTCTCAGTACAGTCAGGTATACAATATTAAAACTCACGAATTAATACGAAATCTGTCTTCATTTTCACATCCTCTTTAGGTACTTGAAGGGCCACTACTTAGTGGTATATTTCCATACGAAACCAAGCTCCACTTTCAAGTGAAATGTTTCAGCCGCAAGCTATGAATTTAAGATCACAGTATTTTTTTTTTTTTTTGTAATTTAACAAAGAAAATTTAAAATATTATTTTTGGCTCCAGTATTGTGTGTAGTATTTGAGTAGTCTAGTAAAATATGTGAAGTAGTGTTTGTCGTGCAGTAGTAATAATAGTATGGCTTAGCGGTACACCAGGGTAGTGGCGAACACTGCACGATACAACTCCCAGTGTTGATTATTGAACTTTTAATTGACGTAACACGAGGACATTCAAACATCATCATATATAACCGTAACTGCACAGCTCCGTACATGTAACAATGGTAGGTACGTAATAATAATAGACACAAAAGAAACAGGTGTGTTTAAAAAATGAAAATTATTAAATTATAACGTTTTAATAAGTATTTTACAGTACTGAATCATCCTCTCACGTACATATACGTTAACGTAAAGTTTAACTGTACTTAGATATCAATCTCGGTAATTATGTATGGCTAGGGACACCTGTATTTCGCGAATACATTTCGTGTCAAAGTATTTCACAAAACACTGTAGCTTTTCTCCTGTGGTTATTGGCTGAGGTCGGTGAGAGGTGTCGTCCCGCTCTTGACGGGGCCAATGAGAATGTGGTCACCGTACTGCTGCACCCTCACAATTTGCCATGACTCTTAGAAAAAGCTACAGTGTTTTGTGAAATACCTTGACACGAAATGAAATCGCGAAATACAGGTGTCTCTATGTATGGCGTAATGATGTCCAAACAAAAGCTCTTATCACACTGAATGTTGCAGTTGACTTAAAAATACCCGTTATTTTGAGTCACCAAATTTATAGATAATTTTAATACTATAGGTACTAAGAGAGTGATGAATGTTTCTGTCCTACAAACCAATATTTTTTATCTTCTTGATCTTATGGTTGGTGTTATTAAAATAACCTGCCAACCAAATATTTGGTTTTACTTTTAGGAGGCCTAATAATTCCAAGCGGGTGCAATATTTTTCGTACTGAGGGAGTTATTGTGATTTTCTGTTTTTCGAAAAACCTTCCCCATTTCTGCCTCATTGGTCCGATTTTGCCCATTAAAAAATTCAACCCACCAAGATTTTCCATCTGTTTATTATATGCAGCAATCTGGAAGTAATTTTTGCGAAATTACGGTGGTTAAGTTTCCATAAAAAATTTATGTATATATATATCATTGATGATGTTTTTATGGTCTAAGGACCATGAAATGGAAAACTACATAGAATTTTCCGAAAGTCGCACCATATGGTAATGACTACAATACTACCTAACAGTGTAAATTATACACATTTTTATGGATTATATAAATATGGTTTATCGGAATAAGCAAGTATTGATTTCTCCCAGTTTATAATAAATATTAAATCACAGCATACCTACATTTGTAAACCCAACAACGGCGTTTTATAAAATGTACAATATTTTGCCTGAAACATTACAAAAACGTAAATATTTTAGTAACTTAATAAAAAATTCCTTTGAAAAGCATATTTTCTACTGTATCTTACTGAGCCAAGGCCCGATTAAAATAACTTTAGCGTCTATGATTCGAATAATTCCTGCACCAAAGTTAAGCAACTCAATTCATTCGGTCACGAAAGAATAAATGACCTGCAGTGTTTCGAATGACCACTGTGTACAAAATATTCTCACCAAATATCAGGCAATATTTTTAAATTATAAATTCGAAGTGAACGTGATCAAGCAATCTTTCACTCGGGAATATAAACAGCAACTGTCACTGTAACAAGGAACATAGAGTAGTTTCAAATTTTTCCGAGCTTCAAAGGGTAGTCTTGTTATAATTTCAACTTAATGATTCAGCTACAATGTATTTTAAATATTAGGAATAATCATTCAATAACAAATTATGTTTGTGACAAACAAAAATAAGTTTATAAGATTGCTTCAAAGAAGGTAAAAACCCTAAAGTTCATTTATCGAAATCTAGTCTCCCTTTCGGAAATGCTACTGATCCAGTTACATAATAGAAAACTGTCTGAAAATAGACTAATTGAAAAGTAACCTCTCAAGATTGATGCTATCTGATTGTTACAGTAATTGTAATGTTTATTTTTATTTTTGTGTTATCAATGATTTATACATTTTTTCATTTGCAACAATGACGGTATCTCCAAAAGTAATTATTTTAAATGAACAACTCCGATATACAAACCAATATAAATCATTAAAAAGAAATGAAGTTTTTTTTTCAGATAGAAATCACTCAAAGGAGTAAACAAGCATTTTACTAACTTATTCTCTCTTTTTTTCTTATTTGTCTCCAAGGAGATGAACTGCCTGGAAGACAGTGCTATCCGCCCCACGAACTGCTGGCGATCTTCCAACTTGCTCGGCTCCACGGTCTCTTGTTGTTGTGAGTTCTGAGTGTGGCTTTGTGGCTGATAAGAGCTACACCACGTGGCGTTTCTGAATGCGTCGCGCCTTTGTGGCGTCGAAAAACACTTCCTACCAAGAAAAGCCCAATTACGTCGCCTTCATTAAACACGAATCACTGCTGTCTGTGATCAGCTATGTTTACGTCACAACCGGACCTATTGCGATTTAGACTGTTGGCAAAGCTTGTTTCGTGCAAGTCCTGCCAACACAACAACTGTGCTTGTAAAGTGTGTTCGGACGGACTGGGTGACGTCACACCACATCCACATCCGTGAATTTCACTTCCTCGCTGGTTTTCGGTTGCGGGGAAGACCTTTCTGGGGAATATTTCAGCGCCAACAACGTTTGCTGCAAATTCCAGAATTTAAATTAGCTAGGCTTTACTAGAAAAAAAAATTGCCCTGAAACCAAATTAAATTCGTTGAAGGTGCATATGGATGTAGGCTTGTCACTAAATTAAAACCACTTATATGATAGTGAATATCCCTAAACTAACGAAAACATCTTGAATCAATAGAAACAAGGTTTGCCTGATTATTGCTGACAATAACTTTCTGTTATCTGGAGCCAACGGAGTATTATTGTCTTTTTAGTGTTTAAGAAGGAAAGTTCACGTACAATATTTCAACAACGCGGGAACTAATTGTACAAAAGCTCGGCAAATCTATTTGGGAATATAAATTTAAGATATTTTTTAAAGTGTTTTGATGCAGACTGTATAGTTATAAAATTTAAGGATATTTAATTTAGGTTTTAAGTTCGAAAAACCACAAAGGATGCCAGGTAGTTAAACAAAGGTTTTTTTTAATAAGCTTATGTGAGGAAACTGTAAATGTAAACCGATAGCTTCATGTTTTTTTCCCTCTCGATAAATACTTTTTTTATGATTTTTTAAGTTGAAATTGGAAACAAGTTGGAAGACAGTATTTCAATAAAACAAGTAAATTATTGTTAATCATTATATTTTAAAGGGGTTTAGTGTGTACGATGTCTTTAAAAGACGTTGTTAGTTAACACGATATTGTATTACGACGCTGAATATGAACCAGTATGCGAAATCAGTGTTTTGCAATTAAAAAGGAACACTCATATGGCTACGTAACTCGGGTAAAACAATTCACTTAACAACTTAAATATGAACTTCTGTGAGTAACCTTATTCTCAGTAACACTAACCAGCCTGGATTTGTAAGATAAGCACAACAATTGAGTATTAATTTTTAGTATTAATAAAGCCTTTCCATTTATTATACTACTTTTAACGATACCTCTTATAAGTCGTAACAGTTAAAAAACTTACCGTATTAATATTTTGTAAAATATCTGTAGATAATTTATTACAAAAAATATATATCGAGGACTAAATTTAAATGATAATGTTTGATTTATAGAGAAGAGCTCTTGCTAAATTAGTTTAGTGTGTTTTGTGTTGGAAATGTAGTAGACTATGCAGGATCAAACCTATGTAGATATTTTGTAAATTACTTGCAGATTATTCCGACATACGGTCGGCATTCTCAAGTTCCCCTCCCACATATGCGCCCTATCAGGGTAGGGTGGGAGTAACATTCCAGTTCGTTTTAGATGAATTGCAGAGCTTATTATTTAAAACAGGACTGTTATGGATCGCTCCCTGTTGTTTGATCGGGAGGGTGTTAGAGCTTCGGCAATGACCAGCGGCTGGGGCCACGAACCCAGCATAGTCACCGCCTCAGCCCCGTACCTCGCTCAGCTGACCAGACACTTGGCTGAGTCCTGAGCCCTAAGACTTTATCAGCACTGCAAGCGCCTTCCCCGATCTCCCACACAGAGAAAAAGGTTTGTTTGAATCAAACATATATTTGTTTATATATGGCGAAACAAATATTTACTTAGTGGAACAAAATATTTTGTAGTTTGACCAAACTCGGTAAGTAACAAAAATAATTTGTTACACCTAACCAAATATACATTTGAAGTTGACAGAATCATTTTGTTGGGTCAACAGAATCTTTCCTACCACAAAATATCTGTTTGAATTAACAAAATATATTTATTTCGCCATATATAAACAAATATTTTGTTGAGGCGAACAAACCTTTCTCCCGGTGCACATCACACTGGGACCCAGTGAACCCGTGGTCCGGTGGAGGCCTGTCCAATGACTTGCTGTGCGAGCTCTCAGTAGCTCGCGAGTGGGTGCCTGCTAGGCGCGGCCCGCCACAGTTCTCCTGGCAGCTCACTGCTGTGCGGGTTGCCTGGCCGGCCCTCAGGGGCAGGGCGAGTGTGTCGTCTGCTCGTGCATTCAGGTCCCGGGGACACAGCTGCTGGAGTTCGCCATTATTATAGAACATAACCAGGCTGTCACACATGTCAGTTACTAATACTAACCAAGCAATAAAAAATTAATTAAAGTAAAATAGATCATCTTTACCTCTTTCTGACGTCTCAGTAGAATTATTGTTCTGAACGTTTTACAAAAAAAAAAAAAAATGGACTGCTACTAGATGCCTAAATATATATTTATTACCATTTCAAATCACATGTCTACAGAAAATACGCAGTTTTGAAGTAACTCAGTGATTACTATAGGTGCACATGCAGACTACAATATTGCTTTTTTTTGGTAAAGGATAAATATCATACACTCGGGCGCAATGCTCTGCACAGTTTAAAACACTGTGCAACTTGGCGACTGGTTTGCGATCACGAAACAAACATAACATTGCGTGCTGAAAGCCACTTCTGCAGTGAACCATCTCGTTTTGTAATTGTGTTGTGTGAGTATCTACTCCACCACTCATAGGATAATAGGTAATAGTGAGGAGCGCTCTCTTGCACTAGTTGCTATCCCATTTGCTCCATCCGTGCAATAGCGCCTCCATTCTCGCCACGAACTGCGTCTCAACACAATTCTCACCATTAAACAACATATTATTTATTTAAATTATATCAGCGTAAGAAATTGGAACAGACTGTACTTTCCTGGACTCAAGGACAGTTGAATGAGAAACATCTTCAAGAGTTGATGCAACACTGAGCTTCGCTGGAGAAACATTCTTGAGGCCACCAAGAAATATAGACCCCACCAAATATCTTGAGTGGACTGCCACATTTTTTGTGATATCTACTAAGTGGCTTAGTATTGACAGATTTTGTTGTCACAAATAAATTATGCTATAAAGCCTTCAAAATTGTTTTTCTGTCACTACACATTTTTGGGCAAAGCCATATATTTTGTGGTAGCCAAAAAATTAATTTGATTTTTTTTTTTAAATTCGTAGACTTTGTCGTTCTTACAACACTGTACAATCTGTTAAAACATTTACCTTTATTCGACCACGCCAATTTTCGAGTCCCTTGAGGTCCGGTGACGGTTATATAAGACCACAAACAATCATATCTAATCGTTTTTCTCTGGTTTAGTTATGAATAGTGATTTTTCTTACGAAAACATAATTAACTTTTAAAACTAAACATAATCAAATTCCACCTGGAATAATGTACATTTATAAGAGTGAAAGAATTTAATTGAAATCAATCCAGTATTTTTTTTTTTTTAGTTTTTTACTATAAACAAAACAATTTTACACTCCCTCTTTGTAATGTTAACATAGATATTTAAGTTTAGGCCACTCTATTGCTTACCATTTGACTTCCTTAACTGCATGCAGTGAGATGCACTCCCCAACAGCCTGCAGGAGAATGCACACGCCGACTGCCATTACCCGAGCTGTCAGCTGTCAGCTGTCAGCTGTCAGCTGTCATCGCGCCTGACAGCCGTTACTCGCTCGTCGCGCCCCATTGTCGCTGCTGTTTCAGGGGAAGAGAACTAGAGAGATGCGCGTCAAAATGTCCCGGGGAAAATTTCTCTTTTTTATCTCTACCAACAGATATTATAGAATTTCATATAGGTTGATGCACGGCATGCAATAATTTATTTTATGCAGATTGGTAGGTACTGCCTAAAAACATTTTGTTCCTATCAGTTTGTAGGGGGTAGCATGACGAGTCCTACCCAATTGTCTATGGTAATTAAGCCATTAAGTTTTAAAGAAAGGCCAAATTATGTTGTATTTGATTATGTGTGTATAAAAAAAAGTTGATAAATATTAAGTCTTTCTGTGGAAGTATAACTCACTGGAAAGTTTTCGGGTTTTGCAGAAAGTGATCCTGCATTTTACGGGGAAATTTGTTACTTTTCCGGAATTCTAACATCTCCAGGTAGAACACTGCGCAGCAGTGCATACAACATCGTGACACATTCGCTGGACCAATCACCGTAAAGGTTTATAGGCCGTACCTATTGCGGGAAACATAGCACAACTCAACTCATCCTTTGAAACTGCTTAAAAACTCTTTATTACATTCGCGTTTTATCATCATTATAGATGGCTTTACATACATTACATATAAAGTGTTAAAAATATAGACAAAATTTCATTGATTTCTCATCTTCGCTATGTTCACGTAACATAACTAAAAAAAATGGCTTTCAACTGCAAATTTGGAAAGAGATACAAAACTTGAAAAATTGAACTGGTGGAAAAATTTCTCGGGAACTTGTTATTCCCAGTGGAGGAAATGACGACATGGGACCGGAAGCGGTCAGATACTGTACGTGCCGGGGAGCGACTGCAGCCCGTGTAGCCTGGTTCAAGTATCTGCTTCCGGTCTGGAGTCGGACACCGCCAGTGAGTGGAAGTGGCACAAATCCACACGTCCAAGAACTGTAGGCTAGCATTTCTATTGCGTTTTCACAGATCGCAGTTGACGTGGGTTGTCTATTTACGAGATGGATGGCAGAAAATCTAACCAATGCTTGAAAAATGAACACCAAGTCCTGCCAGATGTCATCACACACTCCTTTGCGTAACGTAAGTTACGAAATCACCATCCCCGTCTTCTTTGACCTTTCATTTTGTCTCCATAATTTTATTTTATTTGGAAATGTTGGTATAAGATGAACTATCGTCGAGTAGTACACACCATAGGTATTATGGTTTATTCTCATATATCTACACATCAAAATGACAACAGTGAATGGGCAATTGAAACTTGCGATGTGATATGTCTGCACACCGTATAATCGAGAGCCTGTTTCACTCGCGGTTCTTAGGCCACATTGTCCTGGCAGGACGCACACCTTTGTTTCTGTTTCCATCACACTGGAACTATCAGCTATGTTCCTAAATTGCATCCAAACTAAGTCACAGGCGCTACAAGTAGAGACCGGACAAATTCGCGATTTCGATTACCTGTAGGATAGACTCCATGATCCTCTACGCACGCGGGAAAATTACATCTGCTCATTGGCTGCTGACTCGTGACACATGTTAACTGGGACTTTAATCATTCGATACTTCTTTTGTTGAAAGTTTTTCATTGGCCGAGTGTCATTTAGAAAAACTGTGGCCCAATCACTGATGCAGTAAAAAGGCAAACGTTTTTGAATCTAGACTATCGTGAAATGAATCCGCGAATTTTTCAGGTCTCTAGCTACAAGTGTATGTGTGTGTATATATACAGTTTGGGTCTGAATTTACCAACAACCTCTGGCTGCAAGCTCATTACGACAAAAACAAGTTGAACACATATACCCGACTTATGGTCTAAAGTGCTTCCCTACGGTGATAGCCTATACATATTTGAAATTGGAGCTGAACAAATTTTTTTTTACTGTAAATAATAGATAAAGCATGAATTTAAGATTGAAAACTGTGCGTCTGGATAATTTTGAATTGAATGAATTTGTACAGCCACCGCGAATATTGTCGGTGTGGTATAGTTATTTAATTTCAAATAATTGTTCGGGTTGGGGGAGGGAAGGGTAAACACCTTTGGGACTTGTTGAACCCTCAATTATTTAAATGAAATAATTTAGTGACTGCAACAAAATTTGGTTAAACATAAGACAAATGCTAAAGTCTTAAATATTTTCTCTATTATTCACAACAAAAGTCTTGATCAGCCTCAACTTCAAAGTCGTATACTAACGTTGGGAAGCACTTTAACCACAAGTCGTACTATATTTTTTTCAACTTATTATTTATTTTTTTCGTAATGAACCTGCAGCTGACATTCTACATATGTCGGTCGCGTTCATTTTCACTCTGAATGTATGTATATGTATATACACACAAAAATACCTACAGGAGGCGCCGGAAATCTTGAAGTCTTTGTGACAATTGAACTCAGTTTTGAGCGAGGACAATGCAAACTCAGAATTCACGTTGGATGACAATAAACCTGTCCAGCCCCACCCTGTAGTGCCAATTATTCTCTGAAGCCACTCGGGCGACAATGAATTGTGTGTGTTTCCTGCGTTGTGCGCTAATTAATCTCTTAAAAGAACCTGAGTGAATTTATCATTAGCTTCTTAATGATTCAATTCATGAAAACAGCGAACTATTATGCTATATTTTTGTCTGAATAGTTCCCTATTGTTACATTATGCTTATTATATTTTTTTAAATATGTTTAGAAAGATATAAGGAAATTTCGCGCATTCATGAAGTCTAAAGCTAGAATGCAAACCTTCACACTCTCGCACCGTGTTCCTGATTGGACCGCAGCTATTAGGACACGCCCCTATACGACCGTGAGCCAACGATGCTCAGCCAGGAGAGAAGTAAGCCAATCAGGTAGTGCCAATTAACAAGGATAAAAATGTTCTCGCTAAGAAATCAGCCAATTTGAAAGCAAACATGGCCAGACTAAACCTCGAGATTTCCGAGTCTTGTAAGTATTGAGTTAAAGCAATTGACATGTAGAACTTAAAGTAAAGAAAACACGACTGAGACATATGTTTCTACATTAATTATATATTAAAATCATGGATATTATAATTTTTACAATTTTCAAAGATATTCAATAGATATTTGTAATCCAATACGTTTACACTAACATATGTAAATATGTTCTGGTACACTGAATGAATCATAGGTGAAACAGGTATCACACTTATTGTCAAACATAACATACAACACAGATAAATAGCAACACTATTTTCAACTTATATTAAAGTCCAGAAACTAGTTATACGCAGTGTTGTTTCTAAATATAAATTCAAATATACTAAATTATTTAATTCAAAACGCAATAACATAAATGAAATCAAAATTACTTTAAGCAAAGATAAATAGCCTAAAAGTGGTAGAGCAAAAGAAACACATCTTTGAACTGGCCTCTGGGATATGAAATTAGTGGAAAAAACAAGCAAATCTGAATACGAATTAGTTTGAGGCAATAAGATAAATTATTTAAAATTATTTGTATTAACTTTCAAGATTAAACCTAAATTGTATGTGCAACTCCTGACATTAATACAAACTACAAAATTTACCACGTTTAAGCCAAATACACATACCGTAACTTAAATGCCATACCCTTAATTACTCTTCATTTAGTTTCTGAGATACTTCACAAGAGTCCTCCTACTCGTAGACATAACAGGCTGCAAAACAATCTTCCAGTCAGTTAGTTGTGAACATACGAATTCTTCCTAGTAATATTTTGAAGTATTAAACGGAACTAACCATGCTTGAAGTTTAGGTGAAATCTGATAATTTAAAGTTCAACCAATAGACACTCATAACTATTATATTCGTCTCTTTTGCCAGACAAATTTGAAAAACTACCCATATATGTGGTCTAGTTCTAGAATACAGGGTATAAAATTTAATTAATTGTAATTGAAATTTGAACTAAAAAAAAGTATTCTTTAAAGTGTAAAATCTTCCAGATACTTATTCACCATCAAATGTTCGCCATAAAAGTCTCATTGCCTAAGACGAGTATCACGCTTCAAAACATGGAGCGAGACACGTCCTTGCAGCATGGTGGTCTTCGCACGCACCCCCTCCCCCGCCCCTTTTACACACTTCCAAAATTCGTACGTGAATCGCAATGACCAATCATACCGAGGCGTACTAAGCTCACTTAAAAATATAAAATTTGTTATTACATCAATAACATCACCTTTTGAGTTGTAAATTAATTACATTTGAGTCTTAACATAAACAAGTCTGTACTGATACACAAACGACGTTCATAGAGAAGTTTATTACAAAAATATAACTAAAAGATAATATTAATTCTTTCAAAATCGACCTTCCATTGGTTACTAGGCATATCGTCAAACCATAGGAAAAGCACTTAAAAAAACACGTCAGAACTTTGAACTGAAATGAGATATCAATTGTACTGTTTCTTTACATGATTATTTAATACACATATAAACCTCGATTTTTTAATGCCAATAAATATGGTAGGAGTGAATACAAACACAAAAAAAATTACTAGTTCGAGTTAGAATTTTCTGCATAGCAGCTTGGAATCTTTAACAATAAATACAGGATGTCCATAAAAGATTGTCCCACGTTCAGTGGTATTTTATAATAGTTTAATTTAAACTGTTTACCACAAATCATACATCAAAATAAAGGTTAACTAACCTACATTTTATTACAAATTTTCAATATGTGCACCTTCAGTTATACGGCAAACATCCAAACTAAATTCAAATTCTTCCCACACTTCGGTTAACAAATCCGGAGTAATGGAAGCAATAACCTCTTCAATTCCATATTTTAACTCTGGAAAATCATTAGTTAGCGGCGGAACGTAGACACGAACTTTTATAAAGCCCCAAAGGAAAAAAAATCGCATGGCGTTATGTCAGGTGAACGTGGAGGCCAGCGAAAAAGAGCTCTGTCTTCTTGACCATTACGACCAATACAACGGTCAGGAACTTCGACGTTCAAGTACAAAGTGATTCCAAAGAGAAGGGGCTCCATCCTGTTGCCAAATAAAGTTTACAGGTTCACCCTCTAGTAATAACGGGAAGCCTGAAGAAGTACATCAAGTTCTGTCCCTGCCCGAACACGCCCGAATATTCACCTTAGGTCAACCTCGGGTTTATTTTTATATATGTATATTTCTCTGTTTATTTTAATGTAGCTATACTAACCTAACTAACCGTCCATAGTGTTTTTAAGTGTTTTAATGTAGCTAACCTAACCGACCACTTTTAATATTTGAATTATTTTTCCTGCGCAAAAATAAAACAAATCCCGAGGTTGGCCGAAGGTGAATATTCGGGCAGGGACAGAGCTTGATGTACATCTTAGGTTTCCCTACTAATAACACTCAGGAGTCGCCATTTTGCGTGGGTGGCGCTGCAAGCGGGAAAACAACAAAGCAGTATTTGCGCATGCGCTTATCTACAACTGCTTGAGTTACTCTTTCATTGTGACCTTGAACCAACACTCTAAACCGGGACATTATTTTATGGAAACAAGGTACGATGTGACCCCCTGTCAGACGCGCCGCGCCTACTGTGTGTGTGTATGGGTCGCGCGTAAAGACGACGCGGCCATTGAAGCGCGCGCCACAGTCGCCCTTGTCCGCGGGATAGCTGGTACGTGAGTACTCGTGGTCGGCGCGAGGCGGTGATTAGAAACAAGAGACACGACACGACAATCGCTGATGCCCGGCCGAGAGGTGTAATCTCGCACTCCCTCCCAGAGGGCAGGCGAGTCAAACACCTCCCTCCTCTATTACTGTCAGACTCTGGCGGGAACATCACAGTCGACACACGAGGCCGCGGGGGGAATTACTAGGCGGGTCTGAGGCGCGGCGTAGCTCTGCGACGTAGCGCCCGGCGTAGCTCTGCGACATAGCACCCGGCGTAGCTCTGCGACGTAGCGCCCGGCGTAGCTCTGCGACGTAGCGCCCAGCGTAGCAATCAAAATAACAATATTTTAGTGAAAGAAATCTTAAGAAATATTTTAGTTTCATGGTTGTTGATAACGACACTTTTTTTCTAATGAATAAAGACAACTTAAAATAAAAAAAATAACACTGAAATCTCCTGTATTAAAACTAATACCATTAAATCTTACATAAAAATCACAATAACCAATCACATTTTGCGTTGTAAACTGATTCCCTGATTCACATAAGCGACGTTCATAAAGTAGTTAATTGAAAATATTTCACTAAATGATGATCTTTATCGTCTCGAAACTGACTCTCTATTGGCAGCGCACAAGTATAAGTGTTTGAAGGACAGCCTGTCGCCGCGAGGTGCACAGGACTACCCAGCAGTCCCCGCGGCGCCAGGATTGTCCGCAGGAGGCGCCTCTGCCGCCGGCAGGGGTACTGTCACAACTTAGAAATACACAACATAGAATCTTCTAAGTTATGATAGTTCTAAGTTATGTGGTTCGGCGTCGTGTGTTTATAAGATACGTGTTTCTAAGTTATGACAGTTCTAAGTTGTGTGATTCTGCGTTGTGTGTTTCTAAGTTACGTGTTTCTAAGTTATGATCGTTCTAACTTATGACAGATGTTATTCAACCTTATGTTGGCAATATTTAATTCAGCACAAATTGCCTCTTCAAGATAGAAGCCCCCTTGGGGGTATTATTGAAGAATTTATTTCTGTAATTTATTTCTTTATACATATATACAAATTCTTTGCTGAATTATAAAATGATTAATTTTCCGGGGTTATTGCTAGGTCATCTTAATTATAAGTATATTTTATATAGTAAATATATATAAATAAATTATATATATTTCAATAAATCTTCTAGGGAGTGGAATATAGAGCTCCCCAGGATTAATGCATGTTATATATATAGATTAAAATTAAATGATTATACAATATAAAATGATAGAGAAATTCCACAAAGAATGATATATACAGAGTTAATATTCCTCCTCTTCCTCATCCTCTTCAACTTCATCTTCTGTATATTCATTGTCTTCTTCATCTAACTTATGACAGTTCTAAGTTACGTGGATTTTTTTTAGAGGTTTCTAGGTTATGACTGATCTAAGTTGTGTGTTTCTAAGTGATGTGTGGTTCCCCGCCGGCAGTAACGGCGAGCGAGCACTGAACCCCGGCCTGTGCGCTGATTAGCGCGAGTCCTGCGTGGGAGGGGGGCGAGTGGGGGGGGGGGGGGTTAAACGGTAACCGCATTGACTACAATGCACTAATTAATGTACAGCAAAGTGCGCGGTTATGCTCGGGCGGGTGTAACACACGGAGACATGGAACGCAAACTAGGATGCAACAGTGTGCCTGATAGTTTTGAACGATAACAAATTCATAGAACTACATACATTCCTGTGGAATGTGTGCAAAGGCAAAGAAAAATTTGTAGACAGGATATTCCTTTTTTTTTTTTTTTCACGGTAGACAAGCATTCAAATTCTCATACCTAGAGGCCACGGAAATTCCGCGGATTCGTCTGGGCTCAGGGTAGAATTCAAAGCCGTTGGTGTGATCAGACCATGTTTGCTTTCCCATCGGTTGATTTCTTAACGAGAAAATTTTTATCCTTGTTACTTGCGACTCAATGAATGTGCGGTTATTTCCGTATTCATCTGGAGGACTTCTGGACCAATGAGAAGCTCTCGGCAGAATGAGTCTGAATCACAGGCTGCCTCGTCGAGACGCCTCGCGAGTCAGCAGCCAATGAACAAGCGAGTTTCGCCCGAGCGGGCAGAGGATCGTGGAGTCCATCCTGCAGGTCACTGAACCCGCGGTTTTTACCAATCCCTTATAGTGAACCAATAGTAGGCTATAAATCGTTTTGTTACAGGATGTATTCGTAGAGACAGGAAAAAATTCGCGACTTATATATTCGCCGCAGTGAAAATTCTAATTACTTACACATATGCGCTCCTGCTGTTATTGGCTTACGGTTTATCTGGAGGGCTCTGGACCAATGAGTAGAGACCGGAAAAATTCGCGATTTCAATGACCTGTAGGATATACTCCATGATCCTCTACTCACGCGGGGAAATTACGTCTGCTCATTGGCTACTGACTCCTGACACCTGTTAACTGTGACGCTAGTGATTCGATACTTCTTTTGTTGAAAGTTTTTCATTGGCCGAGTGTCATTCAGATAAACTGTGGCCCAATCACTGATGCGGTAAAAAGGCAAACGTATTTTGATTCTAGCATATCGCGAAATGAATCCGCGAATTTTTCCGGTCTCTACCAATGAGAGATCCTGGGCCTGAAGAAGTATCGAATCACGAGCATCCCAGTTGACCGGCGAGACCCGGCGAGACTCGCTGAGACCCGGCGAGACCCGGCGAGACCCGGCGAGACCCGGCGAGACCCGGCGAGACCCGGCGAGACCCGGCGAGCCGACCAACCAGATCACGTGGGAGCCGCGAGTCTGCGCGCGACGAGACAATGTCTGGCCGGTGATTGGCCGGGAGGAGCCCACTAATTCTATTGTGAAGCCGCGAGGTGAATGCAAGTAAATACCCATTATGCGCGGTCCCGCAGCCGGTAATTGGGCGTAAATCACACTTTCATTCGCGGGTGGGCCGAGTCGATACCCCGGCCCACGCCTGCGATACGAGCGCTGCGCCCCAGCGCCCAAGCATCTGGGAGACTGCACTACACGGCTGTCTTTCAGTCTACTACTGATGCATGTACGTGCGTGACGATAGAATGAACTGAAACAATTTTTTTGAAAACAATGTTTTCTTTTATATCGAACGGAGGCACTAGGTAACTATTAGTCTCGCATAGTAGAGTATTAATATTAAACGTTTACAAACTTGTATCTGCGCCATTGCAGTTTTGCACTGTCAGGAGAAAAATTCATAAATGTAAAATAAGAAATAAAAATACATAAATATAAAACCACAGAAAACAAACCTAAATCAGCTGATGTCAAACCGGTTTTTCTTTTACACTTTGTTAACAATATTCACTTAATTAACCTTAACAGGTTTTATGGGCAACACAAGACGACAGCACAGACGAACACACTAATAATTTAAATATCAGGCAGCACAAGAATTCCGTGGAAAGAATTTAGTCATGAAAAAATAATAACAGCACACACAGAGAAAGTAACAAAACTGATTTGTTACACCTAACCAAATATACATTTGAGTTGACAAAATCTTTTTGTTGGGTCAACAGTATCTTTCCTACTACAAAATATTTGTTTGAATTAACAAAATATATTTATTTCGCCATATATAAACAAGTATTTTGTTGAGGCAAACAAACCTTTCTCTCAGTGAGTCAAACAGAGTGGGCTAACAAAAACAAGTTTCATCATTTTGTCCATATATTTTTGATATCAGCTGATTTAGACTTGTTTTCTGTGGGTTTATTTTTCATTTTTTATTTCTTATTTGGAATTTATGAATTTTTCCCATGACAATCATTGAAAAACTGCAGTGGCGAATTTACAAGAAATTGTATTAAATGATCATACATTCCTTTTATTTAGTTTCGGTTAGTCTGTTATATTCTCTCACAAATACAGTTCACGCAAAAAAAAAACCTCGTTTGTTCTTGCTTGCAATAGTACTTTACACCTAAAACTGAAAAATAAGTAATAATTAGTTATTATATTTACATATGGACATGCGCCTAAAATAAACACAGCCAACCTCGAAGCACAGACAATGCTACAGAGTCTTAACACACAGCTGGTCTAGAATTTTTTTTTTTTTTTTTTTTGCAAAAAGTGCAAGGTCCTATTTATAACACGACAGGGTTTTCGTAAATGTCACGTGAAAATTTGTATTGCTCTTTTCTCTTACCGTCATAAGCATCGCTTCATTTTCGTGCTTGGTTGATATTCACCATGTTGAATATATTGTTAACATAGTATAAATCCGCGGGAGCCACGATAATAGTTATAAAATACTTGAGCCTAAAACCAGGACCCAAAAGGGTTGTCTACCCTGGGCCGAAGGGCACATTCAAGGGAGAAATTCATGACATCAGTCATGACGTCACCACAGCGCTGCGCTTCTCAAGGTGAGATAGCTAGCTGAAGGAGTATGGAAGGCGAATTCCTACAACCCCTGGACGTGTTTTTAGATTTAAACATTTTTTTTGTCCCATTCTTCAAAATTGTGATAAACGGAATTCTTTGATCTGATTCTTGCGTTTGTCTGTCTGTCTCTCGTAATAGTCATTTTTAAAATTATCTTAAGATTGCATTTACTGGGGGGCCCAATGCTAACAAAATGTAACACGTTGTTGAAAAAGTCTTGCAATGTGTATTCATCGATTTCAATGATAAAAGGTTTTGTCATAAGATTATAAATATTATGTTTTAAGAACTAATACCTCCAATCTTCATGATTAATTTATAAATTATCTAACACATAAAAATACAGAATTTCTTTATTAGCATAATAAGAAATCTCTAGAGTGGGTCTATAATTCAGCGAATGGTAATTATCTAGATCATAAATAGTATTATGTAAGCTTAGAAATCTAAGAACACTCCCTTTTTTTTCGATTTTATTGTGGTCTCATGACTGGAAAACCTGGAGAACTCAAAAAATTAAAAAAAGGGAATATCAAAACCAAGAAACGCCAGGGAAACTTTTAAACGTTAAATTTTTTTTACAATATACATTGGAATTTTACAATTATTAGAAATATTTCGTAATTAATTTACTTCTCCAGTAGCTGAAACAATTCACTGGTTACGAGTCTAGTCGTTTTTTTAATACAAGTGCACTGGGTTTTGTGACCTATCGCGATTTCTGCTAATGAGCGGTTAAAGCGGCTAACAAGTCCTAAGAATTCTAAACAACAATTCTGGGGCGCGTCAGAGGTGTTCGGCACTAACCTAGGACACTAACCTAGGCTGAGATTCATATGCCATCCACGTAGTTGTCTGGCGCAAACCTATGATTTACGGACAAACCACATGGTCCTTAACTCTTAACTGGAGAAAAAAATGCTCTATTAAACCCAGCATTTATGAACAATTACTGCTTAGGCGATTAATGGCGCCCTCCTTAATTTAAACCTCTCTTTTATTTGACTCTTTCCTCCCTTTGCCCACAAGATATTTCCGGTCATGTCCGGTTTTCACCTACTCTTGGTCTTTTCGAACGGAATATTGTAAACGAATTTTTTTTATTGCGATCGAAACGAGTACAAATTGTTCTGGTGAACGGTTTTTGCTTCTTGGCTTTCAAATCGCCAAGCTTTGAGGTGTGCGCCTTCGCCCGTGACTTCCACTATAGACGTTATTTAGTCTCTCATCAAGTCTCTTGATTAATCTATGGTCATCATTTTCTCGTAATAATTATAAGGTCTGTAACGAAGGAGATTGGAGCCCACTGTAATATCGGAGGTCCCATCGCCTTTAAGTGGGACGTAAAACCATTCATTTGCCATTTTTATTGCGTTTCCTTATAAATTTGCAGAAAAATACAAAAAAATACATTTAATGAATGGTAACAAGAGCCTTCCAAATGACACGTACTTATCTTAAAACATATTTAACTAAATACACTTAAATGATCCGAAAATTGTGAACCAAATTATTTTCGAAACAAATCAGTTTCACCATGACCAATCTTTTGATCTGCGTAGCCCGTCGTGATAATCACCCACCAGTATCACTGTCCCATTATCTAGTTCCTTTCCAAACAGTTATCTCAGCAAGGAGACATATCAGCCACGGCAGATAATACACACAGCACTTGTACAAAAGATTCCTTTGGAAACCAGTTGCCAAAAAATTGTTTGTAATTTACAAAAACAATACTGTACATTTTTACAACAATTTTCTATGGTTATTTTTACATATATAAAATACTTTTTTTGGAAACAATACTGAACAGTTCTTGTCGCACTTCATAATTTTAAGTTTTGATTGATGTTATATAAAAGTAATAATTATTTAAAACCATGGAAAAAGTAATAGAATATTCACTAATTGAACTTTATTTTGTTTCATTATGCTTATCAATGTGGGCAATTAATGTTGTTAATCTATTCAGGGAACGGTTTACAAAAAACTTTAACTATTGTAGATACTAGAGCAACACAAAGCATATCTATGTACTATATAGCTATGCCCGAGCTGGAATACGAACCCAGTACTACTGCAAACAATTTTTTTTTGTAGCGATAGAGTTGCTTTCATGAAAAAAATAGAAATGAAATGAATCAAATATTGGCAAAGAAGTATTTTTTAATAATAGTTTAGGGATTTTGAAAGTTTCTTTTACTTTTATTGTAGATGTATTAATACGTTTTACATCATTATCTAACAAGCATAAATGTGGGCCTTTATTTAATTATAGTTACATTTACAAAGAAGTGTACCTAAGTAGCTTGTTATAGCTGTACCATCAAAAAGTTGGATCATTGGTGGAAAAGGAAAAAAAAAATTACCTGACACAAATAAAAAAGAAATAGGCATAAATAATCATCGCCATACCATTTCGTGTTTTTCTCATTGCGTGGTGCTGAAGAAGTACTGGACTAAACTTCGGTGTCACATGGATGTCGTTAGACACGAGTTACAGTCTTAAGGTACTGTTATAGAGGCAAGTACAATCTTAGAATAATGTCTTAGAGCCAAGTACAGTCTTAGGATAATGTCATAGAGCCAAGTATAGTCGTAGGGTAACATCATAGAGCCAAGTACCTATAGTCGTAGGACTTTATAGATCTAAGTATAATCGCAGGGTAACGTCATACATCCGAGAATGACAGTTCCACCGCCGCAGAAGGCTCTATGCGAGACATGGCGGCAAGCGTTTACGACAAGAGCTTGTCTCGGAGAGAAGCCAAGATCTTTACAGCACTTGTTCTCTTTACAGTCCGCAACCGCACAGGAAGTTGGAGCCTGCAACTGCTTCCAGGGAACTCGTTAGTGGCGAATAAAGCAGTTCTCCTCGTGCGAGGTGCGCTTCACTGAAGGACGTTGCGCTCCTTCTTGCATTTGTAATGGGAGCAGTTACAACAGCAGAGTCCTGCCATTAGGACAGCCGCCGTATATTCCTTCACCGTAACGAGATGTTCTTTCCTTTGTGACTTCCACTTACAAGAAGAGCACACAGGAACGTTTAGCGCTGGTACTTCCATGTCGATGAACTCGGGCGATTTTAGCAGGACACGTGTGAAGTTGCGATTGTGCATTAACCGGGCAACAGACTAATGAGCCCGTCCAAATTCCCACGAAGTAAGTCATTGCAGGCAATTGTCCCAGGAGTTAGCACCACGTAAAAATGACTAAAGTCTTCCAAGAATAAATTTAAAATTTCCTCGCACTCTTTAAATGTGCGTTTCGCAAAGTTTCTTTAATATTCTATTTTATTTATTTTACATCTTAAAGACACTGTTAAGACGTAACTATCTTCATTTCCACTGGCAAATATAACATTTTCTTTGTTTTACAGTTAACATCATTATCAGCCTACAATATGTATGTTATAGAAAAATAACGCACAAACACAAGTGACTTTAGTGAAAATCAGAACAGATCAGATGACACAAACAAGCCCACTGTTAAATGACATGATAAATAAGAACACGTTTTAACTACAATTCCCTATTTAATACCTCGAAAGTATGTTGCGTTAGCAACAAGCCGGTACCTAAAAGCCTGCAAGCTTACATGAAGCTATATATACCTAAGGGCACCATGTAGTGTTAACTTGTCTATAGTGTCTCATGTGTTACACGCTTGGATTGCAAATGGCACCCACTGTCACCAGACTGGTACTACCCGGCCTGTTAGCATTACAAATTTATTTTGTGTACCATCGTTGATTGATTATAATAAGTTTATAGTACCTATATTTAATTTTGCTAAAAGCCTGCATAGTTACCTTAGCAATTACACACGATCCACACGCAACTCCATGCTGGCAATCCTAAATGCTTGTCAGTATCTCTTGCAGCCAGAAGCAGTAGGCCCTGGATTCAACTAGACCAGGCGACAAGACACTCTGAAAACCTAGCTCATTTAAAACACAGGATGGAAAAAATAAAAACATCTTTGTAACACCTACTTATCATGGTCACTTCGCAGCTTACCTACTGCTTGAATCTGGTGTGAATGTATGAGTGATACTACTTATTATTATCTTGGTTTGGCAAAGCCGTATTTTTGAAGTGTTAATTACATTTTTTGCACGTGTAGGCTATGCCTATGCTTGATTTTTTAGTTACCTGTAAATTAACTTTTTTGTTAAATTTTGTAATGGTCACCTCTTACCTTTGAACATTTAGTTAAATCTTAATTCTGCTTTATTTTACTACCGGGTTTATCATATATTAATTATGCTTATTTTTTTTTTTTAAATTTCGATGTATGACGTAATAGCAGAAAATTTGGTTAAGTGTAATAAAAGGCGTATCGCTTTAACTTTGCCACCAAGAAATACGATAATAAATAAATATAGTGATAGGATTATTAAATTTTTACTCATTGTGAAAAAACAATCATTCAATGCTAAATGCCAACTATTATTTCTCAGGAGAAACATTTTGTAGCAGTCAGTAACTTTTAAGAGCAAGGCAATCATTAAATTAGGTATGTACTGCTCAATATACAGCCAAAAATTTTAATTTTAAAAGATATTAAGAATTGTGTTGACAAAATCTGTTAAAACCAAGATAGCTTATTTTAGATAGGACTCTAAGAAAAGTAATGTTGTGAGATGATGCTTTTGATGAAATACAACAAGAAAATGTATTTCTAAAATTCTCATTTCCAATTTCCCTTTTAAAAATGCAATACATTCTAAAGTTGTATCTAAAACGTTTGTGCTCTATGGGGCATATCAGGCAACAGAAGAAACTGAAACAAGGACCTCACTAATGGCAGAAATAGTGCGCTGGAAAGAGAGAGTGGATGCATACTCGAGGCACGCTACAGCCTCGTTCAAGCGTACTGCAAGATCGCGAGTGCATGTCTGCAACACAATCATCGAAGTAAAGCATGAAACAAGCCCGATATGGCAAGCATGCACAGCAAGCATGACTCAAGTCACCCAGCAAGCTAAGTGCAACCCTTAATGCTATGTGGGTAAAGATTAATAACGCACTCATGTTCGGTATTATTTATCCAGTGTTTAAACTACGCGAAAATTTGCGATTTATTTCCGTGTTTCACAGAACTTGACACAGCGATAGTGACAGGATGCAGTTGCAGTGTATCTGGAAGCTTGGTGAACTACGAAACCACCCTCGAAACGTGTTACACCTTAAAATTTACAAACACCATTTTGTAATGCTTTAATTTTCATAGCTGCTATGCAGAAGATACTATCCTGGACTAGCAGATGTATTCCATAGGCCTACTTGTTAAAGAATTAATTAATTTAAATTTTCAACCGGCTTTCAGAGATCCTGCGCCTACACCTCGTGCGCAATAGTCTCTACAGTGCAGTGTTTTCACGAGCATCCCAGTTCTGGCCCTCATTCAGTTTTTCACTGACACAGTTGAGGCCTCTAGTGAGTGTTCGTCCATATACTGAGGCTATTTATTATTTATTGACTTAATGGTGAAGTTAGGGCTTTTAACCTTCTCTTACACTTGATCTCAGTACTACACAACTACCCAAAAATCATACTTCATAAACCTGTAATACTAAACTAATAGCTTAAGAACTGAAAGCCAGACCTTTGCACTACTGAAGAACATAAACAAAAGTTAATAACATTAAAAGAACTTGAAACTGGAATACAGCAGATGCACGTGTGGTTACAAACATTACACGTGCACATAAGCGGACGTGTTTGTGAACACTGCATGTCGCAGCCTCACGTATAGACTTCGAGAGAGTTTCTGCAGAGAGCCTGTTCCTGTCGCAGCAGAACTGTGGAGGGGGTGAAACAGCAATGCTTCCTGTGGGCGGGGATGCCAAGTTCAAGGTCATGTTTGGAGCGTGCATTGAAACTGTGGGTGTTACTTAGCGAGACCCGTCGGTTGCACAAATGACCTGGAAGGTACGTAGCTTCAGCCGTCTGGGCTGGAGGCTACACGGCTGAGATATGCTGGAGTGGGTGAGGTCAGGCGGTGAATTCATTTCCTAACCTAACTTAAGGCTCGGACGTTGATTTATTCGTACTTTCGTTATTACTTATTTTCAAGTCTTTTCTAAAATGTTAACTTGTAACCTCCATTGTAATTGTATTTTCAATAGATAGAGGCAGGCATTTTTCGCAAATAAATCTGAACGCCCATTAGACTGCAACACGTTATACATACTTACACCAGCGGTTTCTTCCTTGTGATTGGCGGACGTCTGCGAGGGAAGTCGTTGCCCTATTTGACCGAGCCACTCAGGACGTGTTTGCTTCCGCGCTGACTCACTGTGATTGGTGTTGTAACAATTGATATTGACCTGAAAGAAACTCACCCAATCACGAGACACAGACAATGCTACAGTGTTTTAACTTTCAGCTAGTCTCGGAATCTTTCCGCGAGATACGCATGCCCCTGTCAATAGATATCCACTAAGTGGAATATAATGGGTGTAAACAGTCGTAACACAGGTAGGACTCTGTAAGTGCGTCTCAGTGCTTGTCTTGCGGGGTTTCAACCCTGAGTGAAGGGCAGCGTGCACCGTGGAGGCGACTGAAGCCATGACTAGCTCTAGAGTCTAGACTCCCACTAGGTAACACCTGCGTGGACACATATGTGCGGCATGCAAGTCGGGACAAAGGTTCTAGACGTCAGTGACCCCAGACTGCCGGCAGTGACCCCCCAGGTCGCTGACCCCACAGTTCGGCGGCGACCCTCCGGGGCTTAGCGGCGGTCGCCACTCCGCTGCGCTGTAAATCAGCCGTCCTTCTCCGCCGGCGCCCGCCAGCTCGCAGGTCCTTCTGGGAAGGGCGAGTCCTGGGCGGAAGGACACCGCCCTGTCCCCGGCTCCTTCCTGGAACACCTGCCGTGTGCTCGCCAGGACCACGACACAGGGACAAAGTTCCAGCACTTGAAAGACTGGGATACACTCATAACTGAGGTCACAACTAGGAACAGTCATAACCTAGAATTTTTTAATAAAACTTAGAACTGTCGCAGGTTAGAACGATCATAACTTAGAAAAAATACACAACTTAGAAATATTATAACTTAGAAACCACACAACGTAGAACGATCACAACATAGGAACACACAACGTAGAACGATCACAACATAAGAACACACCACTTAGAACGACCACTTAATACACGTAACATAGATACATACAACTTATTTGCTCTAGCGATCCAACTAATTGGGCTAGATGATTTATAATTATACCGTCTTAAAGTTTCAGGAATAGGCAAAAGCTTTTACGGAGACGATTTCCATGTTCTTCCCGTCATTTGCATGTAAATCATTATTTTATTTCCAGGACCGAGTAAAAAAAAAATCATCAGTAATTTTATCGATTTTCCATTATTAAGTACGTTAGAAGAGGACGAGAGCTTAGTGCGGAGAACGGAACTGAAATGAAACTCATGCAACCTGCCCACGTGACGCGCAGACCGTTACCAAGCTGACGCGAGCAGTGATAAGGGCCTCTGTCTATAAGGAGGAGGGGGGGCGCAGGCTCTGGAAATACGTGGCCGAGTTCCTGGAATAGTGTCGCCCGAGGGAGGGAGGGGGTTCACACTAGGACAGTCGAGGCTTTGAATATATATATACTGTATAGAAGTCGCCAGCCCAGGTTAAAATTTCTAATACGGTTTTGAGGTAGTTGGTTAATTCACCGCCGCAATCGCCACCATCTCTAGGGCATCGACTTGTGGTGGTCCCTAGCGGACAAGTGTCGAACTCTTCAAACACCCCTTCCCCCTCCCGCTGAACGACCTTGAGCTGCAGTGAATGATGGGTGGGGGGAGCGGGGAATGACAGCGGGCGACAGTGCTGCGCTCTAACGCGTAAATAACAACTAAGACGATACAGGGCGTTACGGCAGCGCACTGCAGCGGTGAAGTTCCCAAGTTGCTCCTCATACGCTCCTGAAAAACGTAGAGTAAATCCTATCCACTCGCGACTTCTATACAGTATATATATATATTCAAAGGTAGAGGCGAGACGCGCCCTTGTTGGCAGCCCTGGCGCTCCGCTGGCGGGGACATTCGTGCTCGCGAGGTGCCAGCACTGCTTCCTCACGTAGGCCCTTCGACACCGCAGCGAAGCAGCAAAGTCCTGAGCCGCAAGAGACTCACTGTTATTTCCTGTTTCTGTACTTGGATTACTGCAGTCACATTCACGGCAGCCCATTCAACGAAATAATTTAACGCATATTCTTATACAACAGCCTGGAGTGGTCTCCAAAGAAGAATATATGTTAGCTGAAATGTTGTATGCTCCGCGGAATCCCGTCAGAACTTGAGTGTTACCAAAACAATTGGCATCTATTTAAAAAAAAAAGTTTTTTCAAACAAGTAGGTACTATATATTTATTTATTTACAACCGATTCATTGCAAAGTTCAGGCATATGCCTTCTAGTACAATTAATCAAATTACATTAAATAGGCCTAATCTTATAATAATACTAAACTTAATCTAAAATGATAACTTAAAAAAAACTAAAGTCAAGACATTATAAAAGTCTAAAGAACAAACAAACATAGGTAATAAACATAAAAAATAATAAAAGCAATACACTATAGTATAAATATGCACAACACACGTATATCTAAATGAACGCCTGCCTGTAGACTAACCCGGTGTGTTCTGGAATCACTGCCGACACTTGGGAGTGTTTCAGAGCCTTGCAACTATCGCGCGCCGCAGGTACGGCGGAACAGTTGGAACAGCACTGTGTTTTGTGAGCTGGAATACAAAGTTTAAACTTCTATTTAGAGCATGTATTAAATCTGTGACAATCACTTAACGACACCAGTCAGTTACACAAATAGTCTGGGACTGAATTTTCCAAAATTTAAAAAGCAAGGGTTAAACGATTTAAGGTGGTCTTTCGCGAAGTCGTGACCAACCAAGGAGGTAATAATGAGGTGGCAAGTGTCCTGCAGTCTTTGTAGTTTCGATGCCAGATTTTCTACAGCACATCACAATAGTAAATGACGGATAACACAAGAGAGTCTACCAAGGTAACCTTTGCCGACGAATATAATTATTTTCTGCATAGATTGGTGAATCAGACCCAGACCAAGACAGATCACTGTTGAGTAAAACGCCTAAGATTTTACTTTATTATTTATTATTATTTAACTTTATGGTTATGCCCGCCAGCTATACGTCTCTAGATTCAAAGACTCGGAATTATTTGATAACAGTTTTTAACATATAACTTACGATTTCACGCACATGTGGTTTTAAAAACACTAAGTATTTTATGTCAGTAAAAATACGATACTGAGGTGTAGCGATCAAGTTTTACAGCAATATGATAAAAATTATTTTACTGCAAAAAAAAAAAGAACCGGAAATTCAAAAGTCTGTATCAGTAGCTGTCGCTAATGACCCGTGTGTACGAAAAAACTATTTCTTTTTCCGTCACTATAAATCTTTATGTATAATCTTCATTTCCACTGCAACCATGATACAGAATTTCTTTACATAGTTACTCACCCACCACTGCATTTTGTTAGGTTGTTATTAATGTTTGTGGTTCCACAGCCAGCGGAGAGCTGACCAGTTCTCTAGTGTGTATAGTAGTATAGAGGGCAGCCTGCTGGTGCCTACTTCTGTGATTGGACCAGGTGTGATGCGCCAAGTATCAGCTGCCAGTGAATAAAAAAAAAACATTATATTTTCCCAAGAAATGCAAGATGACTGCTAAGTCTAACCTGGAGTTCAGAGACACAACTAAATTCCCAGACCTGTACTGGAAAATTAAAAAATAATAATTTTCAGCAGATAATTTACCATAGGTACCTACTTGTACTCAATTTACATTTTTAAAAATTTCACGGCGAAAACAAAGTAACCTCGCAAGCACACACACACACACACACACACACACACACACACACAAACACGATTTATTAGTAGGGACTGGAAAAATTATCTGTTTAAATTACCTCTAAGACAGACTCCACAGTCCCCTACACACTAGAGCAAATGCCGCCTGCCCATTGGCTACCGACTCGTGAGACGTGTCAACCGGGATGCCTGAGGTTCGAAAACTTGTTTGGCTGGAGGTTTCTGAATAGCTGAATGTCCTTCAGATGAACTGTGAGCCAGTCACGTGTGTTTGGATAGTATGATAACTAGAGAACGTAAAAATTCGCGATATCAATGACCTGTATGATATACTCCATGATGCACGCGGGAAAATTACATTTGCTCATTGGCTACAGACTCGTGACAGCTGTAATATCTGGGATGCTCGTGATTCGATACTTCTTTTGTTAAAGGTTTTTCATTGGCCGAGTAGCATTCAGATAAACTGTGGCCCAATCACTGATGCAGTAAAAAGGCAAACGTTTCTGGATTCTAGCCTATCAAGAAATTAAACCACGAATTTTTCAGGTGTCTAATTGTAACTAGAGACCGGAAAAATTCGCGGGTTCAATGACCTTCAGGATAGACTCCAATATCCTCCAGATACTCGGGCAAGTGCCAACTGTTCATTGGCTGCTGACTATTGAGACGTCTCGACTGGGGTGGTCTGTGATTCTACACTTCTATGAGTGAGGGTGTGTAATTGGCCCTCGGTCCTCCGGATTGACAGCGAACCGACGGCAGAAGCAGCACTGAGGTATAGTTGTTTGAATGCTAGCGGAACACGCAACGAGCCCGCGACATGGCCGGTGACACGAGAGCGCGTGTGGGCCGCCTCGCTACCGCCGCTGTGCCGGCCGCAGGTGCAGGGGTGTGCGTGTATCCGGGGAGGCGGCGGCTCTTCAAAGGCGGCCGCCGCCGGCCTCGGGGCAAGGCGCGGTGCTAATTGGAAGGCTCGCTCCTCCTTGGCGCGGGCGAGGAGGGGGGAGTGCTATCTGCCCCTCTCTCTCTCTCCCTCTCTCACCCTCTCGCTCTCTCTCTGGCGGCCGGAGGTAATGACTTCATGTCTCTCCTGGCCGGGGCTCGGCGGAGTCTTCTCCCGGCCGGCGAGGCCTCGGTCGCCGCCAGCAGTCGCCGCGGCGGCCCGGGCTCCTTCTTCCCGCCTGCCGGCACCGCCGAGCCACTCTCGCAACACTCTCAATGGCTAGGGACACCTGTATTTCGCGAATACATCTCGTGTCAAAGTATTTCACAAAATACTGTCTCTTTTCTCCTGTGGTTATTGGCTGAGGTCGGTGAGAGGTGTCGTCCCGCTCTTGACGGGGCCAATGAGAATGTGGTCACCGTACTGCTGCACCCTCACAATTTGCCATGACTCTTAGAAAAAGCTACAGTGTTTTGTGAAATACCTTGACATGAAATTAAATCGCGAAATTATGGTGTCTCTAGAAATAGAACCTCAAATAGTCGCGCATGTTGGCACGCCCGTCGCCTCTGATCACTGTTTTCATATTTATAATATTTATCCACATGTTTCTGGTTTCTACATTCACAACACGTGTTTTAGTTTCATACAAGTGCGTATTATAAATGTGCTAATAAATTATATTCTGTAGTGTTTTAAATTCAATATTTTGATTAATATTATTTACTATTCGTAAATATTAAGAAAAAAATATTGTGCTTATATACTTTTTCAAGTGCTCCAATATATTTGAGGTTAACTATCCGTATGTATTAAGTATGTATTGATATAAATTAAAAAATTATTTTTTAATATAATTAATACTTAATATTATTAAATTATTAATGTTAAATATTTATTATTGGTTATTTAATATAGGTATACAAAATAAATTTAATAAAACATTTAATTAAAATTTGTGATAAAAATTAAAATCTAACATCAAATTAAAATATTAATTTTTAATATTTATTATTAAATTGAATAAATAATAAATATTTATAAAAATAAATGAATAAATTTAATGAAAACATTTTTATACAAATGAAAAGTGAATATTAAATGAAGAAAATAATAAATATTAAAAAAATTAAGTAACTTAAATTAAATTTAAGAATTTATTATTAAATTTATTTATTTTAAAATATTAAATAATCAATAATAAATATTTAAAATTAAGAATCTTGTAATATTTAGTACAAATTATGTCATATATAATATTATTCTCTAAATTTTATTTATTTAATTTTTCAAATGTAAACTAAACTTTATTGACTGTGTTGACTATCTTTTTCCAGCCCTTTTATTATTTTATTGTAATTAATTATTGGCATGCAATTAAAAACTATTTTTTAATGATGCCAAAGAAGTAGGCTTAACTTCTCACGCGCGTACATAAGTACACGCACCCAATTTTCCCCCCAGAAAGACTACAACTGTGATGATATTGTTAATAGACCTTAACTAATGGTCTTAAAAATCAAAACAAAAAAATTAAATTATTAAAAACATTAAAACACAATTATGGTATATTTAAAATATTTATAAAAAAATTGAAATTTAAAAGCTCGATGGCTCCAGCTTGGTAATAGTCGCCATTTACACTGTACTGCAATCTAAGCGTGAAAACATCGATTGGAAGGAAGTACGTAACTGATTACACCACACGGTATTCTGAGCGCTCGCTAGACTGCAATAAGCTATGCCGGCGCCGGCGGTTTCTTCCTTGTGATTGGCGGCCGTCTGCAAGAGAAGCCATCGCCATATTTGGCAGGGCCATTCAGGGTGCGTTTGCTTCCGCGCTGGAAGGCTGTGATTGGTGTGCCAACAGCAGGCGTCACCCGAGAGAAATACAGAGATGCTACTTAAAAAAAACACACAGCAATTCTCCAAATAGTTTCACGAATAAATACGTGAATAATTACACTCCAGTCCGAGAATGTTGACTTCAGCAAGTACCCAAAGCTGGGAGCTATGTGTGGCTCGTAGAGTCGTTTTGCAAGCTGTGTCAATAAGGCTGTGCTTTACCCACTTTAAACTGCCTTCAGTGTCATCTGCATGATAGCATAGTACATGAAGAATTTGAAACATAGCATGATTTAGGTAAACTAATTGTAATGACGTGAAAAATTATTTTTTTGATAATTGAAAATAAACAAATATAAAAAATTTATATTTATTTAATATTTTTCCCCTTTCAACTCTAAAATATTTCCACTTTCCAGAAATTCGTGTGAATGCTGAAGTTACTTATAGTATACAGTGTATTTAATACTGATTCTCCACTGCATACTTTCTAATGAAGTCGGGCTTAACGCCTCGGTGCCTTCGGTCTCGCTAGACACGAGGAACAAACAAATGACGTAGCGCTGACGGATTAAATAGGCGTGGAAGACGGGAGTTGTCTTAGTTTTCAGGTATGAGACGTAAATGCAGGTGAACTATATTTCTTTAACTCCCATTGAATACAGTAAGCAATTTCTAGAACTCGGAGACTCATAAAATCCAGTCTATTTTTCCGAAGGTTTCATAACACATCTTATAGTTTTTTTCTTTCCACATGATTCGCCCAAACGACTGAGACACAATAATTGCAAGAATACTTTTACCATTGTCTTACGTTATTTAAATGATCCATGCAAGGGGGAATTTTGAATTAGTATAATTTCTTGGACATACGCCATTACAGTTTTGCACTGTTTGTCATGGAAAAAAATTCATAAATGCAAGATAAGAAATGAAAAATATAAAACAACAGAAAACAAGTCTAAAACAGCTGTTGTCAAACAGATACACCCAACGATGAACTAAAACAGGTATCATGGACAACACAACGACGACAGTACAGGCAAACACATTCAAACTTAAAAATCAGACAACACAGGAATGCCCTGTAATGAATATAGTCATGAAAAAAAAAACAGCTCAGACAAACACAGTGGGCTAACAAAGACGAGACAATTTCAACAATGACACTAAATTCAGACAGACAACTAAACCTGGAAAACGCAGCAAATATACGAACACAATGAAACAGATATTTTGGCCATAACAACGAGACAACACCGACGAACACAGGTTTCCTATGACAATACAGTTGCGAAGTTTCGGGAATTGGCATCTGTTCCCGTCTCAGGCACCCACAGTTTGTTTGTGTCTGATATTTTGGAATATGTTCGTCTGTGCTTTCGCCGTTGTTTTCATAATACCTGTTTGGGTTCATCGATGGGTTTATCTTTTTTACATAAACTTATTTAGTTGTTTTTTTTTTTTTTTTTGAGTGAAAATCTTTTAGGTTTTTATTGCTTATCTTGCATTAATGAATTTTGCCCACGACAGAAAGTGCAAAACTGCAATTGCGTATGTCCAAGAAATTGTATTGCAGTAGTTTTTTTTTATTTATTTTACAGTTGTGGACGCATCTAGATAGAGATGTGACCTGGAAAATTTTCACATAGCCCATTTTACCCAATCTTTTATATGCCACTACCATCATACATTTGTAAACTTGAAGATTGGCTGACATGCAATACGCTTGTGTGCGGCGTGAGCCACAATCTCGAGTGCACCACTTGCTGACGCTATATTTAGACACATCAAAGGACGAGAAAAGGAATTTTCTATGTCTAGCTTGTGCACGCGAACACTAGTTATCTAATACCAACTTTATAGCCCATAATTTTTATACTAGGTCTACTTGTAAAATTGATTTGTTTAAATTATAACTTATTAGGTCTACATTATAAGTGAGAAATAACTTATTTATCAAGTAGTATATAGAGATTCAGTAGGCCTATATTTATCTATGTACAGTAAGGGATAATTTAATAATTTGTTAGGTATAGATATAAATAGTAGTCAAGTTCACTTTTTGTTTGTGTATGCCAAAATTTGATAAGATTTATTTGCGTTTTATTGTGTGAAAAAATTTCGTGAGAATTTTTTTTGTTTTGCAGAAAATATTTGGTTATTTCACAGAAAAATTTCTCGTAAATATTTTTTTTTTCCCCGAAAAACCAACACCTACAATTTTAGAGCCTTTTTACACTTTAAAAAATATATAATACTATTCATCGACTGTTGCTTATAATAGGCTATCGCATAGGTAAATTCCAATCAGGTAGATTTCCGGAAAATTGCTACCTAGTTTTTAGTTTCATGGTACCTAAAAAAACCATAAAGTCAAAATTATATAGATATGTTTATGTACGTATATCACTTTAAATGACCACGAAAACTGTGCCGAAAACTAACGCAAAATACTTCCGGACTTAAATATAACTAGAGACCGGAAAAATTCGCTATTTCAATGACCTGTAGGATATACTCCATGATCCTCTATGCACGCGGGAAAATTGCGTCTGCTCATTGGCTACTGACTCGTGTCACCTATTAATTGGGACGCTAGTGATTCGATACTTCTTTTGTTTCAGAACAACAAATGCAAGGGTGGTTTTTAATTATTACATTTTTGGCTCAATACTATCGTACATAAGCTGTCACCAAACCATAATACGAATTACACACGTAATTGTTTACATAAATTTATGATCAGCGATAACGACCTCACGTTTGGATGGGGTGAGTTTACACGTTACCTTTAACTCACATCTTGCTGTAAAGAAAATAATTTGTGATAAAATTAATTTTTTGAACTTCAAAGATACATTTATGTCCTAATAACATCTGTAGGTATATGTAGTGGTTTTTGCGAAACGGAATTTTTTGATAAAATTTTGAATCACCGCAACGGTCAATGTGTCAGTTATGAATCACTACTGTTTTTTGCCACAAAATAAAAGAAAAGTCAGTTTCCATGGAAACTCCTCAGACCCACGGGGAAGTTTGTGTTTATTCAGACTGGGTGTGCCGGAACTTGCCTGCACCGAGTGTTGCTGCTGCTTGTAGTGACATGTAATGAGATGTAACGAGATGTAATGAGATGCGGCTGAGGATCCTGTTCCCCTCGGTGCTCGCTACAAGGCTCGCGAGTGTTACGTGATCAGCCAGAGTCCCTCACGCCCTCATTGTCCTTGTCTCCAGTATTCATTTGACATAGTGCACTGAAGTGTATTCAATGATAAAATTAGGTTCGGTTTACTGTGGACAACAAGCAATAAAAAATACATCAATATTTCATGTATTTTATTAGAAAACGTATACACCTGTGTTGCTCGTATTTCCTATGGTACACTTTCTCTCACAGAAAAAAATTACAAAGTTATCTCCAAAGAGAATACCATAACCTCTGGTAACAATATTTTTTCATGAATTATAAAATTTATTGCTAAATTCTGCCAGACTAAATATATATGGAATAATTATTGAATGCTCAGAGTTTGTGAAATATTTGAAAGCTTTTAACAGTATTTTTTTTTTGCATGCGTTTATCATTATTTAATTATTTGATTCAAACCCGTTTATTAATGACTTATCGGCAGGATATCCTCAGTTTGCAATTTCAGAATCAAAGGTTTTGTGAAGGTGTGATAATAGTCACGACCGTATGTATGGTGTCCAATTTAATTTATTCAGATTTTTTATGTTTGTTTTAAATTCACAATATTATATAATTTGCGATGTTTTCTTCAAAATTTAATTTAATTACCAGTTAAACTCAGAACTTTGATAACATTTTAAACTATCACAAAACACCAGGTTAAAACGAGTGCAAATATAAACCAATTTTAAGTCTGTTAAAAAAAATACTGGCAATGAGTTTAAAAATAATATAGCACAACTAGAAATATGTTTATACAAATAACATCAAACTGTTAAAAACTACAGCGAATCAGTTAAATTTCACTTGAAAACTGTTGAATCTGCTTGATTTTTAATCTCTATGGAACAGTTTTAACAGTTTTCCAGAGACATTTCACTTGTACGAAGTAGTTTTAACAGATTTAAATTTACAAGTACAGACCTGCTTACTTTACACAGTAAAACCTAACTTAATGATGTTTCTACCACGTAGTTGGAGAAATATTACTGACAAGCAAAAACTACAAGTACCTGAAGTTACTGCTGAATGTCCATTAACGTCCATGCATGCGCGACAACTCGTTAGAACTAACAGCTGATTGGCTCGACGGGGGTCTACGCGCGGTTGTTCCCGGTGGCCTCCCAGGGAGGTTCCAGTCGGGAACCGCTCACACTTTATTAGCAAGACGTGACCCTTCCCACCTGGCCAGCACCACAGCGGTATCTGGACACCGCATCTCAGAAGCAGCACAACAAGATTACAAGACCCTGCGTTACAAGCTTCTTTTAAAAATAATTTTAAGACATTTGACGAATGACGTTAAATTTTTCATATTATGAAAAACTCGTATTTTCTGAGGAGTTAACTTAGCCCATGTAACCCTAATAAAACCATGTATACTTATGTATGTTTTGTGATAAAAAAAAAACAATTTACGACCGCAACGTGTATTAGTTACTTAAAATTGGTTTTCTTATAAAACACGCAAATAAAATATTTAAAAAAACTATTAAAATGATTCACTGTCATTTTACTTGTATCCGTTAAAAAAAAAAAGCAGGATAGAGTGTTTATTATAATTTCTTATTCAGATGTTAAGCCTTAATTTAATAACCTCCACTACGGAAACTGCTCACGATAATAAAAGCACAAAGCAAAATAATTACTCACTTTATACGCTGCATGTTTTCACCTGTGGCTAGTAATTATCAATAGAAGCAGGTAGCCTATTCATCCTCAAGGGCGCCGTCTGCCCAGGGACACACGCGGTGCGCAGAGCTTCAGGAAGAACAACTACTCAACATATCCGAGTCGGGTCTGCTTACGAAAAGCATTCAAGAATTCGCTGATGGCCGAAAAGTGTTCGGATTAATGTTTTAAAATTGTATTTTTAGAAGAGTTTTTAGGCTAATTTTTATGGGTAAAACAACCGGTACAGATTCTTCAAAGCACTTAAGGGATTTGCATTACACTTTTATCTTCATTTATCCGCCACATAATGTTACGATCAACACTCAAAATGTTACAGTTGTCCTATAGAACGACGAGAAGACCGCGCTAGAAGCACAAGCCAGTCCCGCCTCACTAACACAGATACACCCCTGACTGGGCATTAAATTGTGTTTTGCCGTGATTTTCTCCTCCAGCAGTTATTCCTCCGCCTTTATTTTCTGGTTGTTTTCGCACAGCCGTGCGTAATTGCCCGCTGTAGTTCGCAACTACAGGTTACCTTGCGGGCGCTGCGCTGAACTGCCGTAACTCCTCGCGAGCCGACACACAGCCGGTGCTAACCATGGCTCTGTGCGCCTGTGCTGTGTCGACCTCGTCGGCTCATTGCTCGACCGGGTCGATCTTCAGGCTGGGTCGGTCTTCAGGCTGGGTCGATCTTCAGGCTGGGTCGAGCTTCAGGCTGGGTCAATCTTCAGGCTGGGTCGATCGTCAGGCTGGGTCGATCTTCAGGCTGGGTCGATCTTCAGGCTGGGTCGATCTTCAGGCTGGGTCGATCTTCAGGCTGGGTCGAGCTTCAAGCTGGGTCATTGTTCAGGCTGGGTCATTGTTCAGGCTGGGTCATTGTTCAGGCTGGGTCATTGTTCAGGCTGGGTTATTGTTCAGGCTGGGTCATTGTTCAGGCTGGGTAGATCTTCAGGCTGGGTCAAGCTTCAGGCTGGGTCGAGCATACTTCCCAAGTCTAGAGATCCCTTTCGTGCAAGTTGCACTTGGCAAGTGAATGACCGCTAACGCAGGGACAGCAGAGGAACAGCTGACAGGTGGAACTAAGTTATTTTATTTATTTATTTATTGTACAGAATATTGTCTACGCACTGTTTGCCATTTGTAACAATTCAAGCAAGTATCTTGTTTTAAGTAATATTTTTATGCTCATTGCGTCATGGTTACTTTTTATGACTTGATTTTTTGTGCTTCCATAGCTAGGCAATGTATAAAATTAGCTTTTATAATGAATTTAAAAACTAAATATTTCTTATTAAATATCTCCAAAAAGAATTAAAAAATCAAACATAGTATGTGAAGAAGAGAGGAAACTAAAAAAAGTTAAGTAAAGATCGTATACAGTTTATCTTAAACAGCTGAAAAACGGTTTCAGCGGGTTTTAAGGTATGAACCATTTGGTAAGCAATATTATAAGTAGAATATGTAGACCACCTACGTGTTGCGAGTATTATTCTTTAATAGTGCTCCATAAAATTATAGTGTCGCCTAGTAACTTTCCTCAGAGCAGCGTTATCGACACGAAGACTGGATGGCATGGCGAAAATATTTCCCTGGCGAACAATATAACAATTAACTATTGCCGTTTGTACGCCCGTTAGAAGTTGTACTTACTTGGCGTGATGTAGGTATTACTAACTTTAGTTTTGCATGCAAATAATTAATAGAAAAATAATAATAAAAGGACTGGGGTTGTATTATAGATATGATAGGTAAAGTATAAATTCAACCAAATAAAATTTTTTAAATAAATACTCAGTATTCAATATTAATACAAAAACGTGTATAAAATTAATTATTGATATTTAGTAAAATAATCACGTTGGATTTTAATCAAGGGAACTTAATCTCAATTACATAAATAAATTTGAAAAAGTTTATAAACATTATATCTATCACTTATATTCATAATAAATATTTTTATTTCACTTATATGGACCTGTTTTCAATATCAGTAACTAAAGATTAGGTTTTAAAAGCACATAGGTAAGGTAGTGGAGGGTAAGTGTGCGCAGGCGGGAAAGTGTGCGTTGTGACGTTTTTCAGTAATTGGTAACACTGGTGCAGCAATTGACTTGTTAGTATTGTATCGAGTTGGGAAAGAAGCAAGAAAAACGAACAGCAAAGATTCCTAATCGAATTCTGCAATTTGTACAGGTAATATACTAGTTTTCACTGTATATAATGTAATATTTTGGTATGTTAATATAAGGGATTAAGACTTTGAAAATAATTCAATCGTGTTCTCGCAATTGTCGCGTAAAAACTGGCAGGCGTAGCTTACGTTTGCTGTAGCTCACTTGTGAAAATGTTCCTTCTTATGCCATCTAGCGAGACTTTTATGAACTAGTGTTGCAAGCGTGCAAGTGTGCGCGCCAATATTGTTAATGCGCACACTTACCCGCCTGCGTACACGTTGCCTCTCGTTCCCGAAAAATACATTCAATTAGTTTATTATTAGTATTTTGCTATTACATAATTCCTGTATTGGAATATTTTTTTTTCCAGTTGTAGAAGTTGAAGAATTGGAGGATAAAATAACAGGAGAAGAAACAAAGACGCAAGAAAACACAAACGTGTCACAAATAGAAAACATTCCAATTGCTGGTACTTCGTCAGGACCAACTGTATCAGTCACAGTGATTTATCCCTTGCCCAAAGCTCAAAAGCAAACCAAAAGGAAAATAATTGGGCAGAAATCTGAGATTATAACTGAAACACCTTACAAAAATTTGCTCTTAGAAAAAAAGAAACTTAAAGAAGAGGAAGAAAAGAAAAAAAAATTGAAAATGCGAAAGCAAGAGCTGAAAGAAAGCTAATAAAGTCAAACATTCAGTTGTTGAAAAACAACAAAGAAGAGAAATGAGAAAATCAAAGTTACTTACAGCCAAATGCAAACTAACATTCAATACGAGAAGTGCGTCCGATCAGCAATCTCCTTCACAAGACTACATCTGCCCTGGATGTGATGAATCATGCAGTGATGAGGACTGGGTGCAATGTTGTGAGTGTAGTGAATGGTGGCATGAACTTTGCTCATCTTATGAAGGGTGCGGAGTTTTTTATTGTGATTATTGTATAAATAATATGTGATGATTTTGACTGGGTGTGAGTAGCGTGTGTAGGGAATAGTAGCATAAGATTTATTGGTTGTATAAAAAGAAATTCTAAATGTTTTATTTATCAAAATATGTTACATTTATGTATAGATATATAAATGTTCGTCCGGTACGATTTTATGTGTAAAAGTGAATACAGTGGGTACAGAAATATAAAGTATACAATGTACAACTGATAAGAATTATGCGCACACTTACCCGACATGCTGCGCACACTTACCCTCCCACAGAGGGTAAGTGTACGCAAATGCCGACTTTTACCATTTTGCTCATTAAAAGAGAATCTCCTGCTGTACAATTACTTGGGCTCTCCAGGACATTCTCGAATAATTATTCTATCATCCTGTATTATTAATTTTCTTCAAATGCGTATTGATAAATATTTATGCCAAATATTTCACTAAATGCGCACACTTACTCTCCACTACCTTATATAATTTTCGTTGCATTGTGCACGCGTCGTGAAAATTCACTCTCATATTTTTTTTCCCCATAACGCGCCTGAATAAGTGTCACTACAGAATGAATACACAGCTCGTGCCGCAGAGCGCCATGGCCGGCAGCGCACTGAAGCTCCTCGCTGAGGTAACGGAACAACTTCCCCCGCGCACGGGGTGCATGAGCGCACGAGGTCCCGGGGTCACTGAACCCAGCGGCTAGGCGGGCAGGTAAAGCAACCCCTGCAACTGTGCCGCGCGGTAAGCCGGAAATACCTTTCCTTCACATCGGCTTTTGTGCGCAGGATCAGGGATATTTCTAGTGTAAACGTTTTCAACAGAAAATTTTTTTTCGTAAGTCTACACTAAACATAACTTTATGATACTAGAATAACAGCCTGTCTTTCAAAGACAGGAAGGATAAGCAGCAGAAACCTGCAAAGGACTTTCTACGGAGGAAGAAAACGCAGAATAGAGAACGGAAATTTTGGCAGATTCATTTAAAGAAACGTCAAACTTCACTCAATTATATTTGAGGTTATCCTTCTTCAGGCGCGTTGACGGTGAAATTGTCAGCAATAAACGGAACTGCAGTGATGCGCGCGCACCGCGCCGCAGGAGTAACACGACACGAGGTCCATAGCGCATGCGCGTGTGGTGGCAATAACCAGTGTGTATTAGCTTCCGTGAACACCGGGGGACGTACCAGCAGTGTCTCTGTGGCAGAAACAGTCCTGGAGTACATTTCATATTCTTCTGTTGTCACGAAAATAAATAATGGCCAATTTTAATTTCCCTTGTAATCCTAGGATTACAATATTAATAACTCATTATTTTTCGCGGTTTATGAGAAGCTTCATACCTGCCAATAGATTTTTTTTCTTTTTCCCATACAACTTATTATTACAATTTTACACCACAGCTTGTCTGTGCGACAGGGAACACACATGCCCACAGTGTCTTGTCGCTCAGGAAACAACAGCGCGAGTCGCTGACCAACTAGCGCGCGTGTCGCGGCGCCGACTGGTTCGAGTGCTTGCTTATCGCGACATGGCCTCAGGCGCTGTATATTCATGCGCGCGGGGGGAGGGGGAAGACGGGCGCATGAATAAAAGATCGCAGTTAATCCGATGACTGCGTGATACGCCCGAGCTCCGTGGTTCCGCCGAGCGCCAATCAGCGCGCCGATCCTCATGCGGCCCGCCGGACCTGCACCTTCCAGCCGAGGAATCAACTTAAATAAACCAAGAGTTATAAGAAATATCAAATAACGTAATCTTCGTAGAAATTACACCGTATTTCCGCTTCCGAGTTTTATGTTACTTTATAAACAACATGAACAAAATAATGCGTGTTCTTACTCAGAGCCGTAGCCAGGACTTTGTGAAGGATGGTGCCCAGCATAACAATTACCTACATCATTTCTTTATGGGTAATTTTTCTGTTTAATTGAGTTTTAAAATGAAAATTTTCTCACTTAAATCTTAGGGAATAGACTTTTAGAAGTCCAACGTTTAAAAATATAAATTTATGTAATAATTTTGCTGGGTGGTTTTATGTTTTCGTTGCATTGTGCATGTCGTCGACGGTGGATTTTTACTGCACAAAGTAATTTGACGGAAAAATGAAACGGTGGAAGAGATCATGAATAAATATTTGCGCTACGTAGAAAAACATTACGCAGCAAGCAGCTATATTGTTATTTATGGGTACCCCGAAATTAAAAAAAAAATCAGTTACTGACAACAGTACCAGCAGCTAATTCAACTAAAAGAGGAGAACGTAGTTGTAGAAAAACCTTAGGCAATATTTCAGAGTTCAATTATCAAAACTATACAAAAATACCATTTTTGCGAGAAAATTTTTTATTTAACGAGAAAAACAAGGAAAAAATAATAAAAACTTTAATGAAAAGATTACAGTCACAAGGATTTTCCCGTAAACAAGCAGAAGAAAATGCTGATGCTGACATAATTAAGACCTCGATAGAAATTGCCAGAGATACTTATAAAACTGTCATTGTTGTGGATATTGATCTTTTGGTCCTTTTGAATCAATTAAATTCAAATATTCATGACATTTATTTTCTCAAGCCAGGTTCTGGAAATGTAAAAGATCTATTTTTCACGTCTAATAGTTTCAAATATGAATCCTTCAAGAATATCGTTGCATTTTTGCAATAAGAATTTTAAAAAATCAACTTTTTTTACTGAAAAAAATTGCAGCAGTCACATTTTTAGATGAAATCCCCTTTAAATCCTATCTTTAATATATAGAACTATTTTCGCACGTTTTTTGCAATCTTTATGTTTTATGTATTTGTAATATTTTTTATCAATTTAAAATGGAATCTTACGTTTTTCGAGTAATTGAAGTGTAATTTTTAATAAATAACTCAAAATTATACACAATGATTTAAAAAAAAAATTCTGTTTCGAGTATTTTCTTTTTTCTTTTTTTCTTTTCTGAGAACATTTACCATAGTAATGTATATATATTTTTACACCATCAGAAAGTAGAGATTTCAACGAACAAAAAGCCCATCGACTTTTTAAAAAAAGTTGATATTTTGACGTGATAATTTTCGATTAAATGTTAGGGTGCTTTTTCGATATTAGGTAAGTCAAAAAAGGTGAAAAAGTAAATATTTTAAATCAAATAATTTACAGTGTGTTTGGGACATAAAAAGATAGGTTATCACCAAATTTCGTGGGAATTTTTTTTTTGTAAAAGATAAAAATAAAAACAAAAAACTTGGTTATTTGAATTTTTCACATAAATTTTGAGGTTATGTGAGAAACGTGTAAATACAAAAGTTGTAGATTTTTTACTACCTAAAACTTTTTTTCCATAGGACTTGTAGTTTTGCCAGAAATCGAGATAAACCGTTTTTTACCCTTAAAAACTCACCCCCTTCCACTTCCCGACCTCAGATCGCCCGTAAATTATATTTCCTTTTATTTTTGTTATATTCTCTTCCTATTCCAATGGGTTTCATCCTACTATTATTTTTTTCACTTTTTACAATTTTCAAAACTTCAGCCCTGGTCTAGTGGCAAGGAGGGGGAATAACTGGAGAAAGGAAAAAAAAATTCTCGATTTCATTTACCTATAGGATAGACTCCATGATCCTCTATGCTTTCGGGCAAATTACATCTGCTCATTGGCTACTGAATCGTGACGCCTGTTAACTGGGATGCTCGTGATTCGATATAGCTTTTCTTGAAGTTCCTTCAGATAAACTGCGTCCCAATCACTTAATTATAAAAAAGGCCAAAATATTTGGATTCTAGCCTATCGCAAAATGAACCCACTTTTTTAAATCTCCGGTCTCTAAGAATAATGAATAGAAAATTTCAGACAGCTGCACGTCTTTTTTTACCGTTCTTTCGCCGGCAAACTAATTTCAACCGTCCTGTACACACACTCGAGGAATGGTACACAGGTGACTGTCTGTCACGTGTGTTGGACGCCATATCTCCGTCTCTCTCTGATCCACTTGGTGTCAGCTCGGCCTATGACTGAGTGACTGCCATTGGCTCGAGGTCTTCTAGCGAGTGTGGGGTTAGCGATGGTTACAGATACGGAAATAACGCGCATTCTGTAAATCGCAAGTTAGAATGCAAACCTTCATACTCTCGCACTGTGTTAATGATTGGGCCGCAGTTATTCGGACACGCCCTTATATGACCGTGAGCTAACGATGCCCAGCCAGGCGAGAAGTGAGCGAATCAGGTAGTGACAATTAACAAGGATGAACTAATAAATCAACAAACGGGAAAGCAAGCAAGTGATGACTGAGGCCAGACGACTCCAGCAAGTGCCCATGTGTCCAGTGAAGGCGCAGTCGCACAGACAGTCGGCGAGGCCTCGGACCACGCACGCCCAGGCGCCTCGCTTCTTAGCGCCGCGGTGTGAAGAGGGCTCTGCGCGCACTCGCGAACCCATGTGCAGTCCGCTCAAACTGCCTCAAACTGCCTCACTGTTGTCAAGTAGGGTTTCATCACCAGGGACCTGAAAAATTCGCGGTTTCGATGACCTCCAGGATAGTCTACACGGTCCTCTGGACACTCGGGCAAATAACGCCTGTTCGTTGGCTGCTGACTTGTGAGTCGTCTCAACTGTTGTTTGCCTGAGATTCGTCACTTCTTTGGTCGAGGGTTTCTCACTGGCCCAGAGTCGCCCAGACGAACAGTGAGCCAATATATACGTATATGAATTTCAGACTATCGCGAAATAAATCTGCGAATTTTTCCGGTCTCTATTCATTACCAGAGACTGTGACTAATCTCTAAGATGGACTTTTCAGTCCAATGGATACTCGAGGAAATATCTACCGATCATTGGTTGATGACTTACGAGTAGAGACCTGAAAAATTCGCGGGTTCATTTCGTGTTTTGCTAAAATTCAAATAATTATACCTTAGTGCTGCTTCTGCAATTGGTTTACTGTTAATCTGGAGGACTGAGGGCCAATTAGAGACCCTCACTCATAGAAGTGTCGAATCACAGACCACCCAGTCGAGACGACTCACAGGTCAGCAGCCAATAAACAGTTGGCATTTGCCCGAGTGTCTAGAGGATATTGGAGTCTATCCTGAAGGTCATTTAACCCGCGAATTTTTCCTGTCTCTACTTATGAGTAGAGACCAGTAAAATTCGCGGATTAATTTCGCGATAGGATAGAGTCCAAATACTTTTGACATTATTTTGCTTCAGTGATTGGGCCACGGTTTTTCTGAAGGTCCCTGGGCCAATGAAAAATCTTTAACATAAGAATTAGCGAATCACGATTATTCCAGTCAACAGGTGTTTACGAGTCGGTAACCAATCAGCAGATGTAATTTGCACGAGTGCATACAGGATCATGGAGTCTATCCTTTAGGGATTTGAAATCGCGAATTTTTCCGGTCTCTACTTATGAGTAGGGGCACGCATTTTTCGCGAAAAGGTCTGAACGCCTATTAGAATGCAACAAAGTATACCCGCACTTGTGGTTTCTTCCTTGTGATTGGCGGCCGTCTGCGAGAGAAGACGTTGCCTTATTTGACCGAGCCACTCAGGACGGGTTAACTTCCGCACTCAATCAATGTGATTGGTGTTGTTACGATCGATACGTACCTGGGAGAAACTCACCCAATCACGAAACACAGACGACGCTACAGTGTTTTAACTTTCAGCTAGTCTCGAAATCTTTTCGCGAAATATGTATGCCCCTACTTATGAGTCAATTGGAATCTATGTTTTCGAGATACCGTGTGTTATTAATGAGTCAATGGGAATCTATGTTTTCGAGATACCGTGTGTTATTAATGAGTCAATGGGAATCTATGTTTTCGAGTAACCGTGTGTTATTAAATACTTTTGTGTCCGTGACAATCTTGGTATATACAATATGAAACTGGAAAGGTGGTGGCAGGGAGGGTGAGGACTCAGAAGGACGGAGGCAGGCCGGCGAGGCGCTGTTGACCGGAAGCGCGCGGTGCGCCTGGTTCCTGTGGTCGACCAGAGCAGCGGTTTTCCGCGCCGCAGAACAGCCGCGCGCACAGAAGCGTAGCCGTCCGCGCTGCTCGCGTGAGCCCGCAACCACTTCATCGGAGACGCCTACATTTCGAGAGTCAATTTCAACTGATTTTAAGAATTAAAAAAAAAATTCTTACATTAATAATTTGCTTAAGATGATTTTTCATTGGCCGACGCCTGTGAACGGTCCAATTATAACCCTTACAGCCATAAAAATAGGCAGATGCTACAGTGATTTGAGGTGAATACAGGTGTACATATAATCTTTATCATCATTAGTAGGGACCGGAAAAATTCGCGGGTTCAATGACCTGCAGGATGAACTCCATAGTTCTACGTACACTCAGTCAAATGTCACCCACTCATGGCTGCTGTCGTGTGAGACGTCCCAGCGTAGCAGCCTGTGATTCGATAAAGCTTTGGTTGGGTGTTTCTCATTGGCCCAGCGTCATCCAGGTGAGTTGTGAGCCAATAGCAGAGGCAGCACTGAAGTCAAACTATTTGTATTTTAGCCTATCGCGAAATGAATTCGCCAATTTTTTCCGGTCTCTAATCATTAGGAACTGGACAAATTCGCGATTTCAATTTACCTGTAGGATATAATCCACAGTCCCTTGTATTCTTGCGTGAGAGTCACGTGTCCATGGGTGATGACTTGTGATACACATGAACTAGGAGCTTGTGTGCGTTTCTCATTTTCTCATTAATAGAGACCGGAAAAATTCGCGATTTCGATGACCTGTAGGATATACTCCATGATCCTCTATGCACACGGGAAAATTACGTCTGCTCATTGGCTACTGACTCGTGACACCTGTTAACTGGGATGTTAATCATTCGATACTTCCTGTGTTGAAAGTTTTTCATTGGCCGAGTGTCATTTAGAAAAACTGTGGCCCAATCACTGATGCAGTAAAAAGGCAAACGTCTTTGATTCTAGACTATCAAGAAATGAATCCGCGAATTTTTCAGGTCTCTCCTCATTAGTTCTGGGTCAGCAAAAATGTATACATGATTTAATTTTAACTTATATATAAATGAATAAGCGAATTTTTCCTTTCTTTTGTGATAGCAATTTGGTATCACTCACACCCGGCTGGGCTCAACTTGCTTGTGTTTATTTATGGTCAGGCATTTTTCGCGAAAAAAAAAATCTGAACGTTCATTAGACTGCAGTATAGTTTGCCGGCGCCTGCTGCTTATTCCTTGTGATCGGCGGCCATTGCCTTACATGCCGGGCCGTTCAGGCCTCTGCTCTAGGAAGACCAGGAGCGCGCACGGCGGGCAGCCGCCAGGCGGAGCGGAGTGATCGCCCTGACGAGCACGGCAGGTCCCAGGTCTTATCGGCGCGACGTCCCGGCTAAAGAGCTGGTAACTGGCTGTAACGAGGTTAGCAGAGCCTCGCGTGCTGGCGGCTGCCGGCCTAACGAGGCGTGCCCCGCGCTCTGTCGCCGGCTTCCGGTGACGTCACTCTCTCGCGCCTTCTGCTGATCATCGGCGGGACTCTGGGCCAGTAGAGTCGCCTCACACGTCAGCAGCCAATCAGCAGGAGGTACTTGCTCGAGTGTATGTAGAAATATAAAGTTCATCCTAGAGGTAATTGAACCCGCGAATTTTTCCAGTCCCTAGCCATCTATGATGTAAAATATTTTGTTTGCTAAAAGTTTCATATATGTTTATTTTATATTCACTGCAACAATAATGACACGTTTTTCTACTTAAACGCAGTGGCGGACGCAAGATGGGGAAGCGTTAGTGTATTGTAGTATTGTTTTATGTGATGCGAGACGATATGTTACAGCTCTTGGAATCACGTCCGAAAGTGCAGATATGTTCGTTGAGAACGATAATGTAACTGACGCAAGATTTTTTTAAATACAAATATTCTCATGAGTAGAGACCTGCAAAAATCGCGGTTTCGATAGCCTTCAGAATAGACTGCACATACCCCTGTACACTCGGGCAGATAACGCAAGTTCATTGGTTTGTCTGTGATTCGATCCTTCTTTGGTTGAGGGTTTATAACTGGTTGAGATTCGTCCAGATGAACAGAAAGCCAATAGCAAAATTATCTAAGAGGTATATGTGTTTGAATTCTAGCCCAGGGGCTTAGGAAATGGGGGGGACAGGGGGGACGTGTCCCCCTGAAATTTTTGGGTGGAGGGGACTTTCCCCCCCCCCCCCAACTTTCTAGACCGTGATATTTTTATTTTATAATATTATTCTGCCCAACTTTATTTGTAATTTCTTCACTCTCAAATTTTATCTTAAGGAAACAATAATAATTTTAACATCGATGTATTCAATGGTTAGATACAAAAACTGCTTAAAAAGTGCTATTTTGCACTTTTAAAATCAAAATTTTCCGGTGGAGGACCCCCGAACCCTCTTAGTAAGAGGGGAATGGGTTTACATGACATCACATCACATTATTTGTCCCCCCCAACTTTATGAACACAGCTACGCCAATGTCTAGCCTATCAACGAATGAATCCGCGAATTTTGCAGGTCTCTAATTGGATATAAACTTTAAGCCAAAGTCTTATAAATGTCCACAGTCTTGTTTTTCTCTTTCTCTAGTTTTTTTCCAATGGGCTAATGACTGTAAATTGCTAGCCGATACACCAACTGCCACAACTTGCACATTCACTGCCAACCTGTGCTTGTTGAGTGCCGAGCCGTGTTGGGTACGAGCCGTGTTGAGTGCCGAGCCGTGTCAGGTACGAGCCGTGTACACCCCTGACGAGCCCAGGAGCACTTGTTGGGTGGAGGGGGAGGTACACGTCACGACTCCCATCTGGCCACTCCGCGAGGCGAGAAGGCGGCCAGGTGATGAGAGTGCTACACATGTGATCGGCCGTGTCATTGGCGCGGCGTGCCGGCCGGTGATTGGCCGCCGTGCCCGCGGGCCCTGCTCTCTCCGGGAGAGGGGGGGGGGGAAGCACTTCCTCTCAGTCACAGAGGTCACGTGAAGGGCTCCAATATTGATATGGATGCTTCTTTCCCTTCCCACGGTGTTAGGCTATACAACAAAAATTATTTCTTTGTAGGTTCTTGTTTCACCAAAAGAGTCATTTTCACTCATACTCCCCTGGCCCGGCTGTGATTCAAAATATTAATTTTTTTTTAAAATCTCATACTTTAGTGACTTATTTTGAATACTGGTCCTTATCTTTTAAAAACATTTATTTATTGTGAATATAAATGATAGAAATGGAGTTTATAAACTTTTTCTAGAATATTTATAGGTATAAGTGAAGTTGTGTTTCCGTATGTACAACTAGGTATGTCAGGTTGCTTGTAAACTTCATTTTCAAAGTCAAGGGAGTGTCTGTGGAGAATTTAGTGGTCTCCTGGCCGTTTTCATGATAGTTTGTTAAGTAATGCTGCCCGGATGTATTATTTATTTGCACTATTAATTATTACATTATTACGTAATAAATATTAAAATTAATAAATTATTATAAATATTTTAACAAATTCATAGATAATAATTATTAATTATTATATTATCTAGATTATTTAACTAAATTGAAAGAATGAAATTTAAACATGTTGTTATATTAATACTGAATACTGAGTATTTATTGAAATAGTTTTAAATTTTGATTAAATTTATACTTTACCAACAGTATCTATAATGTCATTTCAATCCTTCATTTATTATTTTACTTCTATTAATTGTTCGCGTGCAAAATTTAAGTAAGTTTTTACGTCTGTACGTTCGGGAAGTTCCTTCCCAACCGGCGCTGCCATCTACAGAGGTCCGCGCAGGTAGCACAGACCCTGGCGCGTGCCTGCTCGAGCGGTCACACCGGGTAGCACAGCACAGGTTATCACGCACTGTGGGAAGGAAGGGGGGAGGGGGTGACGTCACACAAGGCCGCCGCATCGATTGGACGCCGGCTAACGAGGTGCTGTCATGTCGGCGCTGAGAAGTCTGGGCTCGCGAGCGGCGAGCGGCTCGTGATTGAAGGGAGTGACAGTTGGACACGCGGGAGTCGACATGCACGTGCTAGGTGGGCATGTCGGCGGGTCGACATGCACGAGCTAGGTGGGCATGTCGGCGGGTCGGCGTTACTTCAGAACTGGTGTCCTCGCGTTGTACACCAATAAGCTAATTGCCCTACAATCCTGGGTAAATTGATGTTTGCAGCTATATGGAAGAGATAAAAAAAATATATATATTTTTACAGCTAATTCAAAACTCCGTACCACAAGAACAGGCCTACATGATATCAGTTGAGGTTAAGAGTTGAAAAAGATTAAGAATATACATTTACTCTTTTATATTAATTAAATTAAAAAAGTGGTAAGAAAAACAACGTATTAGTAGGGGCCTGCAGATTTCGCGAAAAGATTTCGAGACTAGATGAAAGTTAAAACACTATAGCATCGTCTGTATTTCGTGATTGGGTGAGTTTCTCCCAGGTACATATTGATTGTAACAACACCAATCACAGTGATTCAGTGCGGTAGCAAACGCGTCCTGAGTGGCTCGATCAAATAAGGCAGCGATTTCTCTCGTAGAAGGCCGCCAATCATAAGGAAGAAACCACAGGTGCGGGTATACCTTGTTGCAGTCTAATAAGTGTTCAGATCTTTTCGCGAAAAATGCCTGCCCCTAATTATAAGCCAAACAAATAAAAAAACGACTCCTTAAAATTATTTTATTTAAATAGCATTATTTTGAGGAGACGCCACAATTTCCCTGTATATTCGACAACCAGGCTGCCTTGCATAGTCCTGTACACACTCGAGAATTGGTCAGCTGTTCACTGTCGTCAGTCAAACCCTGCTCAAACTGGTCGCGCGAAATTTTGAATTTTTAGACAAAAAAATGCTTTCCTATTGGTTCGTGATCTTATGAAGCCCTGCAGTTTATCCGCAGTTGGGCTACACACTAGGGGAAAAACTTAGAAGTAATGTTAAATGGTAGCAGTGAGTGGGGACTAACTTATACTTATAACATTTTTCGGGATATTCTCCCGTCAGGATAGACTCTACAGCACTACTCACGTCTCTCGCTGATGCTCTTGGTGTCAGCTCGACCAATGGCATTGCCTCAGTTCTGCCATGGATTAGTTTGCAGAGGCTTTTACACTCTCTTTCCAATGAACGATATATGCTTGTAGCGCGAAGTCTCTGTTGTCAGATACACCCAAAGAGGCTTAGACACAAAGTTAAAATTTTAAGAAAATTCTAAGAGATGTAAATAAAAATATTTCTAAAAAGAAAATTTTTGAATGAGAATTTGGGGAATACATTTGCTTGTTTTATTTCGTCAAGAACATAATTTGATAATATTCCATTCTTACTTCTAAAAAAATTGTAACTGAAGTCCGCTATCTTGGTATCAACTGTTTTTGCCTGTGATATTTTTTTAAAAATCATTTAATAATAAAAATCTTGTCTCTGTTTGAACATAGTACATAATTAATTAAATGTCTTGTTAATTATAGTGATCGACTGCTACAGATAGTTTCGCCTGTGCTATAATAATTGATGTTTGGTACTTGTTTTTTTTTTTCATTATGTACTCAGTTGTAATAATACTGCCAAAAGACACTGTTTAATGCTCTTAAAAAATCAACAGATAGTAAAATCGGGACAAAAATTAAAACTCTATTATAACTAGCAGACATATACAAAATAATCATTTTAATATTAATAAGGTGGGTAGTAGCAAACTGGCAAAATCCCAAGTGTAAGACAGACTACAGCGATGATCCCAAGCAAGACGTGGTAGCAAACATGTTTGTAGTGCAGACGGTGTGTGAATATACCGTGAAATGAAAGGATATCTGTTTGGGACATGAAACATTTCGCGTGAATATTTATACAATCACACATTTAAATGACTTCTATCATTATATCATGGGCAAATTGAGACGTACTGAAAGACAGAAAAACCAATATCAGAATCACGAAATGAGTTTGCAGACAATGATAAACGTAAACCTTCTTTATAATGTAGGTATATAATGGTGTACAGTCTAGAATTATGCTACAAAACAAACACAATGACTAGGGACAGGCATTTTTCGCGAATAAATCTGAACGCCTATTAGACTGCGACAAGGTTTAACCGCAACAGCGGTTTCTTCCTTGTGATTGGCGGCGTTGTGCGAGAGAAGTCGTTGCCTTTTTTTTTTGACCGAACCACTCACTACGCGTTTGCTTTCGCACTGAATTAATCTGATTGGTGTTGTATCAATCGACATGTAGAAAGAAATTCACCCAATAAAGAAACACAGATGGTGCTACAGTGTTTTAACTTATAACTACTATCGGAATCTTTTCCGCGTAATATGCATGGCCCTAACAATGACTATGAGTGTTTGTGATAATGCTTCTAACTTACCTGCTTTTTTGCAGCCCTCCTTGTCTTCAGAGAGAAATTGACATTTTTAATTGTTTTTTTTATTGTAGGCCTACTATTATGTCAAGATGGACCTTCAATACATTTTAAATAAAACTTTTCTGCCTCGAGTTTTACCAATTTCAATTGAAAATTGTGCGCTAATAGATTTTTTTTTTTTAAATATATGTTGTAGGTTTTAGTTATCTGCTATGGAGTGTGCGATGTGGCGGAGCAAGACGCTTATCTGGTAAAATAAAATCTGGGCTCGCATACCTACTTTCTTTTCATACTAAATTCTTTTTTCAGCAATTTCCCCGAGTCGAGCCAGACGAATGCTGAGATAGTTCCGGTCTCAGCCCACAGCTCATCCCTTCTCCAGTGTTCCTGACTTGTTCCTGACTTGTTCCCGACTTGTTGCTGACTTGTTCCCGACTTGTTGCTGACTTGTTCGCGAGACTCCAAGTCTCTAAGGCGTCGCCGGCCACGGATCGCGAAGTGCTTATTCTAAATTATTTTGTTTCCATAATTCCGCGTTTTCGCTCATTATTCGAATTAAGTTCATAATATAACTACCAATGAATGTTTATAAAATGTTTTATGAATTTAATACATATACATTTAAAAGTTTTCAGAATCTCAAAGGACAATTTTATGTCAATTATAGCACCAATTAACACAGTGTAGGTAATCGTGTTGCATACAGTTTTAAATCAATCTTTGTCTGTAATTTGAATATGTACGTATAAATTAATTTTTTTCAATCAATTAAAAATTTGGATTTCCATAAACACTCAAAAAATTCAGGTTTGAAGGAATGCGGGGAAAACCAATTTTATTCATGAATAATATACGATTAATAAATACATGACAAAGGCTACATACAAACGATTAAATTAAAACTTTATACAACACTATTAGATACTATTAGTTAATGCCAGTATTTCTAGAAACTATTAAATAAATACATATTAAATTTATAAAACACTTTGTGAACAATTAACGAGATTATATTATGACTTTATTTTGAATAGGTAATGCGCCAAAACAATAAATTATGGAAGCAAAATAATTTAGTATAGCCACTGCCCCCTTAAGGTAAACAAAAGTAAAGATTGCAAAGTCGCTGTCGAGGCACTGAATCCTTCCTCGCCGCGGCCGCGCTGTGAGGTTACGCCCTCTCGGCGGCGTGCGGGCGAGGGATCGATTAATCGACCCGCGGGCCCTCGGCGCGCAGGGGCACGCGATGCTACCCTGCAGGAGGGGGCAGTGCGAGGGGGGGTGCGCCAGAACCGCCGCGCTCTCTCTACTAATCACCCTCGCCGCTGTTTCACACTCCGTCTTCCCGGGCGCCGCGCATTGTCCGCGGCCGCGCAAACGAGAGAATTGAATGCGCGCCGCGCTTGTCGGACACCAGGGGCGCTGGTGACTAATGAAACAGGCAGCGCGCGGGGTGGCGGCCGGCTGAATCAAGTCTGCTTCCCGCGCGCCGTGCTGTTTTCTGTTAATTAATTCCCGCACAAAGGTGTTTGTAGTCGCGGTGGGGGAGGAGGGTGCTTCACGACACTCGCGTCACCGCTGCCCTCAAGCTGGAGTCCACAGCTGCATGCTCAGGTTTCCACAGCGAGGTGGACGCGGCCATTTTGGCGTTGCTTCCTAATCCTCACGAGGCATCCCTCCAATGCGTCCACCGAACTAGAGACTTCTACTGATCTACTGATGCGTGGATGTAGACCCACTATCTCCGGAATCGTATTTTATTTTGTTGGTATACGTAGAGACCGGAAAAATTCGCGGGTTCAACGACCTTCAGGATAGACCCCAATATCCTCTAGACACTCGGGCAAATGCCAACTGTTCATTGGCTGCTGACTTGTGAGTCGTCTCGACTTGTGATTCGACCCTTCTATGAGTGAGGGTCTCTAATTAGCCCTTAGTCCTCCAGATTAACAGTGAACCAATTGCAGAAGCAGCACTAAGGTATAATTATTTGAATTTTAGCAAAACACTAAATGAACCCGCGGATTTTTCAGGTCTCTAGGTATACGACATGACTTCAGATTTTCGGCAAATAAAGACTTTAAAAAAAAATTATCGAAAGGTGAATTTAAACTTCTAGAGGTGTTTAATGCTCATTATAAGTATTTTTTTTATATAATTTGAGTTGAGTTCAATAGCTTTTTTTTTTATCGCTAACATCTATAACATCCACCCTACATTATATTACGATTGTAAGATTGTGACTGACTCTAATCACTTCAGGGTGTCACACATGCAAGTGATACCAATGAAATCTATAAGTATGTCATTTGTCTGTGTAAATGTTTGCAGTCTAGTCTGTTGTTGATTAATAACGTAAATAATTTATTTCTGTAATTTTTTAGGGGTATGTTTTTTTTTCGCGAAGTAAAATGACCGCTCATTAGACTGCAATGAGTTATGCCTGCGCTAGCGATTGTAACCTTGTGATTGGCGGTCGTCTGCAAAAGAAGCCATCGCCCTGTTTGGCCGGGTCATTTGCTTCCGCGCTGGATGGCTGTGATTGGCCGGCAGTAGGCATGCGCCTGGAATAAACACGGACCGTCCTACAAAGTTGGTCCTGGAAATTTTTTTGCGAAATGTACAAGTCCTCGTACAGGAGTGAAATATTCGTTGTTTTAGACCTGAAAGGAAATTAACATCAGGTCAGTGGCACATCTAAATAGGACCTAGCTGAGGTTAGAGCCGTTAATAAGCTCTTTAAGCAAATACCTACTATTTTTGAAAGTGGGTTTCCTGCCCGCTGGGGGGGGGGGATGGAGACAGCAGTCCACGTGTCTCCCCGCGCCGACAGCCAGAAGCTGTCTCCTGGGCGGCTCCGGACAAGACAGCCCCCCTTAAAACCCTCGCCCGCAGTCTTCACACGCCGTAAATCTCCCCCCCCCCCCCCCCGAGGGGGCAGGGACCCCCCTCGCCCATTTGTCCCCAGCTAATTGATACGAATGTCCGCGCGAGTGAGGCCGCGCGCACACAAATCAGCGCGGGCGGCGGGCAACAGCGACACAAGCGCCGTCCTGCCTTTCAGTCGGCGAGTGTTTCATATCCTTACCCTCGACCAGTTGTTCCTGTAGCAAGCCCTGCCTCGCACTACGGGGCTTTCCCCCAGCCAACTAGCGGTTTTTATGAACAAATGAATGGTTAAATGGTAAAAAAAAATGGCGTAAATTAGTTACGAGTTCTATAATTTTCATAACTTATATATAGGGAAACCTGTATTTCGCGAATACATTTCGTGTCAAGGTATTTCACAAAATACTGTAGCTTTTCTCCTGTGGTTATTGGCTGAGGTCGGTGAGAGGTGTCGTCCCGCTCTTGACGGGGCCAATGAGAATGTGGTCACCGTACTGCTGCACCCACACAATTTGCCATGACTCTTAGAAAAAGCTACAGTGTTTTGTGAAATACTTTGACACGAAAAGAAATCGCGAAATACAGGTGTCCCTACTTATATATTTTTTTACAAATTTTATTTTGTATAACTACAATGAGTAGACTTTTAAATTAGGGTCAATCATTTGTAATTTTTATTTCTTACGGCGAACAGAATTGAAATAATACTTTTTTCATTTCCTTAAAATAATAAAAACCGCATTAAAAATGAATTTTACCTAACTAGGTGGTCCATTACCATTAACCAGATTGCAGTTTCCCTGTAGAGTGACGTGTACTTGCACTGTGACAGTCTGTGGAACATAACAGTAAACAGACGAGTCTTGCGCCTTGAGAAAATATAGAGTTCCTCGTAGTCCCAGGCAGTATCTCCGTAAAAAGCCTTCTTCACCGCATTCCGCCTTTGTGTTTCTGCAATCCGCACCTGAGGACAAGACAAGAGTGTTTACTGTGAACGTTACAAGTATTTTAATGTTTGGTTATCACTGCGACACAATTCTAGATGGTTCATATTCGAAGATTATTTTTCCTATCCCAACAGAATATATTCTAACACTTTTGAAAAATTTTTATAAGACGTCAGAAATGCGTTCTAGTAGCCATTCAAGGGGTTGTTACTTTTAAAAAATTTCGGACTCCCCATTTAACTGGAGGTATTTCATACACCCAACACGTCCGTCGCAGGTATGCCAACATTACTTTATCCACACTCGTTTCGCGGTTTGCTAATACAGGGTTTACCTAACGGAGCATTCCTAACATTAGACATTACTAGTAGTGCGGTGTAAATCTTACAATGCATGGCTGTGGAATATACACAATGGTAAATTAGAGAAAGTTAGTACCGTTTAATGTACCTAGAGTCTTTAAGTTTTTGACAAGTATGTGTTCGGAAATGTTAGTGTAACAAAAAACTGAACGTTAACTTCAAACGTAGGTAGAAACGTTTTTGCTGCGGATAGTAGGAGTGGGATCGCACAGCGGTGGGCGGACACTCGGCAAGCCAATCACGAGCCCCCTTACTCGACGCTAAGGAACTGACACCAAGACGCAATCACGCTAAGGCCTCTTGATTTGTTTCGCGCCTTCGCGAGGCGAATTGCTCCCTCAAGAGGATTACTTCCGCCGAGACTGTAAACTGCTGTATATCTCTCTCTCCCTCTCTCTCTCTCTCTCTCTCTCTCTCTCTCTCTCTCAGCTAACTCACCTTCCCTTCTGTGCTCAGCCGTGTTTTCTCATTACCCGCTCCAGAACTGAGCATTTATAACTGCAGTCGACGTGATAACTGTAATTAATTTATCGTCTTTATTGGTGGCGAAGTAAATGCGATAAGTACACGTTTTCTTACACTTAACCACACGCTACAAAACTTAGAAGTGAAACTTCACTGATAAATGGATATTAAGTGTGGATTGTTACAACATATTATTTTAAACACCTTTACAAGTGTGCAAGTATAAATGTGAGTGTTCAAGTGTGCAAATATAGAGGCGAGTGCACAAGTGTGCAAGTACACAGGCGAGTGTCCAGGTACACGAGTATATAAGAATGTGTGTAAAGGTTCGAATGAACAAGCATGCGAGTGAGCAAGTATGAAAGTACGCCATAGAGCGCTGCTGCAGCAATCCGTGTTTTTTTTTTTGTACTAGTTTGATAGCAAAGATATGAAGCACAGATACCGAAAATCTCTCGGATTCATTTCGTGATACGCTAAAATTCAAATAGATACTATACCTTCGTGCTGGTTATGCTATTGGCTGGCAATTGATCTGAATGAATCCGGGCCAATAGGAATCCTTCAACAAAGAAGTGTCTGACCGCAGGCAACACATGCAGACGCGTCACGAGACTGCAGCCAGTGAACAGGCGTGTATGAAGACGGTCGTGGAGTCTACCCTAGAGGTCAGTGTTGCATGTCGCGCTTCGCTAGGGCGTTACGCCCCGACGAGGTGTGGAACAGGAACTGTCGGCAGGACTTGAACCCGCAGTCTCCCGACAGCGAGTGACCCGCTGTCTCGGAGACGTATCGCGCCATCAGCAACTGTCGCTCTCCTGCGGCGCTGGGAGAAAGCCGTGTGTCGGTGGACGATCCACGCCCAGAAACCTACAAACCTGCAGCTTTTCCTCCCACGTGACCATCTATAGAGCCTCCGTGATTGGTCGGAGCTCGCACAAGGCATTTGGGGCTAAACTGTAGCCGGGTGATTAACAGACTAAACAACTTTCAAAAGTTATGACACCTGAAATTCATGACGTGAACCCGTTTAATGCATCATTCATCATCAATATTTAAAAATTATTTTCGTTCTTCTTCCTGTATAGGTATAGTGTGTTTATCCACCGGTATAGTCAGTGATGTCAGTAGAAGTTTGTATGCAACTATGATATACTATTTTGGTTTTCAACTAGCCACTTCTCTTTACATGTATAAGCTACGCTACAGAAAAAAACAAACAAACATCGTGTCACAGTGTCATTTTTCCGTTTTCGAAAGTCGACCGCTAAGAAAGTGAATAAGGGATGTGATCCGTTCCATTATAAAAACTGTGTAAAAATAAAATCCATTTGTCTTTTATAAATTCGACACTGATGAAGAAGGTGGATTGAGTTAAGTTTTGTAAAAGGAATTCAAAATATTCTATACATATCAAGCGGATGATAATCTAAAGAAATATAGCATAACTAAAGAGTAAAGAAGTGCGATTTTTTTTCGTATTTAAAAAAATATAATTACTAAGGGTGTGAAAAGTGGGTAAGATTTCGTTTAGTATTGAAAAATAAAATTAACCTTGATCTAAGAAAATTAATTTACACAACTATACAGAAAAAAATTCTCTTTCCCATTTTCCAAAAATTTCATCTCTAAGAGGTAAGGAATCAATTTGGTTTTATTATATATATATATATATATATATATATATATATATATATATATATCTGAACTGTTTATGTAACACAAAAAATTTACCTCTTCGGTTTCATCAGTTTTGAATCTCTTTTCCTAATGGAATAAATTATTTAGGTGTGTGTGGTATTATAAAGGCTAAAAATAAGTATATAAGTAATCACTTACATACAAGATGATTAATGTGGCAACAAATATAAATTCAAAACCATTTAAATAATTGTAACTTTACCCCTGAGCTCGTAACAACGGGATCAGTCTGGTTTTTTTATGCCGACGGCTATCAGCGGCTCTACAAATGAGGGAAGTGTATTTTCACAAACACATTTTACATTAATAAAGACTAGCCTGGTTTATTATTTTTTTTTTAGTTCCTCTTCTGCGGGAAAAGTGGGATGGGATGAGATTTTCTGGAGTTTGATTTCATTCAGTCTTAGCATATCTTTATGAATTCACAAATACGGAAAATTTTCAATTTTATATCTGAAATGTACATTCAAAGTAAAGTTGCTAGTGTTTGATTTTTTTATATGTATCTCTAATGATTTAATTTTATGAAAACTATTATTGTAGCCAAACCCAATGAAACATGCAATGTGGAAGTTGGTATAATCTTTGTTGAAAATGGTTCGTAATTAATGGAACCGAATATAGGCCATAGGTACATGATATCTAATTGCATGTTCCCATTGTTTAACTTAAGAATGTTTGGAATTTTATCACATACCGTTCTAAAAAGTACAAAATAAGCAATATCCTGATGTTCGCGCGAGCGAACCCGGTGGGTGGTAAACTAGTTATCCATCAACTGATACAGTCATACATTTATTTATTTATTCGAACCATCGTTCACTCATTAAAAACATTAGCCCTAACATATACAGGGATATGTAATCTGCATGTTAACATTAGTTAAAAATGTATTTAGGAATGCAAAGATTTTCCATCTGTGGAGTCTGTGTCGACACGGACGTACGAACCAAATGAGATGTTAGTTTCATTTGTCTGAGTTTGGCTACCGTCTTTCATTCTACCTAAACGAACTTCTGCTGTTAACTTCTGATAAGTCCCTCAATATACCGGCGGTGATGTAGTCACAACGAGGCCTTGAATCTCTTCTAGTTTTGCATTGTTTTGATGGCAGACATATTAAAATTTATTGTGACCAATTATTAACCACTTTGCATTAGAATACACGAAGTATATTACTCTACGTATGTATTTGCGAGTTCATGTCTCAAGAACAGAACGTTAAAAAAAAATTTTTTCTTTTATTATTGTACTCACAACAATGTGAATTTCAGTTAGGCGTCAAACGAGCTTTAACGATATTTCCGGGCCTCGAGGCGTGTTAATTATTAAAATAAAATAAAGCAAGCGCCGGCGGAAACTGGAGATTGTGCGTGTACACACGCCCACCCTCGTGACAGGCAGGTCATCAATTACACTAACTTGAATACTTCTTTTTAACAAGATCGTCGCTGATTAATGGAGAGCGGTGCTTCCCTTGATTGCGGCCTGATTAGAGCGTCCACCCCGCGGCCTTGGAAACTCACCCCGGCTTCATTAAGGGTGGCCACACTGAGGGGCGGTCTATGGCGAAAATATCTATTTTTTTACCTGCGTAGCCCCCTTCCCCCCCTTGCCCCTGCGATCACTCACGCCCTCACGTCCAGGATAAGAGCAGCCCCGAACGTCGGGAGAATACAGTCGGTTACACTGAAAACTTTTATTTTTGTGAAATGGTCATGTAAAATAACAGATATTTGCAAATTTGTACATTTACACGAAAACAAATGTATCTGCGAAATAGTGTTCAAAATTATCCTGGGTTCGGATTCTTACCCGGGCATTTACGCTTTGTGTTGCCCCAGCACCGACAATTAGAGAAAGTAATTTGTAAAACGATCCCTGAATAACTTCCCAGTATCTATTAGTTATTCAGTTAGTTTTCCATGGTTTAGAAAATTTTTCCTTGAATGATAAGTCAATGAAAATATACAAATGATGTGACAATTTTCGTAAGAAATGCTCAGTATTAGTATATTCAATAATAACCGCAGCTATTGTTGTAAAAAGTCACAATATCTTTCTTGTAGCATTACAAACTATTTCTTGATAACCGGTTTTGCAAAGGAAACACACACATATTTTTTTTTCTGTGTCAGCAAAACTGTGCAGCGATGAAAAGGTTAAATGTAAAAACACACTGCAAGGTGTTCCGTCCCTTAAACGTGAAGTGGAAGTTACTGGGTTGTTCGGCAGATTTACCAGACCGACTGCTCTGCGGACAAAGCAGACAGAGCACCAGCCGTCTGAAGTGAAGCCGGTGCTATTTACGCACCAATCAAGCCGCAGTTTGCTTACGAGTGGATCAGCTGGTTTGTCCTGTTTTGGCTGACGGTTGTCAGTTGTGTGCACGCAAGCAATGGCGAAAATATGGAAGCACTATCTGTGGAACATCTGTCTTCTACTTGCAGTAAGAGAGTAGGACCCGCCTCGTCAGGGGTCAGGGGTGTGTGTGTGCTAGTGAAGCGGGATGATAAGCGCGATGGTCTTCTCGTCGTCACAAGATAACTGTGAAATTTGAGCGGTGACCGTAACATTATACGGCCTAGAAATGAAGATAAAGGTGTAATGCAAGCCCCTTAAGTGCTTTCAAGAATCTGTACTGGTTGTTTAACGCATAAAACTTACTCTGAAAACATGCGTTTTAGCCATTTTAACTCTTCTATAAATACAGTTTAAAAACTTAATCCGAGAACAAAAAGTACATTTCGGCCCACAGCGAGCTCTTAAATGCTTTTCGTAAGCAGACTCCACTCGGATACCTTGAGTAGTTTAGAAATCGCGTTGTTTCTCCTGAAGCTCTGCGCACCGTGTGTGCCCGGGTGGGCGGGGGCCTTAAGCATCCAAAAACTATGATCACGTTCTAAAAGGTTATTAAAACATAATTATTTTTTTTAATTTGATGTCATAATTCTGCTGGTTCAAACAACATTAAGGATCATTGTTTCAAATACTTAGAGCTGTATCGTCTGGTTGCGGGCCGGCAGTGACGTCACTGCGTGCTTGGGTCGGTGTTGCGCGGAGGTTCCACGGCCCCGGGGTTTTAACAAGGCCTTCCAGACTACACCCGTGAGGATACGGTTTCCAATTTAAGTCTCCTCCCCCCTCCTCCCCCCTGCTCCCCCCTGCTCACCCCTCCTCCAGGGGGTAGCTGCGCTATTAGATATCGGGTAAGTAGACTTCTTGGCGTGTCTTATTAGGGCCGGGGGTTACTCGAGACACTGGTCAAGTCCTGTCTGAACCGCGCAAGAAGCGCGACCCACGCAAGAACCTGTGTTAGCGAGGGCTCCCGACCACCGGGGTACACACACAACCACGCCATTTTGAAACTACGTTTATTAAAACTTGATGACTTGATGTAAGTTTTTGGACATACGCCATTGCTAGAGACCCGGAAAATTCGCGGGTTCAATGACCTCCAGGATAGACTCCAATATCCTCTACACACTCGGGCAAATGCCAACTGTTCATTGGCTGTTGACTTGTGAGTCGTCTCAACTGGATAGCCTGTGATTCGACACTTCTATGAGTGAGGGTCTCTAATTGGCTTTCAGTCCTCCAGATTAACAGTGAACCAATGACAGAAGCAGCACTAAGGTATAATTATTTGAATTTTAGCAAAACACGAAATGAACCCGCGAATTTTCCGGGTCTCTAGCCATTGCTAAGAACTTTTTCTGTTGAATAAAAACTAAAAAATAAAAAAAATAAAAAATACCCAAAAAAGACAAAAAACACACAAAATTGAGCAAAAAATTGCTGTTGTCAATTTTGTGTTTTTTTTTGTATTTTTTGGGTATTTTTATTTATTTCTTTTTTTTTAGTTTTTAGTTTTTCTTCAACAGAAAAAGTTCTTAGCAATGGCGTATGTCCAAAAACTTACATCAAGTCATGCACTCCCATTGCACAAATCTTTTAAAGATAACCCTTAAAACTTGATAGTATTAATTCTCAGCTGTATGTCCATGCAAGTCAGTTGCGGCATACTTAAAGTTAGTGATCGAATTTTTTGCGTGATTTTAGGGATAATTTTTTTTTGTGTAAAATAATACTAATCGAACACTTGCAAAATGTAACAAGTTATCCCAATACGGGGTGAAATTATTACAATTTAAATGCATACATTTACTGATAGGCCTATGTATTATATTTTCCTTATACATTATATTAATAATATATTATATTTATAAAGGTTACATTCGCATGTAAGTATACACAAATTATTATTACAACACAAAACCGTTTTAAAAACGTAAGTTGTTTCAATTCCCTCTATTAGTAAAATTAATATTTCGTTTGTACTGCAGGTATAATCGAAATTCAAAAGTAACATCGTAGGCAGAATTAAAAGTCTGATAGTCCATGCAGCAATACATGAACACTGTATTGTAACTACAGTGAAACACCTAACCCAGAGCTGGTTGTATCCCCCCACTTCGAGCACCATTATGTTTAAAATAAAATTCCAAGGAAAAAAATCACTTTCGGCACAACCTACAGGCGTAGGTATATTTCAAAGTATCTATTTCTTCTGGAAATGTTTTAGAAACTTCTATAAACTTCTGGAACTATGTAAGAACTTGATGTACATAACATCCTATGTTCGCCAATATGAAGAAAAAAAACCATAGATGACAAATTTTCTCATACTCCATGAAACGAAAAATTTTTTAATGCATCCAGCATTGAATGTCTTAACGAATTTCATATAATGCCTACTAAGGTAGTTATGTAATTATTTTTGATCTTGAAACACTATTTTTCATTGTTTGCACTAATACGTGGTCGTATTAAATTTTTTTTGGACACATGTTTAAGGTAATATTTAGAAAGTTATTATTATATTCTGACGAATTTAATACTAAGAAAGATTTAATTTTTAATAAATTTCAACCCCTGTTTTTACGCTAATAGTTCGTTTCAACAAAAAAAAATCAGTAAAAGGTTTTAGTTAAAAATTACAATATTTACAAACAATTTGAACGAATTTTATAGTGTGCCTACGAAGGGAGCTATGATTTTTTTGTCTGTCAACCCTTGTTTATTCCACCCCTTGCAGTAGGTTTTAATGGTTAGTAGTAAAAAAAATATTTCAGACGAAAGTTGTAGATACTAATTTAAGGTTTTACAATAAAAAAATGGATTTACTAGTGTACATGGTATGGAAATTATGATTTTTTAAAATTCTAACCCTTTATTTTGTCAACCCCTGCAACAATGGTTCATTCGTCTTATCAAAATTTTGTTCCGGACAAAAGTTTTAGGTAAAAATTTTAAGATTTACAAACAATCTGATCGGATTTGATAGTATACTTACTAAGTTAGGAATGAATTTTTTTTATTTCTACTCCTAATTTTTTCAACCACTTGCAGCAATGGTTCGTCTAATCAAAAATTATTTCAGACAAAGGTTTTAGATAAAAATTATCAGATTAACACCCAATCCTTACCAATTTGATGTTGTGCAAACGAAGAAAGTTATGATTTTTTTTGTCCTAAAACTCTTTTTTTTCACCCCCTTGCAATATTGGTTGGTCGTATGAAAAATTATTTCAGACAAAAATGAAAAATAATAAATTAAGTTTTTACGTAAAACAGAATGGATTTAATAGAGTATAAATTGTACGTAATTTATGAATTATTTAAAATACGACACTTATTTTTTTTCAACCCGCTATAAAAACGGTTCGACTTATCAAAAATTGTTTCAGACAAAAGTTTTAGATAAAAATTGTAAGATTTAAAAACAATCTGAACAAATTTGATAGTGTACCTACTAAGAGAATTATTCTTTATTCTGCACCTGGCAGTAACGCTTGGTCGTATTTAAAATTATTTCAGACGAAAGTTGTAGATAATACCTAATTTAAGGTTTTACAGTAAAACAGAACGGATATAACAGTGTACATAGTACGTAAATTATGATTTTTTTTTTAAATTCTACCCCTTTATTTTTCAACTCCCTACAAAAATTGCTTCAGACAATAGTTTTTAGATAAAATTATTTAGATTTACAAACAAATCGAAGGGATTTTATATCGTACCCACTAAGGGAGGTATGCATTTTTTAAAATTCTACCCCTTATTTTTCAACCCTTTCAACGAACCCTTCAACGAACAATGGTTCGTTTAAACAAAAATTGTTTCAAACAAAAGTTTTAGATAAAACATTAGGCTAATACATAATTTGTACGAATTCAATGTGCCTACGAAGGGAGTTATGTTTTTTTTTGTTCTCCTACTCTTGTTTTTTCAACACCTTTCAGTTATGGTTGGTCGTATCAAAAACTTTTTCAGTCAATAGATTTTCTTATTTCTCCTACGAGTTATAATACTGTAAAACGGATGGAATATTTTCCATATTATGGGAGTTACAGCGATTTTTCTGGTTTTCAAAAAACCTTCCCTATTTTTACCCCTTTGTTCGGATATTGACTATTTACGAACTCAACCGCGATTCTCCACTAACTTACTAGATTTTATTTATCAGTTTGAAAGTGATTTGTGAAAAATTGAGACAGTTATCGTGTCCAATATATATATATATATATATATATATATATATATATATATGTATAGGTGTGTGTGTATATATATATATATGTATAGGTGTGTGTGTATATATATATATGTATAGGTATATATACATACACACATACATACACACACATGTTGGTAATGTGAAATACCCACTACCAATAGTGTGTTGGTAATGTTGAAGTAACAACTTGCCCTGGGTAACAACTAGCAGCGGTTCCCAACAGATTTTTTTTTATTTGTAGATTGACTCTAAAATATTTTGACAACTATTTGTTTAAAAATATAGCTATCCTTTGTATAGTTACGCTCATCACTGACTTATTAATTGACTCTGTAACGCCAAAGAGATATGTATATCTTGAAGACAAGCGTATCAAAAGAACAAATATTAGCCTATTCCATAGAGATGTGTATAAAATGGAAAATGGAAGTGTAACAATTGAGTAAAATTTGAAATACTGCTTAATAAATGGAACACGCCTTAATTATTAAATTTAATTAGCGCCCTACAAATAACTAGACTTATAATTACTAAACAGTCTTACCTAAATTTACCTTTTTTTCAAATCTAAGTTTGCTTTACTAGAAATCTTTTGACGATATTTTGAATTTTGTACTTTGCCATTTCGATAATCGTTGTTTTTATTTTTTTAATGTGTTTATATCTGCGAAGTTTAAAATTTTTATTAAAAGTTCGTTGGTATTTTTGTTTTGAAATTTTTAATATTATATTATTCTTTTGTGATCAAGTAATTTCTTACTGCTTAAATTATCGGCAAAGGCACAGATACGCTTTACTATATATTTATAATTTTTTGTCAAATATTGTTTTTATCATTTCGTACCTATATAAATGTATGTAAGAAATATTTTTAATTTTCACAGTATTAAAATAAATTCCCCCTAATATTGACAATGTCGTGTATATTAATGAAAGTGTTTGTTGTATCCATCACGGCCTCCTAGTCCCAGGGGTGGCTAAGGGAAAGGGCTGTAAAGGGCGGCACGTGAGGGTGTTTGCCCCGCGGTCTGCGCTAAGGACCGCACCACACACCGCAGGAGCCGACACAGAAGGACACTGGCCCACGAGGTCCTGTTGACTGCGCAAACAGAACAGGACCCTCCCCGCGCTAGTGGCGTCCCGGCAAACATCACACCGAGACAAACATGGCGTTTGTCAACTCAGATCAAACACATTTATTTATATACATACTACCTGAAGTACCAGGCGCGGCGTTGCCCGAGATAGACACATCATAACGTACGGAACATCACTACCGGGTTTCAAGACTCCAGGACATACACTTGAAGAACGGGCAAAAAAATTATTTCTAAGTCCCATTGGTTGCACAATCTCTGTGCATCAAGGCTACGCATCAGCAAGACCGGGATGTCAGTCAATCTTCAGCTTCATCTTGTGGGAAGGCAGGTAACCCCTAGGCAAGACGTGACGGACGCACCAGACGATAGCGCTTTACAAATTTAAGGCAACGCCAACTATTGACGAAGGTCTAAACTAAACTGTTGTTAGCGCCTTTGGTTCGCCAGCAGCCGCGAGCTTCACTAAGCGGATGGGTTTCGCCAAGGAGAAGGATAGGAAGTTACCAGACCTTACTGTATGACCGTGTGGCGGACATATAGAGGAATGACACAAACTCACTGTTTATTTGTCTGTTACCTACCTCCTTTTATTTTCTATTATAAAACTGATTTTACCCCTTTTTCACTCTCTCAGGGTTGGAATAACATACTTATATGTAGTTTATGTACTACTCTCCGGCCCATAAATTATATATACTTACAAAAAATAATTTGGACTTGTTGCTCCGTTGCTGCGTGAAAGGTGGGCATTTATAATATTAGTATGTAGGTATACCAGGTTGACTGATTTACAAAATCAATATACTTACTTGTAGTATGGGACACAAAGAATTTACATAAACCGTCATTTAGTTTAAACATTCATTTTTACTATATCTATAGACCAGACATTTAAACATTGTTTTTTATTAAAATACGTAAGTAATGATATACATACTACCATAAATACTCTTTCGATATGAACAAATTTTTTTTCCACTTACGCCTAGTTTTGTTACAAGTTATAGGCCTACTTAAAAACACGCTTTTCAAAATGATAGGGAGGCCATTAATGAAAAAGTATCAAATGCGTGTTATGTGTGATTGGTCGGGAAAAACGGAACACTTAACGGGTAATAAGGTACGATCCTGTTAAACACGGGATGTATGGTAGGCTACTCCTTACTGCGTCGCTAGTAAACAGCGTAAAAAAAATGCCTTTATTAATCGTCTGAAGCTTTGTTGTTATGATCAGGAATATTTATTTTTTTTGCCTGCAGATGAAGTTGAGGAATGGAATACTTTTAAGTTGTACTGCTTCAAGAATGCAGTTATATAATAGCCTACATAACTGTGAGAGTAAAACGCAATAGCGCCAATTTTGGGAATGAAGGCCAAACACTGAAATCCAATTTGATTCAGTCGTTCAATATTTCACATCACACAATTTGTTTTCTTTTTGTTTTATCTCTGTGCATATCTGCGTCACGGCATTTACATTATCTATAAGTATAGGATATACGCGTAAGATATCGTGACTATACCTAATATGTGTGTTGGATTAAAGTGGTTTTTGATTTTTATTTAAATTTGATATTTTATTTAATAGTTTAATAAGGATATTTGTAACTTATTATACCTAACTTATTTTAATAATTTGTTATTATAAGGTGTGAAAGCGTGGAAAGGGCCTCTGTTTATCCGCGAAGACGTGCGCAGGAGCACCTGGATCCTCGCGAGCCGCGGCACCGCGGGGATCTAGGGCGCGCGGGCAAGATGGCGGCCGCGCATGCGCGCTGACGGGCGCGCCGCAGACGCCGGCGGGCGCTGGTGTCGCGATGGCCTCGCCGCACCTGTCGCGCGGGCCGGGAGGGGGCCAGGAGAGGGGGAAGTCGGAGAGTCTATGAGTTGGGGAGTCGGGGAGAAGGGCGTTATCTGGAGAGGGCGGCTGTGGCGCCGGCGCAGTGGCCCAGCGCGGCCCCGCGGAGAGGCCATGTGCGAATGGGGGCTCGCACCTCTCGACCAGAGGGCCTGCCCCCGCACGCAGACGCCAGACACCGCGTCATGGAGTCTGCGTGATCCTCGTCTCCCACACGCCGTCCTGGCTTCTTCAGGCGCATGCACCGTATAACGAAATGTTTATAGGATGGAAAAAAAAATTGGTTGTCTGTAAAGTCATAACAAAATATTGATGAAATGATTGCATAATTTTATGAATAAAATTGAATCATTTTTATTGAATTATCACTATTTTGTATGGATACATAGAAGGAGTGAAATTAAATCTACAATTTAATTGATAAATTTACTTTTATTTGCACTCATTAATTCAAATATTTGTATTACTTTAACGAAGATATTATTTTAACTATAAATTTTATACATGTTTGCTATTTAACTTCTTCCAATCTGTGTTATTCTGTTAAGGATAGGACGATGATAGGAAAAGTAGGAAACAAATGGGAGTGTTTCAAGTCTAATGTGCCTCGAAAAAGTCAATTCGATGGTTGTTCCAATCGAGTGGAAGAGAGATAGATGCGGCGCAAGTGTACAATGAGCATAACGGGACACATCGTAACGGGACAATGTGCGTAATGGGACAATGAGTCATCCTTTTTCGTGCGTGCAGCCGGAATTCGTCAATTTATTAGACATTGCCACGTAAAAAATAAATTTCTACAAACAAATTAACAATTATATGTGTACTTTTTTGATCTTATACTTTATTTATTGATATTGAATACTGTTTCATATCATTATTAACATTTATTTACTGTGATAGAAATACTGTTTATGAAAGTTTTCAAGTGTATTTTCCATTGAATTCATATAACTGAGTTAAAGTTCTGGTTTATTTGAATTATCAATTATTACATTAATATTTAATAAAAAAATAAAATTAATACATTAGAACAAGCATTGAAAATATTTATGGTATTATTATTAAATAAAATTTTTCGGGAATATTTACTAAATTAAACGTTAATTTTATAAAAGTTTTTATATTTATATTGAATACTGAGTAAATATTTATTTACTTTTTAATTTGATTATATTTCTACTTTAACAACCGTATTTATAACATCGTTTCAGTCATTTTATTTATTTTCATTATTTGCATTCAAAACTAAAGTTAGTTTTAATCACGCCAAGTAAGAATAGGTATCTTCTAACGCGCGTACATAAGTACACGCGGCCATTTTTGTCCCCCGTTTTCACTTCATCATTTATTTGTTGTGTTCTGGTCACAAATATTTTCAACATATATTCTCTTCGTGGAATATCATGAGTATAGAAAGGCGTGGAAATCTTCTTAATTAGCTTCACGCGTGAATTTTTAAACCAGTGATATTACACTAAGTGAATATAAAATACAAGGGAGGTATCCAACAATTGTTTTTCGAAATAGGCCTTAAATAAAAGCAACTACGAAAAAAAAAATGTTGCGTGTACGTACGTGCGTTAGAAGTTATACTTACTTTGCGTACCTACCTAATGAAGAAACTAGTTTTAATTTTACATTAGAAATAAAATAATAAATGTACTGGAGTGATATTATAAATTTGTTATATTATACAATAATTATAACAATCGAGATAATTTTTTTGATTGTTTATTCTAATTTGTTAATTTTAATTATTTGTTAAATAGCCTATAATTGTAACAATTTACAATTTATAATGAAAATAAATTAATACATTCGGGCACATAACCACAAAATTTCTATCACTAATATTCACGGTAAATATTTTTTTATTGAAATGGACAAGTATTCAATATCATCATTAAGTATAAGATTTAAAAGTACATAGGCTATGTATATAATTTTTATTTGTATGCAGCCCTTTATTCATCCTGTGAAATTTTCGTGTTGCATGGTGCGCGCGCATATAGTAAAAATATCACTCTCGTTATTTTTTTACAACGCGCGTAAAGTACTAGGTACAACTTGCAAAAAAAAAAAAAAACGAAGGAAATAAACTCGGGCTTTAATGACTGGAGCCGGAGAGCGGCCACACCCAGCCTCGGGCACATAACACGTGGCTTGTAAAGTAGCTTAATGCTGGCCTGTTCAGCAGTGCCCGCTACGTGAAGCCTTGAAGCTACAGGCATGTGTCTTGTCTCCACAGCCGGTGACGTAGCAGGTACACTAGACTAACGAATGTCGTGTTCAAGAAGCGTCCAAACCTAAGTGCCGATGCTTGATGACTAGAGACCTGCAAAATTCGCGGATTCTATTCGTGTTATGCTACAATTCAAATAGTTATACCTTAGTGCTGCTTCTACCACTGGTTAACTGTTAATCTGGAGTAATGAGGGCCAATTAGAGATCTTCGCTCAAAGAAGTGTCGAATCACAGACACTCGGTCGAGACGACTCACAAGTCAGCAGCCAATGAACAGGTGGCATTTGCCCGATTGTGTAGAGTGTAGTAGAGTCTATCCTGGAGGTCATTGAACCCGCGAATTTTGCAGGTCTCTATTGATGACCCACAAGTGTTAAACAATGGGGATGGGGTAGTAACAGTTCTTAAAGGGGAGCAATGTTATACAACGTAGCGACCGCAAATTGAATATTGGATTCACAATTCGTGGCTGATAAAAAAAAAACTTTATATTAATTTTACTATGACGTCGTTTGTACAAAGAATTCACATTAAAAATTTTTTCCTGAGAATATGAACTAGCGATTATTGAGATCATAATATTACAGTTGCAGTGATTCTTCTGAATCAGTCACCTAGTAAAAAACACTGAGGTATTCTGAGTCCTCAATGCCTTCAGCGCGGAAACTTCATGCTGCAGCTAGTGATTGTCAACCTCAGGCATTTCATTAAATTATACTTAGCAAAGGAAAAATAAAAAGTCATTGATAAACTTAAAATCAAAATTATAACTTAAAACCACGGTAATCAAGATAGCATCTTCATGTTTCTATCACTCTCTTTTAAAAGAAACGCATTCAACGATTCCAACTAAGCGTAGGGCTTATATCATTTAATTCTAGTTATGTACTTACCTACTTCATAATTTTGGTGCAGATTTAGGAAAGTAAATTTATCTAAGTAGTCATAAGTATCACCAGAGGGAGAAAATGGTACCACAGGGTTCTTTGCGTGGAGGTAACCATCACATGTCGTCTCTGGATAGGATGCTTGTATGCCGTATACTTCCCTCACTTTGATAAATAACTCTGTTTTCACATAAGTTGTGTTTACGAGATGAATAAAGGAGGGAAGCATATGTTTTCGCCAATTTTAACAAGCGATAACTTATTCCTGTGAAGTCAAATTAGAAAAAAATGATAACACCCTATCCAGTGAGGCATCATTTATCATTTAATTCTGAAAAAAGGGGGGGGGGGGTGGTGCTACCACACTGTTTCCCTGGTACTACGCCCGTGAGGAAAGCAACATTCAATAATTAATATTATTTTTGACTAAATTTACTTGATTGAAATATAAAAACTAGCGATATTAGAATATGTCAGGGACCTACTTGCCATAAGAAACCATGCTTTAAGGTACGCATCATAATAACTCCACAGATATTTTAATGGCGAGCGTGATAGTGCAGCCGAGCAAGGAAACCAGTGGAGAGAACCCGACAACCGGCCTCATTCATAGTGGTCAAACGCGGTGATTTGTCGCAAAAAAACTAAGTGGTCGTTAGGTTTCTCTTTGCCATGCCAGCGCGCGCAGTTTTCAGCCAATTGCGAGCCGTCCTGTGTCGGCTAGATCAGCGTCAAACCCGCCTTTCTGCGTGACACCCAACTGCCGTTAATCACCAGTGAGCACCTACATTATTAAATGTGCTTGATGTATATCATCCAGTTATAAAAGCCAGACACCAGGCTGTGAAGTTTTCTAAAGGTAGGCCCTACCTACTGGCATGAAACATTTTCGCGTTATAAATCACATCAATAATTACGGTCTGTAACAGAAAAGGTATTCTTTTTTTTGTTCACTCATTGGCTGGCCTCACTTACCCATCATTCTTGTTGAATGCCGTGTCGCTGGTCGCTTATTGATTGGTTGCGCCATTCGCGGAAGGCCCTAAAGTGATGGCAGTCCATAGCTGAATGTACCCCACCATTTGGCGTTACATCTACCAAAAGACGACCGCGCAGTTTTAGGCATGAGATAGAGCTATAGAAGCCCCGCGAACAACAAAACCCCTCCAACCAATCCCGTTCGACAATTATGTGACGTCAGCGCCAAAAACTCTCCGTTTGGAAAGTTTTCCTATCACTTCAACCTCGTCGTGGGCGTAAAGAAACTGAAATGAGCATCACAATATTGTGCTCAAATGTTTATTGGATTGTTGCCAAGTTGTTTTCCCGTCTCCTTAAATTTATTTGTGAAATTTTTTTTAAAGTGTTTACGTACCAGTTGTTTTCCGAATACATTTTAAATATTAACTAAACATATTTCTCTCAAACAGGTCCAATAAAAAAAAGTGAGCGAATCTTTCAATTGTTGCCAGTGATGCGTAAAAATGTAAAAATCTAACCTCGGTAACGAGAAAATTCACGTGTTCTCATTTTGTTAATATATTTACTTAACCATCAATACTGTAAAATTTCGGCACATTTAAGAAGTCATACTTCTATGGCATTACTACAATAATATCCATCCTGAAAAATTTAAAAACACATATTAGAAGTACGTGTATGTATATTTGTTTTTTATTAAACGACTGAAATCAGTGTAAATACGTCCTGGAAACAAACCTTAACTTTATTGAGCTATTCAAAATTATTATATAATATAATATTATAATGTTATTAAAAATTTAAAAAAAATTAATCCAGTGACGAGATCTGAACCACGTCCCTTGAGGTTAATAAGTGTGCGCCCTACAGTTGTTCTACTACGTTAACGGAAATTTTGAGGGGTAATATGCATAATTATTGTAATGTCAGTTTTCTTACATAGGCATTTTAAAATTTGAGATACTTTTTACTAAGACTATTTTAGTTTGCCAAATCTAGCTATTCCGTGATAGTTAAACTATAAGTATAAAAGTCTCATTTGGGTCACCAATATGTTCGGTATGTCTCCTGATGTTTACGAATTTGACTTTATACGGGTTTATGTTGCTGCACGTGGATCCTCCATCTTTGAAACACGTTTTCGTTCATCGAAGTCCGTTCCATTTTTACGAAATTCTTCCTACAAAAACGCTATGAAAATTTAAACTTGGCACAGAGCAGAAGTCTCCAGAAACCCTTGTTCAGTGACTTTATAAAACTTACGATACCAAACTTAACGGAGTAACAAAATGAATCAGGCGAACGGTAAAGTCTCTGCGGAAGTGTGTGACATGAGCCAAGATGGCAGGTAGAGAGGTGTGCTCGTCGCTAACGAAGCCAGCCGACACCAGCGCCGCGGGCCGCCTGGCGGCAGGAACGGCAACTGCACCGCCTTCACAAATGCCAGCGCGGTCTCATCACACACTCCACTGATCACGGATTAAACGGACACCGCTTGCGCGTCCTTCGCCTCCCTCCTGCTTTCCTTGCCACCTCCTAGTTCTCTCTCTCTCTCTCTCTCTCTCTCTCTCTCTCTCTCCCTTCGCCGCTGAATCCGGGAGCGAGTGGTACAGCCGTCGCCAAGAGTCCTGCGACAGGCAGATATCCTCTCCGCTGCAAGAAGACTGTCTCACACTGTCTCGGCTGGCACTAAGGAGAGGAGACTTTTCAATCAAGTCGGAGAAGTGCGATGTATACCCACGTTTGAAATTTCCACCTTAATTTTACGTAGAACATGGGTTATAAATGATCTGGGAATCTTCGTAAATTTACCGTTGTCGTAAATGTACCTACATTAGTTAAAATAATTTTTAAATTTTTCCTTCAATAGCTTTCGGGTATTAACAGCTCATTAGCCAATTAACAAGCATAATAAAACAAAATGAAGTACGGTTAAAAAAATTTATTCTTTTACAAAACATGAATCAAAATTAAAAATTATGCGTAAATTATTCTTAAGTGAGACCATAAAAATTGAGTATTGTTTACAAAACGTATTTCATGGATGCAAGATGTGTTGTACACATTAATTTTTTTTTCTATTACTACAAATTATTTATTGGTAAATGGTTTTCAAATGAATCTTTTCTTAAAGGTTTTTTTCATAATAATGTAAGAATTTTTCTCCAGTGAGACTCTTTGTGGGTGTGTCCAGCTATTCCCTGGAAACGCGTATTATTTCTGGAGACCGGAAAAATTCGTGATATTAAAGACCTACAGGATAGACTCTATGGATCCTCTATGCACTTCGGGAAATTTACCTCCGCTCAATGGTAGTGATACGGACTTTTCGCTGGTTCATTTGGTCGCAAGCTAGAATGCATGTCTCTATACTCTAGAACTGTGCTAATGATTGGACCGCTGTTATTTGGACACACCCCTCTGTGACCGTGAGCCAATGATGTATCTAAGGCTTGCAGGGAAGTAAGCGAATCAGAACGTGCCGATTATGAAAGAGCAAACATAATATTTAGAATTTTAGCCTGACGCCAAACGAATCCGCGAAAAGTCCGTACCCCTACTCATTGGCTGTTGACTCGTGGAAGGTGTTACCTGGGATGACTGGCCCAGTGCCTGAGATCCGGCCACCTCCAGGGTGGAAGGCGGCCAGAGTTCGGCGAGTCTCCGCACCACTTGGCAGACCTGCCGGGCGCCGATAGAGACGGGCAGAGGAATGCAGGCGTGACCACTCCCCCCCCTCCCCGCGGCACACAACGAGCTGCGCTAACGACCGCCTGCTGGCACGACGACTGCTGGCCGCGACGCCGCGCCAAGCACCTCGTAATGAGGCCCCGCCCCCTCACCGCCCCCTCCACCCGCCGCCGCCGCCGCCGCCGCCGCCGCTGCAGTTTTAATCACGGCGCTTTGGCCGGTCTCCGTCGCCTTTTCAATCTTCCCTCCCCCGCACCACCCATCCTCCTCCTCCCGCTCGTTCCGCCTCGATCGGACCGACGCCTTTTCGGAAAAGGTAAAGCCCGGCCTCCTCCAGTTCCTTTTGTGATCTCGACATTTCAATTTACTCACTCGGAATCCATTACCGCAGCGCACCGCAGGGGGAACAGAGAGAGAGAGAGAGAGAGAGAGAGAGAGAGAGAGAGAGAGAGCGGACAAAAAGCTTAGTTGCCCTGTGAAGCCACCTGGCCCGATGAGAGGAGTCCATGTTTCTGCAGCGGCAGACAGGCACAAGAACACAGGCTCCTCAAAACAATGTCCCAGTTTCAATTGTATGTTATAACCGACTATTTACAGCAAATCGTACATCAATCTGAAGGTAAACTAAACTTGTTTTTTTTTCTTACGGCGCTTATCCAAACTAAAGCGCCCCCGATACGAAAAAATATGAAAAGTTGACTCATGCTGAACACCTTACGATCAAGAAAACCATCATATTCCCGCTCAAACGCTTGAAGTGCAAAGTTACAACGTACACCATAGTCATCTGGATTTAAAGCATGTGTCTAGCAGCTGTGACCGGTGTGGACGCATGTGTAAACGTGTTTCTGGAACCTACCTCGTGGTTGAAAAGAAACAATTAAATAAACACTTTTAAGTTGAAAAAGCATTTGAACGACAATTGAGTATGATTATATTATCAATTGATTTAAAACCACGTGCATGAACATGGAGTACTACAGGCCACACACTGGCGGACCGCGCGGCACTTACCACTGAGTCCTCGGGGGTTCGAACCCACGACCCTGCCTCGTGCCACTGCAGCCACCACGTGTTCCTTGCAGCCTCTGCTCCTGGAGCAGATGTCACACTGCATCTTCTCCATTCTGCTGCGCGATCGCGAGCTTGATAAACATGACTGCGACTCCCTCACACTTATCATTAGAGACCCGGAAATTTCGCGGATTCATTTAGTCGCAAGCTCTAATGCAAACCTCCACACTCTCGCACTGTGTTCATGATTGGACCGCAGTTGTTTGGTCACGCCCCTCTACGACCGTGAGCCAACGGTGTCCAGCTAGGAGAGAAGTAAGCGAATCAGGTAGTGCCAAATAACAAGGATTAAAATGTTCTCGCTAAGAAATCAACCAATGGGAAAGTAAACATGGGTCGAGCACATCTATAACTTTGAATTCTATCCTGAGGCCAGAAGAATCCGCAAAATTTCCGGGTCTCTACTTATCTTTTACAACAAACGGGTCGCAAGTCAATAAATAACGTGTTTTATTAGTAAACTATACTTATGAGAAGAGGATAGCCATCTGTGTAGGTAAACAATAAATAGTCAAAATGTTTATAAGATCTGTATGAGAAGACTGGGCATTATTTTTTTTGATAGTATGCGTAGGAACAGCACGGCAATTTATTTATAGAGTTTTGTAACATTTTATTTAGAATATATAAAGATGTAAGACTGAAGAAAAAAGGTTTATGTAACACACACAGTAAATAAAAAACTCATGTATATATCAATAACATTCCCACCACCCGATAAAGCTAACACGGTGATAACTTTCACCACTCCACGTTGTCTTCTTGGTTCTGCCAAAATGAAATACGTGCAACAAGTGATAAAAATTATTTTCTTTACCTACATTAAAAGTAATAGCAGTTTGAGGATTTAAAAAAGTTGAAACCAAATAGAATAGAATACTGTCTTAAATATAAGTCAAATACAATGGCCTGAACTCTTTTATTAATTTCCCCAAGGTTTGATATCGTCGAGCTGTCAGCAGAACTGGCTCACTACATCCTGCCTCTGATCACGTGAGCCGGCAAGCCTAACAGGATCACGAGTAAAGCTCGTATTGGCCGGGATTATCTGTGGGAAGTCGGTCCTAGTCTAACTAACCCGAGGACATTAGCCAGTCCCGGCCTCTGTCGCGCAACAGGACACTCGCGTCCTGCGCGGCTCCTGATTGGCTCGTCTAGGGCTGGAGCGCGGCATTGTGTAGCTCAGCTTGCAGCGCGCTAAGCCAATCACAGGCCCGGACAGGGGAAACAGGAGGGAACCCCCCCCCCCCCTCCTTCTAGCGGGGATCAGGCAACTCGACACTCGTGATTACAGCGGGGGAAAAAATCTGTCAAAATATTTCACACAACTTATAAATAAGATTTACAGAGTCTTTGCTGAGAACAGCTGGCGGGTAAATGATTACAGGACAGTTGTATGAGGTAGCAATGACAGAATCATCTGTATAAGGACATTCTAAACGGTGACTCTACAGTTGCGATATTTTGTACGTGTATTCTCCAGTGGGAACCCGTTTGCACCTCGAAGATATTTTTTTTTTTTTCAAATTTAGTTTTAGGTTTTCTTTTATAGCGATTTCAAAGAAAGTTTCCCGAATAATCTCCACTGCGGCTAGCCTGTTGCATTGTTGGTTCACATTCACATAGTAATACAGACTTCCAGTAATCATCTTTGCCATCACATTGACACAGCACTCGTTAAATAAATGTATATTTAAAAGGTTTTTGAATAATGTTGAAACTAAGATGGCGTCTTTGGTTTATATTTCATAATTTATTTTTTTTAATTCATAAATTGTGTTCTTAAAATACACACAAGATAGAATATTCTTAATTATGCCTGTTATAAGTTGTGTGTTTCTAACTTGACAGCAACCTTCCTTGAAAAAGAACAAAACAATTTTAGAGAGTGTAGTTCATGAGAGTGTAGTCCAATGAGCTGCATGGGTTAGTGTAGCATGGCAAGTCCTGCGCCAGCTGTGTACTACCGTCCATCCACAAGCATTTCCCCTTCTCTAAATACAACATAGTGTATTTGTGGGCGGGACCTAGGTGCGTCTGCACGCCTGGTCGTGCTGGGATTGGCCGTGCAGGGATCGTGTGATTTGAGCGGGGATTGGCCAGCCATGGCAGCGATCGAGGCCATGACTAATTACCCTGTCGTGAATATAAGTAGATCAAAACTATGTTGATTTGGGTCCAGGTAAAACGTTTTCCTTGTTGTGGTTTCCGGTTCAGAGCGGCATCTTGGTGGCGGTGGCTCCAACTCACGTTTCGCCGTATCCTTCGATACTGGCATCTTCAGCGTGTATTCAACCCGATCTTCGCGGAGTGTTGCACTGAGCTCAGTGCAACACATCCTGAAGACTCCTTCTGAAATTTACGGCGAAACGTCGGTTGGATGCAACCGACTGGACGCGGTTAAACTGTTAGAAATTACAGTAATCATACGGACTTTCCTACGAAGAGTTCGCCTGAAATAACGTGAGTTCTTCGTAATTTCAAAAAACTGAATCTCCAACTTCCGAGTTGTATGTTTCATTCTTAACAAATATAAACAAATACGTGGACAAAAAAAAATGTGTTATTTTGGTAGACTTAATCGGTTTTTGAATGTTTTTTTCATAGACCAAGAATTTTCTTTTTTGGATTCATGGCCAAAGTAAGTTAACCCAGTGTCCGTAAATTTACGAAGATTCCGGATGATTTGCAGCCAGCGTTCATCGTGAATTGGAGGTGAAAATTTTTAACAGTGTAGGCCCTACAGCCCGGGTAAACAGTTGTCGTGAGGGCGTACATTCCCCGCCACATTCTTATTGGTAGTTCTCAGGGAAACAATAATGCCGGCCAGCATCAGACATGACTCCTTCCTGCTCCATAGTCAGTCGTGAACTGTGGCGTGGCGTGCGCAGAGCTCACCTTCCTGTGTTGTCTCCTGACCCTCGGTACACGGCTATTGGCACCAGCAAGTTACTGAATGAAACGGAGATGAGTAACCACGATGCTGATGTCCGCGGCCAGAGTTCTCAAAGCCACGTTTGATGAATTTTGACAAGTTGGGCAGTATTTTAATAAAATTCCTTGTTGAAAATCAGGTACAAAGCCGGGGTTTAGTAATTTTTTTTCATTCAAGTCTTTTACGCTTTTATCGGAGCCATTTCGGTCTGCGATTGTCGTTGTAGCTTCCCCGGCAGCGAATTCTAGCGACGGGTGCGAAAACTACGCGTGATTCGCATCCAGAAATTTAATTTGCGTGTATTTATCACGCGCGACGTTATTTAAAATAATGCTACGTTAAATGACGTGTCCGAGTTAAGTTTATTTGCAACATGAGTTTGCTAGTTAGCGAGGTTAGATGTCGCGCATCTCTGGCGAGAACTGCTGGAGCGCAGTGGCGAGGCGGCTCGTCAGTATTCCGCCAGCGACGTGTGCGTGCGTGATGTTAGACATGGCAACACCGCGCACGCGCCATGCATATCCCGAGAGGCTGCCCGACCAATCGCATCTCGACTTCGCGGGCAGTGGGCGGTGCTGGCTGATCGCGCCGGCTCCTGGTTGGAGCGGAGGCAATCAAGCCGTGATATTAAAATACAAAAAATAACAAAATTATAAGTGGACAGTAAAATAAATATTCACGCATTCATCCAGTTAACGTTTTGAACATTTAATAGGTGACTACATTATAGCTGCTATAACTAGCAAGTACAGAAGGAAAAAAAACTGTTAAATAATGAAGCTCATAATTATCATACTCGACATAAACATAACATAAAATATACATATTTCTATTCTTCCTAGAAAATAAAAACAAAAAAAAATTCAAATGCAAAAATATATATCAATCATTGTCTGGATATTTGAACTAATAATGAGATTTTTCTAATATTTAGATAAGTTTTTTCTGGTACCTTACGTAGGTACATATTTTTTTTCCTTTAATTGTAATTTTATATATTATTTTATCAATGTGATTCTTTATCGTACTTATTTTTTTGTATGAATTTGAGCATTATTATATTTTTAGTGGTTTTGAGTTAATTTTTTTGTCACTTTTTATTTTTTTTGTATTTTTCAAAATATAGTTATTAAATTTAAAATACTGCAGTGGCATAATTTGGCTTGCTTTTGAATGTTAAATTTTCTGAAAAAAAAATGTTAATTTAATTGTGCAAATGATGTAAAACAAAAGGTAATTAGGTAATAAAAAATAATGTTTTTTTTTGCAGTTGGTCGATGTTTCCTAATTCTCGGAATAACTCATGGTAAACCTACATACTCATGAAATAAACTGCTTCTCTAGTTATAAAACGATACCTCTCAGCGATACAATTAGTGATGTCTGGGGAAATACTCGATAATTACCTGTAAAGGATTCTCGCGTCTGTAAAAAAAATTGGATTATTCGTTTTTTGAATGTTAAATATACTGTTTACATTAACGATGTACTTAGGGGCAGGTAATTTACCACGAAAAAATCTGAATGCTCATTAGATTGCAATGTGGTATTTCCGTTCTGTACTTTTCTTCCCTGCGATTGGCGGCCGTCTGCAGGAAGAGCCATTGCCTTATTTTACTGCGTCATTCGTGACGCGTTTGCTTCAGCACAGATCGCACAAAACTGCTGTGATTGGTTTGCCGATAGCAGACATGCAACTGAAAGAAGCTCAACCAATCATGAGACACAAACGTTACTACAGCGTTTTCGAAGTCTTTTCGCGAAATCTAGAGCCACTGGATATACTTCATTTAATTTATCATTCAAAGTTAGCTAGAGAAACAAAAGTACGAAAAAAAGATGATACATCAAATATTTTCGGGTGCAATAGAAAATAATTACTGTATCATACGCAGCGATTGGAAATTTGTACATCTTTTATAAGGTAAATATCCTGTAGGCCTGCTTACAAACATTCCGTTTCAACAAATCATATTATAAGTACGCAGGTAAATATTATTGCTATGCTTGGGAGAAATCCTCACATTTGCCTGGAATGATTTAGGAAGAACATGAGAAAACTGAGTTCAGGAGACCGAGCGCAGTGCCTTACCACTACACCAGTTTGCGAGGCAGTTACCACGTGGGCCCTGGGGAAATAGCAGAGTCTCGATTTTCCTGTCTGCACAAGTTGAAGCTTTTTTTGTATCACAAACTAAATAGAAAGCCCGAATGCTGAAGTACTTCTGGGCAGAGGATTATTTTTCCAGTCCGTGTGAAACGACTTGGGGAGACGACCCGCCCAGAGCTATCTCAGCCCAGAGAAGCGGGCTCCTGTAGCCAGGCGTCAAGGGGGAGGGAGGGAGGGAGGGGGAGGCTAGGCGAGGGAATTGCCCTCAGAGTCACGCAGCTGCAGACCGACTCCAGGCAGGCAACCTCACAGCTGCTCATTTCCCTAATCGAATAATGGACTCTGTAAACCCTGAAACACTTACGCGGCTGCTGCCTGGCTTCTGGAAGAGGGGGAGGCGGGAATGCGGGGAGAGGGGTGCAAGGGGAGAGCTAATGACGGCAAGGAGCTCAGCCAACCAGAGCGCGGCCCGGCGCGCCAGTGTTGCCAACTAAGCGCGAGTTTGCCCCGGGGATCAAACTTCAAAAGAGCAAGCCACTGGTACCTCGTAGAGGAAGGGGGCGGGGAAGTGAAGTGTAATTATAGAATAAAAATCACGAGGTGGTGTTTGCCCACCTGTGGCCCTTTGCTATGTTTACAAAAAACAAAACAAAAACGCAATACCGTAACATAAAAGTCTTTAATGGTTGCTTGGTTATATTCACGTGACAACTACGTAAATGTGTAAAAAAACTTTTAGATGAAAATATTAAGACTTTAGAATACTTACGTAGTACTTAAATATATTCATATAAATGTTTTGTGGTGGTCAAGTACCTTTAGAACACAAACAAAGTGTTTTAGGGAACACAACATTCACGCAACAAGGGAAATAAAAAACTAGTAAAGGCGGGTTCTTAAAGGCCAGACTCCTAGAGCTTATGCCCTCCAATTGGATGTAAACAAGAGTGGGGGGTTAAGAAATTAATTTAATTTATATTCCTTATTAATGACAAAAACACTTAACTCTATGTTGCACTCTGATACAATGCTTATTGAAAAGATTAATTAACTACCTACGTTAAAATACTACACTCACCATGTTTACTGAGCTGCACTTGTCAAAAAATGTATTATTAAATCTTACCTTAAAACTGTACTTACACCGATTACACAAAGTTTTTATCTACAATCAATATGCATGTTAGCACAAAAATTTTCTGTGGTGTTTTTTTTTTCCATTTTTTTTTCTTATTTTGCATTTATGGATTGTTCGTTGTTACTGGATTTCAACCCGCATCCTCCAGTTGTGATGTTCGTACCAGCGCAGTAGGCAAGGGTACCTCTACTCGCCCAGCGAGTAGTCACTACTCGGTAGGCGTTTCGGCTCACTCGACTTGAGCCGTCAACTCGCCCAGCGAGTGACTAGATTCGAGCCGGTTGCTGTCGTGGTGTGGAGACGACGGGCGTACTCGCTTTCGGACGACAACTCGCCAATTAAAACTAAGTAGGCCTATATTTGGGAGGGATCTAGGTAGGTAACACTCTAAGTGCGACTCAGGCCGAAGCCTATACGCTCTAATCATGCAGGGTTTCAGCCATGCAGGAGGGGTAGCATGCATCGTGTTCCTTGTTCGGGGATTGGCCAACCACGACAGCTATTCATGCCATGTCTAAAACCCCTGTCTTAGATCTAGGCCAGGTGTTCCCAACAATTTAGCAACTGCGTACCACTTGACTTTTTTAGAAACGTTTTTGTACCACTAGGCACTAGGCCTACTTATTATTTTAGTTTTAGATATAGATATATAAGCTATAGTTATTTTTGAAATTTTGTAAAAAATAAAATGTCCTTCGCAAAATGGCATTTTTGTTTACAGTAGGCCTACATAATTCTGAAAACAAACAATCATAGACAATAATTCAAATTGAACAATGTTAAAAAATTCTTTTAAAACTATTTCAAATTTAGTTCAAAAATAAAGATTAATAAAAAAACAGCTATTTTAGTGGGAAACTTGTTGCTGTTTGTCAATTATCAAACTTCCAGTATCAGGGTGAATGGAACTTTAACTTGACAGTATTTAGTCGCGTAGGTACCGCCTGCACCGTTGCCACGTTGGTAAACCCTGATCTAGGCTATAACTAGTGAGGCAGGACCCTGCGCTCTTTCGTGCGAGGAGCAAGTATCATGCATTCAGAAAACAGGTCTGTTACAGGAAACAGAAGGTTGGTTCAGGAAGAAGAGTCGGTTGGGGCAGAACGAAACTTCTAAGAGCAAGAGGCGAGAACTTGGACGTTGCTGTCCGCATAATTTTTTTTTCCTCGAGGGAAAGACTTTTGTCGTCTCCCATTGGGCCTAGAATTAAACGATGAAGGAGAAAAAATTATTTGAGGCGCCTTTTTTGCCCATTTCCACTTACAGTATGATCAGAGTAGCTATCATATCTAGAGCTACGGAAATTTCGCGGATTCATTTAGTCGCAAGCTAGAATGCAAACCTTCACACTCTTGCACTGTGTTCATGATTGGCACGCAGTTATCTGGACACGCCCCTCTACGACCGTGAGCCAACGATGTCCAGCTAGGAGAGAAGTAAGCGAATCAGGTAGTGCCAAATAAACAAGGATAAAAATGTTCTCGCTAAGAAATCAACCAATGGGAAAGTAAACATGGGTCGAGCACACCTATAACTTTGAATTCTATCCTGAGGCCAGAGGAATCTGCGACATTTCCGGGACTCTAAACATATCTAATGTTTAGTAACGTCACTGTCAGTGAAGACCTCGTAGCGGAGGAGTGGGGACAGATGAGTCCCGGGAGACTGAAGGAGGGTTGGCAACACTGCCCAGGTGACGTGGGGGAAGACGCCGGGAGGGAGGGGTCGGCGTCGTGACGCCCTGCGTCGCTCGTGCGCAGGCGCTGCGCCCCCTACCCCCCCCCCCTTCACCCCCCTCAAGGGGCCGCTCGACACCCAATTTCATACGTCGAGGCGAGCGCACTGCCCATTTTCCGCGCGATTGCCTCGGAATAAACAGCGTCGCGCGGTACACTCGGCTCCGCCAGCGCTGGAGCACGCTTGCGGGCAGCGACTGTACCTGGCCGCCGTGTCCCTGCTTGCTGCATGCTGCTCTCTGCTGTAGCTCCGCTTACAAGCAGTCAGTTCTTTAGTGACTGTCGTGATTTACTGACTTTATACATGATTCATTTATAACTTATGTCATATAAACACTTATTTGAATAAATTAAATAACATTGGATATAGGTATGTCAAAATTTTCTTAGTTAAATTCCTGCAAGTTTATTTTTTACGTTTTGCTTGAAAACAACTAAGATATTATTTTCATTCCCATTTCATTAGTAATAATTAAACTCTTTTTGGAAATTTTTAGTAGTGCAGGTATTCCGAAATGCCTTTGTTAATATTTAAGTCAAAACAGAATCATTCTATCGTCAATTCAAATTTAGCTCAGAAAACATAGCCATATATTTCGTAAATGGTTTTGGGTATAAATGTTTTGGGCCCTAGTAAACACTAAAAATATAACTATTTACTGAAGTATTCTGTCACCAAAAGATATATATTTGTATGTCATTAGAAGTGATTGCGTTCCTGCATAAGGTATTTTATGGCTTGAACCTCCATAATTTTATATAATTTAAAAACACTGAAGATTCATCGACAAAATCAGATCACTCAAAAAATTTCTAGCGTTGAAATCATCTCATTCCGATAGCTACGTTCAGTATTCGTGTTAGATAAATTGTAAAGATTACGTAGGTACGTTGCCTGTCCCGTTCTTATTTCCCATGAAAACGGCCAGGAGACACTAAACCTTCCACGGACACTCTCTGCCAGCGACAAGCAACTTGACAGAGTTATAAATACGGGAATAATAAATACTCTTGAAAATGTTCATATACCAAATTTATTATCTCTAATATTCACAATAAATATATGATTTTTTTGTTTTATTTAATTACATAGACCTATACCAGTATTCAATATCAATAACTAAAGTATATTTTATAAAAGCACATACAGTATATAATTTTTTTTTCTTCCCGACTATTCTAGTTGCCTGGTGCGCGCGCGTCGTATAGTAATGTTCCCGTGACGCGCCTGGAGAGTACACGCGACTCGCGACCTTATGGCCCGCGGGGGGCAGATGTGTCGGAGAAGCAGGTGGAACTGATGGCGCGGAGCCGCGCGAATCGCGGAATGCAATAAGCGATATCGCGCGCGAACCAAGGCGGAAGCGACCGGCCGCGCCTCATGCGTCTCTTCCGCTCGGCCGAGCAAGCTCCGGGGCTCCTGACGCCGCCTATTAATCTCCGCTCTCGCGGACAAAAACGACGCTCAGAAGAGAGAGAGAGAGAGAGAGAGAGAGAGAGAGAGAGAGAGAGGACATCCCCACCCCCGCACACCTAGGGAGGGGGGGAATGCGTTAAACAGAAAGGCGTTATTCCGGCTTCTTTTCTCTCTCCCCGCAGCCGCCGGAGGACGTAAAGGATATTTATCTGGCGAGGCGGGGGTGGCGCGGTGACAAATAAAATTAACTTTCCTATAAAAACTGCTCCCGGGAGCAGGGAAGGGGGGGGGGGGAAAGGAGGGGGGAGGGTAAACGCATTCCTGCAGCGCGGCGAGTCGCGAGGACGGATCATGTCGCTCCCTCCCTCCGCCTGGTCGCTCCTGCAGGGAGGCAGTTCAGCGAGTTGAGGGTTGTTAGAGGCTGGGGGCGGGGAGGGGATGAGCGAGGGACCCCCAACTATAGAGTCAGGCCTCCCTTCACAACTCTTGTACCTCCGCGGCGCATCGTAGCTGCAACTGTTATCACACAGCTAACCCTGCCTGCCATCTTCATTTTTTCCTTCTAGTCTCAAATTAATTAATCTAAATTCTTGCAATTACAAGGCACAAATAACATCTCCCCATCTTTTTTTTTTTTTTACTTACCCCTTCATAGCCCAATATTTATCAACAGGTTTCCGTCCTGAAATCTCCGATCATCACACAAGAGCAACTACATATTTAAAAAAAAATCATCACTCCTAAGTAGTATAAAATTGTCAATTCTTCTGCAGGGTCCAGGGTGAACAGCAGTGGGTCAGTAACGAGCTGCCATATTTAATTTCAGAGATATTGGACCTTCAGAACTTTTTTTTTACCTAAAATGTTTCAACATTTTTTCCATTCAAAATGAACTCACTTTCAGGGAACATATCTAATTGTCGAGGGAAGTATTCCCCGGTTGAGAGGCAACACTCCCCGCCGGAACACACACAGCTGCAGACTGCGCGCAGTGATGGCCTCCTCGCGTGCTCGCGTCACGTGACGCGCGTGACGTCACGGCGGGCAGCGTTTCGTCCGGCCCGCCGGCGGCATCGACAAGCACCGGCTCCTGCAGAGGAGCTCGGCGCCGCGTGTTCACGTGATCGCGTGACGGGTCTTTTATTGGGCACAGCGGCACTTGTTCCCTTAAGGCTCCTGCCCACACGGCGCTCAGGGCTTAAGGACGTAACAGCGCGATATCAAAACAGTTCTCGCTAGCAGAGTTCTGTCTGTTTAAGAAAAGCATTTAAGAATTCGCTGAGGGCCGATACGTTGTTTGTTTTTCTGGATTAACTTATGTTATAAACTGCGTTTTCTTAAAGAGTGATAATGACTAACAGGCTTGTTTTGAGAGTAATTAATAGAATAAAAAAAATTGGTTGTCTGTAAAGTCGGTTTACGGACGATAGTTTAACGTGATAACGTCATATCAAAACATTGATGAAATGATTGCATACTTTTATGAATAAAATTGAATCATTTTTATTGTAATATCACTATTTTGTATGGATACAAAGAAGGAGTGAAATGAAATCTACAAATTAATAGATAATTTTACTTTTATTTGCACTCATTAATTCAAATATGTTTATTACTTTAAAAAAGAGATTATTTTAACTATAACTTTTATACATGTTTGCTATTTTACTTCTTCCAATATGTGTTATTCTGTTAAGGATAGGACGATGATAGGAAAAGTAGGAAACAAATGGGAGTGTTTCAAGTTTAATGTGCCTCGAAAAAGTCAAATCGATGGTTGTTCCAATCGAGTGGAAGAGAGATAGATGCAGCGCAAGCGTAAAATGAGCGTAACGGGACACTGCGTAACGGGACAATGTGCGTAACAGGACACTTTTTCGTTCGTGCAGCCGGCGTTCATCGATTTATTAGATGTTGTCACGTCAAAAAATCGTTACAGATTCTTGAAAACTCTTAAGGGACTTGCATTACACCTTTATCGTCATGTCTGTGGCATATAATGATTCGGTCACAGCATTTCATAGTTCCGTGCGCGACGAGAAGACTGAGCGTCAGTTCAGGGCCTTGCGCTTAGAGGCGATAACGCTCTAGAAACACCAGTGAGCGTCGCACTTACCATCCCGCCTAACCAACACTAAGCGGGGACCCTTAATTGTATGTCTAAAGCTATCATACCACACTACTATCTCTATAATCAATGGATTACTGACGTTAAACCAGCCAATTACATCAAACATAGCACACGTGTCGATCTGAAGTTTAGTTTGAATGAGAAATAACATTTAGCAATAGTCTGATCAACTATATTCTTTCCATTTAAGTCGCAAGGTATTATGGCTGGTGATGATCATTTGTTAAAAAAAATTTTTTTTTTTCAGATTTATATAGATTTGATTTGAGTGGGATTCCACACATGCTGATGTAAAAAATAATTACACGAAACAACACTATAACAAGCGGAAATCTGCGCTGTGTAATTATTTTCCCGGATTTGATTTCAGGTTATCTTTGAATGGACTCGTTATCTCGTCCACAGCTCGAACATGACTTGGCTGGATTGGTAGTCGGCCTTCTCAGCAGACAACACCTGGTTCGATTTGTGTTTCCTCGGGTTCAGAGACTGCATGTTTATAAACTGAAATAATAACGGAATCGTTGTAAATTATGTAAAAGCATGAATAAGTGATAACCAGCGTAATTATATGTTCACATGATTATTTAAAAATATATTTTCTGTTCATATTACTTTCAGCAGATAGTAGATTATTTAGATCGCAAGCGACGGCCACTCACAGTTAAAACTCATTCCGTGTCCAGATTCGTCTGAAGCCTATATACTAATACGTACTTGACTCAGGAAGTCACATCACAAGGCTGTCTGAAGTATATACTCGTACGTACTTGACGCCGGAAGTACATCACAAGGCTGTCTGAAATGTAAATGAAGTGTACGAGTATACACATATGCGAGTACTTCACCATACGCAAAAAAACAGTTTTGTATGTTATATTTTATATAACATTTCCTATATTTAAAAAAAATCATTATCATTTTATATTTACCTATACTATAAAAATTGAATTAAAAATTTATATTTAAACATTATTGTAATGAAGTTTTGTACCTGACGTAATTTAAAAACAAATATAGAATCATCGAGTAAATTGTCGCAAATTCATGTGACATTAATGAAGTGCCAGACGTTACTCATTTTAGTTAAAAATTGGTTTTCTAAAAAAAATTATTTGCAGAAACAATATACCTATGTGAACACCTGTTAGGTTGGCTGCTGTGTTCGAAGGACCCCAGACTCGTCCTGTCAGGGGGCGTCACCTTACCGCAAGGGCAAGTGAAGTGCGCAGCAAATGTTTTTTCGATTGTTTTTGTTCACGGTTTTTTTCTCTAAACGAGAACCGGAAACTCAAATAAAGTGCTTTGTTGTTCTGTGTTGACCGGTGTGATCGGACCATCGCCCACGCCACCAGTGACGTCAGAGGGGTGGCGATCATGGCAGATTGTTCCGACCTTAAGGCTGGCATTCTCACGTTCCCCTCCCACAAGTGCGCCCTGTCAGGGTAGGGCGGGAGAAACATTCCAGTTGGTTTTAGATGAATTCCAGAGCTTATTTCAAACAAGACTGTTAGGTATCAGCTAGAGACCTGAAAAATTCGCGGATTCATTTCGCGATAGTCTAGATTCAAAAACGTTTGCCTTTTTACTGCATCAGTGATTGGGCCACAGTTTTTCTAAATGACACTCGGCCTATGAAAAACTTTCAACAAAAGAAGTATCGAAATCACTAGCGTCCCAGTTAACAGGCGACACGAGTCAGTAGCCAATGAGCAGATGTAATTTTCCCGCGTGCGTAGTGGATCATGGAGTCTATCCTACAGGTCATTGAAATGGCGAATTGTTCCGGTCTGTAGGGATCGCTCCCTGGGAGGGTGTCAGAGCAGCGGCTGCAGTCGCGGCAGTTGCTCCTGAGGGAGGCTGGGCGCGGCATCTGGCCCGCCGGCTTCCAGGTAGCGCGGCGCTGCGCTCAAAGCCCGTCACCGCGCGGCGCGCAACTGCTTGTTCCATGAAGTGGGCTAATTGAAGGGTAAACACTCGTGTTCGTGGAAGCCCCGACTGTGTCTCCCCGCCGCGCGACGCTCTGTTCCCTGGGTCCTGGCCTCGCCGCGTCTAGGCAGGTCTAGGCCTGCTGCTCCGCCACACAACTGTCCTTGTGACTGTGTCCATCAGGGTCCCCTGGACTGGGGAAACATGTAACCCCTGAACACTCAGGGAATTAAAAAAGGTTTGTTTAGAACCTTGAAAAACATAGGGACATTGCCTAAATGTTAGTTACCAAACTGGTTCATTAATTTCCAATACAATATTGCGATTTTTTTTTTTTAGTGTCTTAAAACCATTCTGTATTTCAGTCGAAAAATTCACGTGTAGTTAGAAGCCCCTCAGTTCCGTCAAGAGAACAGCTGGTGGAAATCAGTAACTCGTTGTTTCACTGTTTTGTGATTTTTAAATCACGGACCGGCAGCCTTGGTTGCACGGCATTGATGGAGATGATAACAGTGCAAACTCTGTTGTATTCTATGGTCGGTGTGACATGTTAGGGTGTGGTTAGAATGTAGTTTAATTAACTGTTACGATTTATAACTTGGGGAGAACTGGGTTTTGTAATGATTAGCCCAATCAAGTTCTATTGCAGTTTTATTGATTACTGATATTTATAAAAATAATTGTATAATTAAAAATGTCCGATTACAAATCACTAGCACTTAAAAATGTCTATTCTCAAGTCACTCAATGTCTGTCCAGTTCCGCAGTTCGCACTCCTGACTGGAGCTGGGCTCGACAGTGGTTCGCCCCTCACCTCGCGTCTGTCCACACACAGTCTCGCGCCACTCAGTCGCACTCTCACGATCCAGTTGAACTCCGCGTCTCCACACTCAGGGGGTGGTGTCTCTCACCCTCTTCGCCGATGTCGCACTTCCCTTCGCTCGGAATCCGCTCGGAACCGTCGCGAAATGCACCGGTCCACCCCGTCGCGGGACTCTGTCGCCAAGTAGTCTGTGGCGCCCTTCTCGAGCCGACGAGAGCAGCTGTGACGAGTCGCGTCATCCCGGGACGCCCGAACAGTCCAGAAGGGCGGCGTCAATTCACGCTGCTCCGCGCGGCGCCCGAGGGATTCCCAGGGCCGGCGCCGAGGCAGGACGACGCGCGGGGTGCGGAAGGGGCAGAGGAGTGGCCGCCAGCCAGCTCCGAGCCTGGCGCGTGTCGCGGTCCTGTCTGCGTTCGTAACAACACTCATGTCATCTTGATGAAGCAGGCGGTAACAGGGAGATGTCAGGGAAATGGTCCAGAGTAAGAAAGTTCCCCGACGGAGCCAGTTTTTAATCGTGAAACTCTGTAATAAAGAGGGGGGACATGTAAGAAGCCGTCGTGCAGGGGTGACGGAGGAGCGGACATTGTCTGGCGAGAACAATGAGCCGTCCTCTGCCCTGCGGGGACCACTCCCCTCCCACGCACACACACGCACACAATACCAACACGACACCCTCGCGCCCTGCCCCCGCGACAATCTCATCAGTTCACTCGACAATGGCCGGCTATTAGCGGCAGTTAGGCCCCTGGGCGCAGGACAGCAAGCGCGCAACTGCCCCTGCATGTCCACCGAGGCAGCTCTGGCGCCTACAGCGGGAGACGAGGATATCAGGGTTACTGCCGTTATTGCGGGTATTAACTCCTACCAATGCTTCACTCTAAAAGCATTGCATATCATGTTTCGTTGCAAACTTTTCCACTGCATACAAGGACGTAACCGTGGGGGCGGGGGGTTGTAGCAGCAGGGGCTTATGCCCCGGGCACTGGATTTGGGGGGGGGGGGGGGCCTTAAACTGGCAGAGTAATTCTTACTATAGGTACTTACTTGAATATCGCAGTGTTATAACACAAAAAAAAAAAAACGCTCGAGGGAAGATGAACTGAATTATTTTATTGAAAAATTGCATGCATGTAGTTCGTCAAATATCGCGTACTATCCAACTGCGATGTATTAAAAACGAAATGACTGCAAATAAATCTATTTACATGCCATATAAGTTGAACCAAAAATATTTTGAATAGTTAATTAATTCGTGGTGGCGATGTGAGGTGTTCTCGGAAAAGGTTTTGGTTCGGTTGGTTTGAAGAAAAAAAAACGCTAAGATTAGTTCTTTCCCAGGTTGGAAACTAATATAGTTACGTCCCTGACTATATGCGCATAAAAAATAATGCGGGAATGCATTTATTACTATGACATTTATTTTGCTAATTTGCGTTCATCTCAGTTAATTTAATTTCCTGTGATAACGCAGCTAATTAATGCATGCCTACAACTTAAATTCTAGATTCTCATTTCGAAATATTTCTTCATTATAAATTCTGGAATGCTAGGGTCACTGAAAAACACGATAAACTAGCATAAGTTTATTTTTAAAAAAATTGCTGCTCCAAATTTTGTAAAAAAAACATTATGGTTATTGTTTTTTGATTACCTAATCCATCCATAGACAACTGAAGCATTTCTCAGAAACTGCATCTTTAAAAAGCTTCTATTTACATCTTAGCTTAAATATCATCACTTCTATAATAAACTTAATTTCACAAAATTTTAAATTTATTTCGTACTCACGTAACAAGTAAAGTAGGAGACAGGCGATGGGTGAAAGTTACAGGAGTCTTCGAGGTCCCAGACTACACACCTCTGGAACCCAGGATGTAATAAATGTACTATTTTTGAAGTTCAAACTTCCCAGTGCTGAAACTCCGCAAGAGAATAATTCACACACACACACACCCTTCCCCCTTGTTATTTTACCACGCGAACCAACCTTTCGTCGTTTAGCTGTGTTTTACTGGCGAAAATGGTGGTCTCGAAGCTTCAAACGTCCCGTGAGATACGAAGCGATCATAACACTTTATGCTCTGGCGGGACGTTTATCGCCTATCTCCGGCCACGCCATGGCTCAAAGTAAAATTATTTTAGTAACCAGTGTTGTTGCTAGGGTAGCGCCGGGGCCGTGCAAACAACGTCCAGAAATAATATTTATTCATGGAGCAGCTACGTTTATGTTGGTTGAACGAATCACATTTTAAAACTCTATCAGGATTATTTCTCGCAAATTTTTATTTATACATAAAGACGATTTCATCAATTAAATATGTTTTTTTAATAAAGAGTACATTTTATGGTAAAATTAAAATTATATTTAAAAAATTTAAACAGGTCTTAGAAAGCTACCAACTTTACACTTAAAGTGTAAAAGTAGCAACTCTTAAAATGATCACAGGTCGTTAATAAATAAGATTTGATATGTTAAAAACATTTTCAAAAAACCTAACACCCACTCCGCTAAAAGTCAGTTTCTAGCCACAAACCTTGAACGGAGTCAAATAGGAAGCATAATGGAAATAATTCCAAAGACACCAGAATGAAAACCAATTGTGTCGTCATCACCTCTTCGCAGAGCCTGCTCTATGACGCGCACTTGCTCCGCTGTTGCGCGGAGCCCCGCCCGGCTGCACGATGACATATGTTGACAACAAATGACTGCCACTAATGCGGGTGATGAGATCAGTCCGGGCCCCGGCGCTAATGCTAATCGATGTGCGCGCGCCAAACATTTTCAATTATTCTCTCCTTCCAGGCGCGAGTAATGGGCCCCGGGCTCACGACAAGGGGGGGGGGGGGTACTTGGTGGGTTCTCTAAATCGCGAAGGGCCACATTGCTTGCCTGCGGGGCAGGAATGTCGACTTAATCATCGTTAAAGCGGGCGAGGGAGGGTTTATTCGCCTCCCTGTGGGTGTAGCAGCAACTCGGATGTGGGTCATCTCGTGGTAGCGCACAGTCCGTGTGGTTAGACATGGAGGTGTGCTGGATGAAGACCACGTCTGTGCCTACATGTAGCTGTTATAACAAACCCACACGGCGAGTCCGGAATCGACCGACAAATTTCGGTTTCATGGTTATCACAAATAATTAGTTGAAATAATTTTACGACTAATGGTATAAAGTTCTTTCCATGTATGATATAGCCTACGTCTTTGACGTTGGTTATGAAAACCTTTTTAATTGAAATAATACATAAATTATTTAAGGTAGAGAAATGGACGTCAGGAAGATATTTAGTTAAACAAATTTCTACAAAAACTGAAAAACTTGTCACTGTCGCATCATGATTTCATTGAAATAATTGTTTGTTCCTAAGAAAATAAAAAATAGTCCGTGGAGTCCCTCCACGCGGAAGAAATGAAACTTCGTAATGTGGAAATGAAAATAGGAAGGGGTAGAAATTGATTTTTAGTGAAATCATATTATATCAAATCAAACTAAAATAAACAAGTAAATGAAATAATTAATATTATAAATTAAAATAGAACAATAAAATAGAACAACAAGTACGTATTTCAGCTAATTTCACTACCCTCACACTGTTTACTTCGCTGCATAGCAAGAATACCACGCGCATGTGCTTGGAATATTGGACGCTACTCGTTGCTAACGCTCGCGCTGGCCTGTAACAGGCATACTACGCGCATGCGTTCGAGTGCCACACATTCACTCTCGCTCTGTTTCTTTCTATTCCCCCTCCCCAGGAGCGTTGAACGTTTAACGCAGCAGTGCTTTCATACCCCCTCCATGGTAGCGTTAAACGTTTAACGCAACCTTGTTGGAAGTCGCATTAGAAGTTTCACTTCAAAATATATAGTTTTTTTTTAAATAGATGTATCTGCAACAGCAGCAAGTATTACAGTGGTTGTAGACAATAGACCGAGGTGGGATGGTGCGTGGTTGGAGGGGTTGGAGGGGACCCTCGTAGTCCGGCTAGGCACGCGTGGCATGCCTTACGTCATCGGACGGCGCATGACGTCAGAGGCCGTGAGTGGTGCGCATCGCGGTCTTGTCTCTCGTGCTCGCAACGATGCGCACACATCGACTACTGAGTGGCTGCTTGCCTGTGTGGTCCGGCGGATCAGCCCGGATCACGGATTGCGGCGGGTGCTGTCACCCCGGTGGTGGGGGGGGGGGGGGGACACCCCCCCCCCCCCCCCACCTGGCGGCCACGGGGTCACAGCCAACCACCATGCAGCTGAAACACTGGGAACTCAACGTGGTTTTTCTGTACCCGCATACAGTCGCCGACTACACTGTGCCATCGAATAAAAAAAGTGCGTGACGATAGAACGTGATGGAAAAATTGATTGTAAACAATTATTTCCTTTCAACTCCAACAGAGACACTAGGTAACTATAAATCTCGCGTAGTAAACGCTTCCAGTATTATTTCTTACCAGGGTGCTCGATACAGTTTCAAACCGCTGAAAGGGTTTTTCTCGTTATTTACATTTTCTTCGGTCATCATAGAATCGATAAAGTGGTAACACATTACCGTAACGAAAACCCACATTTAACAAACAATAATATTAAATATAATTTTTTTACAACAATTTATTATATAATTCATTCAGTTAATTCCATCATAAACATTTCAATTATTATTCAATTACAAGTATCAACGCTCTCTATGAATTTACATATTGGTGCCATCTATTGGGTTGATTCTAAACACAACTTGGGTAAATATCGGGCTATCTGAGTTGCCGGGGACGCACCACAACGCCGAAATACCACAACGCCGAATGTACAGCTAGAAAACTGCTGTGTACCACAACGCCGAAATACATTAACCCCGAAAAATGTCATGCAGGACTGCCACAAAGGTTATGTTAGGTAAGGTAGGCACACAAATTCATTCAGTTGTTTTTCATTTTGCTCCTGTGTCCCCCTCCCCTTCCCCGCAGCAACATTTTTCAGTGTTACTGTATTTCGGCGTTGTGGTACACAGCAGTTTTATATATGTCGGTGTTGCGGTCAATTTGGCATTCGGCGTTATTATACGTTCGGCGTTGTGGTATTTCGGCGTTGTGGTAACGACCCTGAGTTGCCCACCGCTGATAAGCTGTCGTGTTCTAGACAGCAGGTGTGCTCTGGTATTTATAGCGTCCCGCGCGGTGACGTCACGGTTCTGGCAGCACTGCCTACCACACTTTCGGCTCATTGCTTCGTTTCCTTTCACTTTTGTGAACGCACTCCGCGGAAATATTCCTCAAAACACTGGCTTCTTCATACTCTCGTGGCGTAGATACTTCCAACCTTGTACAGCCAATGATAAAGCACATTTATGCAAAACACCCACACAAATTACCGCAGTTTTAAAACAAATCATATTTTCCTGTGACATATCTAAACATTAGGGACTTTGCGCGAAAAGACATCGAGACTGACTGTATTTCAATGTTCTGTAGCATCGCCACCGTACACAGAGGGAGCGAGCACATGAATGGCCCGGCCGAATGAGGCGATGCCTTCTCTTGCAGACGCCCGCCAATCAAAAGGAAGAAACCGCTGGAGCTGGTGTACCTTACTGCAGTCTATTAAACGTTCATATATATATATATATATATATATATATATATATATATATATATATATATATATATATACATATATATAGTGAAAAGTTCTTGCCCCCAAGAATAACTTTACGGTTTTTACCATACGAATGCTTACAAATGCCACTATTTGTAAATAAAATATTTTGTTTTGACAATTGAGACAGAAATATGAAATATGAAAAATCGTATATTATTTCTAAGTACTTTTGTAAAGATGAAAAATTTATTTGGATTAATATTTTGATAAAAACGAAGCTAAAATGTTGATGAATAGATCCTGGAAAATTTTGAGGAATCCTTCTACGGAAGCATACCTTGTGCTATTTCTGCTGTCGACTTACAGTTTGTCTGGAGAATTCTTAGTCAATAAGAAACTCTTAACCAAATAAGCATCAAATGTGCATAAGGGTTAAATTTATATTTTATATTTTCTACACCATTAATGTTTTATATTTCATACTTATGTTTTTTTTTAATTTGAATAATGTTACAGCTATTAAAACTCGTTTTGGACTTTAAATTTTACATTTATATTCGAAAAACTTTTTATCACACATAATTTGAGTGCATGATGAAGAGCAACAACTGTGCAAAATTTTTATATTTTCTTTGCTTTATTTAGTCTTGTAAATAATTTGTACTTTCAACACTTTAATAACGGGCTCCGATATGATTCATTCAATTTTATAGCCAACATAACCGCTTTTCACTTCCATGAGTCTGTCACAATTTGAATATTGAGTGGAGTCAGAAACGTTCCTAGTCTCCGTTGTTTTTAAGCGCATTTCTCATTGGCCGACACGACAAAAAAAAAATTATTTCTGCAAACCTGTTTTGCGCACTAATTTGTTGAACTAAACTGAAACCACCTGCTACAATTAACTGAAGAAAAAATAATAGTAGGAATTTTCCATTACGTCAAGACAATAAAAATTTATTTTAATCGACCATTAAAACGATAGGCGATAAAATTTTACACACTGGCAGGGGCTTACATAATTCCGCATTTACTCACAAAGACATTCCAATAGTTCGAATTTATCGTCATTGGTTTTAAATCATTAGGGTCATGCCATTTCGCGAACATATTTCAAGAATAAAGTTTTATGTCAAAACACGATAGCATAGCCTGGTTGAGTCTCGCACCATGTCGGAACATAAAACACAGCACGGAAAATGAAACACGGCTTCTTTTTTGCAGACGGCCGCCATTTGCAATTTAGTGTGCGTTCAGATTTTTTACGCAAATATACCTGTCCCTTACACACCCTATTACCCCCGTGCACACCTTAGTACCCTCTTTATGAGGTTTTGGTGCGCATGTCACAACTGTAATAAATAAATAATGTATGTATGAAATTATTACATAATAGAATTAACATTAATATTAAAATTGTATGCCATTGTTATTAAATTTGTAAGAAAAAAATAAGAAAATATTAAATAGACTTACTATCCTATAAAAAAAGGTTTTATTTATTTATTAAAAATGCGATATTTAAACATCCTTTGGAAAAAATGAAGGCCTCCGGCGAGATGAATGGCTGCATGTCTCCAGAGCCCAGGGCTCGCGCAGCAGACAGACACTGCCCCGGCCGGCTGAAGGCAGGTCCCCTCGGGGGCACAGTCCCTGGACGGCGAAGCGCGGTGCTAACAGGGCCGGCCCCTCACGAAGACGCCTCCTCCACCCGAAATAAGCCTGGCGGAGCGCCGCGACGCTCCCCTAATTGCGCCCGAGGTTCCGCGGGCGTCGACGGGCCGCAGGGACTGTTTACACGAGCAGGGCCGTGTGCTGTCTCCCGAGGTCTGGCCTGCACCGCCGAGGGCCGTGTGCTGTCTCCCGAGGTCTGGCCTGCTCCGCCGAGGGCCGTGTGCTGTCTCCCGAGGTCTGGCCTGCACCGCCGAGGGCCGTGTGCTGTCTCCCGAGGTCTGGCCTGCACCGCCGAGGGCCGTGTGCTGTCTCCCGAGGTCTGGCCTGCACCGCCGAGGGCCGTGTGCTGTCTCCCGAGGTCTGGCCTGCACCGCCGAGGGCCGTGTGCTGTCTCCCGAGGTCTGGCCTGCTCCGCCGAGGGCCGTGTGCTGTCTCCCGAGGTCTGGCCTGCACCGCCGAGGGCCGTGTGCTGTCTCCCGAGGTCTGGCCTGCTCCGCCGAGGGCCGTGTGCTGTCTCCCGAGGTCTGGCCTGCACCGCCGAGGGCCGTGTGCTGTCTCCCGAGGTCTGGCCTGCACCGCCGAGGGCCGTGTGCTGTCTCCCGAGGTCTGGCCTGCACCGCCGAGGGCCGTGTGCTGTCTCCCGAGGTCTGGCCTGCACCGCCGAGGGCCGTGTGCTGTCTCCCGAGGTCTGGCCTGCACCGCCGAGGGCCGTGTGCTGTCTCCCGAGGTCTGGCCTGCACCGCCGCTAGCTGCGACACGTCCCGGGGGTCAGAAATCCCTTAACGTTACTGAAATTAGAACGATAATGATCAATCAGCCAATGAACAATAGACGCTGAGCTATTATCTTTGAAAGATTTGTGCAATGGGAGTGCATGACTTGATGTAAGCTTTTGAACATACGCCATTGCTAAAGCACATGTATGTCTGTAGAAGAAAACTACAAAAAACACAGAACGCACCAGTGTTTTCGTACCATGTGCGTCTCTGCCTGAGGACGGGAGCAGATAGCAGTTCCCGAAACGTCGCTTCTTTCTGTTTTAGAAAACTGTGTTTGTTTCGAATTTTCGTTTTGTCGTGTTTTTGTCTCGTTTCAACGGTTGTGCTGATTTTTTTTGGGTTCAATATTTTTGTTTTGTCATGATTTGTGGGGGTTTTTTCGTTCTCTTCTGTTTTTTGGAAAAATATTGTGCTTGTTTCGTCTTTTCGTTTTTCTGTGTTTTTGTCTCGTTTCAACTGTTGTGCTGAATTTTTTTGGGTTTAATATTTTTGTGCTGTCGTCATTTGTTGGGGTTTTTTTCGTTCTGTTAGTCCATTTTTCTTTGTTTTTCTTTGTTTTTTGACCATATTCCTGTTATGGAATATTATGTGGTGTTTATATCCTGTTGACAACAGCAATTTTTTGCTTAATTTGTGTTTTTGTCTTGTGTCTTTTGTGTTTTTTGTAGTTTTCTTCTACAGACATACATGTGATTTAGCAATGGCGTATGTCCAAAAGCTTACATCAAGTCAGACACTGAGCTATTTGTGTCAAGTGTTTCGTGTTCCTCCTGCTACCATAAAGTCACACAAATTATTAAAGTGATGCAGAGCATTTATATGTATATAAAATAAATTTTAAATTGATATATTTTATTGTTCCGTGCAGGTGGCCATCAATGAGTTTGTCTACAAACCCAACAGAATTGTCAAATTGAACGATGCCACTTAATCAAAGCCATGCAAATTTTTTTGTTACTAATAGAGCACTACAAACACACGCTTTGGTTGACATTTTAAAATAAAAACAGTAAATTGACCAAGATCACATCAGTTAAATACATAAGTAAGTAATCAGAATCATACATTTACTGTAATGAAACACGGATATACAAACAAGCCTTTACAACATCAATGACGCAAAAAATGCCGTCCATCATGACATATTTTTTGCAGTTATGTCAGAAACTAAGGAAAGTGGAGCATATAAAAGTATAGGAGTGCAGATAGGTGCAAATAGAAGCATACAGAACCTTAGAATACCTTAGAGGAGCAGATAGCAGAGAGAATGGGTGAAGAGCTAAGAGGAGCGAGATGAACAGAGAGGAGCATATAAGAACCTAAGGAGAACATGAGACCATAGATAGGAGCGAAGAGAATCAGTGAGAAGCAGATAGGAGCAGATAGCAGCAGAAGAAAGCAGAGTGGAGCAGAGAGAAGCAGATAGGAGCAGATAGCAGCAGAAGAAAGCAGAGTGGAGCAGAGAGAAGCAGACGGAAGCTGATAGGTGCGCAGAGAAGCAGAGTGGAGCAGAGAGAAGCAGACGGGAGCTGATAGGTGCGCAGAGGAGCAGAGTGGAGCAGAGTAAAGCAGAAGGGAGCTGATAGGTGCGCAGAGAAGCAGAGTGGAGCAGAGAGAAGCAGACGGGAGCTGATAGGTGCGCAGAGGAGCAGAGTGGAGCAGAGTAAAGCAGAAGGGAGCTGATAGGTGCGCAGAGGAGCAGAGTGGAGCAGAGTGAAGCAGAAGGAAGCTGATAGGTGCGCAGAGAAGCAGAGTGGAGCAGAGAGAAGCAGAAGGAAGCTGATAGGTGCGCAGAGAAGCAGAGTGGAGCAGAGAGAAGCAGACGGGAGCTGATAGGTGCGCAGAGGAGCAGAGTGGAGCAGAGTGAAGCAGAAGGGAGCTGATAGGTGCGCAGAGAAGCAGAGTGGAGCAGAGTAAAGCAGAAGGGAGCTGATAGGTGCGCAGAGGAGCAGAGTGGAGCAGAGTGAAGCAGAAGGAAGCTGATAGGTGCGCAGAGCAGCAGAGTGGAGCAGAGAGAAGCAGACGGGAGCTGATAGGTGCGCAGAGCAGCAGAGTGGAGCAGAGAGAAGCAGACGGGAGCTGATAGGTGCGCAGAGGAGCAGAGTGGAGCAGAGATAAGCAGACGGGAGCTGATAGGTGCGCAGAAGAAAGCAGAGTGGAGCAGAGAGAAGCAGAAGGGAGCTGATAGGTGCGCAGAGGAGCAGAGTGGAGCAGAGTGAAGCAGAAGGAAGCTGATAGGTGCGCAGAGAAGCAGAGTGGAGCAGAGTGAAGCAGAAGGAAGCTGATAGGTGCGCAGAGAAGCAGAGTGGAGCAGAGAGAAGCAGAAGGAAGCTGATAGGTGCGTAGAGAATCAGAGTGGAGCAGAGAGAAGCAGAAGGAAGCTGATAGGTGCGCAGAGAAGCAGAGTGGAGCAGAGAGAAGCAGAAGGAAGCTGATAGGTGCGCAGAGAAGCAGAGTGGAGCAGAGAGAAGCAGACGGGAGCTGATAGGTGCGCAGAGGAGCAGAGTGGAGCAGAGTGAAGCAGAAGGAAGCTGATAGGTGCGCAGAGAAGCAGAGTGGAGCAGAGAGAAGCAGACGGGAGCTGATAGGTGCGCAGAGGAGCAGAGTGGAGCAGAGTGAAGCAGAAGGGAGCTGATAGGTGCGCAGAGGAGCAGAGTGGAGCAGAGTGAAGCAGAAGGAAGCTGATAGGTGCGCAGAGCAGCAGAGTGGAGCAGAGAGAAGCAGACGGGAGCTGATAGGTGCGCAGAAGAAAGCAGAGTGGAGCAGAGAGAAGCAGAAGGGAGCTGATAGGTGCGCAGAGAAGCAGAGTGGAGCAGAGTGAAGCACAAGGAAGCTGATAGGTGCGCAGAGCAGCAGAGTGGAGCAGAGAGAAGCAGACGGGAGCTGATAGGTGCGCAGAAGAAAGCAGAGTGGAGCAGAGAGAAGCAGACGGAAGCTGATAGGTGCGCAGAGGAGCAGAGTGGAGCAGAGAGAAGCAGACGGGAGCTGATAGGTGCGCAGAGGAGCAGAGTGGAGCAGAGAGAAGCAGACGGGAGCTGATAGGTGCGCAGAGGAGCAGAGTGGAGCAGAGTGAAGCAGAAGGAAGCAGATAGGTGCGCAGAAGAAAGCAGAGTGGAGCAGAGAGAAGCAGACAGAAGCTGATAGGTGCGCAGAGAAGCAGAGTGGAGCAGAGAGAAGCAGAAGGAAACTGATAGGTGCGCAGAGAAGCAGAGTGGAGCAGAGAGAAGCAGACGGGAGCTGATAGGTGCGCAGAGAAGCAGAGTGGAGCAGAGAGAAGCAGACGGGAGCTGATAGGTGCGCAGAGGAGCAGAGTGGAGCAGAGTGAAGCAGAAGGAAGCAGATAGGTGCGCAGAAGAAAGCAGAGTGGAGCAGAGAGAAGCAGATGGAAGCTGATAGGTGCGCAGAGAAGCAGAGTGGAGCAGAGAGAAGCAGAAGGAAGCTGATAGGTGCACAGAGAAGCAGAGTGGAACAGAGAGAAGCAGAAGGAAGCTGATAGGTGCGCAGAGAAGCAGAGTGGAGCAGAGAGAAGCAGAAGGAAGCTGATAGGTGCGCAGAGAAGCAGAGTGGAGCAGAGAGAAGCAGAAGGAAGCTGATAGGTGCGCAGAGAAGCAGAGTGGAGCAGAGAGAAGCAGACGGGAGCTGATAGGTGCGCAGAGGAGCAGAGTGGAGCAGAGTGAAGCAGAAGGAAGCTGATAGGTGCGCAGAGAAGCAGAGTGGAGCAGAGAGAAGCAGAAGGAAGCTGATAGGTGCGCAGAGCAGCAGAGTGGAGCAGAGAGAAGCAGACGGGAGCTGATAGGTGCGCAGAAGAAAGCAGAGTGGAGCAGAGAGAAGCAGACGGGAGCTGATAGGTGCGCAGAGGAGCAGAGTGGAGCAGAGTGAAGCAGAAGGGAGCTGATAGGTGCGCAGAGGAGCAGAGTGGAGTAGAGTGAAGCAGAAGGAAGCTGATAGGTGCGCAGAGAAGCAGAGTGGAGCAGAGAGAAGCAGACGGGAGCTGATAGGTGCGCAGAGGAGCAGAGTGGAGCAGAAAGAAGCAGAAGGGAGCTGATAGGTGCGCAGAGGAGCAGAGTGGAGCAGAGTGAAGCAGAAGGAAGCTGATAGGTGCGCAGAGCAGCAGAGTGGAGCAGAGAGAAGCAGACGGGAGCTGATAGGTGCGCAGAAGAAAGCAGAGTGGAGCAGAGAGAAGCAGAAGGGAGCTGATAGGTGCGCAGAGGAGCAGAGTGGAGCAGAGTGAAGCAGAAGGAAGCTGATAGGTGCGCAGAGCAGCAGAGTGGAGCAGAGAGAAGCAGACGGGAGCTGATAGGTGCGCAGAAGAAAGCAGAGTGGAGCAGAGAGAAGCAGACGGAAGCTGATAGGTGCGCAGAGGAGCAGAGTGGAGCAGAGAGAAGCAGGCAGAAGCTGATAGGTGCGCAGAGGAGCAGAGTGGAGCAGAGAGAAGCAGAAGGAAGCTGATAGGTGCGCAGAGGAGCAGAGTGGAGCAGAGTGAAGCAGAAGGAAGCTGATAGGTGCGCAGAGCAGCAGAGTGGAGCAGAGAGAAGCAGACGGGAGCTGATAGGTGCGCAGAAGAAAGCAGAGTGGAGCAGAGAGAAGCAGGCAGAAGCTGATAGGTGCGCAGAGGAGCAGAGTGGTGCAGAGAGAAGCAGACCACGAGAGAGCAGACAGGGCCAGGGAGACGCCGTGTAACGCGGTGACGTATCACGGCTGCTGTGGTCTCGCCGGATGCAATAACGGCTGACTAATGCGCGGCTTGATCGCCCCAGCCTCCCGCCAGGGCGGAGGGTGCACCGCGCCAAATTACTGCTCTCCCCCGCTCCGGAGAGGGGGGGGGGGGGGGGGAGGGCATTTGTTTGCATTCCGCGCCGCGTCACGTGACGGATGGCCGCAATCCCGGCGGGAATGCCGTGCCCCCCCCCCCCCCTGCTCAACCACCCTCGGGGACAGATTTACGTCCTTCCGGGCGGTGTCACGCGGTGTCCCGTCTTCGAGACCCGAGCAGCTCTCGCTTGTTCACCCTCGGCTGTCACTTGTTCTCTGCTGACAGTCCTCAGGCAAACAGTGAGCCCATGAGAGAACCATCGCTTCAAGACTTATCTGTTTAATATGCTTCTAAATATGGAATATTTAAGACTTTCAGCCTGGTTTCAACTGCTATTTAAATGTTTTCATTCGACCCGTTCACTAGCTCTAACTTTGATGCGTCAAGTAGGTAAGTAATAAAAAAAATTAATGATATATCTACACGATTGCCAGGCATTTAATTAGTGTGGCTTTCTACGACATACAAATGCTCTTAAGATGCGCTTGTCAATGATATTTTCCCCTATTTATATTTTACAGTGTAACGGTAAAAATATAATTGTAGTTTAAAAAAAATGAGCTACAAAAATAATGTTTGGTAGTACCTACATTTCATATGAAGGAAATATAATTTTAATCTTCAGTAATACAAGTAAACAGTTAAATGTACACTTACAACTATAGATACACAGAAAGGACTTCTAAGTAGCTATGCCTAGACTTTAAAAAACTCTTCTTTCAAAATACTGCATAATAAAATATTTCAGTATTTTTCAAATTGTGTAGAATTATTGTGAAGCAGGTTTAAAGTGCTCAAAAATAAACGTGAGTAAACTGAGGCGTATTTAAACGACTGCAGCCCATTTAGATGTCAACCAAACATTCCACAGCCGTTATTTTCGAAACGAGCCCAACATAGCCCCGACACCAGAAGGAGTCACGCGACTGCGCCGGCAGCACGAGCAACACATCGAGGGCTGTGTGCGGTGTTAATTAGCCGCGGGCTTAATCTACCGCGCGGCGCTAATTGCCCGTGGACGACTGCGCCCGGGCCAGTTGTGGCTGCATTGTCGCGATCGTCCGCGCTCCGGCATCATGACTAAAGCCTCAGTCAATTGTTGTTTTGTGTGTGTGGCTCCCCTCGGTTGTCCTCGCGAGGTCAGAGGTCATTTCACGTCCTTCCGTCCGAAGCGGCGCGGCAAATCGTCTCACCAGTAGCTCCGGCGAGACCTCTGGGATGACGGACACAAGCCCCTGTCTTCCCCGCCGTCGCGAGTCGCCAGCACCATCTAGCGGCGGGCACGCGGAACTAGCGTCGCGCTCTGCCCCCACTCCCCACTCCTCGCTCCGTCTTAATTAGCCATTAAGTGGAGGGGACGGGCGCGCGTAAAAATAACCAACCCGCGTGACACAACAGTGGCGCATGGGGGAGATAAAGCAAGTCTGTCGGGGAAAAGGGGGTTGAGAAAAGAGCTAGTAAAAGACGGTGGCGGCGTGGAAAGTGGGGGAGGGGGCGAGGGAGGGGAGCAGGAAAGAAAGTACCAGGGAGAGATTGATCGAGTGTTTAGTAAGAGGTTAATAGTGTAGCATTAGGATGTAGGACGTGGCGGCGCGCTGCGGGGAAGCGCGAGTTAAATCTCACAGCCGCAGACAGTGCTGCTCTCTTGCGGGAGTCACTGCCAACTCCGCGTCTCTTCGACATCCGTGTTCATGGCTGGCTGTGCCATCTTTCTTCTGCGGGGATTAGCAATTCTTAGAGGCATTACATACCTGCGTTCATTAAACCGTTAACTTATTCCCCTTTCGACGAGCGAAACGTGGGAGGAATACCTCTCAACGACCAAAACCAATAAAAGAAGGAACTTTGCAAACATGAACACAGAAGTTCCGAGTATAACAAGTAGTTCAAAACTTTTCTTTAGAATATACCTGGCTCTACACATTACCATTAAAGACACACACAAGGTATAATTAAGTTCATAGCAGAATTACATCTGCAATTTGTTCAATCAGCAATATAACTGTTTTGAAGGTTCTCCCAAAACAAGTTCCACTACAGAATTCCTTTTTTCGTTTACCGTTGCAAACACATTACTGAAAAGTGCTTATTAAAATCGTATACGGGAACCACTCATAAACCGCCTTTCGTGGGATTCGAACCCATTGCCCGAGGGAGCAGTCAATTAAGAACGCTTTCTCTTCACTGTTATGTGTAAACAACTGTAAAATTTATATGATATCTGTATATATGTACATGCGATATGATGAATCTGTAGAGTAGACCCCATACAATATGCTACCACCAGACTGTCCTGATCATGATCATGTCTGTGCTGCTTGACGTCTGGTGTGATTGCGTCGATGTTAAATGGACAAGCGCTAGAAGAGCTACAGCCAGTTGTTATCATTCACCCCATTGGTCAAATGAGTCCCAAGTGAATCAGTGAGAGACTGAGATGGCGTCTAACACAAGCAACAGCCAATGAACGTTCTATCATTCCTAGCATGGGCGTAGATCCAGGAGAGGGGGGAGGGGCTGGAATCAAGAAGCCTCTCACTCAGGAAGGCCTGTCTGAACTTGCAAAAGCTTGACTGTGAAACGCATTTGATGTCAAAACTATGTCTTATGGAAAACCTACTGTATATTTTAAAGTTTTCTGCTTATTCCATGCATGCAGGCCAAAATACGGGACGTAATCAACATACAAGCAGCCTGGCCAGAGATGACTTGTGTCGGTTAACCCCACGAGCAAAACTCTCGAGGTGCGCTCTCCCCCCCCCCCCCCCCCCTCACAAGGACATTTCCGCGGACATCCTTTGAAAATCTTTCAGATTTGCGCCCCTGTTTCCTAGAATGTGCAAACAAAACCCCTGTGCAGTAGAGTAAGGTGGTTCGATCTCTGTGATCCAGAGAGATGCAAGTCAAGCACTCCTCTCCCAGTGTTCCCGCGCGGCAGTAGCGCCAGCTCCTGGAGTCGAGACACGACCCATCTCGCGCGCTGATTGCTTCGTGTCGACTCTGATGAGGCCGCGCCGGCTTCCTGGTGCCTCCCGGCTGGCGGCTCGCCTGGTACCTCGGTACCTCGGCGGCTCGCTCCGGCGCTACCCTGGTACCTCGGTACCTCGGCGGCTCTCTCTGGTGCTACCCTGATACCTCGGTACCTCGGCGGCTCGCTCTGGTGCTACCCTGGTACCTCGGCACCTCGGCGGCTCTCTCTGGTGCTACCCTGATACCTCGGCACCTCGGCGGCTCTCTCTGGTGCTACCCTGGTACCTCGGTACCTCGGCGGCTCTCTCTGGTGCTACCCTGGTACCTCGGTACCTCGGCGGCTCTCTCTGGTGCTACCCTGGTACCTCGGTACCTCGGCGGCTCGCTCCGGCGCTACCCTGGTACCTCGGTACCTCGGCGGCTCGCTCCGGCGCTACCCTGGTACCTCGGCACCTCGGCGGCTCGCTCCGGCGCTACCCTGGTACCTCGGTACCTCGGCGGCTCTCTCTGGTGCTACCCTGATACCTCGGTACCTCGGCGGCTCGCTCTGGTGCTACCCTGGTACCTCGGTACCTCGGCGGCTCTCTCTGGTGCTACCCTGATACCTCGGTACCTCGGCGGCTCTCTCTGGTGCTACCCTGGTACCTCGGTACCTCGGCGGCTCGCTCCGGCGCTACCCTGGTACCTCGGTACCTCGGCGGCTCTCTCTGGTGCTACCCTGGTACCTCGGTACCTCGGCGGCTCTCTCTGGTGCTACCCTGGTACCTCGGTACCTCGGCGGCTCGCTCCGGCGCTACCCTGGTACCTCGGTACCTCGGCGGCTCGCTCCGGCGCTACCCTGGTACCTCGGCACCTCGGCGGCTCGCTCCGGCGCTACCCTGGTACCTCGGTACCTCGGCGGCTCGCTCCGGCGCTACCCTGGTACCTCGGTACCTCGGCGGCTCGCTCCGGCGCTACCCTGGTACCTCGGTACCTCGGCGGCTCGCTCCGGCGCTACCCTGGTACCTCGGTACCTCGGCGGCTCGCTCCGGCGCTACCCTGGTACCTCGGTACCTCGGCGGCTCGCTCCGGCGCTACCCTGGTACCTCGGTACCTCGGCGGCTCGCTCCGGCGCTACCCTGGTACCTCGGTACCTCGGCGGCTCGCTCCGGCGCTACCCTGGTACCTCGGTACCTCGGCGGCTCGCTCTGGTGCTACCCTGGTACCTCGGTACCTCGGCGGCTCGCTCCGGCGCTACCCTGGTACCTCGGTACCTCGGCGGCTCGCTCCGGCGCTACCCTGGTACCTCGGTACCTCGGCGGCTCGCTCCGGCGCACACCCTGGTACCTCGGTACCTCGGCGGCTCGCTCCGGCGCTACCCTGGTACCTCGGTACCTCGGCGGCAATCGTGGGCCGCGGGCTGAGGGACGGTACTGCCGCGAGGGGCTGGTTCTCCCCGAGACAGAGTAGCGCTCCGACACACCGGGCATGTTGCCTGACTGGAGTGTCTCAGCTCGGGCGCAGATCCGGCGGTACCAAGTCGCTCTGTGAGCGGGTGCTAGTCGTAGCTGTGAAACGAGACTGATGAACGTAGTCCCGGGGATGTTGCGATCCGGTCGCATAGTGGTAGTGTGAACCCCGCAGCGCATCACTGAGTTGTGTCCATGGGTGCCACGTGGGCGGGGCCGAGGCCTACATTCGCCGCCAGGTTAGACTCCACCGTCATGTACACACTCGAGGGATGGTGCACAGTGCATCGACTGCCACTGGACGCCATCTCAATCTCTGAATTGGCTAGATTGATGGCTGAATGATTACTATAGAGATCGGAGAAATTTACAATTTTAATTACCTACATGATCGCTTCCATTATCCTCTATGCTCTTTAGCAAATTACGCCTGCTCATTGGCTACTGACTTGTGAAAACTGTTCACTGGGATGCTCGTGATTCGATAATTCTTTTGTTGAAGGTTTTCCAGTGGCCCAGAGTCCTTCTGGTAAACTGTGGCCCAAGGACTGAACCAGCAAAATGGCAAATATGTGTGGATTCTATCTAGCCTATCGCGGAATGAATCCACGAATTGTTCGGGTCTCCAATCATTACCATTGGCTCGAGGTTAGCGAGTGTCCAATCATACAAGTCGAGGAGGAGCACAGATGTTTGTAGGGCAGCTTGGTTTTAAAATACACAACGGAATTATGTGGTCCCTACCTAACACATATCTGTAAGTGTACTGGCAATAATGCATGAAGTAATTAATAATATTATGTGGTCTACTTCCTTGCCAAGTCATTAACTTTCTTGAAATAAAATACTTAGGCTCTGAATTAATTGCTTGTTTGAGATAAGTTCTTAAAAGCCGATAGATACACACGCAAATGGCCTAAGTCAAGCAGGGCCAGTCCAGCCGGGCGTGAAGAGACCCCGTGATGCAGACGGGGAGCGGAACATGGAACATGGAACATGGCACATGGAGCATGGCACATGGCGCATGGCGTGCCACCTGAAGCAACAAGCTCGCGGGCGGATCAAAAGCGGCGCGAGAAATAAAGAGAGAGAGAGGGGGAGAAAAAAGCTGAGTGGCATGTGTCGCGATGCGCAGAGGCGATAATCTCGGGGGTTGTCGCCTCCGCCCGCTCCGCAAGCAAACAAGTGACAGTCGTGCACGAACACACCCCTCCCCCTTCTCTTGCATCCCCCCCCCCCTCCATAGCAGCCGCCGTCTTCTGGCCGCAGGTGCAATTATTTTGGAAGGAGTCTTGACTACTTTTAGGCCTATATTACAACTAGGAGGTTGTATGGCGTCTAAGGCGCCAGTTGGAAAATGAAGAATACCTATAACAAACACTTTAATTTAACATACACAATTTTTTTATTAAAAATTTAATTTATTTTAATGTTGTCCAAATAAAAATAATATTTCTGTTATATGTATAGTGTATATGAAACGATAAAATATTATTTCACAAAAACATTATATATATATATATATATATATATATATAAAGTGCATTTGTGCTATTTACTGGTGATTTAGCAGCGAAAAATAAGTGATCACGAAAGAAGAATATCATATAAAATTTCGAAAGGGCATAAAAAAAGCAAATCTGCCAAAAAAAATTCGGACATACAAACATATATTAAATACAAAAATACAAAAAATAACAACGGATTTTTAATAAAATTATAAACTTCAATGATATAAACATATTAAAAAAAATAATAACAAAGATTTTCGAAACGGCATATGCACAAAATTAAAAATATTATTAAAATATTCCTAGTGTCGCAGACTTAGATTTACAAACAGGAAATATACCGTCACCGTTATTAGTTTAGAGCTAAACTTTCTTAGATATAAGTTTTTATAGTTATTATAAGTATAATTTTTTTCCGAGAAAATTATTTTACGGATTTTATTATATGCTCATCATATAAAACCTAATTTTAATTATTATTTCGACAAAAATGTCTTCATAAAATTATATATATCTTACAATATCTTCGATAATATTCGTCCTTGAACCCTGAATTTCTAGATTAAAATTATATGTTGTATATTGTTAAAACAAAGAGGTTAGAGTGTTAATCGCATGGATATACAGAGTTTGTTTCAGTAAATGAAACCTGTCTGATCGCAATTATTGTACAATTTTGTATCTTTCCCTTAGATGTCAATATTACCACGCTCACGGTTTGAACGACTGTTAGGGCTGTATACGAGTATATTCCAAGCCCCTAAAATCTGTAACTGTTAAGAAAAACTCTAAATTAGCTAAATTTCACCATGGTTGCAAAACAGATGGATGGATGGTTATCAGTGAAGCTGTATCTACAGATTAGCTGTCAAACAAAATCATTTATATGCAATACTGTTTCGTATCTGGAGTATGTAAACGAGAAAATATTGCAGGGGCGCTGGTATAGGTAGGCTATAATATCAAACAATAAAGAAAATAGACAGAGGCAGAGTGACGTAACGTGGAAGGTACCTATTGCGTGTAGTGAGAAATATATGAATGAGTTTCTGTCGCTTTAGTTAAGTATGTTAAGGTAAAAAAAAAAAAATGTTCGGTGGAATACATGCATGAATGTTCCAGTTGATGTAAGACCAAATCAGAGAAAAATTACATTAGTACGAGCTTGAACTGTCTCATTGCCTTTTTGTATGTCTCTTGTGCGTCATACGTTAGAGTTGGCAACAAATTAATCTAGGCTATTTTTCTAAGTATGAAAAAAAATTGTAGCTACCGTTCATTTTAAAACGACAAATCTCAAAGCCTACTTCAAGTGCACTCATGTATTTTTTTTTTTTTAAGAAACTATACCGTTTTCGTTACACTGTTAAGTTTTCTGGTTCATTATTCTCGGCTGCAAACGTTATCATGGGAAAGAACGATAACCTTTTTTTCCAGACGAATATTTTTTTTTTCACCATAACACTTCGATTATAAATAAATACATACATGCATGTGCACATACATAATACAACTTTTATAATATTATTGGAACTGATAAAACACGTAAACAGTGTACACCATGACTGACATGAATACTGATTCGTTTTTTTAAGTGGTGCGGAGCCTGCTACATAACTGTGGATGTCCAGTCATCTGAAGACTTGCCGTCATAGTCTTGCTTCGTGGAAACACGCCTTCACCTTAACTCTTGTTTGACAGATCACGAGAAGCGATCGGCTCTGGGATACTGTGCTACTGTCAGGTTGAAGTCTCCCGGCGCGGCTGTGGCCTTGAGTCAGTGGACTCCGCGCGATCCAGTGGCGAGTTCAGAGTTCTCTCTGGGGGGGCACGCATCAACTGTAGAACCTTACCTGCTTCTTATGCCACAGATGCTATTGCTGTATTTCAGTGTTGAACTGGAACTGGGTTTTCGTTGCATGCACTAACATATTTCGGCACTTTCATAAAAACAAACGTGAGCGAGTATTTCAGTACTCGCCAGTGATGTGTAACATCTGACCCTGGTAATGAACATATATATATATATATATATATATATGTGTGTGTGTGTGTGTGTGTGTTTTCATATTGCAAAAACATTTTTAATATGAGACTCGGACACAAAATTTTAAATAATTTTCTTTAAATTAATGCTGAGCGTGATAAATACACGCAAATAGTGTTTTCAACTACATTATGGGTGTGAATCACACCTATTTTCCACGCCCGCTGCTAGAATTCGTAGCCGGGGTGGCAACGATGTTTTGCATAGCGAAATTTAAAATTATGTAATGAAACGGCTCTGATAAAAAAAAGGCTTGAAAAAAATACTAAGTCCCGGCTTTGTTCCTGATTTTCAACAAGAAATTAAAAAAAAGCACTGCCCATCTTTTTTTCCCTTTGTATTTGTAAACTTTTGTTCGCACCATCCGACACAGATGGCAGCATCGTGGTTGTTACACATTTCCGTTTCTTGTCTTCCATCGCATTCGCGAAATTACTCCCACCAAATACCGTTTAGGCCATACCGAGAGCTAAGATGTTACCCATTAAAACTGTTTTTTAGTGCCGCAAATAAGTTATTTCGAAGGAATTTGTATCAGAAAAATTTTTAGCTTGTGTATGTATGCATCGCTTGACCTTTAGTTATATTTTCTATCCTATTGTGGCTCTTGTGAACCCAGACGACTGACGTTTCGGGCAGGCAGCTGCCATGCATCTTCCGCGAGCAGCCATTTTCACAATCACGTGACTGCATTGGAGACTCATTGCTGTCTTACCGCTGGTTGAAACATAGTGTTCTTTATTTTGGTTTGGTCTTTGAGGCATTTCATCTGCAAATATGTCCCCGAATCATGTTTTACGTCTGTGTTGTTTGTTAAGTTATCTACACGATACTCAGCAGCAGTTGACCTTCATACAGCCTACTCGTTGCCGAAGTTGCGACTAAAATAATAAAAAATATCTATTCACTCCTTTCTGGTTTATAAACAGTTAATTACTTACTTAATGCTGACTACAGGGCTTTCAACTGTCTTGGGTACCTAAGTGGTTAAGAAATTCTTGTTATCTAAATTTTTAGCTTAGTCACATAAGAAATTTGTGTAGCTACAAATAGAATTAAAGAATATTTCAAAGTTTTCGTTTTGTTAATATTGTGCATACGCTATCACAAACATTTTAGCTAATAAAACATTTTTTATTCTTTTAAACAATGTTGTATCTACACTGTTACAAATAAAAGAGTTTTTACAAACATTACAAACAAACGAAGGGTAGATACTTGAAAGTTCCAGATGTATGACTATTCGTGTAATCTATGCTGTATCCCGTTTCCCGAGGTCGGTGCTCCATTGGTAGAGACCCGGAAAAATTCGCGATTTCGATGACCTGTAGGATAGACTCCATGATCCTCTATGCACGCGGGAAAATTACATCTGCTCATTGGCTACTGACTCGTGTCGCCTGTTAACTGGGACGTTAATCATTCATTTCAACTTTTGTTGAAAGTTTTTCATTGGCCGAGTGTCATTTAGAAAAACTGTGGCCCAACCACTGATGCAGTAAAAAGGCAAACGTTTTTGATTCTAGACTATCACGAAATGAATCCGCGAATTTTTCAGGTCTCTATCCATTGTGAATAAGCTGAACATAGACGTGAAAGAAACTTTTTTTTTTTTAAATTTAACACATTTTTAAATATTATTTTAGTTTATAATCCAAGATCATTTAAGTAAAAAGGACATCTGAAAATTTACAAAAAATATCCGTGAATTGACGCAAATCTCTGGATACTTTGTAAGCAGCGTTCTTCGTAAATTTAAAGTGAAAAACATGTTTGCTTGACTCTGGTCGCGACTGCCTGAGGTCTGCCGGTGGAAGCGCGCGAGTGTGTTCGAGACGCTGTGCCGTTACTAATGTCGAACCCGACCCTCCTGGAAGACCGCCGGAACACCGCCTTTGAAGAAGCAGCCCATCATCTGGGAGGGGGAGGGGGAGGGGGGATAAAGGCTCCGGGGGAAGTTAATAGAAATGTCCGAGGTAGCGCGTGATAGGATCGTCCTTTTGTGTGGAAATGCGTCTCTCCGGAGAGACAGGAAGCACACCGCCGACCGACGTCGTAACTATCTGGCGCCACGTGGTCAGTTGGACACGTGGCGTCGGTCCTGCTGCCAGGGAGGGGGGTGGGGGTAGCTGGCTCCAACTGCCCCGTTCCCAAGATTGCCGACTCAGGTTGTTACGTATGCTCTCGCGTTACGTACATGATGACGTCGCATTGTAGTTGACGAGCCGCAAGCCCAGTGTTTTGTTAAGGCGGTCTCACTAAAATAAAGGCTCTGCTAATCATTTGTTCTGTTTGTTTGTTCGCAGTTACTTTCGACTTCTGTTAGGAGCCAAGGCTCTGAAATCATATGTACTTCGTTATAATATAATATTGTCATTATATTGTTATCATAATGTCATTAAGGGCACGTGTTTCTGGACGAATAAAATTTATTCCATTTAATGGCTAACACACTGCACACCTCTGTTTTCCATTTCATCCCTTGTTCCCCTCTCGATAGACACGAGAGGTTAAAAGGTCATACACACAAAACAATGGTGACGTATTTCACAAATTAGGTTTTCGTACTTTTACCGAACTAATAAAGACCGGGAAAAATCGCGGATTCATTTCGTGATAGTCTAGAATCCAAAAACGTTTGCCTTTTTACTGCATCAGTGATTGTGATTGGGCCACAGTTTATCTGAATGACACTCGGCCAATGAAAAACCTTTAACAAAAGAAGTATCGAATCACTAGCGTCCCAGTTAACATGTGTCACGACTCAGTAGCCAATGAGCAGATGTAATGTGCCCGAGTGCATAGAGGATCATGGAGTCTATCCTACAGGTCATCGAAATCGCGAATTTTTCCAGTCTCTACTAACTAAACTAACACCAGACGTAGAGATTGGAGAAAATTCGTTATTTCAATGACTTACAGGCTGGGTTTCGTGATCATCCATGCACTCGGATGAAATTACATCTTCTCATTGGCTACTGACTCGTCATTACCTGCTAACTGGGACGCTCGCGATTCGGTACTTATTTTGTTGAAGGTTTTTCACTGGCCTAGAGACCTTCAGATAAACTGTGGACCGATCAGTGAAGCAGCAAAAAGGCAAATATATTTGTATTCGAGCCTATTTAAAAATGAAACGGAGGATTTTTCAGTTCTCTAACTATACGTAAATATTTTCACCTTATATTTATGGAGAGCGCTGGTTATAAATTACCCAGACACCTTCGTAACTGAGCTTATGTTCGTAAATTCAAGGCTCCTGAGTTTTTACTTCCTTTGGACATTAATTCACAAGAATTATCTTGGACATTCAAGAAAACCTTTTAATTTTTTTGTATCTACAGCTAAAAGCTTGCGCTCACGCGGCATTACGATTTTTTTTTTTCCTTTTCCAACATTACTCTTATTTAAGGTCTAGTTAGGATATTTTTAACTCGACACCTCCCTTGCATTTGTGGTTCTGCCACGAATATTTTCAACAGGACAGTTTTAATTTAAAAATCACTGTCAGTCGAACGACTTCCTGCGAAACTAATTTCAGTAAATTTTTAATATGGAATGGTTCTAAGTATGTACCTGGGGCTGGAACTAGTTTAGGAGTACCAATTGTCTATCGGTAAACTACACTATTTTTAGTTCGAATGATGTTTGAACGTACTTGCTAGAAGAAGTAATAATACTTCCGCGTTCCTAAATCGTTCAAGTAAAAAAACTTATTTTAGTCTCTTCTTCTCCCCTGTGGCTCTAGGGAGAAACCTTGCCTCACACCCCCTCTCCACAGACTGACGGAGCTCTGGGCCGGGGGGGGGGGCAGATGCTCCTGAGGGATGCTGCAGGCTCTGTCAGCCTGGACCGCGACACTCACGACTCCCTACACCGTCAACATGTACAGATAGTTCCAGTGTTGCAAGCCTGCCGAGGAAAGAAACAAGGTTTTTTTTTTACGTCGTAAATACTTCTTGAAGCACTCAGAGTAAGTTCTTGGAATTTCACAAACAAATCTACGTCGTGTTAGTTCTTGTCATCACACGCCATTTGCAGTTATTTTTTGGTTTTGAGTTATTCTTGTTTATGATTCTATTACAGTGCCTAATAAAAGTTTAAGACTACAGGCTTATTTAAAATAAAATTACCCTGGTTTATTTTATTTTTTAAGTTATCTTTTAAAGAATATTCTGTGAATAGTGCAGATAATGAGACATATATATATCCAAAATAACATTGCGATACGACATTTAGTTTTTCACGATAAATTTTTAATACTTATTATAAAAACCTAAATTTTTAAGTATCAAAATTGATGTAAATTCTAAACCATTTAAATGATTTCAGTATCAATTTTTTCCCAGTATTTTAAGATCTGTAAAATAATTAAAAAAAAAATAAAAACGTTCGAAAAAATTTGTCCACATTACAAATTTTATTTTACATTTTGAAAAATACAGGGGAAAAAACCATTAAGTGTATTTACAGGTTTTAATGTAAATTGAAGTTTTGTCGATACAGCTAGCAAGACCGTATAGTCAGTCACCAATCAGTAGCTTATTTCACCTTCATTTTGATGAACGATTTGTTGAAAATAGTAGGCTATAAATTAAACTGTTTTAATATAGCATTGAACCTGGGCACCCGGTTTTTTTTTTTTTGTAGAGCATTTCGACTTGATTGAAAGTATAAGTATATGTATTTTGACCGTGTGTCTGGGAGGGAAGGGAGATGGATGCATTGTTTGTGTTGAGAGGGTGTGGCGGAGTGGCGCAGAGGCGGAGTGGCGCAGTGGCGCCTGCCCGTGTCGACGGGGGTAATGAATGCGGGGGACAGGTCGCCCCCGCCAGAAGTCCCTCGGAGTGCTGACAGCACCAAGGATCTCCCAGGGGACTGGCCCAGACACGCTCCGCGCCAGAAGCATAGGTCCTCTTGAGCTGACGGATGGCCGACTCTGGGCTGGCGTCTGCGGTCTGCGCCGATAGCGCCCTCCTGCGCTCCCACGCCGGGAAACTACCCCCTTTTTTATTTTAGTTTGGGCTTAACGCGTCGTCGACAGCCAGTTCGCGAGATGCCGGAACACGCACCATGGGTTGCGAACCCCATGGCATGGACAATCCGAACTCGGGGAGGCCCAACCCGATATTCAAATACGCGTTAACAAACCACACCTGGGGGAATTACAGTCCTGATGAAACTCAATAGGCAGAGACCGGAAAAAAATCCGCGGATTCATTTAGCTGTAGGCTAAAATTCACATTCACATTCCACATCATCTAACCCAATACTATCAGCAGCTTAAATGGCTCACTCTCACACAAAGACACAAAATGCACATACTGAACATTAAGTTAAAATTTTAATTTGTTCTCTTAATATTTAGTCAACATCTGCTTATATCATGCTTATTTTTTAATATTCCGCTATTTGATGTAATTGCAGAAAAGTGGTTAAGTGTAAGAAACTTCGCCACCAATAAAGACGATAAATAGATAAATAAATAAATAAATAAATAAATAAATTTAAGCTGATTTTGCCATTGGCTCACTGTTCATCTGGACGATTCTGGGCCAATGAGAAACCCTCAAACACGAAGGTGTCGAATGACTGCCAAACCAGTTGAGATTCTCACAAGTCGATAGCCAATGAATTGGTGTTATTTTCGCGAGTACACAGGTAGCTGTATAGTCTATCCTGAAAGTCATCGAGACAGCAAATTTTTCCCTTTCCTATCAATAGGTCAAACGCAAAGACGATTTTTTTCCTTAACCTAACTAAAACTACGTGAACATATTATGAGGGGTCCTGGTTAGTGAGGAACCTAGGTGCATCTTAGGCCGTATCCTATACGTCTAGCCATGCTGAAGTCAGCCATGACTAGCTATACTATCTTTAAACTAGCTTAAAATTAAGTATAGTAGTCCTGGTGAAACAAGCATAGCCACAGGGAAAACCCTGGGCACGAACAGGCGGGATGCAAGGGTATGCATTAAGTGTAGGAGTATACAGGATAGAGTATGGTATGGCTGAAGAGTTGGACAGAGACCACCATGCAGAGGGTTGGGAACTTGGACTTGTTGTTCGCTTTCATATTTTTTATCCATTGCTGAATAATAACCAGCCTAGCCACTCGCCAGACTGGCTCACTGGCCACTCTGGTGAGTGACTGCACTGGCTACTCACTCCGCTGCCAGTCAGCACCTAGAACTAGAGAAGGAAGCAAACTATACAAACCTACATACTATAAACTCGATTAAATAGTTTCTATGATATGCACAGCACCCAGCCGAGGCAACGGTGTGCATTTCTTGAAATTATACGTAATACAATGTACTAAAACTAAATTTATTATTTTCTTATTTTATTTTGTAATTATTTAATTTGGTTTTTATAGTGTTTATAACGTTTTTCCTAAGACCACTAGTTAGTAACTAGATCTTAGATACTAATATTCACTGCCCCGATCACTGCTATGATAATGGTTATAGATGAACTGTCGGCGTATAGAAGTCACAGGCGAATGGGGCAACAAACTGTTTCAATGCGCAATTCAAAGTGCCATGTGTTGCAGTGACACAAGTTATTTCCGGGCAAAGCCCGGCCTGGCCTCACCACCACCACCTCCTAGGACTGAACCCTTTATGGTGTACTAGGAGCACTATACTTCCAGGTGCACACTTTCAGTGACAGCCGGCACTGGAGGTGAGGCAGCAAGTGTGCAGACAGGTTGTGAGGATCTCTCCTCCAACCTATTTGATGACCCAGCCTTCATATCCTGTAAGGATGTCCAGGCTATGGCCCCCATGGGCATGGATGCGGATACGCCGCATACGCAACCAGGAGGGCGTTAGAGCCATTAGCTATGCAAAGAGGCTGAGGCTACCCATCCCAGCTTATGCACCACCTCCAGCCCCCTACCCCACTCAGCTGACCAGCAAGTTGGATGCTCCCAAAGCCCTCTGGAGTCATCACTTCTGGCGCCTACCCCAGTCTCCCGCCTCACACTGGGACCCCTCAATCACCCAGCGAACCCGCGGTCCGGTGGAGGCCTACCCAACCTCTGCCAGCTGTCCAGGCTGGTAACCGGAGCTAAGTGTGCAGACAGTGACAGTGCTGTAGTCGCCTCGCCAGGGCTGTGTCGCTAGGGCAGTCCAGTGAAGACAGTGAGAGGGGGGAGGTCCAGGAACTACCCGGTGGAGGTGTGGAGATTGTGGCTTGATTGCGCGCGCGGCGCTCCCGGCAGAGGGGCAGGGGGGGGGGAGGGGGATATTTGCCGCCTTGTCATTAGCGGCACCTAATTGCAAGCTCATTACCCCGCCACCAGGGATCCCGGGGAGCTGGGAGTGGAGGGGGAACACACTTCTCCTCGGGACACACTCGCCGTCTGCAGCCGCGGGGGGTCTGAGATGTCCCCCGCGCTGGTCTCCGGTTCGAGTCCTCGTGGGCCAGTAGCGAGTTCACCCGCCCCTCCAAGTAGCGCTGTGATTCGTCCCAGGAAAGCAGGGCTAGAGTCCATATTAATCAAAATAATTCGTTCTCCAATCAGGTGAGAGTGCATGCAGACCACCATTTTAATCAAGACACTGCTCCCGTTAAAATAAATTTACAGTACAGATATATGTCTAAATACATTTGAAGTACATTCAAATAAATTTTGTATTACATTTCGAGATAAAAATCCTAAAATTAAATTTTAAATAATTCACGTACCACTTTGTTTACATAATAGGGCTTTTGCATAGCATTCGTAAGTAGGCGCTAATAATGATTCTGAGATACAAAATAATAATTATATATATGAGATATATTCAGTTATAATAATTAAAAAAAATAACTTAACGTTTTCTATTATTAGAACGATTTCACCTTTCAACGTAATTCCCGACTCTGTTGTTTACTAAATCGTGTCTGCCATGATTTTCCAATAGCGCATTCTAGTAGGCGCGAGGTAAACTAGCCTTGAGAGCTTCTGGCTTTTCCATCCAGAGATGCAGCTGACATGTGGGATGGCGTAAAATAAACTTTGGATGAACACACGGGCGTCGTCCAAGATAAATACGCAATGAAGGGAGCGAATAGCTTTTAAGGAAAGAGAAAAATATTGTTTGTAGATTCGTCACAATGTTAATTCGTTGCATTGTACTTAATGCTGCACAGGTGTCATTACCATTGTCCACGCAAGTAAATGAAAATAAAAAATCACGTAAAAGTAAACTGCGCTATTCCGAATGTGCGGCCGCCTACTTCGAATCGGGGCGTAATTTACTGGCGTCGTTACTTCGAAACCACGCCAAACGAACAGCGTTACTTCAAGGCGCGTTTTTTTTTACCTTCTATCGGGCTTACTTGCACAGACAACAGAAAACTGCGTATTCACTTTAAAAAGAAAATGTAACATAAATACGCCATTGCAGTTTTGCAACTTGTTTGTCATGGGAAAACATTTCTAGAACGCAAATTAATAAATAAAAATGAAAACTTGAATCCACAGGGAACAAACCTAAATCAGCTATGTCAGACAGATAAACCCAAAAGTGTGCCTAAACATGTAGGCTATTATAGTTCAGTCTGTGCTTGATGGCGGGAACAGACGCCAGTTCCCGAAACGTCGCAAATGTTTCGTCACAGGAAACCTAACAGTGTCCGTTGGTATTGTCGTCGTGTTGGCCATAATACTTACTTGACTTGATGTAAGTTTTTGGACATACGCCATTGCTAAGCACTTTTTCTGTAGAAGAAAACTAAAAAAAAAATTAATAAAAATTAATAAAAAATTATTTATTTATTTTTTAGTGTTTAGTTTTTTTCTACACAAAAAAGTGCTTAGCAATGGCGCATGTCCAAAAACTTACATCAAGTCATGCACTCCCATTGGACAAATCTTTCAAAGATAATGTAATACTTACTTATTTATCTTCATCGTTGTGTTCGTATATTTTCTGCGTTGTCCAGGTTTTGTTGTCTGCCTGCATTAGTGTTACTGTTGAAAATGTATCGTTGTTGTTTGCCCACTGTTTTCGTCTGTGCTGTTATTTTTTTCACAACGTACATCCGTTAAATTATGAAGATAATCACTAAATGTACAATGACACCTGGATAGTGTGGACCATTATATATATGCACGTGGTTTGGGCTTTATTAGTATGCATTACTTAGCGGCAGTAAGTTGGAACGCCCAAGTGGGTGTTCATAAACATGTGCAAACGAAGAGCGGGCCTCGGCGAGACTAATGGCGCCCGAATAAGGCGTCGCTCGTGCGATAACTCCGAGGTCCCCCGAAGTCCCCCGAGGTCCCCCGAGGTCCCCCGAGGTCCAGGCAACCTGCCGACGCTTGTCACGTGATGGAGGGCGTCTCGCCGACCTGGGTGGCCGGCCCCCTACTGCCTGCTCCGAAAACATCGACCCTCCTGCAGCGGGGGGGAAACCATTGAACAGAACTTACAGGTCTGGTGATATTCGGCCAACTGCCGCGTCCCCGCTACACGAAACACCCAGTCGGCCTCCAGTCATGGCGTTGCGTTTGCAAATCTACGAACATACCCGAGAATAATTCACGAATGCACCTGGATGTTTTTCGACCAGCGCGGTGGAAACTTGGAGACGTGTTCGGGCGGAGGGGTGAGGAGGGGAGGGGAGTGGTGGGGGGATCACCAGGGGAGGGGAGGGAGATTACTCCTGGGGGGTCCGGCGCTCGTCTTATTGCAGGTATCGACCACGCAACACCACCGGCCCGCGGGCAGCCACGGCCCTAAACAGCCAATTTGTTACGTTTCGTCTTCATTCAATCACCCGCTAGAGAGAGAGGGAGGGAGGGAGGAGAAGAAGAAGGAACAAAGAGACGGGGCCTCATCCAGTTGTCACACGTCGACCGACGCTCCCGTTCGTGCGCTGCCTCCGTCTGTCCGGCACTAAAGGCGTCCAGGCGTCCAGACGTCCAGGCGTCCAGGCGGCCGGACAGACCGGAGCCTCGCCGGCTCACACGCCGTGCTGGACTGTTCTCCATCACTTTTATTCAAGGTCTACTTATACAGTTTCAGCCCGCCACCTCCGGTGCAGTGGTAATTCTTCCGCTGAGGCAAGGGAGGTATCGAGTTGAAATGTAATAGATAGTCCTTAAATAAAATAAATGACGAAAAAAAAAATGGTTACGTCTACTTATGAACGCGCGTTAGACTTGGCGAGATAAAAAAAAATTCAATTTTGCATGCAAATAATTAATGTAACTAAAATAATAAAATTACTCGAGTGATATTATAATATCCTATGCGGTTAGTAAAGTATACATTCAATAAAATTACATTGCTTCCATTACATACCACACTTACCTGCGCTTTCGCTTGTTTTATTTCGTTCCTCCAACATGACCTGTTTCCGCCTAGGCGTTACATGAATAAGTTATATTTCATTCCTGTTACGGACGCACGGTGCAACAGCCAATGAGAGTAGAGTAGGAAGCCATTTTGGCGGGACCAGGGCACTGTTCATATTTGTCAATCTTACTGTGGTAAGAAATTGCCGAGATATTACAATGCTCATGCGTAATTCCTGCTTTAAAAAAGTCTCGTGGTTATAATGTTTAACTAAAAAATATATATATAACCGTTATTTATATGTTGAAAAATTGTGCCCACTAAATGCTGGTAAGATGTGACGTGAAAATCGTGATAAAACTGACGTGATAAAACTATGTTTCGTAAAAAAGTTCCGTATATTTGAAGGTTTTCTGCTTGTTGCATGCATATAGGCCAAAATACGGGCAGGACACAACATCCAGAGATGATTTGTTTGGGTTACAAACCCCCTCCCTCCACTTTTTTAGAATCCTTCCTTTTTGCCCCCCTGCGTGGGTGGAACTGTAAAAAGTTCCTAAAATAACTTATGAAAAAGTTTAGTATTTTAAAAATGTTGACGTGTAGTTTGAGAAAAAAAACATTTGGTGTTATTTTACACAGATATCTGTAAAAATTACACGAAAATATCTACCTACACCACTTATTACAAAAAATAATCTGCAAATTTAAACTGGAAGATGTATAAATGAAATTACACATACAACATGTATTAAATTTGTGTCTTTTTTCTGTCAGTCTGTACATTGTACTTGTTGGTATAGCTATTAAAAAAGTAATGAGTTTTTTTTTGTATTTATACCCTTGTTATTTCCACCCCTTGCAGTAATGGTTTGTTACATAAAATTTATTTAGACAATAGTTTTCAAAAATATTTAAAAAGCTAAACCAAAATAAATATTAATTCGATAGAGTACGTGGAAGAGAAGTTATACTATTTTCTGATTTCACCCCCCCCCCCCCCCCCATGTTTTTTCAACCCCTTGCAGTAATGGGTCGTGTTATAAAAAAATTGTTTCAGACAAAAGATTTAGATAACAATTTAAGATTAATAAACAATTTGTACAAATTTTATGTTGTGAATACGAAGGGAGTTTTCATTTATTTTTGTCATTCAACCCTTGTTTTTTCAAATCTTTGAAGTTATGGTTGGTCGCATCAAAAGTTTACTCAGACAAAAGATTTCGGTATTACACCTACGAGCTGTAATACGTGCACACCGATGTGATATTTTCCATATTATGGGAGTTATAGCGTTTTATTTTCTGTTTTTTCAAAAATAAACCTTCCCAATTTGTACCCATTTGGTCGGGTGTTACCCGTTAACGAACTCGACAGAGATTAATCACTACTAGATTTTATGTAACAGTTTGGAAGTGATATGTGAGAAATTGCGGCATTATCATGTCCGTAAAAAAATATATATAATTTTGAGTTGACGATGGTTTTGTGGTCGCTGCACCATGAAACTAAAAACAATATAAAATATTTCTGTAAGTTGCACCATGGTATCGGCTATGATAGGTACTTAATATTTTTTGAAACCTACCTAAAATGGAACATGAGTAGGAATTGTTCTAAAACACACGTAATGACGACAGCTCCTGGTGATGGCCAGCAGTTTGTGGAAATGAAGTGGTTGAAGTAGTTTCCTGGACCGCTCTGAGACGCGACTTAGCCGCTTGCTGTCCCGGGCTCGAGGGAATGCTGCCTGTTCCGAGGCGAGAACATAGGGCTGACCTGCGGTCTGTGAGCGCCCTTGATGAGCCGGGGGAGGGGGGAGACTATCCGAATTGTTTCCTGCGGTAAGCACCATGTCGCATTGCCGTGCGGCTACTCTTCATCCGTGCCGACGCTAGGCACCGCGACCTCTTGGGATGACACACATTTGAGCCGTGATGAGTCTAAACACCACGACCTCTTGGGATGGCAGACACGTAGTCGAACCGAGGATTAAAGTCGCGACCTCTTGAAAAGGTTTCTTTTTAAAAAAGAAACCTTTCGTAATAATACGGTGAATTGTTTAAAAAAAATTCTAATTAGTAAAGAAAGTTACGTTATCGAATACTATTTCAGAGAAAAATTCATTCTCGTCTTTGGATATTTTTCTTTTTATAAAATTTACTAACCAGGCATCAAAATCAATTTAGCTAATAGCCCTAATGTATCTTGTTTTTGCCCTTAATAAGCAATTTCAAAGATTTTTGTTCCTTTTGTGAGAATATGTTCATTATTTTCCTGTAAAAACGTGTTTAGAACACTACAGTGCAAATTAGCGACAAGGATCTACATTGCCTGATAAACCGCCCCAATGTGTGTTTTATCGCAACAAGAGCACATTTATGCATTTCTGATAACAGTGATTTTATTTAAGTGTTGATTTCATTTGAGTCCAAATGGCAGAACTTGGCGTTCCTGTAAGAGTCCAGATCATATCACGAAATACACACAACCATCATGCACTAACATTTTGGTTTTTGTAATTTTAATAAAACAATGTCTGGAAACTATTTGCAAAAATAGTTCTGTGTACTTATATTATACACTATATAAAACTAGAAGTTTCTTTAAACAAGCGTTATTGTAGCTCCATTCTCCCCAATATTATCTGAACTCATTATTTACAGCATACATTTTATGAGTCCCACAAAAATGTGTTAAGAAGTTTACATTATTTTCCTTGTCACTTTTCAAATTTTTGGCAGCTAGTTTCCTGAGAGTTTTCTTACAAGACGCATTAAAATTATTTTTGAGGTGGTATACCTACGCAACGGCTCAGTGAATTTCATAGAAGCAAGCATATCCAACAAAACCGGATAAATTCTGTTAATATTTAGGTTAAATTATAAACAATTTTATAAACGCTGAGTTTCGAAACGTATTTTTGAGATGGATGCTGTTCACACTTCGTTACTCTTACCACGAAGACATATTTATTTTCGAATTTCGTCATATTTATAGGCCTACCGGTTCTCAAACTCATTTTCGTTGAAAGATTTATGTTGCGAATGTCCTAGAAATATTTTTTAAATATTAAATGCCCAAAACAGGGTGACCTCGAACCAGTTCAACATGCCACATTTGGTTTTTAAATCGCCACCGGACAATGAAAAGGCAAAGGTAACCAGACATTTAGTAACTCACTCTCTTAATTACAGTAAGTATTCAAATCAGTAAAAAATCAAGCACTGGGTAATTTTCCACTGAACTAACTGCTGCTGATTAGCAAACGGAATGGTAAATAGTAATATGATTGTTCTATTCTGCACGTTTTCTTTACGAAAATAAATCTCAGATTCTAAGTTTCCAAGAAAAATAACATGATTGCAAGTAAATAGTTTAAGCGTTACAAATGTGTGTTATATGCTACTCCCATATCTTACAAATAAACTACACTTTTTGTTTATAATACTGATAAAATATTTTCAAGCTTGCATATCAATTACCATACACAGTCTTGTAAAACCAGATATTATGTAATGTTTTTAATCAACCTAAATCATACTCTTGCAGTTCAATGGCAATGGTGTCAAAGTATCATAAATTTTAATTTATATTGATTTTTAATCCGCTGAACATTAAAATAAACAACAAAAAATAAATAAAACATGCTCTAACTAAATCACAGAAAAAATACAAAGACCCTAAAAGAAACGAATATTCTGTAGCAACCACAAACATCTTTGTACATTAACATAGAACTAATAAGTTATAGTGCGCTCTACGATAAAAAAAAGTAAAATTATGTATTTTCATCATCGATAGATTTATGATTAGTATATATGTTTTATTCTTTGGATTTTTAGCAATAAGTGTTTAAAAGCAATTATTAATTTAATGTAGCTAATCTCTATATTACATTGATATATTGTAGGTAAAATAATTCTTACCAAATTCACTGTGTTTATCCAACTTAAAAATTGACATATTGGTATTTCCGTAATGACAAGGCTATGTTATATATATAACCGCAGCACAATTCCTTTTCCTTCGCCTACTCGTTTTCGACAACGCTGATTTTCAGTGTTATAGTTTTTTTGAAAAATTTCTAACACGTGTTTACTTTTTATGCATTTTAAGGTAAAAGTATTTTTTAACTTTTTAATCATTATTTTTTTAATTGACAAATACAGTCATGTCTGTGAGCAGGTGTCATTGTAGTCGAGGTAAGTTTTGATTGGCTCATGTGCTTGCCAACTGCTGTCAAGAAGCTCTTGCGAATAGCCAATGCATCAAGGTCTCGCTTGTTATTGGTTGTCGTAAGAGACACGGGAATTCATCAGTGCTTCCATAGAGACCACAATAAGCTATGAGTAGAGGCAGGTTTGTGATTGGCGGCCATCTGCGGGAGAATCCATTACCTTGAATTGGCCGCGCCAATTAGGACGCGTTTGCTTCCGCACAAAATAGCTGTGACTGGAAACACAGAAGATGCTATAGAGTGTTTCGTGAAAAAAAAAATCTCTCTCCTAGCTACAAATGGGTTGAAAATATTATTTCTGCAATACAAAGAACTGTATTATAAAATAGTTTGGGATAATCTGTGCACAGATTATCCTGTTACTGGAAGTTATAAGCTTAATAACAAATGTCTTTTACACCTGTTACAAAACTATTTTCACGTCTTTTCTCAGCTTATTTCGCTCATTCAATGTTTAAATTTGCTTTACCTGATCATATAAATATACAGCCTGTTCTGTATTGACTAACAGATAGTTTTAAAATGTTAACTAATATACTCGTAATTTTAATAGTACACTGTCTATTTGTTTACAAAGAAAAATGATATTTTTAAACCTCTAGTTTTTATAATTAATTATTTTAAAAAGAACACATTAATTTTTTATTTAAGTACATGAAACAATACATAGTTTGTGTCATGAAAACTTATCTTGAATTTTACAGTTCTCAAATGTAGTCACTATGTTCCGCTTATCGTCTTGCCACAGTGTATGTAAACAACTTCATAATATGGTTATTATTTTGCGTAATCAAATGTCATCTCCTGCTTTCAAATTGACATTTTGGAAGTGGGTACCTCTGGTACAACTTACGTGACGAGTTACGTGAAGTCAAATTGGCAAACGACACAAAAATTAGGCATTCTCCTTGGGATGAATAGTAATTGTAAGAAGGCTTGTTGTTGTGGTGGTGGTGGTGGTGTGCGGGGCTGTAAGTGAGCGCCGACTGTCGTGTTGCAGACGGCCAGGGCAGCCACCTGAACCTGTTCAACAGCCGGCAGCAGGTGAAGAAGAAGCGCAAGTCGCGCACGGCCTTCACCAACCACCAGATCTTCGAGCTGGAGAAGCGCTTCCTGTACCAGAAGTACCTGTCGCCGGCGGATCGCGACGAGATCGCCGGCCAGCTGGGGCTCAGCAACGCGCAGGTGATCACGTGGTTCCAGAACCGGCGCGCCAAGCTCAAGAGGGACATGGAGGAGCTGAAGAAGGACGTGGAGAACACCAAGATCCTCACGGCGCACAAGTCCTTCCTGGAGAACGTGCAGGACCTCGGCATCCTGAAGAAGAAGAGCGGCGGCGTCTCGGCAGCCGCGTGCGACGACAAGGCGGAGAAGTGAGGACCTTGCTTCGGGTGCGGCGCTAGGACCGTGATCCAGACAGTGTGATCCCGGGACGATCTCTACCAGGCCCGCTCCAGACAGTGCAGTGCTCGGGCGTGATCTCGGTACGATCTCTAACAGGCCCTCTGCACACCATCAGTCCAGACCTTCACGAGCCTTCCACACCCACGATCAATCCTGCTGTCGATGTTGAAATTTAAATTTCACTTTAAGATATAAAAAAATTGCAAAACAACAAAAAAAAATTAAATAAAGATGTCTGCCATGACACTCATCTGATGGACTGATGGAATGACAGTTCGGACTGATCAGCCCACCTTCCTTGCACACACACACACACACATGACAGTTACGATTGTTCAGTTCCGACTGGTAGGTCCGGACTGTCAGTTTGGACTGGCGAGTCGCTGTTCCCAACACACGGCAGTTTGGACCGAGGGCTCTCTAGTCCACGGCTCTAGTCGATGGGAAGCCATCAGTTCGGACTGATCAGCCCACCTTCCTTGCACACACACACACACACACATGACAGTTACGATTGTTCAGTTCCGACTGGTAGGTCCGGACTGTCAGTTTGGACTGATCGTGTGTGGAGGCCACGAGACACTTGACCAGATATCCATGTCGAGGACTAGCCCAGGATCTTCGTCAGAGAGGACTTCAGCCACGGCGTTAGAACCGTGCTGGACAGTGCTGTGCCCAGGTGGAACCCCAGGACAATCTCCAAGAGGACATTATCCCATGAACATAAGTGCATGTAGTGCTACGACCCTATTCTAAAGCTGCGTGTGAATGCAGGACCACCATATAAGTAGTAAGTCCAGTATCAGGATTGCAAGGTACGAACCTAGGTTCATCCTTTGGAAAAGTCTGTTAAAGTGAACTAATTCAAGGCCATCTTCTGTGAAAGTTAAGGTGAGGTGCCCGGTTGTTGGTCTAGGCTCTTGTTCCAGAGGCCATCAGCCGCTAAACCAGGACCTTGTTTCTTAAAAGTGTTTGCACTTGGGTCACGCACTAAGTAATGTCGTGTAAGGTATTTACTTGAGTCTAGCCTGCGTGAAGATGCATTCATTAACCGAAGAACATTTTTCTAAAATGTTAGAGCCCTGGTCATTTGAAGTCGGACACGCAGCCAGGACCAGCATCTGGGAAGACCCACACATGCAAGGCGAGGTTTTAACCTAGGACCTCCCTCCTAACGTTCGTGCAAAGTTTTGCAGGCGAAGCACATGTATATCCCAAATCAACTTGGGAGATAATTACTTCCGGTTCTGTCGACTTGTCCGGGACTGTCTTCTGAGAGCTTTCATACCAGCGCTTCGAGTGAAAATATATAAGCGTTCGAACTGGTCTATAAATGAATCATTTTGAATCAGATCTGAGAGATCTGCAGCCAAATTTAACCGACTAATAGTAGTTTTCACATTTATGTACATATAGTGAGAGGATGCGTAGAAACAGTTCGTGACTCGCCAGACTGATGTTTGATCGCCCAAATAAATGTTTCGTATGATTGTGCAAACCAGAATGATATTTCATGACTAGTTTAACAAAAATATTGTTTGTGTTGGAAAATAATTATATCGTTACCTCTCCCGCTATAGTAAGAACAAAAAAAATGTAAGTTTTCTGGTGTATTAATTATGTGTTCAGTAAACATAAAACCAAGTAACATTTATTTTACATCGGTTTGGTGCTATGTTAAAACAGTTCAAATTAAATATATCTTTTTATGAATTTATAATTCACTCGTCTCAAAAGATACATGTGTCGTAGGTACCATCTTCAAGAAAATCCACAGAGGTGTTATCTCCCTAAAAAATATGGAAAGCGATAACGTTGTGAGTGAGAGAAAAGTGTTTACAGGCAATCTTCAGGGTTTCAGCAGCTGTCAGCCTTGACTTGCCTCATCAGATGATAGTTTTATGTCATATGATAAAATGTATATTCTTCTCGTCCTATGACTGAACCTCGTTTGTGAGAAATTCATGTCTTATTTAATACAATTTAAAGATCTCAAACATATTGAAACAATCAAAATGTATGTGCAAGTGGTTAAAGGCACATGCTAAGTATTAAAAGTACATAGACTATATAATGTATTTTCTATTTTACACCGTGCCATTAGAATTTTACTTTCTTTTATATATTTGGAGTACTTCTTTGTTTAATATTTGGTTATCAATTGCAAAAAATGGTTTTGTTATGGTTTCATATCTCTTTGTGTTTATATTAACTTAACTTTTAAAACAGTTCAATTGGGGTGAGCTAGGTAGTTGCGGTAGTTAATGGTTATGTAGAAAAATGTATCCAGTTATAACAAATGAATAGTACATCAATTATTCATTTATCTTGCCCAATGATGTAAACGCCTTAGCATTATTTTTCCATTGAGCTTTGAGTAAATTATAAAATAATTATTTTCATAGTGCTCATCTATTTAAAATTTTATTCTTGCGTTAGTTATGTAAAGTATCATGTGTGGGACTGACCAGCCACTCATAAGTTCTAACAAACGTTTTTTTAGTGACTCAAAAACTGTTTTTGACAAAAACAAACATCAAAGTGTTACAAATAATTTATTTTACTCTTACAATATGTATGAAAACATATATGACTTCATTTAAATATGGGTGGACATTATCATGAAATATGTTTTTGGGAATATTATCAGCCGATGACAACTATTAAAGTGTCTCGAAATTATTTTATGGATGGGTTATATCTTTACAATGATGTTAATTTATCGGAGCATATTCATATTTCCGTTATTTTTTGTTATTTTCTGTTGTCGAACGTTGTAGGCTTACAGAAGTAAAAGTCTGCAGATGTTTTATTCTTTATCTGTTTAGTAATAATAATTATTTCGTGGAACATAAATGTATGATCATAATTTACTTAAATTTACTTATTAATTAATGTCTTATTTATATTACGACAGTATATTTTACAGTTTCGCAGTTGTTTTTAATATTATATATTGTCAGTTGTTTCTGGTTTGTATCAGGAACGGGCCTTACAAAAAAAAATCATTAAGTAGATTCCAGTTCGGGTGTTATCTCTCCAAAGTCAAGCAACAATTGTTTTCACAACTAGAGTATTTTGGCATTAAATATAAATTAAAATGAAAAAAAAGCGTTAATAGTTGAAAAATATCAATAATTGTCTTACGAAAATTAATTAGTTCATTTCAAATGGCTCACTTGACATAAAATATCTGAATATTTACTAAAATTTAATTTAATTCTGTTTTAAAAAATAAATTATAGACTTTCCTTTTAAAATGATCCCAAGGAGATTAATATCAGCTTAAAAATTGCTTGCATAAAGATACACTTACATATTTGAAAATTAGTTCCTAATCACTGATAAGTTAAATGATAAAAATACTTCAGAATGTTCCTAATATATTTTGATTTTCTATAACTGAATCAAAACATATTTTGTTAGTTTTCGTGTGAAATATATACTACGGTCAAAAATTTCTTGACGCTAGTCTCTGAGAAAAGCTTCTTTAACACTTTTTTTAAATTTATATACACTTCGGATAATGAAAGAAAGATATAAAGAGAGAACGATATATGTAAATTATGTGTGGTTTAACATAAAATATTAATTAATCTGAGCATTTAAACACTAAGTGTAGTATATTGTGTACTAAAACTATACTCCGTGAGCATAGATTTACAAATTTGTAAGTACAATTAACTCAGCTAGTACATAACGAAGATGCATGTTTTCTATATCAAAGTGCTCATTGAAATATTTATGTATTTTTTGTAGCTTTGCGTACTTACGACATATTCATTCTTAAAAATTTCAGATAACTGATTCATCAGTGGTGCCAAAATGCTCAATTCAATCATCACTGTTTCAAAAATTGTAGAGAATATTTTAAGAATTATATTTGGAACGATATGTGAAAAAAGTTGCATTCAAGAAATATTTGACTGTTTCTTCAAACTATTTTGTATGTTACAAGCTGGAAACTATCATTTTACGTACAAAAATAAATGACGTGACAAAGAAAAAGGAAAGATCGATGATAATGTATTCTATTAAGAATCACTTTACCAGTGTTCCCAAACGTTATCAGAGTTTCAGTTCAGATGTAGTGGACTTGTAAATAGAGAAAAAGGTATTTAATCGAAATGTTAATATTTAAAAATCGGTGTAATTTATTCCAAAATCAGCTTGCCTGTGTGTATAAAAACATTTTCCATGTATATGTTCATTAATTTCTTTCAAAGTGTAATATAGTTGACATGTTGTTATGTTGTAGCGCAAATAAACTGACTCCAGTGAATGTTGTATAGGCTCTATTTGCAAAATATGTGTCTGTCATTTATACTTCATTTATTTGTGCTGTATATATTTATAAAATGATATTAAGTGTTATGGATGTTAGAATAAATACAGTGTTGAGTTTAAACATGCAATTGTATTCATTCTCATTAAAACCCAACCGTATTTAAAATAAGCGGAACTCTTTATTATGTCTTACTTTATTTTATATTTTATCAATTAACCATTTATAATAAAAGATACACATATGTATAGTTTTTAATAAAATAAATATGCATTGACAAGCTATGATAGTAAATATAATAACGTACAAGTGCAGTCTTTTAAAACAGCACTCTTACATTGCTGCCAGAGTAACAAAAACCTAATAGTTGTTCACACTTCCTCTTCATCAGTTAGTTATTTTAGTTGACTCACGTTTTGCACGGAAAACTTTCACTCCAATTCCAGTGATAAACCTTTAGTTTAAATATTACCATTTTAATTAGACGTTTGGACAGAGAAATACATATTTCAATTCACTCAAGACTTGAGTGCTAATAGCAGGTGATCATCATTCAAATAGTGCTTATATTCAGTTAAAAGTATATATCCATTTTAGCCTCTCTAAAAACTAACATTTGGATAAATCTATAAGTTTATTCATAAAAATTCGAACAATAAAACGATTACAAGTGTCTCCATTAACTAATTTTTCTAAAAAAAAAATTATTAATTTAATATGGTTAAGTGAACCGACGTTGTCAGTCTAAGTAATCCATGGTTAGGACATGTTGACATGTAAACTATGATTCAAAACTACATACGCACGCGCTTATCACACAGCGCACACTCTGGTGTGCAAATGCTAAAACAAAGGAACAAGCAGCGTTTGAACTGTTCAGGAGAAATATTTTGCGACAATTGTATGATATATAATCAGTGACTGTTGTTAATACACAGATAAAAACAATAAAAACAAGTAACAGCTACGAAACAGCATGCTCGACAAATGGGCTTAGTTTTAAGTAACGAGTTGTCGTCGAGTCAGCAGAGGCAGGATGATAGGCGAAGGTAAACACGGCCCAGGTAAGGAATTCATTGCTGCGTTTTCCTTCTCGGGGAAAAAAATATCATTTTACAAAAGATTCCTTTAGAAAACATTTTCCAAGAAACAGTTTGTAATATTACAAGAAAAAATATTGTAAATCTGTACAGCACATTGCTATGGTTATTTGTTTGCATATTTGAAATACGTTTCTGAAAAAGAAAAGTAGGTACTCAATACTTCTTGTCACACTTACGAAAATTGACGCTTGATTTTGAATTGTGGTTGATTTTTTATACAAGAAATGTTTTTAAACCATCCATAAGATAATCTAATGCTAAACAATACTGGAGAGCTAGTCAGTGTGCGGTTTACAAATAACTATAATGTAGGCACTGGGCAAGAATCCGAGCCCATTATTACTGCAAACATTTGTTTGTAGCGATACAGTTGATTTCATACACTTAGGGCAAATTTACAAATATATGTAATTTTACATGATCATTTCCGTTCCACTTACGAAAATGTTTATGGTTTTGCTTTGTTTTAGAAACCATGTAATATCCTGGTATAATGTTTTTAGTAAAATAAATATTTACCTGTTTGGATTTTTCAGGCGGTTAAGAAAATTGCAATTTTATATAACATTTTTGACAATCAACAAAACTATCAATTTTTTAACATAGCTTAATCACAATGACGCAAAATTTAAACTTCACTTTTTTAAATATTCATACAAAATTTAAATTTATCGCCAAGGATAAATCCCTCAGGTTGTTAACTTATAATGCCTATGCCATACAACAGTTGTAAAAGTATAACTGTTTCCAAATTATTCAAATGTTTAAAACGTATCTAATATCGTATTTAAGACCACAAATTCCTCACGAATTTCAAAAGAAGCTAGTTTAAAATTGGATCACTTGCATTTATTAGTGTTTCTAAAACGCGTTAATATAAATATTTTTAGGTTTGTGTAAAACGCTAATTGTTAGATCCTTATTAGTGATTTTTTACGTCACGAGTAGGCCTGCAGGTCCTTCGAGCATTTATCAAATAAAGGGGCAGTTAGGCCCTTTGAATGTCAATTTTGGTTTTACGATACACGAAAAATCGTTTTCCGGATCAGTTTGTTAAAGCCAACATAAACACTGTTTCACAGAAATGCACCATGCAGTTACACATGATTGCTGTGGGAATGATACCAGGACAGCTTCTAGCTCTGCAAGCTCTGATACTTGTGATACGGGAAAATGGACTAGCAGAGGTTAAAAGGCGCGTGGTTGAAAATTTTCACCACGTAAAATATTTTTAGATAATAGTATTTTATACATAATTATATTGCGATTTCTAAGGATTTACTAGAAAAATATGATCACCATGCTTAGGTTAAAATAATCACTAAAGAAAATTACAAATATAAGTCCAAATGTGAACATTAAATATATGTAGGCCTACATTTGCACACTTCACGTAGTAGAAAATATAAACTTGAGTATTAATTTATTTATTCCTTTTTACAATGACAGTAAGTAAGAATACAATGAATGTGTAGATTAACACAATATATGAAAAAAAAATACATAGACAATTATGGCATAGCGAATGAAGTAAATGGAACGTATGCGACTATTAAGACCTCAAGCATAATGAAAAGAGTCAATGAATAAAGTCATGCAGCAGATAGTTAATGCATTAATAGCTCAACTAACAATTTTATTGCACCGAAAATAATGTGAACCGATAATTAAGTTCTTTTATTGATAGCTACTCTCTACACTCTTTATAGTTATACATTGCATGTGCCCTATGTTTTACGTTTCCAATCTTACAAGTATTTTAATAGCTATCAAAAGTTACGAAGTATGAATTTTCAGGATAATTTAGAAAAAGTTAGAAATCTGTATATGGTTTTATCCTTCATATGGATTAGATAAATTATTTTATAGTTTTTAGTCGGTTATAAAAACATTGTACATTAAAAAAAATTAATAATAATTTTCTGCTTTTTAGGGTTATGTGAATGAAATTTTGAAATTGATTTTAAATACTTTGATGACGTCATTACAGATACATGCGATTAATTTCAGATTTATTTCAGTCTTTTTTTTTCTGGTTATATCTGAAATAGAAAAATGTCATATCTACTTACTAATAATACATCAAACTATTAAATTATTATTTTAGAAATAAAATAACGAAGCAAGCGAAAATATTTTTTTATAAAACTTATATTCAAATACTAAAAAAAATCAATGTCAAATTCGTTTGTCAAAATTTTAAATATATGACTATATTCATGATGCTTGAGGTCGTAATTTTCGTTATTTTTATTTTACGATTAAAAATAAATAAAATAGTTTATTATTGATTTCAATGATTTCTTATTAAAATAACGACTAACTGGTAATTGATTTTTCTTCTTTTCTTCATTTTTTTATTTCTGCTGTTTTGTTCTCTTTTTATTGTTTGTTTTCGTCTTTTTCGTTTTCTTCATATTTATCTCTTCCTTTTCGTTTTACGTCTTCTTTTTTCACATTTTCCTGCATTGTCATCCACTTCTGAGCTATGGTCCAAATGTCAAGTATCTAGCTCATCGGGAAGTTAGTTTAAAATTAATTATAAAATTCCACCCGGACAGACATACAAGAAAGCTAGTTAGTAAAAACATGGTAAAATACATAGACAATTATGGCATAGCGAATTTATTAACATAATCAATAGTAGACTTTCTACAAGTAAAGTAAAAAATTACTCATGAATGGAGTTGTCACTATATATTTTAATTGATTTGTCTAAAATAATCTTATTTTCTGCGAGAGTAGTTATTTTATCAAGAAGCTATGTATTTTTAACAATTTTTTGCGTTTCCCTGAGTTATGAGAGGTTTCATCACAAACCTAATTGAGGTGATTTATTATTGTTGATAAAATAAGCAATTGGCTTCTAAAGATTATATTGAACCACCATCGAGATATAAATAAATAATATTTATCGTAAATATTTTTATGTGATTTTTGACGTTGTTGCAAATAATATAATTTTATCCATTATCGAGAGATGTGCAACACATTTTATTCAGAAAAATATACAGGCTTCAAAACTAAATAAAATATATATATTACAATAATGTAAACACATTATTATGGATAAAATCATATGTAATGCGTTCTTTAAATGAATCTTTCGGTGCGGAATAATGATACAAACAATCAACCTAAATAAAATACGACGAATATAAATACACAAACACACGGAGTCCACAAAATCTAATAAAATAAATTGTTTTTGTAAATACATTTGATATTTAATGTTGAGCTTAAGGAAAGTGAAATATTACCATCAAATATAAACCAAAATCACTTTAACTGAGAATATGTATTAAAATAACAATTTAGGCTATCAAATTTAACTAAAAATATTTTTTTACTAGTTAGGTTAAATGGCATACCTTCATGGTAAGACTGAGGAAGAATGATATGCGTAATTAAATGCTGACTGTGGTAAGAATAGTTACGCACAAGTGAAGGGATAGGCGTAATGAGAGATATGCCCAAAGAAATATTTTGGTATGGGTCCTAAAAATGTAAACGGAATTATTCATGTATAAAACCGTCCATTACATATTCGTATCATTGCCAAAATATTCCTACTCTTTGGGTATTTGAAGAACTCGAGGCAACCACAACCAAAATGTAGACCCACACTCTAAATATGAATAAATACATTTAATTGTGAAGATGCTGTACTATTAAACTTAAGTTTATTATCATTCTGATTATTTAGAAATCACTGGCCTCGACCAAGTAGCGATACTTGTCTTTGCACAGCAAGAGCAACTGAAATACTTTATAATCAAAAGAAGTTATATACAGGTACAGATAAATTTCATAAGTAGGAGCTCATTTTTTGAAGCAAAACTTCTTTGGGCGCGATGAGAGTAAAATTTCAAGGCCGAAGATTAACCCAACGTTTTCCTGAAATATTTGTTGTTAAACTTTGCCGACGCGAAAAGGACAGAAATTGGGTACTTGGCCAAAGAGATGCAAAGAGAGCACTATGCAAAATACGTTGCTGGGCTCATTTTCGTTCTCCTCTTTGTGTGGTGATTCTTCCTCAATCCCTAAAAAATATAACCGAGAGAGAAAGATAAATGAACGAAAGAATAAGACAGAGAGTTTACACAGCGCCCAAATGGCAGAATTGTTTGAAGATACATTAACGAGCACAGTTTTTCTTCATAGTGTACGTCAAAAGTGAGTAATATTTATTTTTAGTTAATTATTATTTATTGATCAATAATAATTGATATCCTGAGCAGTTATTTTTAAGTGAGTAATAATTCTGTTGATTGATGTTTATTTAGAAAATGTTCTTCTTTCTCTTTCTCTCTCTGCAATTTTACCCCTTACAATATATAGCTACTTACGAGTTGAGGTTTGAATTAGCACTTCTATCACATGTTCTGAGCTACACGCGCTCTTTTTTTATGTTTGAAATTTGTTCCACAGTTTTTGTAGTTTATAAAAATGAGTGGGCCCAACTCTGGGCTGGCTGTCCCCCTGCCCCTGGTTCTAGTCGTCGCCGGAGAGACAGCCCCTAGCGGTCAGCGCGCATGCGTGATCAGCCGCGCAGCGTGGCGCTAGTGAACACAGGTACTCGAGGTGCGAGTGTTCCTGCTTGTACCTTAGCAGCGACCACACCGCCTCCATCTCTCTGCAAACCAAGTACAGTGATCGACACTGCGCGACGAGAGAATGTATTGTAACATCCCATTGTCAACGGATCTTTTTTGACGTGATAACGTCTTATAAACACGATGAACGCCGGCTGCACGCACGAAAAATTGTCACGTTCCGCCTGAGCCGAGCGTGCAAGAACCGGCCAACCACCGTGAGAGAAAATCTTCTATAATATCAAACAGGTTAAGGCGGGCTTTTGAAGTAATTGTTCCTGATTATATTTAAACAAATGATTTAAATTAAATTTTCAAAAACTTTAAATAATATTTGAAAATTAAAAAAGTATGAAAATTTTCATCAATGTTTTCTTATGACGTTATCACGTAAAATTATCGTCCGTAAACCGACTTTACAGACATCCCCCTTTTCTTATCATCCTTGAACGGTGTAGTCACTAGATAACTATTAGCCTTGCACAGTAGAGCATTAATAAACGCCTCCAGACTTGGTTATTTCCAGGTTGCTCGATACTAATTCAGAACGATAAAAGGATTTTTTTCTTTATATAAAAAAAGTTCTTCTTTACTTTATGGACAATGTTATACCTGATAATTTCATTTTCTTCAGTGGTACCACATGAACGTAAAAAAAACACATTTAATAAAAAATAAATATTGAATAATAATTTATGTTTTTACTGCTATTTATTATTTAATTCATACATTTAGTTCCTTCATAAACATTAAAATGAATATTTAAGTCTTAATATTAACGATCCCTATGGATGTACAAACGAACTAACTAGCTATAGTAGTGGTATCTATCGTGTAGATTTTAAACACTACTAGGGTACACATCGGGCTGTTTGAGATACCATACTCGCTTCACGGTGAGTGGAAGATTCCTTTACCTCCGCCCGTACAGCCATTAAGCTGGGTTTACGACAGTCGTGTACTCTATGTATATTGGTGGAATGGTTTATGATTGTCGTGTAGGAATTATGACGGGTCGTATGCGAACCACATGATTATGTAAGACTTAAAAGAGAGGGTTATAATTGATTTTTTTTTCCTTAAGAATAAGGGAAGCGCCGATCAGAGCACAGTAGAATGTGTTGTTGGCGAGAAATAATGTTTAATTGGAAAAGCAGGTTATGAGGTAGTACGAAATGAGTTGGAATTACAGAATTACTAGCATGATGTTTAGAAATGATAAAATACCAAGAAGAACATTGCACGAAAATTTAAAGAAAGCTCTGATTGGAATATTTTTTTATGATTTCGCAAATTAATTATTATGATTTGTTCATGTTTTTGCAATTATACGTGTTTGCCTATATAAATATGTGTTATATATTAAAGTTAATTATCCTCGATTCTGAATTTTGTATGGATTCAAGGTTTCTAGCTGAAATTTTGCAATTTTTAGGTTCAATCGTAGCCATTTGTCTGGTTTTTCAAGTACTTAGGTGCATGACCAATTAATCCTGAATAAAAATATTACGCTAAAAAAATTATTAATGAACAACGGTTATTAACATAAATCCATTTCAAAATGTAGACGATACCTACGAATACAAAAATTCAACTTAAAATAACATTGCTGCTTTACCGCCTGTTTTTACTGGCTGGAATGAACGACCACTAGGTAATTCAATTATAAACTGGATATTACTTACTCATGTGTTGTTGTCGGCGTACAGAATCAGTTTATAATTCACCTTTAAACCGCAGAGACGTACGGCCCGGGAGGGGGGGGGGGAGAGGGAGGGGTGACCTACGACCGGCCTCCACCCGCGCAGTAACTCGCAGGCTGGCCGCTAGGCTCGAGTTGGCAGGTCGCAACACCGAGTTGTAGTCCTTAAGGCGCCCGCCCACCCGCACAGACGCAGAGAGCAGAGCTCCACCTGCTCAGGACATCCGAGTGCTCGCTGAGTGGTTTGGTTTCCGGATAAATTTTTTTAAACTCTGTTTTTAGAAGAGTCAAAATGGCTGAAAGTCGTGTTTTCACGAGTAATTTTCAGGCATGAAACACCCAGTAGATATTCTTGAAAGCACTCAATGGACTTGCATTACACTTTTGTCTTCATTTCCCCGTCCTGGTCACCGCTCTAATGCACGACGAGAAGACTGCGCGCCAGTCCAAAGTCCCGCCCACAAACAGACACGCCCCTGGCTAGGCGTGCCCCTTAAGGCCCTCCTACAGTCACTCGCAAGCGGAGACGGATCACGCATGCGGACACGGACCCGTACTGATCAGCTCTTCCGTTTACGTCACACCAATAGAAGCGGTGTAACCCATGCTTGTTTATGTTCTAAACATGTTAAAAATTGTTTCGAGTACAAGAATATCTGTTGTGGTTTATTTTTATTATATACGTAAATACTGCCAGGGTTATGATCTCGAAGATTGACTTTTTTTTAAAATTTAAATCAATATTTTGTAACGGTGGAATTCAGTCTCAATTGTTGTCATTCGTTACGTCACAGTGCCCTGTGAAAGCAGCAGACGTCTCCCCGATGTGGCCAACAACTCGTTTGTGAATGTCCTGTCGTTTGAAAGTTGGTTTTTATAACCTCGTGTGCGGGCGTGGTTGTTTATGCGCTATTTCGTCGTGCTGGGGTGATTTATGGCTGTAGTTTGTAGCTGTCACATATTTCTCGGGATGAGTTTTACATTGTGTTTTATTCTAGTTAATTACTCTGTGCAGTTTTAGGTCGTGCTTCCTAGCTCTCCTGCTTTCTCTTTCTCTCTCTCTCTCTCGTGTGATACATATCTTATATTTTATCTGCTTCATGCGTACTTTGCCCCTTCAGTATGGAGTGGGGTTCTCGATGAGCATACACTGGCTTGCCTCTGGTGCTCATTGCGAGTGATTTCGGAACACAGCTCCCCTCCCCCGCTCTGACAGCTGTTACTGTCGCCATAGCAACGTTCCCCTAGTGTCAGTAAGTAGTCTGTGATGTCAGAGACTCTGTTGCTCTCTCTGCCTGCATTAGCTGGCTTTGTTGTTGTTGTTGTAGGGCATTGTGGGTGTCTGCTTGAGAGTGAGTTGGAAATTGGACTGGACTTAAATGGCATACCACTAATTGTACTATGCCTATAGCATGCAATATACACACAATACATATAGAATTGAGTTAGCCATACTTTATGGATAAGGCATAACGTAATTTTTACCTGATAACGAATATAAATTTGTTGCTGTTCAATAGGTGTTCAGATTTCTTCGCGAAAAATGCCTGCCCCTAATGACAGGCAACCCAGTTGAGACAAACAGTGCCGTGCTTCTAAAAGATTATGCGATATTTGCTCTGTATGATTACTGACCTGAGATATTTGTATACACACGCCATTGCTGGATACACTGCATGTCACAAGAAACCTCTATCGGACTTCTTGTGCCTGAGGACGGGAACAGATGTCTGTTCTCGAAGCGTCTGAATGTTGTTTTAGTAAGCCTTGTATTTGTCTGTGCTGTCGCCGTTGTGATGGCCAGAATATCGGTTATGTCCCATCGCTGGGTTCGCCTGTGTGTCTCTGAGTTGTCCAAGGTTGTTTTTTTTTGGTCTCAATTTGCTATTCCTGTTGCTACTGTCTCGTCGTTGTTAGCAAACTGTGGCCGTCTGTGCTGTGATAATGTTTTGACATATTCCTTTAACGAAAGTTCCTGTGCTGCCTGTTTTCAATTTTTTGAAATCGGCTGGTTTTGGCCTGTTTTCTGTGCATTTGCATAGTCATCTTTTTTTTGTCCGTTACTGAGGTTCTTTATGACATATAGCAGAACCATTCAAAAGTAGTACTGTCATTATTCGGTGTGACGTAGCTCGTTGTTGTCCGCGGCCCGAACAGTTTCGTTGAGTGACGAATGACGAGCACGGAGTGAAGCTGAGGGAGGGGGGGGGGGGAGAGAAGGAGATGGGCTAGCGTGTATACACTTCCGCTTCCGGTTCAAATTGCTGCAGTCTTTCCCCGCCAGAGTCGGTTTCATGGGAATTTCGCCATTCGCCAAAAGGAAAAGCAAATAGGGCGCGCGGCTATAAACGGAGTCGATGTTAATTCCGTGAAAAATGTCGGCGAGAGGCTGCGGGGTAAAAGGGCGCAGGGAATAAAACAAATACCGGCTGCGAGGCGGCGAGCGATAAAAGTGAGTAGAGATGTCGTGGGAGCGGTCCACATCTGGGATCCGTGTCACCCGACTGTTTGCTGACCGAACAGCCTCGTCGCAAATCCAACCGCCATCTCCCCTGCGGAGTAAACATATACACCCTCCACTGAGATCTCACGGCCATCCTCCCCGCCTTCCCGACTATAACCTCCCCCCGTCCGTGGTTATTATGCCAAAATATGAATGTTGAAAAGGTGCGTGCCGAATCCTCTCTGAATAAAGTCACAGAAATCGACAGGCGGGCATAACCGTCTTTTCTCTTATCCCAGGCAGGAGACAAACCGAACAGAAACCCGTGAAATCAAAACTAAACGCCGTCAGACAGAAAAATATGTATTTCTTTTGAAACCCTATACGGTTCGAGTCCTTAAAAAATACAGATGTCTATATTTTTTAATAATTATTTTCTTTTCCTCTGTGTGTTAATTTTAAAATCTCTCACGCTGAGCGGAGAGCTGGGGTTTTCTGACAAAGAGAGATTCGTTACGTTTGTAATGATCTCATCTCAAGTTAAACCCATTTCACGAATTAGTCTTGCGCTTTAGTTTTCTATGACTTTATGCATGAACAATAATTTGAATTTAATTAAATTCTAAAACAAAAATATTTCATTCTATTAGCAGTTTCATTGGAAGGCTCTATCACTAGGAATTCCTACTTGTCTGCAACGTGGAAACAAAGTTAATTAAATAAATATGCTGAATTACGTGAGATAACTTACTTCGGAATATAACACACGGTTCGATGTTTGTTTGTAACAACCAGAAGAATTATGCTACTCGTGTTGGAAAAATAAAAAGTGCCTAAACCTGATGATTGAAAACACGGAACACCAAAAGTAGCAAAAGCTTATGGTTTATTTCTGATGAATGATTCACACATATATTTTGTAGAGACCAGAAAAATTCGCGATTTCAATGACCTGTAGGGTATACTCCATGATCCTCTATGCACGCGGGAAAATTACATCTGCTCATTGGCTAATTACTCGTGACCTGTTAACTGGGACGCTAGTGATACGATACTTCTTTTGTTAAATGTTTTTAATTGGCCGAGTATCATTCAGAAAAACTGTGTCCCAATCACTGAAGCGGTAAAAAGGCAAACGTATTTTGATTCCAGTCAATCACGAAATGAATCCGCGAATTTTTCAGATCTCTAATAATTTGAACTTCTATTAATTTTGGTTGTGGGGTCTGAATAGTAAACGCGACGCCAGCAGGCTTTAGAGGTCTCGAGATAGTTTGATTATTCTGCCCGTGATTTCCCTTAGAATCCTATTAGTTAATGAGTAATTATAATGTTAAATTATTCATAAATTGAACCTCCATAAGCCAAGTTTAACGAGTGGCAATTTTTAATCCAATTGTAGTTTTGGTGTTTTTTCTAATTAATGATAGCGCAACCACAGTGTTGTGATTTTACCCTGAGTCCGGCCGAAGCAAGAACAGTTCAAAGGACGTGATTGACGTCATTTCATCCAATATGGCTGGTAACGCACTTGATTAAACCGTGGAATTTCCGGGCCTACAGTGTTAAGGGTCATTCACTTGCGCTGTACATATTTACGAAACAATAACAAGAAATGTAGTTTCTTTACTAAATAACTGAGCGCTCAGGCCACGAGGCTCGTAGTAGTAAACTACTTTGAAGTCTAGCGTGTCTAAGGAAGCAAACACGGCGGCAATACCAGGAATTGCGGTAGCGGGTTTTGCTGAATTGTTTACAGCGCAGTGACGGCTTCCCTCGCCCTCCCAGAGTCAACACCCCCCCCCCCCCCCCTCACGTCACGTGACGCCCTCCACAAACACCCAGCCCACGAGGACTTACACCACGAGACACTCCCCGATGGTCCGGCTGAACATGCAGTATCATCAATTATTGTGCTACTATTATTTCGTGTATTTTGCAAATTATTGTAAATAAATTCAATACATAACCACTTTTGATTGTTTAAGAATTGCTTTTTATACTTAAGAAAGGTCTTATTAGTTTATTTTTTATTTACTAAAATACAAATTTTAATGTAAATCATAACGTACTAGCGTTAGAAGTTATTACTTACTTGTCGTGATGAAAAAACTAACTTTAATTTGGTCTATAAATAATTAATAGAAATAAAATATTTAATGGCTGGAGTGATATTATAAATACGTTTGGTAAAGTAAAAATTCAATAAAAAATAAACAAATTAATTAAATACTCCTTATTCCAAATTATTATACATATACACGTGTATAAATTTTTTTTTAATTTAGTCTCATAATCGACATAAATGTTAATCAATCGAAAATCAATAAATTTTATGTTTATTATAAATAATTTTTTTAATGTATTAAATAATTTATCATTTATATTGCAAAGAAATTATACATGTGGAAACATAACTCTACTTATAGGCCTATGAATATACCTATTTGAAAATTTATATACAAAATTTCAGTCACTAATATTCATATTAAATAAAATTTGTTAATGATACGGATCAGTATTCAATAACAATCACTAAAGTATTAGATCTAAAAGCACTTATAATTTTTTTTATTTGTATGTAGCTTTTTTTTCATCCTGTGAAAATTTCTTTGCACGGTGCGCACGCTTCGCAAAAATTCACTCTCAAAATTATTTTCATAAAGCTTCTAAAGAAGAATAACTTTAAAAAAACTCATGTTATTTTCCATGCAGATATGAATGTCTCCGTTGGCCACCAAAGTGGGGTCCATGTGGCGGAAGAGAAAGATTGGTTTGGTCGGTTCTCGACGACCTCGGCCTCATAGATCAGTCGCAGAGGACTGCGCGGTGCCCGTGGCTCATACAGTTGTGACTAAGTCTGCACCAAGCTGAGCCGTGGTAATACCCCCACCCCCACCCCACCCCCAACAGCCAATCAACTTCACCGGCTCGCGCGTGAAATTCAAAATTGCGCGCTTCTTTTCACGCCTCTCACTTTGCCTGGCCCGGGAGGGGGGGGGGGGGGGAGTCTTTTGCGAACACGTGTTCTTCGTCAAAAATCTCTGGTCTCGAAGTGCTCTACCACACATTCAAGTTTGGACCTACCCTGTGGCGTGTGAATTAATATCTTTAATGCAACGTTCAAGCCTTTAAGTATGAATAGCAAATCTTTTAAGCTACTACGTCTAGTGATGCTTCCAGCAGTATTTTCTTAATAAGATCGTAGCCTTTGTGATAACATTCCTTACAACCATAATGCATAGGGAGTTTTATTTATTTTTATTCATGGCTAGTCAAAATACATCATATTTATCCTGTGTTATAACAAATACCAAACTAACTTATTGTATCACACCATGGACAAACTTTTATTGCATGCATTTTAAAATAATAATTAGTATTTATTTCTTGGAGTTATAGGTTCCAACTGTCTGCTACAGGGAGTAGAATTTCTATCTAAGATGGAGTTGTCAGAACATTCAGTGGTTTGCTTGGCAGTTCACGAGAACTGCGAAGTCTGCCAACCCATTGCTCATGTCAGGAAATCCCATATCGGTCAACCCATTGCCCAAGTCCGAGAATTCCACAGCAGCCAACCCATTCCATTGCCCATGTGCTATAACCAGGAATAAAGTATCTAACGATATTCACCCTGGGGCCAAGACTATTTATTTGAATTATTTAAACATATTGGATGTCGATGGTTACACATGTAGTCTCGCGTTTATTAAGAAAAAACCTTATTTTATATTTTATCTCTCTCACTTTATTTCTCTTTGTATATTGCTCCAGGCAGATTTTCTGTATCTTTTGCAGACATGCTATAACATTTCAAAACTAGACATTTTATAGGTAGAGACACTGAATTTTCTTAGTCTTATAATTAAACGAAAAAAACACAAGTTCACAAAAAAATTGTGTTATCTTACACAGACATTTGTACTTTTACAAAATGACTGCAGTTCCAGTTACAGATTGTGTTTTCTGTGCAGATCTCTCCCTGTGAAGCCGCCGGTGACTAGCTTAAGGCTCTTCCACACAAGAGCGGGGACAGATGGATGTTCAGGGGAGGGCCAAATTAAACCTTCTAATGCAACTTCACTACATTCAGAATTGAAATATTTAGCACATTTTATTGGTGGCTAGAAAACGTTCGGCTATCCACAGCACTGTAGTAAAACAATTATTACGTAAGTATGGTAAACGAAGAAAAGGGATTAGGAGATAAGTTAAAAATTATTCAAGGTTCAGAAGGAGAGGGCATACCGCAATGCCCCCCCCCCCCCCCTCTTTTTCTGTATATACCAGTGCTTCCACACTGTCATAATTTATTCTCCAACAATAGCAGACAATATAGTTGAAAGGGGAATATTGAAAAAATGCATGGCTTACAATTTTCTCCAAAAATAATTTTAAACAGCTAACCTCAAATATGTTTTTAATCATGTCTAGAGACACGAATAATTCACGGGTTCATTCCACGATAAACATTTAAATACATAAACATTTGTGTTGCAAATGAGAATCTCTCTACCAAGGAATTTAAAAAATATTTATTTGACTAAGCTAGTTAATTTTTTTTTTAAATGTTAATCGCATTTTGAAATTCGAAAATTTTTATCATAGTGCTGGTTTAAAATTTTTGACTTGCTATGATATTCAAGCATAAATTATTTTTTTTATAAATTTAACAAACTTTTATACCCGGTAAATAAAAGATTATTTTTTATTTTTAAACTTTAATGACACATTTTATTTTTATATATAAAATTATTTTCATATGACATTCATATAACACATTATTTTATTCATTTAACATTTATAACCGTTTTAATCGTCCAAGAGTTATTCGCCATTTTAAAAAAACCGCTGGGACGGAAGCGGACGTCATTTACATTTTCGCTGGGCACGATTGTGATTGGCAGATTGCGTCCAACACCCGAGATATCTTAGAACCGGTCCCACATACTAAATGTTTGATGGAAACTTGTCAAACACACATGCCTAGGTTAGTGACGTTTTTCGATGACGCCATAACTTTCCAACATTACTCGACCAAACTATTGTGAGTTGTTGGAAGTGAAGGTTTGACAGTTTGACAGCGAGTTTGGCAGAAGAGTTCAGGCAGGGGGACCCTAGGGTCACACCAGGTTACATCGTGGAAGGACTGTTGTAATCCTTACTGGGCTACAATAATGTATTTTCTCCCCATTATACCTTGACATGCTTCGTACACAAAGGCGGCAGGAATTGTATTTCCAAGTAGTCTATAATCGTTGCAGGATTGCAAACTATGTATTTAATAACATTAATATAGATGACAATATTGACTTTGAACAAGGTTTTAAAACATTAACATTAATATTAAAATGTTCAGTTTTTTTTTCTCAAGCAGAATCGTTGCTTAAATTTCTATGTGTAATTTCTAAAAGTGTAATATTCCCTTAAGTTTATTTTTCTTTTAAAATGATATTATTAAGAAAATTGGCTCGTGAAAAATATATAATTGTTCAAATGGACCTCGTCCTTCAGAAAATACTGGTTACGCCCTGGTACATGAGGACCTTTTGTGTTTTTTAAATGATTCGCGCAATTAGGAATTTTGATTTAATATAATTTCGTGGACATACGCCATTGAAGTTTTGCCCTTTTTCTCGCGGGGGAAAATTCAAGAACGCAAATGAATAAACAAAATTGAAAACACGAACCCCCATAGAACAAGCCTAAATCAGCTGATGTCAAATAGATGAACCCAACCATGAACCTGAACAATGACGACAGCACAGGCCAACACTGTGGGCTAACAACGACTACACAGTCTCAACAAGAACAGTAAACGCAGGCAGACAAAAATATACGAACACAGCAATGAATATCAACAGATATCATCGACAACACCAACGAACAACACGGTAGGTTTCCTATGACGTTTCGGGAACTGACATCAGGCACAAACAGACTGATATCGTCGTTGGGTTTATGTGTTCGACATCAGCTGATTTAGGCTTGTACTCTATGGGTTTATGTTTTCTTTTTGACGTGACAACGTCTAGTAAATCGATGAACGCCGGCTGCACGCACGAAAAAGGATGACTATTTGTCCCGTTACGCGTTGTCCCGTTACGCTCATTGTACGCTTGCGCCACATCTATCTCTCTCCCACTCGATTGGAACAACTATCGATTTGACTTTTTCGAGGCACATTAAACTTGAAACACTCCCATTCGTTTCCTACTTTTCCTATCATCGTCCTATCCTTAACAAAAAAACACAGATTGGAAGAAGTTGAATAGCAAACATGTATAAAAGTTATAGTTAAAATAATCTCTTCGTTAAAGTAATAAACGTATTTGAATTAATGAGTGCAAATAAAAGTAAATTTATCAATTAAATTGCAGATTTCATTTAACTCCTTCTTTGTATCCATACTTAATAGTGATAATTCAATAAAAATGATTCAATTTTATTCATAAAAGTATGCAATCATTTCATCAATGTTTTGTTATAACGTTGTCACGTTAAACTATCGTCCGTAAACCGACTTTACAGACAACCAATTTTTTTTTTTTTTTAATTTCTTAAATTGCGTTCTTGTTTTATTTTCCCCCTCCGTGTGAAACAGTGCAACTGCAATGGCGTGTGTCCGAGAAGTAGCGTGTGGTGTACCAGCTCTTGGTACATGCTTCCATTAATGAGGAATGTCGGGCAAAGGAGCCCGGCTTCTGGCAAGTCATGCCTGACTTCACGCGCTACCAGCGCCCGCCATGCCTGATCCTGACCACGCCAACTGCAGGCATGCCCCCGCACTACACCTTCACCCCTGGGAATCCCACAGAAGTTCGCCCTGACTGGAGGCGCTCTTTGAACGAGTCTTGCAGCGGGGAGCGCCCGTGTGTTTTGGCGCGAGTGGGGTAAGATTTCAAGCCCGCATTTCAACGGAACGTTTTCGTGAAACGGTTATTTTTTAATTTCCTTACCTAACTAAAAACTAAGTGTGTTCGAGAGGGGTCTGGGTTAGGGAGAGACTCTAAGTGCGACTCAGGCCGAAGTATACACGCTCTAATCATGCAGGTGTTAAGCCATGCAGGAGAGGTAGCATGCATCCTGTGCTAGTAGGGGGATTCGCCAGTCATGGCAGCGATTGGCGCCATGACTAACTCCCCTCACTGACTATTCTAGACTATAAACTAGATAAGTTGGGCCCAGCTAAAACCTAGAGAATGCCTCGAGCGGGCTCCACGTGGATGCGTGCGGCTCAGGTTGAACCCCGCCATGCTGCAGGGATGACGTCACCCGACTTGCTGTGTCTAGTAAGGGAGTGGTTGGGCAGAGGGCAACACAGCTGGGTTTCAGCTTATTTTGAAGTGAGTAAAAATTTTTGTTGGTTCGTGTTTATTTAGAAAATTATCTCCTGATCTCTCTCTGCAGTTTTACCTCTTCCGATATTCTCCTGTCACGTGTACTGAGTTACACGCGCTCTTTTTTTATTTTTGTTGTTTTCGACGCGCGGGGTTTGAGAGGTGGTTTTGACAGATCTGTCGGTGGATCGCAGATCGCGACGAGACAACGCGCAGAACGCATGTCATCATTAGCCCGTGAATGCAAGCCGACAGACGCCGACCGCGGGCCCGGGAATGCGGCGGGCGGGAGGGGGCGGGGCCGGCGGCACACATCAAAGGCCGGGCGGCGGCACCTCTCAAAGAGGCGCGCGCGCGGGAGGGGGGAGCGGCGGTTGATTGTCGGCGCTGGAGGTTCACGGATAGCTATAGGGAGGGGAGGTGGTTGTCGCGCGCGCCGCTAGATGTCGGGCGGGGAAGCGCCCGCCTCCAGCGCCGCGCCGCGGCGGCGGTCGAAGCTCCGGCATTAGCCGCCAGCTTGGCCGCTTCGCTGCAGCGAGAAGCCTATGTCCATCAAGTTCTGTCCCTGCCCGATTACACCCGAACAATTCACCTTCGGCCAACCTCGGGATTTGTTTTATTTTTGCGCAGGAAAAAATGAATTCAAATATTAAAAGTGGTCGGTTAGGTTAGCTACATTAAAACACTTTAAAACACTATGGACGGTTAGTTAGGTTAGTATAGCTACATTAAAATAAACAGAGAAATATAAATATATATAAATAAACCCAATCGTTATATATTCCGCGAGTGCGGCTTCTGCGGGGGGAAAAAAAATAGTAATATGTTTTCAAATCATTATTTTGGACATACGCCATTGCTCGTTGACACATTAAGTCATAGAGAAAAACCTGAAGCAAGGACATACAGACACGCATCTTTCTTTGTCCGTGCTAGGTTTTCTCTATGACATACAGCAATTGCGTATGTCCTACATACGGTCATACAGACAGGTCTGGCAACTTACCTTCATTCTCCGTCCGCTCAGTGAAGCTCGCGGCGGCCTGCGAACTAACGGCGCTAGTAGTAGTTGAACCCATCATTAACAGTTTGTTAAATGGGAGTTTTGAATACAAGTAGGCATAATTTTTTTAACTTCGTTTACAGGTTAGGATTTTTAATTTATTTGAGAACTTTGAAAGGGTTAAATGCATAGCAATAACTTGTAACTTTGTCAGTTGAAAGTTGGAGAGTTGAGAATTCGAAGGCCAAAAAAAATAAATTTGGGATCTCTAATTTAAAAAAAAAATGTTTTAAATGTTAACTGCGAATTTAAGTCTAGAATACTAATTTGCTATACATACATTTTAATCTTCAAGCAAGAGTAATTCTTTAAAATGTGATTTTTGAGTACCAATAATTCCTCTTATGTGATTAAGTAAACGTTTGTTTTGTTTTGTCAAAACCTAAAGGCCAAAGTGTACTCTTCATAATTTTAGCGTTTATAATCAAGAGCTTCGTTTACATCTAATACAAATTTTAGGCATTATAATTAATGGAATGTATTATATTTCTTTGAATGTATGCTATTGTGCCCAGACTGTGATTTTTAAATTAAAATTCTATTTGATACATAAGTAAATTATGTATATTAGAATTTATACACTATTTTAAGAACGTAAAATATTTTTCACTTTCACATATTCCTGTGGATTTGTTGTATCAACACAGGTGACAAGGACTTTTTTTTTCAAGAAAAACAGAATGCAAACAACGACCGTGAATAATTTACAGTTCACGCGCAGCCAATCAGATGGCCTGGAAAATTCCATCCGTCCGTCCGCCAAAACCATTGCCAAGCTTTAATTTCGACGGACGGATCAAATAACCTCCAAAATGTTAGCAAGATTCTTATTGTAAACATAAGTTTTTTTATATATTTTGTTTAATTATTTAGCTGCTTTTATTGAATTTTTTATTCACCTTTTGAAAACATTTTTAACGACTCAAAATATTTTAATAAATATCCCAGTGAAAAAACGAGTTTAATGATTTATTAGTGACCGTCAATCTTATTAACCAATATGTAGAGACCGGAAAAATTCGCCATTTCAATGACCTGTAGGATATACTCCATGATCCTATATGCGTTCGGGAAAATTACATTTGCTCATTGGCTACTGACTCGCGACGCCTGTTAACTGGGACGCCAGTGAATCGATACTTTTTTTGTTGAAGGTTTTTAATTGGTCCAGAGTACTTCAGATAAACTGTGGCCCAATCACTGATGCAGTAAAAAGGCAAACTTTTTTTTTGATTCTAGACTATCACGAGATGAATCCGCGAATTTTTCCGGTCTCTACCAATATGCTAGAGAAATTTTCACCAATATTGAAGTGTTATAGTTTGTTGGCAGCAATGCAGCATCAAAATGGACGTGCGGAGTGTTGACGGATGCGACGGATGATTGCGAGTCCACCTTCACTTGACCAGACCTAGCAACAGGAACACAACTGCCTCAGCACGAGGCCCGCAGACCAGAGAGACTTCCGTCTGCCGTCAGGCCGTAGTCACAGTGTGACGTCAACCGGCGCGCAACACTTTTAAAATTATATAGTTTTCCCATTTACATGGCATCGCGATTACAACAGTATAGGAATATTCTTTACGATATTGTTTTCGAATGATGATAATTCCTTTTAATGTGTTTACGTAGGTACTTTGAACTATTCCTGGTGAAAATTTAAATTAAATTTCTAAAAAAAAAATTTCCAGCCTTGGCAAATACGTAAACACCAAAACAATAGCAGCACAAAGATCTAAATATCTGAAGTTTAGCCTGTCGCGAAATTAATCAACGAATTATTCCAGTTTCCACCCATAGTCTACATATAGGTACAATTGTAGAGCGTTTGTAACGACAAGGATAATTTTGTATAAACTTGAACACTACAAAATAAGCTAACCACAATATTCCTTGAGTAACAAATATCTAGGTCTCCTATAATTATAAATAGTGATTAATCGAGTCCTAAATTGTATTTTTTTTGTAAATAGAATTTAAATATTTATGTAAAATTACAGGTATTTGTAAATTTATACATTTACATGAAAGCAACTGTATCGCTACAAAAAAATAGTCTCCGTAATACTGGGTTCGGGTTCTTGCCAAAAGCATTTATGTATGCTTTGTGTGGTCCTAAGTAAACTACCTGCATTATTTAAGGTGTTTGTAAACCTTTTCCTGAATGGCTTTCCAGTATTAACTGGGAACATTGATAATCATAATAAAACAAGTTATTTTATTGCTGTTTTAAAAATTTAAAATTACGCGCCAATTTTCGAAAGCGCAACAAAATATATTCAGTATTCGTTTTTACAAAAAAAATTATTTCACAAATGCAATTTTGCAACAGGTTTCCAAAGGAATCTTTGGTAAAAGTTCAAAAATATATATATTGACTCTGTGTGCCGCAACATCGCCCATGCATCCAGCTATGAGGCGCGCTGCTCCGTCACTGGCTGGGTTTGTCTCGTTGTCTTCCTGGTAGCCCCACCCCCCCCCCCCCAACCACTACCACCCCCCACCCCACTTCCCACCCGCTGGCCAGGCTAGAGCATTCACGTCGCAATAATAGCACATTTATTTACAAATAGTTTTACAATCTAAAATTTTATCAAATATTTTCACTCTAAACAATGATAATATATACTTAAATAAATAAACTATTAAGTTAATAATAATAAAAATAATAACTTGGTAAATGTTTTTATTAAATATGATGTCATATTAAATGAAATTTTCATTATGATAAATAATTAAGGTGTCTGAAAGTGAAAAACCCATTGTTGGGTAGCTACTCATATGTAGCTTGAAAAAAAAAATTCAGCCTGTCCATTAAAGAATGTCCTAGTTATAAATTTAAATAGTATAAACTAAGTATAAGCATTGTAGAGTTTTGGTTCAAGGTCGCCACTAAAGTGTAACTCAAACAGTGCGCGAGTTCTTCTTTGTTTTTTTTTTCTCATTGCAGCGCCACTTACGCAAAATGGCGACTCTGATCGTAAAGCGATTTGTGTTCTGCAATTCGCTTAAGAGTGGCAACAGGATGGAGCCCCTCCCTATTGGAGTCTCTTTTACGAGAGTGGTTGACCGTCCAAGTCCCTGACCGTTGCATTGGTCGTAAGCTCTTTTTCGCTGGCCTCCACGTTCACCCGACATAACGTCATGCTATTTTTTTTCTTTGGGGCTTTATAAAAGATCGTTTCTACGTTACACCGCTTTCTCGTGATTTGCCAGATTTGAGACACAAATTACTCCGGACTTGTTAACCAAAGTGTGGGATGAATTGGACTTAAGTTGTATGTGTGTCGTATAGGTAACTAAATGTGCACATATTGAACATATGTAGATACCGGTAAAAAATTCGCGAATTCATTTCGCGATAGTCTAAAATACAAATAGTTATACCTCAGTGCTGACTCTGCTATTGGCTCACAACTCACCTGGATGACGCTGGGCCAATGAGAAACACTCGACCAAAGCTTTATCGAATCACAGGCTGCTACGTTGGGACGTCTCACAAGACAGCAGCCAATGAGTGGGTGACATTTGACCGAGTGTACGTAGAACCAGGGGCGTAGCCAGGGGGGGGTTTTAGGGGTTCTAACCCCCCCCTTAGCACCAAATCTTTAATTAATTTCTTACTCATCACTCAAACAAATTTCATATTAAAATTAATAAAATTTTTACCATTACAATATTTAAATTTAAGCACCGAAAACTGCTAAAATAGCACTATTTTACACCTTAAAATCCAAATTTTTCCGGGGGAGGACCCCCGGACCCCCCGCTTTAATACGGGGGGAGGGGGGCCATGCTTCTTAAGACCCCCCATACGCAAATCCTGGCTACGCCACTGCGTAGAACTATGGAGTTCATCCTGCAGGTCATTGCGAATTTTTCTGGTCCCTAAAACAGGTCACTGAACACGCGAATTTTTCCGGTCCCAAAAAATTTGTAATAAAAACTATGTAAGTTTTCTATCAATTTGATAAATGATTTGTTGTAAATGGTCTAGACTAAACTGCTATAATACAGGCCTGCAGTGGGGTGTATTCGAGAGAGGAGAAGGGGGAGGTGGCCCAGGGAGCAGAGAGCGGTGCCACAGGCGATGACGCGCGGATAGCGCCGGCAAATGGGCCGCTGCAGGCGTCGCGACGCCGCGCGCCTCGCCGCAGATAGCGGAGCCGCCGGGGATTGGCCTGCCGACCCGCCGGCTACAGCCACATTTGTACCAATTACACCCCTCCTCCTCCCCCTGCATTCCAACCCCGCCGAGAATAGTCCCGGCCTGCGCCCTGTGGCAACCCTCGCAACACACTGCATGGCCAGAGCTTGCCGCGCCCTCTTGCACGTCTGTTTCTTTTAGAAATACACAGGCAAACGTGTAGTTCTCCGCGAAAAGATATGCAAAAATACTTCAGCATGCGTCACTGGTAGAGACAGGAAAAATTCGTGAGTTCAATGACCTTCAGTATAGACTCCACAATCCCCTGCCTATACTTGGTCAAACGGCGGCTGTTCATTGGGTACTGAATTTTGAGGCGTCTCAAGTCGGTAACATGTGATTGGATACTTCTTTGATTGAAGGTCTCTGATTGGCCGAGAGTCCTACATATTAACAGTGAACCAATAGCAGAAGCAGCACAACGCTATAATTATTTGAATTTTAGCATATCACGAAATGAATCCGCAAATTTTTCCGGTCTCTAGTCACTGGTGCCAACCCAGAGGCGCACAAACACCAGTAGCTCTGACCAACTCTTCTTCCTGGACCTGTCTGCTCGAGGCTTGCAATAATTCAACCCCGCACGAATGAGCCCGGGGGATTGCAGTCGTTGCAGTCTGGACAGGACTAGACGGTTCCAGAAGCTGTCCTGCGGAGGCCTGGGTCCTGCGACAGGGCCAGGAAGTGTGTCTAAGAAGCAGTGTTGTCGACACCGCGCGCTGGAGTCTGCTGCAGGCCGCAACACGCGCTAACACAGCTAGGGGCGGCGGAGGAAGTGTACACACACCTGCACACCAACAAGTACAAGCATGTATTCCTTAGCTAAATATGCTACAAACAAACAAAAAACAGTATTTCTGAAGCAGTTACCATCGTGCAAGGGCGGGCGAGAACACACAAGACCACCCAGAGCGAACGGCCACATACACCAACGATCAGTAAACGTCTTGTTGATATTTGATCCTTAATGCACATTTCACATGCTTGCATTACCTTTCTGGTGTCATATGGAAATAAATATCCTTCGATAAAGAATATCATACCAAATCATCTGCCAAAAACACGGCGTATTATTATCGAACATTACAACATGCAAACAATTAGGTATCAGGGGTCTCTAACAATAAGGTGTAAATTTGGTTTGAACGTTCACAATTATTGCCAAAAAAAAAAAAAAATTGAAAACCGCTGGTCTAGAGTTTAAGATAGGGGAGTTAGTCTTGGCATCAGTTGCTGTCATGGCTGGCCAATCACCGATCAAGGGACTTTCTGCGTGGCTGAAACCCGGCATGATCTAGGCGTATAAGGTTTCGGCCTGAGACGCACTAAACCAGACCCGTCCAGTTAGTGTTGGCTAGGTGAGGGTGGCATCGGACAGGCCTGCTTTACGACTCGCCCTCTGGCCTGAAGGCGCTGCTACCAGCCTCGCCGCCTGGTACAGCGCTGTGCAAGAGTCGGCACTCCCCGCCACCGAACTACATGTACCATTTAGTTATTCCAGGACAATAGAGGCCTTATAGTGCAAACGGTTAAATAACCTCACTTATATAAATTAACTTGAAAAAGGTTTATAATCACAATTTCTATCACTAATATTCACAATGAATAATTTTTTTTTTTTTAAGTATATGGACCAGTCATCAGTATCAATCACTAAAGTATAAGATTCAAAATCACACACACACATTTTTATTTAAGCGTGTGTAGTCTTTTTTTAATCTGTGAAAATTTAGTTGCATGTTACGCGCGCATCGTGAAAATTCACTCTCATCATTTTTTTCAGCCTAAAGAAGTATAACTTAAAAATAATCCTCAGGTAAATATTAAAAAGGTTTGTTTTTTTTAATTTTGCATTTTTGTCATGTTATTTTGAGAAACTAGTCCCGTTTGTAAAATTTACACAAATGATTCTAAAAAAAATAATTAAATTGTGCTGCAGGCTTTGGTAAAAAAACATGCACGAATGTTCAATATGTTATAGCAATAACGGGCATGCGGATGTAGTACCTGCAGGTGCACACGCGCGCAAGGAACAAGGAACACGACTGCGAGGTGAGCCCTGCCAGGAAGCCAGAGTGTCGGCAGGCAAGCAGGAAGCAGCGGTCCTGCGGTCTGCAGTCGTGCCGGAGAGAGCCTGGCTCAGGAGGCTGAGTCACAGCTGCCTGCTTCCAGCTCAGCAGCAGCGCTTCTCCGGTGCCCGGCGTGCAGCTCTCTCTCTCTCTCTCTCTATACACCTCTCTCTGTCGCTGGATTCATTTCGTGATGGGCTGGAATCCTAAAACGTTTGCCTTTTTACCGCATCAGTGATTGGGCCACAGTTTATCTGAAGTACCTACTCTGGACCAATGAAAAACATTTAACAAGGAGGAAGTATCGAATCACGAGCATCCGAGATAACAGCTGCCACGAGTCAGTAGCCAATGAGCAAATGTAATTTTCCCGCGAGCATAGACGATCATGGAGTATATCATACAAGCCATTGATATCGGGAATTTTTTCCAGTCTCTATCTATCGCTCTATCTCTCTCCAAATCTCTACATCTGCACCTCTCTCTCTCTACAGCACTAAATGCCACTATTAATAGCAATGAAAATATTAAAATTTCTATATTTACCTATCTATCTTTTTACCGATCACAGGTGTGACATAGGTACGTATGCAAAAACCACGAGCATATTCGAATGCAACGTTGTGTCGAAATTTCGAAGCAAATGGTGAATATATTTCGGAAATCTAAGTTTTTGAACGAACATTTTACGTTCTTATTTATATAGATAACATAGTAAGTATACAAAACTCTATAATCATCACCAATATTTTCGCTTTCGTACAATAATTTCATTGGAAACAAGACTGGAGCATAGAGACGTGGGCCTACCTCAACATTAACACTGTTCATAAGTTCAGTGTTCCATTTGAAGCACATTCTATACTTTTTGCAATTAAAAAAATAATTTTCAGCTTTAGCTTAAAAGACGTATACCAGCCTTCGGGAACGCTTTAGATCAGAAGTCATAATTTTTTTTTTCCTTGATGAACTTGCTTCTGAAGTTTTCAGCCTTTTTTAAAATATTTTTAAATTTCAGTTTTAAGATAAATTACGCATAAATTTGCGCTAAATTAAATATCTATATTTTTCATATGTAAAGAGACCCGGAAAATTAGCGGATTTGTTTGGCTTCAGGCCAGAATCCAAAGCCTTGATGGTTGCTCGAACAACGTTTGCTTGTCCAATGTCTAGGGACCGGAAAAATTCGCGGGTTTAATGACCTTCAGGATAGACTCCAATATCCTCTAGACACTCGGGCAAATGCCAACTGTTCATTGGCTGCTGACTTGTGAGACGTCTCGACTGGGTGGTCTGTGATTCGACACTTCTATGAGTGAGGGTCTCTAATTGTCCCTCAGTCCTCCAGATTAACTGTAAACCAATTGCAGAAGCAGCACTAAGGTATAATTATTTGAATTTTAGCAAAACACGAAGCGAATTTTTCAGGTCTCTACCAATGACTTATTTCTCAGTGAGAAACCTTCTTGTTCTTGATAGTCGGCACTGCTTGATTCGCTTGCTTCTCTCCTAGCTGGGTGTCGTTGACTGCCGCAGAGGGGCGTGGCCGAATAGCTGCGGTCCAATCACGAACACGGTGCGAGATTGTGAAGGTCGCATAAACGTCTACTTTGCTCGCTGCAGACGAATGTGCAAATAGAATATTGCGTGTAAGTTAGTAACAGCAACTGTGACAGTTTTCCTCGCGCGGCAAGCAGTGGTTTGTAAGCACGAGGCTCAAGCAAGGATTTTAGAGAAAACATTTAATAAAAATATATATATTAATTCTCCGGTTAATGATTTTACTAATGTTTAAATTCACTGTTTGTAGTTAGAATGTTTTTCTGTTCTATGAGTTTCCTAGTTTCGTTTGGTGTCGGAATATCAGTTTTTATATTAATTTATGAAATAATTTATTTTAATGTAACATCCTTATGGTACACTTTTTACTTTGATTTATGGTTGCATACAATTTTTCTTTAAAATTAATGTGTGCTTGAATTTTAAGGTAAGCTCTGCTAGTGTTATGATTTCTAGATTCTAAAGTTTCCTAAGTAATTCGTTCTCTACGCAGTCTCCTATCATTGTTATTTTTTATGCTCTGCTATGTGTTGCCATGCCCACGTCCTAGGGGTCGCAGGACTGAACAGGCAGACACTGACGCCTGACAGAGCGAGCAAAAAGCGCTCCACGGCGGGGCAGAGGGCGACCACCAGCAGGAGAGGCCACGAGGTTTGCAGTCTAGCTTGCGAATAGCTTCATGCGCAACTGTCCGTGCCTCTATACATGGGCGGGGGAGGGGGTCTGGAACTAAGAAGTCCCCAACTGAGGGGAGCCTGCCTGCACTTGCAGAAGCGTGTCTTTGAAACGGATTTGCTGTCAAAACTACGTCTTATGGAAAACTTTTTTGTACCTATGTTTCAAGGCGGTCTACTTGTCGCATGCACGTGCGGACCAACGTGTGGGCTGTGTACAACATGTGGGCGGTGTACAGCATGTGGGCGGTGTACAGCATGTGGGCAGTGTACAGCATGTGGGCGGTGTACATCATGTGGGCGGTGTACAGCATGTGGGCGGTGTACAGCATGTGGGCGGTGTACAACATGTTGGCGGTGTACAGCATGTGGGCTGTGTACAGCATGTGAGCGGTGTACAGCATGTGGACGGCGTCCAACATGTGGGCGGTGTACAGAATGTGGGCTGTGTACAGCATGTGAGCGGTGTACAACATGTGGGCGGTGTACAGCATGTTGGCTTTGTACAGCATGTGGGCGGTGTACAGCATGTTGGCTGTGTACAGCATGTGGGCAGTGTACAGCATGTGGGCGGTGTACAGCATGTGGGCGGTGTACAGCATGTGGGCGGTGTACAGCATGTGGGCGGTGTACAGCATGTGGGCGGTGTACGGCATGTGGGCGGTGTACGGCATGTGGGCGGTGTACAGCATGTGGGCGGTGTACAGCATGTGGGCGGTGTACAGCATATTGGCTGTGTACAGCATGTGGGCAGTGTACAGCATGTGGGCGGTGTACAGCATGTGGGCGGTGTACAGCATGTGGGCGGTGTACAGCATGTGGGCTGTGTACAGCATGTGGGCGGTGTACGGCATGTGGGCGGTGTACAGCATGTGGGCGGTGTACAGCATGTGGGCGGTGTACGGCATGTGGGCGGTGTACAGCATGTGGGCGGTGTACAGCATGTGGGCGGTGTACAGCATGTTGGCTGTGTACAGCATGTGGGCAGTGTACAGCATGTGGGCGGTGTACAGCATGTGGGCAGTGTACAGTATGTGGGCTGTGTAGGTACAACATCCCGGCAGACGACGGTGATTGGTGGGGCTTCTCCTGCAAGCGGCGAGTGTCCGGCGCACCGCTGACGAGCCGCACGCCGTGGGGCGGCGGGGGCGGCGGGGGCGGTGGGGGCGGTGGGGGCGGCCTCATCAGCGCCGCCGCCGGCAGAGGGCGGGCCGCCCTGTGGTCAGCCCCGACACCGCGCCGGGGTCTCCACTACACTTCACACACAGTCTCATGCGCAACAACAGTACACCACGAAGTATAGACCGGAAAAATTCGCTATTTCAATGACCTGTAGGACAGACTCCATGATCCTCTATGCACGCGGGAAAACTGCATCTGCTCATTGGCTACTGACTCGTGTCGCCTGTTAACTGGGACGTTAATCATTCTATACTTCTTGTGTTGAAAGTTTTTCATTGGCCGAGTGTCATTTAGAAAAAACTGTGGCCCAATCACTGATGCAGTAAAAAGGCAAACGTTTTTTATTCTAGACTATCACGAAATGAATCCGCGATGTTTTTAGGTCTCTACCACGAAGTAATGGTGGAACACTAGATTATCTTGCCTTTAAACAATTTTTAACGATTTAAAAGTTTTATAATGATAATAACTTGGCCACCACCGCAGACAAATACTCTGCTTCTATTCGTCACGGGATAGCTACCCACGTAGTCTAACTCAGAAAGTCACAAATTAGAACAGTCACTATGTAGAATTCTTGAATTGGAACCACTTAACTTGGAACTGTCATTTCAAGTGTATTTATATAAGTGAGTACATGTTCCGATATGAATTATTTATTTGCATTTTACTTATTATATTGTTATTTAATAAACAATTTAAATTAATAAATTAGAATGAGCATTCGGCATATTTCATTATTATTTATATTATTAATTAAAATTATCACGATTATATTACTATATTTAATAATTAATATTTTACACATACTTATATTCATATTGAATACTGAGAATATATTTAATTAATTTTTATTTACAATAAACTTTGAAATAGTCTTAGTTCAGAAAGAATTGCCTATAGACTAACTTGTAACGCGCACTGGTCAGCTGCGGGCCACCAGAAGGCAGCAGAAGAGAAGGAAGGGTGCGAGACCCCCCCCCCCCCCCCTCTGTGGCGCGCTCTCCCTCGCACCGTCGACGGCGGCCCCGCTGACGACTCATTTCCCTCCTGGTTCCCGCGCACAATCAGTAGGGACCTGAAAAATTCGCGGGTTCATTCCGTGTTTTGCTAAAATTCAAATAATTATACCTTAGTGCTGCTTCTGCCATTGGTTAACTGTTAATCTGGAGGACTGAGGGCCAATTAGAGACCCTCACTCGTAGAAGTGTCGAATCACAGACCACCCAGTCGAGACGACTCACAGGTCAGCAGCCAATAAACAGTTGGCATTTGCCCGAGTGTCTAGAGGATATTGGAGTCTATCCTGAAGGTCATTGAACCCGGGCGACCTGAGCGAACTTATATATGCGCCGGTCTACCATTAAATTGTAACACGGGACTTTTAGACCAGACAAATATGTAGCGACGGCAAAAATTTTGTGCATTCACTTAGCACCAATGAGAAACCCTCAAATTAAAATAAACACAGAAAGACAGACAAAGAAAAAAAAACCATCAGGAATGGACAACAATTATGGAAACATTAAAACCACAAAAACCAAGCGAATACAACTTTACGACAAGTGTCACCTCCTAAGAACAACACAGAGAATTATGTGGAATAATTTAGCCAGAACCCAAAGACAGCACAGACGAAAAACCTAGGCTCACAACGACGAGGCAGAGGCTAGAATAAAAGTAAAAAGAGAAGAAAAAGTGCGGTCAAAACAAATAGGGGAACCAAGAATATAATCTGGGCGATATGATAACGATAGCACATAAGAACACTTATATGACGAAACAGGTGTGTTGTACATTCCTGAGGGGTTTCGTTCTATGACAACCTGCATGAACCAGCAATGGCTAGGAAACCCCACAATTCCGTGGTTTCAATGATCTCTAGGATAGACTCCTCAGTCCTATGGATACTCGAACAAATATCTCCTGCTCATTGGCTGCTGACTTGTGTTGTGAGATGTCTCAACTGGGTTGCCTGTGGTTCGATACTTATATGGCTGAGGATCTCTCATTGGTAGAGACCTGAAAAATTCGCGGATTCATTTCGTGATAGGCTAGAATCCATAAACGTTTGCCTTTTATCTGCATCAGTGATTGGGCCACAGTTTATCTGAAGTACTCTGGACCAATGAAAAACCTTAACAAAAGACGTATCGAATCACGAGCATCCCAGATAACATCTGTCACGAGTCAGCAAATGTAATTTTCCCGCGTGCATAAAGGATCATGGAGTATATCATATAGGTCATTGATATCGCGAATTTTTCCGGTCTCTACTCATTGGTCCAGAGTCCTCCAGATGAACCGAGTGCTAATAAAGACAGGTTTAAGTACAGTTATGAACATGGGCGTAGCTCCCTTGGGGGGACAGAGGGGCATGCCCCCCTGGAACTCAGAAGCACCTCACCGAAGGGGCCCTCTTACGCTTGCAAATTCGCACCTGTGAAACGGGGTTGATGAACCTAAACGTTAAAACTATGCTTTATGGAAAAAATTCTTTATATGATAAAGTTTTCTTGTTATTGCATGTAACTTATGTAGTCTGTATAGGCCAAATATGAGCAGTACCTATACAATATACAAGCACCGAATCCAGAGCTGAATTTTGTCGATTGAAACCCACGCTAATTTTCGCGGGTCACCCTCGCGAATCCTATTGATTTGAGCCCTTGTATTTGAACTTTAGCCTATCGCAAAAAGTATTCCTAATTTTTCCCGTTACTAGAAATGTCTAGGATCAGGCATGCATTTTTCGCGAGAAAAAAAAATTTCTGGACGCCCATTAGACTGCAACATGGTATGCCTTCGCCAGCGTGATTCTCGTCTGCGAGAGAAGCCGTTGCCCTGTCTGGCCGGGCCGCTCTGGCCGGCAGTAGAGCCGCTGTTCCCACGAGCCGCGGCGGCTCTGATTGGTCACGGCGCTGAGCGCGACTCACGACGAGCCTGCCTGACGTCTCCCCGGCAGCTGTGCTACCCCTCTGCCTGCCTCTGCCGCGGGCTCACTGTCCATCTGGACCACCCGAGAAACACGTGGGTTCATTCGCGACCAGGCCTTTATTCTGCTTCAGTGACTGGGCCACAGCTTGTCTCAACGACTCTGGATACTTACAACAAGAGACATGTCGAATCCACGAGCATCCCAATTAAAACGTGTCTCGAATCAGTAGCCAAATGAGTAGGAGCAGGCATTTTTCACGAAAAGATCTGAACACTTATTAGTAGAGACCTGTAAAATTCGCGGTTTCGGTGGCCTTCAGGATAGACTGCACATACCCTGTACACTCGGGAAAATAACGCAAGTTCATTGGCTGCCGACTTGTAAGTCGTCTCAGCTGGTTTGTCTGTGATTCGATCCTTCTTTGGTTGAAGGTTTATTAGGGGCATGCGTTTTTCGCGAAATAATCTGCTCGCTCGTTAGGCTGCAACAAGCTATGCCATTGTTCCCTTGTGATTGGTGGCCGTCTGCGAGAGAAGACATCGTCCTGTCTGGCCCGGGCCATTCAGGACGAGTTTGCTTCCGCACTAGGTGGCTGTGATTGGTGCGCCGACAGTAGACATGCACCTGAAATAAACCCAGCCAACCACCTCAAATTTTTTCCAGTACCTAATTGTAAATACAAGCATGTATTTTTCGCAAAAAAATATTTCGAGTCTAGCTGAGAGTTAAAACACTGTAGCATCTTCTGTGTTTCGTGAAATGGTCTAGTTTCTATTAAGGACACGCCCGCTGTCAAAATACTGATCACTAGAGACTTGAAATATTCGCGGGTTTATTTCGTGTTTTGCTAAAATTCAAATAATTATACCTTAGCGCTGCTTCTGCAATTGGTTTACTGTTAATCTAGAGGACTGAGGGCCAATTATAGACCCTCACTCATAGAAGTGTCGAATCACAGACCACCCAGTCGAGACGTGTCACAAGTCAGCAGCCAATGAACAGCTGGCATTTGCCAGAGTGTCTAGAGGATATTGGAGTCTATCCTGAAGGTCATTGAACCCGCGAATTTTTCCGGTCTCTACTGATCACAATAACTCATTGCTAGAGACCTGCAAAATTCGCGGTTTCGATGGCCTTCAGGATAGACTGCACATTCCCCTGTACACTCGGGCAAATAACGCAATTTCATTGGCTGCCGACTTGTAAGTCGTCTCGGCTGGTTTGTCTATGATTCGATCCTTCTTTGGCTGAGGGTTTATAACTGATTGAGATTCGTCCAGATGAACAGTAAGCCAATAGCAAAATTATCTAAGAGGTATATGTGTTTGAATTCTAGCCTATCACCGAATGAATCCGCGAATTTTGCAGGTCTCTATTCATTGCGGAAGCAAACGCATCCTAAATGGCCCGGCAAAAAAAAATGTAATGGCTTCTCTTGCACTGGTGCGGGCATACCATGTTGCAGTCTAATGAGCACTCGGATTTTTTTTTGCTCATATTGCCTACTGCTATAAATATGCTGAGGGGTTTGAAGTTTTGTTTATTTGTAGTATGTAGGTACTCTGGACAGTGACGCAACACCCACCAGCAGCGTGGCAGAGAAGCGGCTGTTCCCCGCTGCCGGCCGAGACAAAGACAAGCGATCACTCAGCGAACAAGAGAGGCTCAGAAAGGCGCGTGACAGCAACCTGGGAGCAGGAATTCGCCGCGATGTCTCCCTCGCTGGCTTCCGCCGCCAAGTGTGTCCATGTGTCCATGTGTTGGTGGCGTCCTGTCATTGTTCCCCTCCAGGATGTCGCTCCTCCAGCGAACATTCAGAGGATACATTTCCATACACGTTTCATCTGAAGAGCCTCCTGCGAGTTCCACTTACTTCCTCGCAAATGCCATGCTCTCCTCCTCAGTTGAGAACAGAACACAGAAGCATACGTGAATACACTCAAACAAAGAGAAAATTTTGCATTTGACTGTTTAAAATATTTACTTGAATTATTAGCGTGGCTGTCAAACTCTATCAAAGGTTTATTTTTTTTTAAACGTTGCTGTCAACCACTATCAAAGTTTTTGCGGCGGTGCCTTTTACCAACCAGTCAATAGCACCAGACGAGGTCCGCCTTCTGGAAGAAATCAACGAAATCCTCGAAATACTGGTAGCTATATCTCGTCACACGCAAACGTAGAAATTTATTAATAATATCTGACAGAGCATACCTGGGCGGAATGTGTTTTACGCGAAATTATCGCGAGACTAGCTGAGTAATAAAACACTGTAGCGTAAATCTGTGTTTCGTGATTGGTTGTGTTTCTTTCATGTATACGTGTCTACTGTCGACACACCAATCACATCCGTTCGGTGCGGAAGCAAACGAGTCCTGATTGGCTCGGTTGAGCGAGGCCGCCAATCACAAGGAGGAAGCAGCTGGGAGCGGGCGTGCGAGCAGTCTGATGAGTGTTCGCAAACCTATCGCTCGCGTAGCTAAAGGTCCCATCATCGTGTCCCAGCAAGGCCTGACCTTGAAGTGCCAGCAGACTGTAATCTCAGACATGACGCCAGCTATACCCAACAAGACCGCTGGGAGTTTCTCTACTCCATTGGCAACTAAATAAAACGTACCTTTGCAGCACACAGCAGGCCAGGCACGGACCGAACCACGCGTCATCTATAGAGTCCTGGAAATTTCGCACATACATTTGGTATCATGCTAATATTCACAGTCATCTGCTTCCATATTGGCTGATTTCTTATGTAGAACATCCCCTTCTTCTGAATGGGTCGATGTGATTTGGTCTCTCTACTGCCCACAGTCGTAGGGGGGGGGGTGTCCAAGTAATTGCAATCCAACCATCAAAGTAATGCTAAGGTATAGATGTTTGCAATCCATCTGGTGACCTAAAAACTCCGCGAAATTTCCGATCACCAGGACTTCTTAGTTCAGTAGGCTCCGTCACACTGAGCTGGAACCTCCCGGAGTCTAGGCTGGCACTCGGTCAGGACGCCCGCTAGAATGCAACCAGGTATGCCCACGCCAGCTGTTTCTCCCTCGTGACTGGCGGCCGTCAGCCAGGTCCGGCATTGAATGGCTATGATTGGTGGGCTGGCAGAATACTTGCTTATACCTGAAAGAAACTCAACCAATCATGAAACACAGACATTTTTTTAACTGTCACCAAGTCTCGAAATCGTTATAGATCGTTATACAGACGCGATTTCACTGACCTGTAGGATAGACTCCATGAACCTCTATGCACTAGGGAAAAACTACACCTGCTCATTGGCTACTGACTCGTGACACCTGTTAACTAGGGACTGGAAAAATTCGCGGGTTCAATGACCTCCAGGCTAGAATCCACGATCCCGTGCACACTCGGGCAAACGTCGCCTGTTCATTGGCTGCTGACTTGTGAGCCGTCTCAATTGGGAGACTCGTGATTCGATACTGCTTTGACTGAGGGTCTATAATTGGCCCACAGTCCCCCCAGGTTAACAGCGAACCAATGGCAGAAGTTGCATAAAAATACAATTATTTGCATTCTAGCATATCGCGAAATGAATCCGCGAATTTTTCCGGTCTCTACTGTTAACTGGAACGCTCGTGATACGATATTTCTTTTGTTGAAGGTTTTTTTTAACTGGCCCAGAGTCGTTCAGATAAACTTTGGCCCAATCACTGAAGCTGCAAAAAGTCAAAATTATTTGGAGTCCAGCTCATCGCGAAATAAACCCGGGCATTTTCCAGGTCAGTGGGAATGGTTCTGCCAGAAGCACGCCGCCCTCCGCCGCGGGCAGTTGCCCTGAAGCGGCGCGTCAAGGACCCAGGGTGTCGGCGCAGGTAGCCCCGCCCCCTGCCCCCCCACCAGTCGTCCATCATCGCCGGAATGAGGCCGCCCCTCCACGTATATCACCGCCTGTTAGCAGCCGTGTCAGGGGTCGGCGGAGACGGGCCTGCGCAGAGAGCCCTGGGAAAATATTTACGACACAACAACCCTAAAGAAAAAAAAATCCATTTAGAACCATGAATGTGCCACCCCCAACGACGAGGCATTTTTTTTTTACCCCATCAAAAATAACTTTCTCTCCATACGTACCTGCAAAGTCCGGAGCGATTCGGCACATTCATTTCTCATTAGGATTGAATTGGAATGCACACACACATTTGCGCTTAGTACTTTTGAAGGGGCTTTTTTTTTTTTTTTTTTCGCGAAAAGATTTCGATACTAGCTGAAAGTTAAAACACTGTAGCATTTTCTGTGATTCTTGATTGGTTGAGTGTTACTGTTGTCACACAGTTCACAGTTCACTGCTGAACTACCTGTTCAAGTGTCACCGGCTTCTCTGGCATAGACGGCCGCCAATCACAAGGAAGAAGCCGCTAGCGCGAGTATACCTTGTTGCAGTCTAATGAGAGGCAATATTGTTTCGCGAGAAATGCCTGCCCCTATACTCGCTGTTAACCTGGAGGACTCGTGGCAAATCAAGAACCCGCAGCCCAAGACGTAACGAGTTCCAGGCAGTCAGTTGAGACATCCGAGTTAGCAGCCAATGAATTCATTCTTATTCACCCGAGTGTGCGAAGAACTGTCCAGTCCACAAACCCAGTTTCCCATTTTGGCTTACGGTTTATAGAATTACCTGTGATCCAATCATAAGTGTCCTTCATTTATACCGATCTCCAAATACTAACACGAATTTTGCGGGTCCCTATAAGAACCAATAATTGCAGACTGGAAAAAAAAATGTTGAATTTTTTTTTTGCGATAGGCTAAGATAGAAAAAACCTTTGCTCGATGATGATGGCTGGAATTTTGGTGACATGAAAAGGGGGGGGGGGGCAGGTAATGAAACACAACCAACCATAGAAACATCTTACCGCGAATTTTTCAGGACTCTAAATACCACGATCAGAATCCCCCAGTTTATCCGGTACCTACCATTAAATAACTAGAGGTCTGAAAACTTCGAGAATTGTTTTTTTCAGAACTAAAGATACTCTACCGCGTAGCAGGCAATAGACCGAAAGTCATTTCACCGAAATTTCTGAGAAACGACTGTTTCGATCTAGTGATTTTCAGCCTACCGCCTACTACTCTACCCACAGTTGCTTTCCTATTGGCTGATTGTTTACTCCAGCACCCATTCTCCATTTGAGTGGGTCTACGTGATTCTGCCACTCACTATATACTGTTGGCTGGTAGTTGATTGGCCCACAGCCGCAGAGGGAGTGACTTGATGTAAGTTTTTGGACATACGCCATTGCTAAGACCTTATTCTGTTGAAGAAAAACTAAAAAACTGAAAAATGAGAAATTAAGAAATAAATAAATAAAAAAAAGACAAAAGACACAAAATTAAGCAAAAAATTGCTGTTGTCTACAAGGATATAAACACCACAAAATATTCCGTAACAGGAATATAGTCAACAAACAAAGAAAAAACAAAGAAAAATTTACTAAGAGAACGAAAAAAAAACCTGAAATGATGACGACACACAAATATTGAACCCAAAAAAATTCAGCACAACGGTTGAAACGAAAAAAAAAACACGACAAAACGAAAAGACTATTGTGTTCGTTTCGTCTTTTCGTTTTGTCGTGTTTTTGTCTCGTTTCAACTGTTGTACTGAATTATTTTGGGTTCAATATTTTTGTGTTGTCATCATTTGTGGGGGTTTTTATCGTTCTATTCTGTTTTGGAAAACTATTGTGTTTGTTTCGTCTTTTCGTTTTGTCGTGTTTTTTTTTTTCGTTTCAACCGTTGTGCTGAATTTTTTTGGGTTCAATATTTGTGTGTCATCATCATTTCAGGTTTTTTTTTTCGTTCTCTTGGTACATTTTTCTTTGTTTTTTCTTTGTTTGTTGACTATATTCCTGTTACGGAATATTTTGTGGTGTTTATATCCTTGTAGACAACAGCAATTTTTTGCTTAATTTTGTGTATTTTGTCTTTTTTTATTATTTATTTATTTTTCATTTTTTAGTTTTTTAGTTTTTATTCAACAGAAAAAGGTCTTAGCAATGGCGTATGTCCAAAAACTTACATCAAGTCATGCACTCCCATTGCACAAATCTTTCAAAGATAACGTAAACGGAGTGTCCAGACAACTGTGAACGAATCATGCTATGCTAAGGTATAGATGTTTGCAGTCTAACTATTGACCCCAGGAATCTGCGAAATATGAGGGTCTATGTATTTAGCGAAATGACAAGGAACTGGAAAAATTCTCGGTTTCGGTGACCTTCAGGATAAACTGCACGGTTTCCTTTACTCTCGGGAAATTAACGCCAGTTCATTGGATTCTGTCTTGAGAGCCGTCTCTACTGGCTTGCCCGGGATTCGATACTTGTTTTGGTTGGGGGCCTCCCATTGGCCCAGAGTTGTCCAGATGAACAGCGAACCAATAGCTAAAGCAGCTTTAAGGTATACGCATTTCAATTTCAGCCTATCGCCAATTGAATCCGCTAACTTTTCCGGTGTCTATAAATTACCCTTTTTTATATAAAACAATTTCACATAGATCTTTTGTATTGTTACTTCCAAATATTGTAGTTATTCTTCCTGAAAAATTGAAAACCAAAATTTATTTTCAAATAAAAAAATATGTCAATCTTTGGCTCAATAAATTAACTGATGAGAAGATTACTGTAATAGTTAAGTAAGATTTTATATAATTTAGTAATTTATGTACTTGTACTTTACCTGCGAATATTAAATTTTGGTCTTTTTTTATATACCTTTAGATTTTTTTCCCGAAACAATGTACTTTACCTTGTATTTAAATTAATTTAACTTCAAACTTTATAAAAACTTTTGAAAGATTTTTCTTCAATTTTTTGATTTATTTTTTAATTTTTACACATTTATAAATGTTTACATTTAAGTGACGCGATACACTCACACACACAAGCTTGCTTTTGTGAGTGCTACAGTTTCCTGTTCAGTTTAGTTCAATTGTAATCACAGTGTATTATTGTTAGGGACAGGAAAAATTCGCGGGTTCAATGACCTGTAGGATGAACTCCATAGTTCTACGTACACTCGGTCAAATGTGACCCACTAATTAGCTGCTGTCATGTAAGACGTCCCAACGTACCAGCCTGCGTGATTCGATACAGCTTTGGTTGCGTGTTTCTCATTGGCCCAGAGTCATCTAGGTGAGTTGTGAGCCAATAGCAGAGGCAGCACTGAGGTATAACTTTTTGTATTTTAGCCTATCGCGAAATGAACTCGCGAATTTTTCCGGTCTCTAATTATTGTTATATAGAACAAGAAGGCGCGCGGATGCGGTGACCACTCACGGAAATGAGGTCACCGAGAGACATGGGCTGGAACTCCACAGCAGCGCCCCCTGACCAAGGACGAGGGCGGTGCGTCCAATCACAGGTGCTAAGTGGCCGCTGCGGCGGGCGATAAGGGCGGCGCCTGCCGGTGCTTCCAGCGCAGCACCGCCTCTAGGCGCAAGGCTGCAGTCTGCCCAGGGCAACTTGGGGATCCGAGCGGCGGCCGTAAACATTATATGGCGTGATTCTTCCAAGAACCTGTGCAGGATGTTTCATGCCAACACATTATTCTGAAAACACGCGTTTCAACCATTCTCTCTCTCCTATAAATACAGCTTGGAAACGAAATAGCTAGTGTCCTGAAAAATTCGCTGGTTAATTTCGTGTTTTGCTAAAATTCAAATAATTATACCTTAGTGCTGCTTCTGCAATTGGTTTACTGTTAATCTGGAGGACTGAGGGCCAATTAGAGACTCGCACTCATAGAAGAGTCGAATTACAGACCACCCAGTCGAGACGTCTCACAAGTCAGCAGCCAATGAACAGTTGGCATTTGCCCGAGTGTCTAGAGGATATTGGAGTCTATCCTGAAGGTCATTGAACCCGCGAATTTTTCCGGTCTCTAGAAATAACGAAACACAACTACCCGTACACACACTCAGCGTAGACAGACACCACAGTGTTATCTTGAGCAGTTCTTCAAGTCACGTTTTGTATCCCCTGATCGCGAATTGCACTTCTCTTCGCGTTTACGTGCCAGGCACACTCCTCGTCGGAAACTCGCCTCTATGAGACTTTGTGCTGGGACATCTTCTTGCACGTCCCTATACCACTTACAATACTGTGTTTAGAATGTTTCAGACTTAGAAACGTACGTGAAAACACCCGTGTCAGCCCTCTGCGCGTTCCAGAAAGTAGGCTCCACGGTAAGAACCAAAGTGGCTGAGCGGCTTGCGAATGGCTCGTTAACACCCGGTCAGCAACATGGCCGCGCCGTTCCGCCGCAGGTCGTGTGCCAAACGGCCGTTACACAGCTCTGCTGCGCAGCGATACACTACAGTTAAGGACCACTAGCTTAACATACAATTACCCTAGTTTTTATTTTCATTTTTATCATTTCATGGCTATTTTGTGAACATGCAGACCATGAGACATCTATCTAACCAAAAATCATTGAGATACGATATTTAGTTTTAAAGATACATTTTTAAAATGTAAAATACGTTTTATAAAAAGATACATTTTAAGTATCAAATTTTTTGTAAATACTAAACGGTTTGGTTGATTTCAGTATCAAGTTTTTCCCAGTAGGCCTACCTATTGTAAAATGTACTTATAGATAAAATAATTTTGAAAAAAAAATTAAAACATAAAAAATGTGTTTAGTTAATTAGTATTATTATTATTTTGGAAAGTTTTGGGGGGAAGTAAGTGTATTTGCATTTTTTAACATAAATTAAATTCTGATGATTGAGCTAGCGAGACCGTAAAGTCATCAATCAAATCACTAACTTGTGCAGCATGCTATTGAATAGTTTCTATGCAGTCTCACTAGCTTCCTCGACAATATTTATATTTTAACATGTAAATGCACTTAATTGGTTTTCCCTTTATTTTATAAAATGTTTAAAAATTAAATTTCTTACGTAAGAAAATTATTTCATGTTTTCAATTTTTCAAAATGATTTTACACATCTTACATCACTGGGCAAAATTGATACTGAAATCACCCAAACGGGTTAGTATTGACCAAATTTTTGATGCATAGAAATGTAGGTTTTTATAAAAAAAAGTATCGTAAATTTAAAAACAAACTTCAAGCTTGAAAACTAAGTGTCGTATCGCAATGCTTTCTGGATCGATAGGTGTCTCATGGTCTACACTGTTCACAAAATATTCACGAAATGAAAAATACAAAATAGAAATCTAGGGTGATTTTATATAAAACAAGCGAATGGACTTAAAACTTGATAGGCACTGTACCGGCGGCTCCTTTGAAGCGGGCCTCCTCGGTCGTCTATTGGCCGAGCCGGGCCGAGGGGACGAGCTGGCGTCTCATTGGCCACTCCCCGCTGTGCAAGATCCCTCATTGGCTTGCCCGCCAGCAGGTAATTACTGGCCTTGTTAATTACAAATATTAATAAAACATAAACAAAACAGGTAAACATCAGATATCAAAACAATACTCAGTACTGGAAGTGTAAGGACGAGCTATTATCTAACAATTCACGTAAGTACTTTTTATGGACATGAATAGGTACAAATCAAAACACATTTATTACTTAACAAAATTATGAAAAGACAAATGTTTATGTTGGCTCATAAAAAATTTAATCAATGATGTCTTCTTTGAATGGTTATTCGCCCCTGGACAGTGATTTGTGGATTGTGTTTCCGGACTTGCAAACGAAGGATTTTCCTCAAATAAAGTGGGATTTTTTCGTATCGTTTCAGATTCCTCACGAGGAAACCATACCAACTCCGAAATCCAAATTCTGAGTCAAGCAGTAACCAGCACAGAGGTTCAACACGCACGAGGAAGCAAGAAGAGTTATTTTTTGCAGTGTAGATGTTTATTGATTACTTTCTATTTCCTTTTTTTTTATTTTTACACTTTGACTACAATTCATTAAATTAAGCAGGAAAATGTAGTACCTCACAAAAGCAAGCTTGTGTGTGAGTGCATCTAGTCACTTTAACCTTCGTGCGATATTTTGACTGATTCAAAAATTATAAAAGTGTAAAAATTGACAAATAAATAAAACTTACTTTAGATATCTTACGTTAATAGCTTATAAAGTTTAAATTTAAAAAGAGAAATTAATTGTTTCATGAAAACATTTTATGTATGAAAGTCTCAAAAAAAATTATATTTAAAGAAAATAACAAGCATTAAAGAAATAAAAAAGTTAAATAAATCTGTTCCGTCAGTTAAGGGGGTGCCTCCCATTTCAGGTCATGATATTATTTTTATATAAATCACTGATCAAATTTTAGACTTTTTCAATTGTTTAACTTTCACGAAATGAAAAATATATAAAGCGCATACTTTTTGCATAATTAGCTGCCAAATTTAGGTACATTTTTAACATTTTTGGGTTGTACAAATAAGGAGAATTTAATTTATTGCAGAACTGAAACTTTTTAGGTTTAACTGAAATGCCACTGGCTACTTCATGATATGGTTTGAATTTCTATCAGAAAAACTTATTTCATGTATCTTAGCTGTCAAAATCGTAAACAAATGTGAGAATTTTGAAATGCCAGGTAAAATTAATTAATATTTTCTGAAAGAAATTCAAACCATTTCTTGAAGTATAGCCAGTGGCATTGCAGTTAAACCTAAGAAGTTTCAGTTCTGCAATAAACTAAATTCTCCTTATTTGCACAACCCAAAAAACGTTAAAAATGTAACATTTGGCAGCTAATTATGCAAAACGTATGCGCTGTATATATTTTTTTTTTCATTTCGAGAAAGTTAAACAATCTGAAAAGTCTAAAAGTTGATCTGTGATTAGTATGAATATAAAATTACGACCTGAAATGGAAGGCAACCCCTTCAACCATCCGGGCGAAAGAGCCACAGCCTTGTGAGGTGTTCAGCAGTAAGTCAGCTCGACGCAGCCACGTGGCGGAGCGCTGAGACAGCTGACCGCTGACTGACGGCAGGTCCTTGCGGCTCGCGAGCTGACTGGAGCGGCCTCAAGCCACGCCCCCTGACGCCGATCAAACACCCTGCCCCTCCCTGCCCCGGCCACTTGGGCGAGTAACGAATCGGCGACGCCACCCACGGCAGTAATGACACTCCAGGTGGACCGGGCGGGTGGCCGTGTGCCGAGCGGCCGGGCTCTAGCCTGCGCCGACCAACCGCCGCTGCTTGCATTTGGGAGCTCGGTCTGGAAAAATATATATTAATACGTGTCAACTGCGTTGAAAAGGAATCAGTATAGAATAAAGGATGTTGATAAAATAATGTCCCAGTTGCAATGGTATATTAAAACAGTTTAAATCAGACTATACCTATACAACAAATTATACATCAGATTGAAGGTTAACTATCCTAGATTTTCTTACAAATGTTACAACTATGTGCGCCTTTATTTAAACGGCACACATTCAACCTAAAGTCCAATTCTTCCCACACGTAAACACGATCTTTTATAAAGACTTAAAGGAAAAAAATATCGCATGGCATTATGCCGGGTGTGCGTGGAAGTAAGCGAAAAAGAGCTCTGTCGTCTCGACCATTACGATCAATCCAAAACGGTAAGGGATTTCGACGTTCAACCACTCTCGTACAGATAGATTTCAACGCTTACAGTTGATACCGTTAAATTCTATGACTGGGACATTATTTAATGGAGGAGAACATCGACTGGCACGTGATAATAAAGCTAAGTGGAAAGTGAACGTTTACCTAGTTTTTTTTAGTAATGTATCTATCAATAGTTTAGGAACATAACGTGCATACTGATGCAAAGTTTTAAAAACATTTTCAACCTATATTTTTTTATAAAAACCGGATTTGATAATTTAAATTATTTAAATCGATTTATATAAAAAGGTATGACATTTTACGGTATTTACAAATGTAACATTTTTGTGCATTTTATCATTTAGAAAAATACCTAGGCAGAATAAATATTCTGGTATCTTAATTTTTTTAAATCTTCCGTTGATATATAATTTAAAGAAACATTAAATCAATGAAGTAAACAAAATCAGCTTACAATAGTTTTTAAATAATTAAAAATTATTTTTTTTAAGAAAAATCAGTCTTGAATATGCCCAAATTGATAAAATATTTTTTTTTGTATGCAAACTGAACCAGCGATATGGGGTTTGATGCGCTCGCTAACACTGAAAACCACATCTCGCTAGCTTTGAGTTTGAGAAGGAATGTGTGTATATATATATATAGGCCTATATATATATATATAATTTCGGTTGAATAAGAAGCTAGGCGTTTAAAACAATTATATTAAAATTTATTACAAAAAGCTGTATGCATTTTTTTACACTTAGTTTTAATTTTATTGTTAAAGAAAATAATATTTATATATTTTTCATAAAACATAATCCCCCAAAATTGTACTTTTTAAAACCAGTAAAATTTCATAACTTGTAAACTAATAAACGGATTTAAATAATTTTAATTTTTAAAACATCTGTTGATGAAAATAACGATGGAAAATTTGGATTACAAAATATTGTAACGCATGTTTAAGGGCAGGAACGTTTTGTACAAATTTCGCAAGTGTCTTAAGCTTTTGACGGGTTCTGTAACTCCTTGAAATCGTGGGGTTACGAAATACATACGCGTATAGCATACACAGCCCATGATTAATAAAAACAGCAGTAGCAGTGTTTGTGCTGAAACCTAGATTTGTATACAGAATATCACGTACATACATACCGAGAGAAAGAGAGAGAGAGTTAGAGGGAGCGAAAGGTAGAGGAAGAGGATTCATATGTGCCGGGATATCTATGCAAATATGCTGTTCCTGCAAGTATATGTACCTATACGTGTACGATTATCTGGAGGCATATACAAGGGTGTCTATGTATTGAACATATGTTCAATACGTGCAATCTCTTGACATTAAACAGACTTAAAAATTTATGATTTTCCGCCACATTATTTTCAGGTTTACCTAGTAGCCTATTTTATTTCTAAAATAGTTTTAAAATCAGTTTTTATATTCCTTATTTTGTTCTGTTATAAATTTTAATGCTTTTGTTTTTTTTTATAAGTTTCAACAAAATCTTATTTAGTATTGTGGGGTATGTCAGTTACTGCAGAAAATTTAGCTATACATGAAAATATATCGAACAACTCAACGTTAAAAAAGACGTAAATTGTAAAATAACAGACCGAAGACTCTCAAACGGATGGATCTGAGTTCGTCTCGACTCAGAATTCTTCCTTTTTACAACCTGCCTCCCGAGATACTTCCCGCCCCTCTACCACGGATTTTTAAAATATTTTTTTTCATATTTTTATATTGGAGTTTTTTTCCACGGCGGCCACAATCATGAAATAAATAATATTTGTAGCTGTTATTTAAAATTTAATTTAAGATTTAAATTTTTTGAAAAATGCCTCTGTCAAGATACAATAAACGTCAAAAACATTAGGCACCACTATTGTTGGCTTTTGTGCGGCACATTGAGTTTCTATTTTTAACAATGAATATAAAAATAATTTTACGAGATGAAACAAAAATATCCCAAACGTAGGATACTTCTCAACACCTACAAAGGCTAAGAAAATATTTACTTTAATTCCCCGAATTTAATTTAATTTAATTTAATTTAATTTAATTCCCCGAATTGTCTCCATCTCTTATTATAATTGCGTCAGAGAATAATTAGTTTATTTATTTGAATTTAAATTATTTTCTGTGTTTACAAAATTGTTGAAGCTAAGGCCAAGAAAGTCGTTTTTCTTACCCATAAATATATTTTCTAAATGCATGTATTCGCAAATACAGAGCGAGAGAGAGAGAGAGAGATGCAGGTTGAGTCTGAATCCTACCTACAAACTTGGGCCGCAAGTGCGTTCCGAAAAATTAAATTGAAAACTTACTGTCTAAAGTTATTTCCGAGGCTTGTATACATCTTTGAAATTGAAGTTACACAGAATATTTAATGAAATAAGAAAGAAATTATTTAAGATAGAACACTAAGCACCTGGATAATGTTTAATTGAACAAAGACCTACAACCACAGTGAAACATATCGCTGTAGTAGGTAAAATGGTTTATCAAATAGATTAGGGGAAACAACTTTATTTTACTAAAAATATTGTGTTGTGTTACTAACCCCGATTATTTCAAAGAAATCAATTTACCACAGGAAAATTCGGGGTGGTTGTAGAACTTCATTCATTTTAAATAGTATTCCGATACTTTCTCCATTATTTCCAACAAAAATATTCAGCTCCAACTTCAAACGCGTACACCAATCTTGGAGATGACTTTAAGCCATAAGTCATAGAAATGTTTCCACCTTATGTACTTTGTCGTGATGAACTTGAAGCCAATGTTTGTCGGCCGAATTCAGACTCGTGCTGTATAAAGAGGTAACAAGAATGGAGGTGAGAAGCACGCGGGCCACAGGGAGGCTGGAGCGCGCCCGTTGCGCACGCGGCCCGCGGTTTTCTTCGCTCGCGGCTCGGATTAGCGTCCTTCACATCGCCCGAGGCGGCTGCCGCGCAGAGCAGACACGTACAGAAGCGCCGTAGCCAGCTCCGTGTCTGGCCGCACGAGACAGACTGGTGGGAACCTGGCCAAATTCTTAGAGACAGGAAAAATTCGCGGATTAATTACGCGATGTGCTAAAATGCAAATAATCGTATCTTTATGCAACTTCTGCTATTGGATCAATGTTAACATGTAGGACTGTGGGCCAATTATAGACCCTCAGTCAGAGCAGTATCGAATCACGAGTCTGCCAATTGAGACGCCTCACGAGTCAGTAGCCAATGAACAGGCGATGTTTGTCCGAGTATGCACAGGATCATGGAGTCTATCCTTGAGGTCATTGAACCCGCGAATTTTTCCAGTCCCTACAAATTCGCCATACATTTGGAGACTTGACCGACTGTAAAACATTATACATTTCGAGGCCATTTATCACTAGAGACCGGAAAATTTCGCGGATTCATTTCGTGATAGACTAGAATCCAAAAACGTTTACCTTTTTACTGCATCAGTGATTGTGATTGGGCCACAGTTTATCTGAATGACACTTGGCCAGTGAAAAACTTTAACAAAATAAGTATCGAATCACTAGCGTCCCAGTTAACAGGTTACACGAGTCAGTAGCCAATGAGCAGATGTAATTTTCCCGCGTGCATAGAGGATCATGGAGTCTATCCTAAAGGTCATTGAAATCGCGAATTTTTACGGTCTCTATTTATCACGAGGATGCAGGTCCTTCATTACTATGTCCTTCCGTACGCAGTGGTTCATGTCTTGAAACTAAAGTAAATAAATTTAAAAAAATCTTATTCTGCTGCGATTATATGTCAATTTGTTTGCCAGGTTCTCCTTAGGCCTATATACTGTTTAAAATATTCACCTTTAATTTATCCAGAGATCTTCGGAAATACACGGACCATCAGTGCACTGACTTTTAACATGAATCCAAAAAGTAAATTCTTGATTTATTAACAAAAATTTTAAAAACTGGTTAGGTCTACACATGAACACTTTTCTTTTGTCCACGTTTGTGTTCGCCTTTGTTTAGAACGAAACATAAAATTTGGAAAATTAAAGAGGGCGAAAATTCTACGAAAATTCAGTTATTTGAAATTACAAAGGAATCTTCGTTTATTTTGGTTCAATATTTACTAAAAAAAAAAAAAAAAAAAAATCCGTTAATTTCCTGTAATTTCAAACAATGTAGAGGACCAACAACCAGGAAATAATATTTTTCGGTAATTTTGAAGTGAATAATATGTCTATTGAAGTAACAGCAATTTTTGTAAATTAAAATCTAGTAGCTTAATGTTTGTTATTTAAACCAGAATTAATAAATTATTTAAAAATATCGAATAAATATATAACACCAAAATAAATAATGATATAAATATGAAAACATCAACTCTAAATAATTTAGCGTGAACTTTTTCAACTAACAAATTAAGATCGCTAAAATATTGTCATTTTCAAGGATAATGGTGTGAAAAAATGGTTATGTAATTTTTGTGATGCTACTAATATTGTTTGAAAACTCTACTAAAAATGTAATTCAGACGATAAAATGGTGTAAAAAAAAAATTCAATGATTCATTACGCAATAGGCTAATACCAAATACAGAGTGAGCACAAATTATCAGTACACTTTCAAAAAAATCCTAAAATCTAAACGGTTGGGTGTATTTACCTGAAACTCTTTCAGTCAATAGATATAGAGACCGGAAAATTTCCCGGGTTCTATGACCTTCAGGATAGACTCCAATATCCTCTAGATACTCGAGCATATGCCAACTGTTCATTGGCTGCTGACTTGTGAGTCGTCTCGACTGGGTGGTCTGTGATTCGACACTTCTATGAGTAAGGGTCTCTAATAAGCCCTCAGTCCTCCAGATTAACAGTAAACCAATTGCAGAAGCAGCACTAAGGTGTAATTATTTGAATTTTAGCAAAACACGAAATGAACCCGCGAATTGTTCAGCTCTCTAGAGAGAATCTCTGAAAGTTTTCTTACTCAATATGCGCTCCCCGAGTTGCGCGGCAAACCTCGAGGCGGTATCCACACTCGTCCCACACTGCGTGCGGCGTGTCAGCGGCGATGGAATCAACTGTCACCGTGACCCCCTGTCTCAGATCCGACAGAGATAGCGGCAGGGGTGTCACGAACTGCTTGTCAGACGTCGTTCGACAGAAAGAAATCGCGTGTGGTAATCTCGGTGGCCATCTGCCCCACGCCGCATCGTGGACAGCTGCGCGAACACACCGTCTCCCAGGGAGGCGTGTGTTTCATGTGTTCTCTTCGCGTCGCACAGCAGTCTCTGCTCCCTTCTCGCTACCTGAAGCACGCACCAGCTCTTCTGCTGCGCGGTAGGCGTCATCATACACACTAGCTGCCTGTAGCGGAGGCAACCTGCTACGAACGAATCCAAAACAATTTCAAAAACAAATTCCAGGTATTCTCTATATTGACTGAAAGAAGTTTCAGGTGAATGGTTCACACCGTTTAGTTTTTTATGATTTTTTGAAAGAGACCGGAAAAATTCGCGATTTCGATGACCTGTAGGAGAGACTCCATGATCCTCTATGCACGCGGGAAAATTACATCTGCTCATTGGCTATTGACTCGTGACACCTGTTAACTGGGACGCTAGTGAATCGATAAATATTTTGTTAAAGGTTTTTCATTGGTCGAATATCATTCCGATAACCTGTGGGACAAACACTGATGCAGTAAAAAGGCAAACGTTTTTGGATTCTAAACTATCACAAAATGAATCTGCGATTTTTTCCGGTCTCTACTGATCATTAGAGACCCGTGAATTTCGCGGATTCATTTTGTGTTATGCTAAAATTCAAATAATTATACCTTAGTGTTGCTTCTGTCATTGGTTCTCTGTTAATCTGGAGGACTGAGGGCCAATTAGAGACCCTCACTCATAGAAATGTCGAATCACAGGCCAGCCAATGAACAGTTGTCATTTGCCAGAGTGTGTAGAGGATATTGGAGTCTATCCTGGAGGTCATTGAATCCGCGAAATTCACGGGTCTCTACTGATCATATGTGCTTATCCTGTAGGCTACTCTGCTGCTTCTGCTACTGGCTGAGATTTTCTGGGGGACTCTGGGCCAATGAGAAACTTTTAAAACCAAAAAGCGTAGAATATCATAGATACTATCAAGCAGAAACTTCTTACAAGTCAGCAGCCAATGAACAGGAGATATTGGTTCGAGTACACATATGCCTCTGGAATCTATTTTAAGAGTCACTGAACTAGTGGATTTTTCCAGTCCCTAGTATATAGCTATATTTGTAATATTTGTTGTTTTCATGTTAAATTTTGTATGCACTTGCACTTTCAGTGATTAACTAAACGTATTTGAGTGTGATACAACGTGATTCGTCTCAACTTCACCACCAGTAAATACATGTAATAAACAAGCAGATGTATACCTGGGGTCTGTTATACAAATGTTGGTACAAGTCTTGTTATTAACAATTGTGAAGAATAAGCTTCTGTAATCACTCGTTGTTACGATATACCTACGTTTGTTTCACGTGCATATTCAAAAGTTGTCAACTAACAAGGGTACGCAAAATGTTTGCCAACATAACCTCATATAATCGATGGTCCGGTAACAGTAATTATTGTTTCGGTACAGCATTATTTTTTTTTTACCTCATGATAAGAAGTAAACTTCATCTTTCTAGGAGAATTATCATTAGTAGAGACCTGAAAAATTCGCGGATTCATTTCGTGATAGTCTAGAATCAAAAACGTTTGCCTTTTTACTGCATCAGTGATTGGGCCACAGTTTATCTGAATGATACTCGGCCAATGAAAAACTTTCAACAAAAGAAGTATCGAATCACTAGCGTCCCAGTTAACAGGTGTCACGATTCAGTAGCCAATGAGCAAATGTAATTTTCCCGTGTGCATAGAGGATCATGGAGTCTATCCTACAGGTCATCGAAATCGCGAATTTTTCCGGTCTCTAATCATTGGGTATAAACAAGAGTCCGCTACAAATTTGTAAGCTACGTTTCCAACCACCCAGTGGCCTGTCAGTCGGCAGGTTGGCAAGCATGCAGGCGGGGGCGAGGGCAGGTCGCACCTGCGCCGATCGGCACGCGGCCCGCGCCGCCCGCCCGGAATCTCTGAAACAAACGCCGCCTAAAGTGACGCCTGCCTCGCCATCAAGTATACACCTCGTCCTGCCCCCTCCCGGAGCCGTCTTCATTCTTCAGCCGGCAACTTCATAATTACTTGCCTTATAAGGGCACACAAAGGGCGCCGCCGCGCCAGAACGTGCCGCGCTCCGTGTAAAAGTCCCGGGAACCGGTTCTCGGCGGAGGGGGAACTCGAATGAACGCATAAGCCAAACCCGCCACAAAGCAGCCACTGCGCGCAATAGCGAGCCAAGTCCAGCCACGTCGCGCCTTCTTGCTCCGCGGGTAATGGCAGTAATCACGATAATTTGTTATGCTAAGCACATGTCGCATTGTTCAGGCTTTTCCTTTCCTTTATTCGTCGCGTGTGGACACGTATGATCGCCGACTTTCATGAAAATAAAAATAAATACCATCCGTTCTCTCCGAGTCGCTCGTCTCGAATCAAGTAATGAGCCAAGGATTAGGTACTGTAAAATAACAGGTGATGGCCCTTCATTGAAATGTTTAACTACCCCCAATATACCACGCAATAAAACATCTCAGATCTTTTAAACGAAAATATCACGTAATAACATGGTTGCTAACTACCTTGGAATGCAAATTGCTGGAAATTAGTATGCGCAAGAAATTTCCAATTTGGGTTTTAGCTGCGTACGCGTGGTTTTATGTCTGAAAAAAATTAATGAAAAAGGACCATCTACACTTGTGTCGTTTCCGTTCCAACCCTCAGCCTTGGACTAATTAATATGTCTCCCGCCGCTCGGCGTAGCTTACAAAACTAATTGGAATGACCACGACAAAATATAATAAGCATCATCCGACGTCATTTGTCTAATGGGCCCGCGCATACCTGCCGACGAACTTTCATTTACTGCAAATAAATGTCATTACTCTGCATAACATTTATGTTAAAACCAGTAGCCAAGAATCATCCTCAAAACTACAAATTGAAAATTGTCAATTTTACAAATATTCAAGTGAAACATATCAATTAAATGTTATACTACCTGAGCAACCAAATAGATACTTATTGATGTCTGCCATATTTCGATAATGTACGATACTGTACGGACCGAAAGAAAAATTTAAAAAAAAAACTTGCATACATAGGCCCCTACACGCACACTTCTGGTGACTGTCTCCCAAAGCACAATATACAAAGTTTTTGACTGTGTTTAATAACTACTCCAGATTTCTTATTGACCTCTCATTGCAGACAGCAGTTATGAAACTGCTAGCTGCTAGCTCCAACTCTGTCTTCTAGATTTTAAAAACAACACACGGTAAACATTAGCCTGCCCAGATGGAGACTAACATAATGAATTAATCTTTGAAATGTGGCAGAACATTAGCAACTATTATGATTGATTACTTATTTTATTTTGAGTAGCTATAAACGATGTATCTCTGTAACATTTTCAAAAATACAATCGTCAGCTGTCCAACAGACAACTCCGACACCCTCCCAGGAGTTACGTCCTTAAGTGCCGCGCGCACATGATGCGGTCATCACAACAAACTATAGCAGAGTGAAAATGACTGAACAAATATAAAATTTTGGAGAAGGTTGTATGAATTAGCAAGTAAAAAAGAATATTATTTCAACTCTGACTGTAAATTTATTATAACAAAATAACGCAAACACTGAGAAAAATGTACAACATAATGGCAACGAGTTGAAATTGGCTATTAGGTACTTAAAAATTAGCAAAGACTTTACTTAAAAAAATCTAGCCTTCGAAAGTAAAAGGTAATTAAAAACTACTGACTATGCACCACAACTAGAAATACCTTGAGCTAAGAAAACTATATAATAAAAGATAACCATATATACGTGAAATAACATATACAATTTAACTATAAAATATACATACTAAAATACACATCACATGTTTTACATCTGGCCGAATGTTCTCAATGTTTCTGGAAAGTTATTGCCAACTAAAGGCTAAAATCACCAACATTTATGGTGCGCCATATACTTACCTAAGTTTATTCCTGGAAAGAAGAATAAATTAAATTAAGGCAATATAAACTGAAATAAAAATTATCAAAAGACTTAGCAATTGGCGAACACGCAACAAAATTAATATATGTATTATAGGCCTATATCTCTTCTTCTTCTTCTTCAGGTAAAATAAATCTCTCTTTAGTGAATTTAATAAGTACCAAAAAATATAATTTCTTCTTTGCATATAATATTTATGTTTTCTTTATTAGGTACTAAAAAGGTACCTATATATTTATCTTTATCACAGAAGGAAGTAAATATATCTATCTCAAAAACATTTACATTATCTCGTCTAATAAGTTGTGTGTCTCATAAGTTACTTTGTAACATAACCTTTCCGAGGTTATGGTGATAGTCAAAATGTTATATGACCACTCTAAACAAAACCACACAATATAAGTTTTAAATATTTTAGGCGAATTCAGGTCTTTGGACCGCTAAAGAAAACTATTCATCTAAAATAATTATGGAAAATAGAGCACTAACAGAAGATATCAAGCCTTCATCAGATAAAGGTATGAACGTGGAAAGGTGTGAAGAGGGGCTATTATAACCCCTCCCCAATCTTATACCAAAATTTCAGAAAAATATGTTTTTTGAAAATTTGAATTTCGTCATTTCCCCCGCACATAGACCTAGCTACGTCACCCATGCCCTAATCTACCAATCGCCTGCTGTCATGCGGCCGATAGGCGAAAGCACATTCATGTTTTCGCTTCGCCCGTTCAAAGAGCCATTCACACCTTCTTGATAGCCCGATAGTCCTCCTAAAATCTCAGGCCGGTATTCCCAAACACAAAAATAAGTATTTAGGTGTTGAATATGCTACACCTGTACCCTAGCCGTATTCCAAGTTCACAAAACTGCTCCCAAACACTTACATAGGACACAGCAAGTCCCTTATTTTTTTTCGGAACGGATTTGGCCGATTTGTTGTCTAAATTCCGCGCATGCGCTGAGCTCACGTTTTCTGTGATTTAGTGCCGATGGTGAACCCGCGTCTGGCGCCATAACTCGTATATAGTCACTTTCGTGAACATCGGAGAACGTACCAAGCCAAATGATCTACCAAATTTAACTTGATGGCATTGAAACTATCCTGGAATCTATATTGTCCTCTTTGATGGCCATAAAAATAAATAATCGCAACTTTAATAGTACTTGAGAATATTAGCAAATCCGTTCTATTTTTGTGTGATGGTGTTGCTATCTCTAGGATTTTTGCCGTAACAATTGTATCGATGAACGCGAAACGTCCGCTTAAATGTGTTGGATCCAGTTACTAGCCTCGCGCAGGGCACCGTTTATTAAAACGACTGCCGATTGGTTCCCTTATTGGGATTCCATTTGGACACGCTCTGGAATACGGCCCGAGAGTTAGTTTAGGGTTGTGTCCCAACAAGGCAGTGCTTGTTCGCTACCTTACCCGAACGGTTTGGAATACCGCCTTTAGTGCATTCGCTTTGTTGTATCTTGCCCTCTTCTGACCATGTACTACCAGTATTTGCTATAAATTTTCATTTATATATTTCCTCCTGAGTGTCTTGTAGCTAGTTTGTATTGACGTTATTTCAAATGAGAATCTTAAATAGTCCTTTCAGTAACTTTTTTTATGTGACCATTCTGTAGGTATTTCCACAAACTTCCTATCGTCGCTTGTGTACCTACTGTCTCAATGAAATTCTATATTTTAGTGTAGAGGTCTGTATTTCTTCTATAACACCATCAACAATAATATTAAACTATAATTTTAATACTATATGCATGGTTAAGTATAACCTACATAAACGTACGCGACATGTTTTTTTTCTGTAGTCAGAATTCGTGAATAGTGAATAAGAGGTGCCGAATTTAATTCCGGGTCATATCGGGGGTTTTTAGCCTTTATATAGGCTATCTTCTCCTTGTGTTCAGGAATAGGGATTGTATTGTCCATGGAGCGGCATCCTACAGAAGGCAGCGTGAAGCCTTCGCAGAGTCATCCCGCCATGTCTGTAGTGGGCATGCCACATGACGATGGATGGATATACCATTCAGTGAAATTTCACCCTGCAAACTGCTTGGAGATGATTTTGAAGGGGAAAAACTTCGTCGTTACCACTGTTATAAATATAGCCTACATAGACGTAAGGAAATTTTGGTAGCAAGCTAGAATGAAAATCTTCAATATTTTGCACTGTGTTCGTGATTGGACCGCAGTTATTCAGACACGCCCCTCTGCAACCACGAGCCAACGACGCCCAGCTAGGAGGAAAGTTAGCGGTTCAGGTAATGCCAATTAACAAGAACAAAAACATTCTCACAAAAAAAAAACCAATGTAAAAGAAAACGCTGGTAGAGCAAACGGAAGTCTGAGATTTTAGGCCGGACGCAAACGAAATTTCCGGGTCTCTTCTTATATATTTCAGCACAATGGCAGAAATAGCTCCAAACAAACGGGTGCCTGTACTTAGAAGTTATACTTACTTGGCGTAATAAATAACCAATTTTAATTTTGCATGCAAATAATTAAGACAAATAAAATCGTAAAAGGCTTGGAGTGATATTAAAAATATTGTTGGTAAGGTATAAATTCAATCAAATTTTTAAAAAATGTAAGTAATACTCAGTATTCAATATTAATACTTATACGTAACACACGAATAAAATTAATTACTTAATTTAGTAAAAATAATATATATAATTTTTATTTAATAATAGAAATCCATAAATATGCAGAATGTTTATTTTAATTTATTCATTATAATTATTTAAGAAATAATCATGTAATAATTTTGAGTGCAAATAAATTATACATACGGGAACATAACCTCACAAACACTCCCATGAAAACGGCCAGAAGATACTAAACCATCCACAGACACTCCCTGCCAGCGACAATGGACGCTTACAAGCAACCTGACATCGTTAAACATACAGGAATAATAACCTTACTTATATAAATACTCTTGAAAATACACTTTAAAAGGTTTATAAACACAATTGCTATAATTAATTGCGGACAGCAAGGACCAAGGGGGACCCTCCCCCCCCTTCCGCATGGTAGACTCTTTTCTACTCTTTCCAACTCTTCTTCCAGACCCATCCTTCTGATTTCCCGTAAGAATCCTGCTTGTTATTAATGCATGAAACTTTTTCATCTCGCATGTCAGAGCCAAGGGTTTTCCCTGTGTCTATGGAGGTTTTAACTGGGCACAACTTATCTAGTTTTAGTCTTGTATAGTCAGTGAGGGGAGTTAGTCATGGCGCCAATCGCTGCCATGGCTGGCCAATCCCCTCCTAACACATGGTGCACGCAACCCCTCCTGCATAGCAAATACCCTACATGATTAGAGCGTATGGGCTTCGGCCTGAGACGCACTTAGGTCCCTCCCTAACCCGGAACCCTCCCCAACACATTTAGGTTAAGTTAGGTTAGGAAAAAAAAAGTTTTAGTTTGGTTAGGAAAATAAATATCATTAATATACACAAACTAATAAATATTTTTAATTCCTTTGACCAGTACTCAACATAAATCACTAAGGAATATATTAAAAACACATAACTAATTCTTATTTGTATACAGCCATTTTTCATCCCGTCAATTTTTGTAACATGGTGCGCGCGCGTCGTAAAATTTCTTTCTCTTCATTTTTTTCATAACGCGCCTAAAGATGTATAACTTCAACAATGTTAAACATTTTCCTCACTGCAATAGTCATTAAAAGAGCCTTTTTTATAATTAATAAACAGGTTTGTTGATCACTTGGGCTAAACAAAATATTTTTAGTTATCGCCACACAATTTTTGTTTGACTGGTATATATATATATATATATATATATATATATATATATATATATATACACACACACACATTTTGTAAATGTCAGGAATTTCCGACACGTATCTAATGCACAGCCTGGCGCTGCTGCAGTGACAGAGAAACAGACCGCCGCCGGCTACAGTACATAGTTGCAGTCTCTCCTGCCGCCGGCTACAGCAGTTGCAGTCGCTCCTGCCGCCGGCTACAGTAGTTGCAGTCGCTCCTGCCACCGGCTACAGTAGTTGCAGTCGCTCCTGCCACCGGCTACAGTAGTTGCAGTCTCTCCTGCCGCCGGCTACAGCAGTTGCAGTCGCTCCTGCCGCCGGCTACAGTAGTTGCAGTCGCTCCTGCCGCCGGCTACAGCAGTTGCAGTCGCTCCTGCCGCCGGCTACAGTAGTTGCAGTCTCTCCTGCCGCCGGCTACAGCAGTTGCAGTCGCTCCTGCCGCCGGCTACAGTAGTTGCAGTCGCTCCTGCCGCCGGCTACAGTAGTTGCAGTCGCTCCTGCCGCCGGCTACAGTAGTTGCAGTCGCTCCTGCCGCCGGCTACAGTAGTTGCAGTCTCTCCTGCCGCCGGCTACAGCAGTTGCAGTCGCTCCTGCCGCCGGCTACAGTAGTTGCAGTCGCTCCTGCCGCCGGCTACAGCAGTTGCAGTCGCTCCTGCCGCCGGCTACAGTATTTGCAGTCTCTCCTGCCGCCGGCTACAGCAGTTGCAGTCGCTCCTGCCGCCGGCTACAGTAGTTGCAGTCGCTCCTGCCGCCGGCTACAGCAGTTGCAGTCGCTCCTGCCGCCGGCTACAGCAGTTGCAGTCGCTCCTGCCGCCGGCTACAGCAGTTGCAGTCGCTCCTACCGCCGGCTACAGTAGTTGCAGTCTCTCCTGCCGCCGGCTACAGCAGTTGCAGTCGCTCCTGCCACCAGCTACAGCAGTTGCAGTCGCTCCTGCCGCCGGCTACAGAAGTTGCAGTCGCTCCTGCCGCCGGCTACAGTAGTTGCAGTCGCTCCTGCCGCCGGCTACAGTAGTTGCAGTCTCTCCTGCCGCCGGCTACAGCAGTTGCAATCGCTCCTGCCGCCGGCTACAGAAGTTGCAGTCGCTCCTGCCGCCGGCTACAGAAGTTGCAGTCGCTCCTGCCGCCGGCTACAGTAGTTGCAGTCGCTCCTGCCGCCGGCTACAGTAGTTGCAGTCTCTCCTGCCGCCGGCTACAGCAGTTGCAGTCGCTCCTGCCGCCGGCTACAGTAGTTGCAGTCGCTCCTGCCGCCGGCTACAGTAGTTGCAGTCGCTCCTGCCGCCGGCTACAGCAGTTGCAGTCTCTCCTGCCGCCGGCTACACACTGAAAGAAATTTTTGTATATTTTACAAGGAAAATCCTTGGAAACGTTGTTGCCAAGGTCATTTCTTGTAAAACTACAAGGCAGAGCTTTGTACCATGTGCGATTTTGCAAGGCTCTGCCTTGTAGTTTTGCAAGAAATATCCTTGGCAACAGGGTTTCCAAGAATTTCCCTTGTAAAAGTACAAATTTTTTTTTAGAGTGAGTAGTTGCAGTCGCTCCTGCCGCCGGCTACAGTAGTTGCAGTCGCTCCTGCCGCCGGCTAAAGTAGTGGCAGTCACTCCTGTCGCCGGCTACAGTAGTTGCAGTCGCTCCTGCCGCCGGCTACAGTAGTTGCAATGGCTCCTGGTGATGCTGCGATACTTGTCAATGGCGGACAGCCGCTTCACAAACCCTCCGCCACGGATAAAGGGAGCCGCCGCTTGTAAAAATAGAGCTTTATCGTGTAAAAAGAATAAAAACATTGCGTTATAAAAAATGTAAAGTAGCCATTGACTGCGGCGCGCTCCGCTCTCCACGGAGGATCGAAGATGCCGGAGGGGCGGGTTGGCGGAGGCGGTTGAAGCTTTCGAGGCACTGCCTCACGATTAATAGACACTCACGGGAATACGTATATCGTGGATTCATTTCGCTATAGGCTGGAACCCAAATACTTTTACCTTTCTGCTGCTTCTGTGATTAGACCACAGTTTATCTGAAGGACTCTGAGCCAATCAAAAACCCTCAAAAAAATAACGATCGAACAAACCCAGTAGTCAATGGGCATGTGTAATTTTTCCGAGTACATAGAAGGTATTGGAGTGTGTTCTATACGTTATTGAAACCGCAAATTGTTATCAGTTCCTATTAATAGATAATTCGCGTTGTATTTAAAATTATGATTATTTCACGGATTATATTCGTTCCAAGCTAAGCTCTGCTGTTGTAACAATTGTGACCGTGTGTAAGGTCACAATACTATGTAAATGGTTTAAAACATGACAAACTAAGTATAAGTAACCTTACCTGAGACAGCTGTGGGGAAAACGACAGGTCACTGATAGGACAAACGCTGTGTGCTGTAGAAACGTTGTAAAAACGGTTGATGGGCGGCATCACTAAGAAAGACTGAGGGGTATCAACCTCAAAGGTCAGGAATTGGGAAAAAGAAGAATAGAAAGCGGAAGTCTCACCGAGATCGATTGTTTCCAGGGTTCTTCAGACTAGAGAAGAATATTCGAGAAGGTTCCCGTTGCATCTCGGCCGTTGTTGACTGCCTTGGTCATGAGAGGGGAAGGGGGCACATATACTCGGGGTTCGAGCAGGTTAGAGCAGCCATTACGCAAACATAGGACATAGAGTTCATTGAATGCTCTTTTTACAATAACACTTTAAAAACCCGACAATCATTTTCGATGACCCTGAATGGATGTAAAAAGTCGCTCAAGTGATAACAATTACAAAAACTTGCGTGACTTTTACACCTTTGATGTTAGACTTATAGTGACTATCTGTTGAAAATATGTGTCAACAACAAATGCATGTATCGTGTTAGAATTTCAGAAATAATCATTAAATAAAAAAATGAAGAGAAAATTAAAAAAAAATCAACTTGATGCGTGAGACCAAGCCTTAACAGTTCGCTTCAGTAAAAAAAAAATTTCTCTATGTTTACGGATTTTTTTTTTCCAACATTGTTTTTTGCCGCAACAGGTTCCGGCACACCGCCCGTCCGCGCACGACATCCTCCGAGGCCCGCCAGATCCACATCAAAGAGAGCGCCAGGTGCCAAAAGGAACGTGTTTTAAAGTCTTTACCGCGTGTTCAAAGGGGTAGGTTAAGGGAGGGGGCGCTGGCCACGCGCATGAGTGGTCCAAGTCCACAGTGCCGCTGTGGCGCGCGCTGATTCTCGAGAGGGGGGGCCGCCGACTGGTGATTGGCGGGTTGGAACTCAAGTATACTTCAGTCGATCATGAAGCTGTATTCTACCCCACAGCGAGGAGTTCACGTGCGACAGAATTGAAACTTCGTATTACATTATTTGGTATAGGTAGAGACCAGAAAAATTGCGGGTTCAATGACCTTCAGGATAGACTCCAATATCCTCTAGACACTCGGGCAAATGCCAACTGTTCATTGGCTGATGACTTGTGAGACGACTCTACTGGGTGGTCTGTGATTCGACACTTCTATGAGTGAGGGTCTTTAATTGGCCCTCAGTCCACCAGATTAACAGTAAACTAACTGCAGAAGCAGTACTAAGGTATAATTATTTGAATGTTAGCAAAACACGAAATGAACCCGTGAATTTTTCAGGTCTCTAGGTATAGGAAACATAGGTAATTCTCTTTCGCCGACGTCGCAGTTAAAAAAAATATATATGCAAGTGTGCAAGCTATAAATTATGCTACTTCACAATCAAGCAACTGTACAAGCATGCGAGTGTGCAAGTGAGCTACATCATTTCTACCTCTCCCCTGCCTCCTCCTCCTCTGCCAGTACCTAACTTTCCCCTCATATCCCGCTTCCCCCACCACGCAATCCCCTCGTGCGATCGGAATTTTCGTAACGCACGAAAATTGTAGCACCCTCAGCCAAGAAGTTTCACTTCAAAAATTACCTCACATCGCTTGTCGACTTAATATGCTTTACAGTTCTATGAAAATATTTATTAGTATGAACAGATATTTTTTTGCGCAAAAATGCAAACACCCAATAAACAGCAATAAGCGACTGGCAGCCGTCTGCAAGGGAAGCCATTACCTTATTCGGGCGGACATTCCGGGGGCAATATTACCGTGACTGGTGTTTTGACAGTAGACACCTGAAAAAAGCTCAACCAATCACGAAACATACATATGCGATGATACATTTGTTAACAAAATCAATTTTCGAGATTTTTTTGCGATAAAATAAATAAAAAAATTTACCTACAGTACTAAATCCGCGGTGAAAATTTGCAGTTTTTATTTTGTTCATATGGAAGAGTGTTAAGTTACGTCAAGTAACTTAGCTAATGTTTCTCGTTCCGGCTAAACCACATTCGGTGAGTTAAAAACTATTGAACCTCTGTATTCAAAGGAAAACAACAGTTAAATTATTTTTAATATATTTCGCGAAAAATAATTTCATATTAAATAAACGAAGGGTGGTATAGATATCACAGTTGTAAATTAATACCTACCAAATTAAACTGCGTTGCACTGTAAAAACATATTTTAGTACATTCGTAATCTAACCTATATCTACAATTATATGGAAATTCACATTACCTATAATGTGGTACATTTCTTACTCATTTGACATTTTCCTACATAAATATATGCGAGATACTATGGATTATTGGGAAATATCTTGCCTGCCCCAAATATATATTTTGTACTTCAATTACTGTCACGTTCAGAATCGTTACCAATTGTTCACATTGAGGTTTATTATTTACATTAATGTCTAGACTCCGGAAAGGCCGTGGGTTCATTTCGCGATAAGCTGAAACTCAAATTCTTGAGTTGCTCTGGACCAATGACGCCTAGTCAGAGGTGTATTTGTGTTAGTGAGGCAGATAGACAAGGTCGACGTTCGCTGGTGCTGCTAGCGCGGTATAGCCTCTAAGCGCATGGCTGTGAACTGATGGTGCAGTCTCTCGTTGTGAATACGGCCACCATGAAAATTGAGTGTTTAGGCCCTACCAAGAAATTATATGGCGTAGAAGTGAAGATAAAGGTGTAAGGAAAGTCCCTTGAGTTCTTTCAAGAATCTGTACCGTGCGTTTCATGCCTAAACATTTTTCAGAAAAAACGCGTTTTAGTCATTTTCAATCTTCTAAAAATACCTACAGCTTAAAAACTAAGTACGCAAACATAACAGTATTTTTAAATCCTTTTCGTTTACAGACACCTAGTATCTCAAGCAGTTTTCAGTACGTATTAGGAAAATGAGAGTTTGGGAACGGCAAATAAATTTTCACAGGATGATAAAAGACTACATGCAAATAAAAATTATAAATGTGCTTTTAAAGCTTATACTTTGGTGATTGATATTGAATACCGTCCATATAATCGAAAAAAATATATTTATTGTGAATATTAGTGATAGAAATTGAGTTTATACACTTTTTCAAGTGTATTTTAAAGTGTATTTATATAAGTGAGTTTATGTTCCTAGGTTTCTCTTAAGCTTCATTGTCGTTGGTAGGGAGTGTCTGTTGAAGGTTTAGTAGTTTACTGGCCGTTTTCACGAGAGTGTTTGTGAGGTTATGTTTCCGCATTTATAATTTATTTCATTATAATTTTTAAATTACTACATTGATATTTAATAAATTATTAAAATTCGTTAGCTAAAATAAACATTTAGCCTATTTATTGATTTTTAATATTAATGAATTTTTTTGGATTAATTAAAAAAATTAAAAAATAAAAATTTATAAACGTGTTTATATTATAATTCATTAGTAATTATTTATTTAAATCTTTTTATTTGACTGAATGTATACTCTACCAATTGTATAGGTGTATAATATCACTCCATTTGTTTGCAGGTAGGCATATTAATTATTTGCATGCAAAACTAAAGTTAGTTTTTCACCACACCGAGTTTAACTTGTAACGCACGCACATAAGCACACGCACCATTGGCAGCCTGGCGAGGCCCGGGAGAGAGAGGGAAAGAGAGAGAGAGAGAGAGAGAGAGAGAGAGAGAGGAGGCGTGGCGGATCACAACAGCGGGGACAGGAGGGAGAGAAGAGCCGATCGCGCAAGTCACTCAGGGCACACTCGCACACCGCGCCGCCATCTTGGCAGCGGCTAACAAGCGGAGTAGTCCCCGTGTTCGCCGCTAGCCGCGCTGGCGTTCCTCGACTCGGCGTGAGATACCTATCTCTCACACACCAGTACAGTATATGGCCTACCTACCAGTGTTGTGAAGAGATGGTGTGAGATACTTTGTTTGCAATGGCTACAACTAAAAAAAAATACTGAACCGATTAAAAAAAAAAATCATTAACTGTTTTAAATCTACAGACTATCAGATAAACATAGGCTGTATTAAAAACAAAAACCAAATCATAATGGGCGAGCAACAGCAACGCGCGTCTCAAGTGAAACTTCGCACACGAATAATCTAAATAAACGATAAAACTAAATTTACAGTGATTCGCTCGAGCAGTAGAACTAAACAAGTAGGGCCTACACACCAGACAGCAGCCTGTGTGGTAACTGTGTGGCTCAAGTAGCTGCGGTCAGCAGGACGAGAGTAACGAAACATGCAGCGCTGCAGCGTGGTGAAGGGTGAAGTGCGGGTCGCTCGATATTCTTCTTGCCCCTCTACTCCCACCCCCCCATCCTGCCTTACCCTCGAGCGTAGCAAATTTCTCCACGCTTTGATGAGTCATCCCTTGATCCACCCTGCCGGCCGCAAAGAAGTTTCCGTCCCAAAAAAATATATAGGCTATATATATATATATATATATATATATATATATATATATATATATATATGCTTCCGTAAGATACAGAAACCTTTGTAACTAAAAACTAAGAATGACGACCAAACTTGAATTACTCACTGGCTTACTCCAACTAAACAACTGAATGTACAATAATGTGGGTTTCTGTATTATACATAAACTATGTTTAGGCCCTGTATGCTTGGCTGAACGCGCAAGAGTGCTATGCTAACGGCAGCTAGTATTATCAGCACCGGAGAGCTCTACGCTATCAGCACACGTGAGCGCGTGACAAGCAGGTAACCTAGCGGAAAGAAAGACACTGCGATAGTATTTTATACCTAACTGGTTTATAAATTGTTTAGTTGTATATTTGTAACACTGCATGCTTCATTATTTTTTTACCATTAATTATCACCCAAAAAATTCTTTGCTTAGAGAAAAGAATGTTGCATTTAATCGTGATAATGTTGGTAGAGTAAATAAAAAAAAAACGCTGTTATTACTGCACAGGCCCTCTTAGTTCCATGTGCCTCCTGTAACAGTAAACTGTTGTGAGGCAGTCCTGGGCTTGCTAATATTTGCAACATTTCAAAATGTGCGTTCAGCGATACTAGTGAGGCTGGTCGCTTATTGTGTGACGGCACAACTAAATACAAAATTCCTGATTTGTTAATGCACCAATGGTTAGACCAAAATTAAATTGTTTGTAAAATTTATGAATAATATTATTATATTCCCTTTTTATTAAAAAAATTGAAATTTTGTGTTAAAATTCGTTTGTGATTTAAACGGGACAAGCTGTTGTCGGAATTGCAATTTGATAACTTTTCGTAATTAATCACAATTTTATTTTATACTTACACACATACATGTTCTTGTTATTTCCATAGACAAAACGATAACAGTTTCTTTCTATCAACACAAAATAAAAACCGTCAATTTATATAAACAAACATAAACGGAAAATCGATACAATGGATGGCGCTAAATTTGAATTCATTTTAACACGCCCCTCTCAAATTTTTGCGTCTCTACAGACTTTTAATCCCATTGCTTCTGCATGACGATGATGCGCAGGTCCTGGAAGCGGCTTTGTGAGAGCATCAGCAGGCATTATTTCTGTTGGTATATATCTTAAACTTAGTTCATCATTTTTCAACAATTGACGCACAAAATGGTATCTTGTAGCAATGTGTTTAGTGCGTGAGTGACAAGTAGCATTTTCTGCAATGTATTTCACACCTCTGTTGTCTGTTCCGAGATCTATTTTTGATAAATCAATCAAGTTCAATTCCAACATTAAATTTCGTAAATACAAAGCTTCGCGAGCTGTTTCTGACAAGGCTACATATTCAGCTTCAGTGGACGAAATCGCAACTGATTTCTGTTTCTTCGAACGCCATGATATTGCAGCTCCACTTAATGTAAATACATATCCTGTGTATGAAATTCTATCGAAGATATCATTTGCGTGATCTGCGTCAGAATATCCTTGAATTCCATATGAGTTCCCCTTAAATGCTAGGCCATAATTTTGGGTACCTCGTAAATAACGTAATACACGTTTAGCTGCTGACCAATGAATATCTTGGTACTTTTCATTGAACTGCGATAATCTGTTTACAATAAATGTAATGTCCGGACGAGTAGCGATTGCCAAATACATCAATGATCCAATTAATTGTCTGAATGGTTTTTCTTCACTCCCTTTTCGATTTGAATTTCCATCTGGTAACTTTGCTTGATGTTCACAGGGAGTGTTTACAGGATTACATTCTTCCATGTTAAATTTTTTCAAAAGATCGTTTATATATTTTTGTTGACTCAATATAATTTCACCATTTTCTTGATTAATTTCAACTCCTAAACAGTGTCGTGCTAATCCTAAATCTTTTACTTCGAATTCTTTTGCCAGACCAGTTTTAATTTCATTTAGCTTCTTTTCATTCTTTGATATGTACAAAATATCGTCAACGTAGACAACTAAAATCGTATACTGATCTTCACTCATGTTGTAATATAAGCAAGTTTCGCTTGCGGCTGAAATAAGTCCAATACCTTGCAACACTTCACTTAATCTTTTATGCCACTGACGACCAGCTTGTCGTAGACCATATAACGCTTTCCTTAACTTACAAACTTTATGTCCTTGTGCTAGTGTCAGGAGCATTTTTTGAGCTTCTTTTCCTATTTTGCTGTTTATACCATCATTTGTAATTATTTCTTGTAAAGCTTCTTGAATGTACTGTGGGGGTTCCATAAATATTTCTTCTTCTAAACTTCCATTTAAATAAGCTGCGACAATGTCCAATTGAAAAACTGGCAGTTTTTCACGAGCAGCCAGTGCCATCAAAAGTCTAACTGAATCTAATCTTGCTACAGGAGCAAATGTATCAGTAAAATCAACCCCTTGTCGCTGCGTAAAACCTCGAGCTACAACTCTTGCTTTTCTTCGCTCAAGTGTTCCATCGGGCTTTAATTTATTTTTAAGAACAATTTTACTTGTGATAACTGCTCTATGTTTAGGACGTTCAACTATTTCCCAAGTATTATATTTTATCAAACCTCGAATTTCTTCAGAGATAGCTTTCATCCATTCAGCTGCTTCGTTTCCAGTCATAGCTTCTTTCAGTGTTATGTTAACCAAGTTTGCTTCGTCGAGTATGTCAATTTTATTTTCTGCACCATCAACAAATATTTCATCATCACTCAGAACTCCTTGCGTTCCAGTATGGTTATAATTTTCATATTCTTCTGTTGGTCCAGTGTTATAAATTTTACGCGGTCTTCCTCGTTTACCTAATCTCTCCAATCGTGGTCTTCCGGGCATTTTATGCAAAATTGGCTGAAAAATTTCATCTTGTGCCTGTTCTTTTTTTATTTATTTGCTCATTTCCTATTTCTTCATTTTTTTCCTGAATTTTATTTTGCATATGTACACATTCAAAATCATCTTTATTACTCTCAATGGTTTTACTTCCCTTTTCTTCATTCAAAAATTGGTTTTCCAGTATTCGTACATCTCTTGCTACAACAACTTTCCTTTCGACTGGAATCCATACTCGGTAGCCTTTCGATTCTTCAGAATAACCTACCAGCACACCTTCTTGTGATCGTGAATCAAATTTTGATTTTCCTAATCCTTTTTCCAAAACAAATGTTTTTGCGCCAAACACTTTCAAGTTACTCAAGTCCGGCACTTCTTTGTTCCAAGCTTCAAATGGAGAATGACTGTCTAGACTAGATGTTGGGCACCTGTTTCTCAAATAATTTGAAGTAGATACTGCTTCAGCCCAAAATCCATGACCTAATCCAGAACTTATCAAAAGACATCGTGCCATTTCAACTAATGTTCTATTTTTTCGTTCTGCCATTCCATTTTGTTGTGGTGTATAAGGAACTGTCAGACGTCGACGAATACCATTTTTCTTTAAGAAATCATCAAATTCCTTATTGCAATATTCTTTACCGTTGTCTGACATCAAACATTTTATTTTACGACCAGTTTGTGTTTCAACACAAACTTTGTATTCCTTAAAAACTCGAAAAACATCACTTTTATTTCTAATGAATCGAACTTCACACCAACGAGTGCTATCGTCAATGAATGTCACGAAATACCTAGCGTGTCCTAATGACTCTGTTCTTGATGGTCCCCAGACGTCGGTATGTATTAATTCCTATATGTTTGTACATTTTTCAGATTTCTTGGGAAATGGCAAGGCGGTCATTTTTCCTCGTAAACATACCTCACATGTTCCCAACTGCTTTTCTCCATTTAGCTTTATTCCAACAGCTAATCCTTTTCGCGGAATCTTTAACAAGTCTTCTTCATTCAAATGACCAAGACGATGATGCCATAACTTCAAACTAGCAGAATTATCATTTGCAACATTTGTTTGTTCTCTACTACCGCAAACATAGTATAGATTTCCAACTCTTTGTGCTAACAGTTTTATCTTACCATCTTTCCCGAAAACTGTTGCACCAGTTTTGTGAAAAGTGACTGTATTTTCGTGATCAGTGATTCTCGCAACAGATAACAAATTTGTTCTCAATTCTTTTACTAACAGTGTATCATTTAGTTTTACCGACCTGTTTACTTTCCCATCCGTAGTAGTAACTTGCGCAGTTCCTTTTGCAACAATTTCAGTCTCCGCACTGCTAGCTAACAAAACTTTTCCATTTGTTGATGACATATTTAGAAACGCTGCTTCATTACAACACATGTGAGACGTGCAACCACTATCCAGACACCATCGATCATCGCTTGATGTAATCTTCGTATGTAAAGATTCCTCGGTAATTTTCTCTTTGATTTTGAACACATCTTCAACTTGAGATTCAACTTTTGACGAAAATTCTTGACCATCATCACTTAGTTTTCTGGGACAATCAATTGCCTTATGTCCTATTTTATTACATTTAAAACAGTTGTATTTGAAAGGCCTATTAAAATCACTATTGTATCTGCGTGGACTTCTTCGATATTGCTTGAAACTTTTCTGATTTTTCCTTACCCACATAACCTCAGAATCGTCTGTATCTCGTTGATTTTTAGCTTCATACCTTTCGATAATTTTTTCTCGAAGAACATCCGGTTTTGGCAATTCGTTTTGAGACTCCATTGCACATCTAAACATTTCAAAACTTGGTGGTAGTGCGATTAGAAGTAACGTTGATTGTAAATCATTGTGCATCTGAACGCCCATAGCTGACAGTTTTGCAATTATATCGAAAAACTCCATCAGTTGTGTGTGGAAATCATCATTTTCCCTTATTTTGTACGAAGTTACGCGTTTTAATAAACTTGCCCTTTTTACTGGTCCTGTGGAAGCATATTCTGACTTTAACTTATCCCAAACTTGTTTTGAAGTTTTTAAACCTTTTACCATACGTAATAAACTGGGATCTATTGCAATTATTAGATCTGATTTTGCTTTAGCATCATCATCCTCCCACTTTTCAAGGTCTTGTAGTGAAGCGTCCTTACCTTCAACTGGTTCTGGTCTTGGCTTTCTTCCATTTACGTATACCCATGTTCCATTTTTAACCATCACAGCTTCAATTTGAATTGCCCAAGTATCGTAGTTCTCCTTTGTGAGAGGTTTAATCGAACTCGACGAAAACATCTTAAAAAACTTATTAAGTCTGATCAAATTTTCACGAAGCACAACTTTTACATTCAGTGGATCAACAATTTATATTTTAAGCACTCTGGGCCCATAACCTGATAACTTTTCGTAATTAATCACAATTTTATTTTATACTTACACACATACATGTTCTTGTTATTTCCATAGACAAAACGATAACAGTTTCTTTCTATCAACACAAAATAAAAACCGTCAATTTATATAAACAAACATAAACGGAAAATCGATACAATGGATGGCGCTAAATTTGAATTCATTTTAACACAATTAGTGATTTTTCTGTAATAGTATTAAGTTATAAAAGGAAACAATCAACTATTTGATTTTAAATTGTGCAGTATCAACAATTTTTTCCCCCCAGAAATTAAGTTTAGGTATTATTTTGAGCCGTTATTTTATTTTGCATTCAATCCAACGAAACCGCTACAGCAGTTCATTGTTTAAATATAAAATAAAATACTACTTCATTATTTTTTTTTTGTAGTTTGGGTCAAGTGACATTTTCTTGGATGACAGCTGTTGACTCGAACACGACAGATGATTAGTTGGATTTTACTGAATTTCATTGTTGATTTTTTACAGAGTTAAGATTGTTTTTAGTTCTTCTTTTTGTACAAGAACTAACGCATGTTATAACTGATCAACAAACATAATCAATACAAAATAGGAGGCGTAACTGGCTCACACACGCCTGTTTCATACTCGACGTTATTCAGTCAACTAGCCGTGAGTTGAGTGGGCTATATCGCTTACGTTAAGCGTTTATTTGAAACAAACTACGATTATTTGAATTCTATTCACGGAATGTTAAGACTTGAAAACCTTGGTATCAGTCATTAGCTTAGTTCCTTGCATCGCGAAACGCAGGCGGTAGTGTAGCACGCATTAACAGTAACAGTAACAGTAACAGTGGCCAGTAACAGTAACAGTATGATGTGCGCACGAGATTCCATCGCCATGTTCTCCAACCTGCTGTTACAACAGCACACAGGACGGTCGGGCGCATAGAAGGGAAATGAATATGTCTTATTTCTGTTTCGGATGCACGGCGCAACAACCAATGAGTAGAGACCTGAAAAATTCGCGGTTTCATTTCGCGATAGTCTAGAATCAAAAACGTTTGCCTTTTTACTGCATCAGTGATTGGGCCACAGTTTTTCTAAATGACACTAGGCCAATGAAAAACTTTCAACAAAAGAAGTATCGAATGATTAACGTCTCAGTTAACAGGCGACACGAGTCTGTAATTTTCCCGCGTGCATAGAGGATCATGGAGTCTATCCTACAGGTCATCTAAATCGGGAAATTTTCCGGTCTCTACCAATGAGAGTAGAGTAGGAAGAAATTTTGGCAAGACTAGAGAACTGTTTATATTTATCAATCATATTGTGGCAAAAATGTTTCGAGATATTACAATGCTCAGGTGTAATTCCAGCTTTAAAAATTAATTAATGCTATTACTCATAAGTCACTACCAAAAATTTCAAATAAAAAAATGTGTTAAAATGATTAACTAAAAATTTTGTATTACCCTTATTTATTTAATGTTGAAAAACGGTGCTCACAAATTTCTGGTCATATGTGACGTGATAACCGCTTGGTAGTTAATATAGTTTCTTACTAACACTGCCTACATATGTCGCATGCATCGCGACATTTCACTGGCTGAAACTAGAAGCAATGTTTCAGTTGTGAACCCACTTCGCACAGGTGGTGCGAATGGCCTGTGAACCCAGCCTTAGCGGACACAGAGCAGCTCAATACCGTCTGTCGCTCGGCCAGCGCTCCTAGCGGCGGTTGTCCTCGTTACCAGTTGCTCTGTTGCAGAGTGAATAGGAATGTGTTCATTTTGCCCAGTTTTTGAACATGCGTATGTTCTTTCAGTATACATCATAACACTATATCATGTGGATCAGTTGGAAGATTTTAAAATTGACCATTTGTACCTACCTATAATATAATTATCGAGCGTAAAATGTCTCCAGTTTGTTTTTTCATTTCCTGAAAACACTCTGAACTGTCTACCTATCCCGTAAAAGTATGAAAAATATCGAGAGGGTTATTTATCATAAAAAAAAATTACATGACAAATAGCAGCTACACAAATTTTTGAAGAATAAATTTAGGGTTGTTGTTCATAAATAACTGCTTCTATTTTTAGACTAAGCATGCCTCAAATGTTATGACTTAAATGGTTTGATTGAAAATCTCTCTCTCTCTCTCTCTCTCTCTCTCTCTCTCTCTCTCTCTCTCTCACAAACACACACATTTGACAGCAAAATCAAACCAAGATACGGAAGCCTAGGTAGCAAAGCAATGTTTAATGTAAATGTTAAAGCTATTGATGTACAAATTTACCATAGAACTGCAATGATTAAATAACATATAACTTTGATTTTTTAGCCTATATCACAGAGAAACATTAATCCTTGCAATGATTTATAGATTTACACTTAAATATTTATGAAAAATTTTATACAACAAATTTAAACATAGTATGTTACCAAATTTATATAAAAAAAACTTTATTGATGCCTATTTATTTCGTGTGTTTAAAATATACCGACACCAAACTGCTTGTTAAGTATTATATATTTAATATATTTATCGTTTTAAATGTATGAATAAGGTTGATGTTAGAGGTACACTGTACTTCCAGATTGATTTATTATAATTGGTATAGTGGAATGAAGAAAAAATTAACAAAACGTGTTAATAACTTTTTGATGTATGAAACATCTTATCTCTCGGAACATGGCATCCGTTGGGAGTAATTTCGAGGGCGCGGAAGACTACCATATCGGAAATATGCCATAAGTTCAAAGAACGAGGCGGAATTCTACCATATTTCCTTATACACTCCATGGAATGAGTACAGCTGCTTTGCTCTCGAAGTAGTGTAGCCTAAAGAATACGTCGCTAGGTAGCACTGTTAACCCCCTAGCTGTTTCTTAGTTTAACTTAAAATGCTACAGATAGCGCTTCTGACGGTTACTTTCTGTTGTTCCAGTCATAAATCAACTGAACAGATCGCGCACTAATAGAAACAAATGTTTCCAAAAATATGTTATAGGAAGCAATACTATACTTATAACCGCGATCTGTAAACATAAAAATATGGTAGTTTTCAATTATGACACTTTTCCTCCTGTTTTGACGAGGAGGGGGGGCGATGGAAGACTGCCATACTGGAAGACTACCATAATGAACTAATTCCGCCTGGGGGTGATGGAAGACTACCATAAGTTAAAACGTGACCATACAGTCATAATACTCGAACGACATGAGAAAATTATGTCTATTATCTTAGAAAGAATTTGTATAAATAAGCAGCATACAAAGTCTTGTGATTCTAATTAATGTTTTAACTCCAAGCCACTAGTTGAAATGAAATGCAATCTAGTGACCGAAAATCACAATTGCCTGACAACCGACGGTTAAGTAAGTAAAATATTGCATTATTTATATCATATGTTTAAATGCGACGGCAGATTATCACCATCAGGTGTATAGTCATCTATAAAGGTGGCAATTAAATTGAGTTTATTTTATGTAATGTCTATCAAAAGAACAATAAACTTAGGCATTAATGATTTCACAAAAAAAAATTTTTACGTTACTACATCATCAATAATACCCACATGATGTTTCTGATGGGCTATTAGGGTTCACTTTTCGTGGGGATGTTACAGGGTATTTTGATTCCAGCATTATGTTTTTAGCATGTGCTGTGAAAACCATTAGAAGAGTATTTTTACATGTAGATGTACAGAAAAAAACAATTGCCATTAAGAATAGTTAAAAACAATCATAGCATTTCCAACCTGTGAACTGTGTATACTGAATATTTGTTATACGTTACTTGAGAACGATTAACGTTTGCTGTTTCAGTTTTACTGATTAAGTAGTTGTAAAATTATACCTATATTTTAACTGCCTCAATGACTAAGAAATAATTTAGAAATACTGTAATGAACTGGTTAAGTGAAAACATTTCAGAATACTAATTTATGAAAGCCTTGAAATCATTTTTATGTATGTTTACCAGTGGAATAGACTATTTCCGATATTATTTTTCTTCTTATTCTGAAATGCTTGCTTGTCCGTAAACATATTAATAGCGAGGTCAATGCAGACGGCAAAACACAACGCCACAGAAGAGCGACAATATGAAAGGAATTATCCATGACCTACAGTACGGAACCATCCTACCAATTTTCTAGAAACAATCGGCGGGGCTGTATCGAGACTCACGGCCGTTGGTTTCACGTGAAACTTCTATGTCACAGCGAGTCGTGTAGAGGCGTGTTCTGGTGGTGTGCAATTACAATGCAGTGACTATTTAGAGTTCATCTTGCATTATAATTATTTATATACAGGATATATATATATATATATATATACACACACACACACACCTATAAATGGGGTTGGCATGTGGGTGTGTCAAATATGTGAATAGTAAAAGTGTTTGTGATCAAATATCTAAGTATAGGTCTAAATACTTAGTTCTACAACTGACTGATCAGTGATGCTAGAGCACAAGTAGGTTTTGATAAATTATAATTTCAGAATATTTATATCACTGTTTTGACATGCACAACACACAAAGCATATCAATAATATAAGGAACCAAACACATGCTTTAAATTATACTTTGTAGATATAATTAAAGGAAGTTATATTGGGTCCGGCTTCTAACAAAAGTTCAAGTCTTATTGAATATTGTTGTTTATGAAAATTATAAAGAAACTAAATTTGGGTTCGTAATATTCTCATATATAGACTGTATCTCGGCTTCAGTTCGGTGAATTTAGATAATAATATAATCTATAGGACCACTAGTTTTAAAACAATTTATGGGGGGAAACTAAGTTATTTGCGACTATTTCAATAGTGTCAATTTCTGTGAACACACAAGATATTTGGTCAAGCTAATATTCATAAATGGTTAAGATATTCAGCTCACCTCAGTCCTAGCTTTAGGCACATCAATCTCGCTCGTAGTAATATTTATATTCATCACAAATATTATAGCAATCAGTTAATTTCATCTTGAGGCCTTAATTCAGTATGAAAAACCATGATTGCCATTATTAATAAGCTTGCAACACTCAAAATTATACTGGTGATGAAATTTAATTCACATTTCTATCAGGCCATTTTTTTACTCTCTCTTCTTCCAAACTTTCTTAATAATCAGATTTTCTAATTAAATTTTACTATGGCCTGGCCAGACACTAAATGGTAGCTTACTATTCATTTCAATTAATATTTGACGGAAATTATATTTAACGTTGGCCTGTGATATGGTAAATGAGATACCGAAGGCATAATATAAAAATTAATGTTTTTTGGTAAACGTACAATATGTATTGCCCAGTGTTGTCAGTTCTCTAAACACAATCACACGAATCACCGCGCTATCACATCTGAGTCGTGAGCTACACTGAACAGAATTTATTTTTCGAACCTAAATTAAAACTAAGTGTATTTGGGAGGTCTAGGTAAGGAAGAATTAAGTGCGTCCTAGGTCGAAGCCTATATAGATAGGAAAATGTTAATGCAAGATAATACAGACCTTTTCGTCAGACTTTTTCTGGTACCCATATGTTTTGCTGTGATTTTTAAGACGTTTCACGTCAAAACGTTATGACAATGGCCAGCCGGGATTTGAACCAGTGTTCTCTGGAATACGAATATAGTGTCTTACGACTCAGTCCATAAACTTCGATGGTGTATCTTTTCTCATCTTCAGATTGCTTTGTAGTGATTCCTTATGCTACAGGCGTGAGTGTACGATTATTGCATAACAGTACAAATACATAGTTTCAGACTATAGTAATCCATGTAGCCTACCATCACATGTCTTGAAAAATTATTGACATCTAATATTGCGGTCTCCAAAATTTTAATTCACGTCATTTGAGTATATCGTGTACTAGTGCGTGTAACAACTACTTACATGTTATTTTGTTTACACGTTTACCATGGGTGTAGACAGTATTTGTGGAAGGGGAGGGCAGAAGCCAGTCCCTCCTCCGGAAACTCTTCTACAGAGATAATGCTTGAAAATATATTTTTAGGTTAGTTAACGATCCCTTAAGTGTTTTTTGAAATTCCTGCCATTGTAATTTTTGTAAAATAAAATTCTTTGTAAAAATAAATCTGGCAACCCTACTTCCCTCCCCTTTTTTACTACGCTCTTGACAATTATTGTTACAGAAACAGGTTCCTCTTTTATATAAGCTTCTCTGCACTAATACCTGTGCCTTGTTAACAGAAGTGTAAACAAATATACACATAAAACAAACAAAACACAAATCTGATTAAAGAAAGTCAGTACCTATGTGAATATCAACAAATTTAGTGTAGTTCATGAAATAAAATTTCCACTGACAAACAACATCTTAAATAAAAGGTAAATTAATCCAAGATGTAGTTTCGGATATACGGCATTACTGTTCTCTTAGTCTGCGCGATCATCGTAGTGGTTTTCAAAATATCTGTTTGTTTTTTCTCTCAACTGTTGCTTACTGTGTTCGTCTGTGCTTTCATCACTGTTTCTTCACATCGCTGGGTTTCCTGTGCGTCTCTGTAGAGCCGTTGTTTTTTCTATTTTTATCTATTAAGTTTCATCGTTGAGTTATTCTGTTTGCCGTTGTGCACCGTAAATTTTCTTTGTAAATGGAACAGAAATATTCATTTAAACTTACATATTTGTTAATTTGTACATTTACATGAAAATAACTGTATCACTACAAAATAGTGTTACCATTTATGTCTTTACCATCGACAGTGCAAGCTCTACATATGTTTTTACTAGTCTATATTTCTATATAATTTTTATACAGCGGGACTGTAAGCTTGTTTGCAGGAAATCAACTAAAAAATTGCCAGACTAGTTATAGGCCTACAAATTATATTTCACTGTTATGAAATTACATAATTCATGCTGAACTAACAACATAAGAACACATAAATTTGTTCGTTACCGAGGTTAGATGTTACTGCACGTACTGCACGTGTTAATGACACACGAAACTACAGTAAACTCGTGGAATAACATCATGTCAGTGTTAAGAAGACTGCAAGTATCCGCTATACCACTCTGGTTCTGGGGTAGAGCGCCTGCCTTGTGACTTGTAGGACCCGGGTTCGCGCCCCGGCTCCTCCAAGGCGGATTGCCCAGACAAAATGGTGGCATTTTCTCTGGTAGGAAACCTACAATCCCTTGTAACAAGTCAGGCAACCAAAGAAACGGTGGGTGGAACAGAAAAAAAAACCTTCCATGTGGCTTCCAAATGGGGAGCCCGTTTCTTTTCTTGGGCTCCCCATGCGGTGGCCATTCCGGGGGTTTCTCCGGGGGAACGGAGTTTTGCAGAAATATTTCTTTTAGTTATGTAGCGTTTTAGTTTTTAGTAACTGTTGCATTATCATTCCACCATGTTCGTGTAATTTTTTTTTAAATAATTAATCTACGGGATAAAATGATGCTTCAGGTCCGCTTGCTACGTTCTCAGTAACAAACAGCCTGGTGACTAATTTTAATTACTGTACATGGATTTAAACATGTTAATTGTAGAGTTAAATTTGATAGACACACATCGCAAAGGCAGTTAACATGAGATATATATGCTAAATACATATTTGTCAAGTGGAAACTTCTTTAATCGCGTTTGGCGATTTTTGGTAGGTGCAAAACTATGGGTTCGCGTTATAATACGACAATTATTTTCTTACGGTCATTTGACGTATAAATGATGTCATATCACACATTTAAAAACAAAGTTTTAAGTTCTCACTTCTGTCGACAGTCACCATGACTGTATTTTAGTTTTTAATTTTCATCATTGTTGCTTATTTCGATCACAATTCTAGTGTATAAGATCAAAATAAGTCAATACACAAACCCTTCAATTGTATTATGAAAGTTTAAAAAAAAAATTAAAAAAAATGGTGGGGAAAATTAAGAGAAACTTAGGTCACGGCCGTATTGCGCTAAAAGTGCGAAAACAGCGGTAGAAGTTATAATGGTTCGATCAAGGTGCTGACTTTATTTAAATAATTAGCAAAACATTCTTTAAATATTATACCCCAGCTATTTATGGTATATATAAACAGCGAAACACAAGTTTCCAAAAATTAATCTCGCTGAAAATCTTTGTGTATAAAGTTTATTTTCAGAAATTCAACTTTCGTATAATAATATAGAATAATTTTATAAATAGCAATAAAAAAAATTGTAAAACAGCGACGTTTGCTGTTCAGGACCCCTGGCGCTATCTAGTTGGGTAGTATACACTAACATTTTCATATGTCTATTTTAATTACTAATACATTAGCGTTGTTTAAACCATGTAATTCAAATTAGTCATCAGGCTGTTTGTTGCATCCAAAATGAAACCTTCGAAATCATAAATTCTAAAACTACGAAATAATCAATCAAGACTCGACTTGAAACATCATTTTATCCCGTAGATTAATTGTTCAAATTAACAGTAAAAAATTAATAATAAATTCAAACGAACAGTTCCGAACAAATACAGAACATTCTTCCAAAGAATCATTCAGAATACTAAATACACACATTACAATCAGGAAATGTTTAGATGGAAGGCTCTTGACTTGTTTTGCACAGTTTAAAGTAGCAATGTTCAAATTAGTTTATATATATATTTTTTTGTGGTGTGATATGAAATTATTTTTCTTTATTAAAAACTCTCGCATGCTTTGCTGTTTGACAAAATTTAGTTTTAAAAATCAACGCGTCCAAATTTCAAATTAAAAATTTCTGAAAGTCCAATTGTATGCTTGCGTATTTTGAAACCATATTTTATTTTTAGTACTTATAGAATCGGTTAACATAATTAATGCAAGAAAAATGTTAAAATATTTGAATAATAGAGAGATATTTAGTCCTGCACGTCAAGATAAAAAAACTAACGGTTCAAATAGTTACACAAGTAGCCAGTAGATGTAGGCGCCATTGGCGCTACCTACCAGCCTTCCCAGAACTGTTTGTAACACTGCGCTCGGGCAACTAATAACGGTTCTCCAACCACGAGGCTAGATAGCGCAGCATAACCTATAGTTTTTTTTACAAATGTAATTGCAATCGCTTGATATAATTTAAATCTACACTATTATGGTTCAAATATTATTCAAATCATTCCATTTAATTTTAAATATTATAAATTATTGTTTGAAGAACTGAATAGAATTTAAAGTGTATTTTGCTTATTGACATATTGCAATATATTCATTAAATAATTAGATACATAGCTCATACATAAATAGTGCGTTATTTGTAAATCGAACCCTTACTTAAATTTTACTGCTCTTTTAATAAATACAGGATAGGCTCCATAATCGTCTGCACATTCAGGGAAATGTTATTCCCTGGAAAGTCTGTGATTCAACACTTCTTTGGTTGAGGGTTTCTCATTGGCCCAGAGTCCTTCAGATTAACGTCCAGCCAATAGCAAAGCAGCACAAATACAGTAGCCGGCCCTGAGTTCGCGGGCCCTGGGATATTAATTTTTATTTAGACCCCTTTCCCCCGGAAGATTTGAAAAAAAAAATTAACTCTTTCAAACAAAATTTTAAACCAACACTGAACTTAAAATTCGACGTTGGTGTTGCTCATTTAGCTTAAGAAATTTTGATATTCTTTCCTGATAAATTATCCTCGGGTCAATTGTTATCAATACTTACAATCAGATTCCGGTGTAATTGCGTAATTATAAGTGGCAATAAACACTTTACAAGTTTTTCTAATTCTAAATCATGGATTGAAATTTGTATTGATCAGCGCAAGGGGCACAAACTGTATCACCCCTGGAATTTCCGGGGGGAGGGGGTTTTGCACGTGTGGTCTAAGGCCCATTTACAATTGCAATGTCCGACAGACACTGATCACTGATTGGCCCACGTGACCCTCTGACGTCATGCGAGGTGTGGGCGATGGTACCAACACATTGGTACAATTGAATGTTTTGTCCCAAGCTGTGTCCTATGGTAGCACTGAATAATGAGCACTCGTAATATTCGCTGTTTTCCGGTTCCAGTTTCAAAAGGTGAACAGAAAATAACGGACATTTATTAGAGTTTACTTTTGTCTTACAGAATAAATAAACATTATTGACCTTCCACAAATCTGACAAGTTAACTAAATAGTCAAAACTTAGCTGCGTAAACATTTACAAAGCAAGAAAATATTAAACAAAAAATCGAAAAAGAATTATTTTGGCGCTCTGGTGACTGCTTCAGAAATCAGTATGTTCGTACAGCGGACATCGCAATTGTAGACTGGGCTGGTTTCCGTGTGACAATGTGGCGTTATTCATATCAGGATAAAGAAACGTACCGCCCGCAAGTTCGAACTGTCGTAGACGGGCCTTATCCGACACGTCATCTCTGACACGGCGCCCGCTTGTTTTATTTTCAAAGTCCCGAGTCTATTCGAGATGTTTATCTTCATGAACGGCAAAACTGGTGCGCGTCAGACGTTCCGATTCCCGAGACAGATATGCGCGCATAGTGAATAGTGAAACGGAATAGCAGTTCCTGGGTTACGGAGCGGAACACAGCTGTCACGTCCGCCGAGAGACTTGTAAACAAGCCGTCTGGAGTTCTGATTGACATTTTCACACACTGCGGCACACGCGGACTTGTTGATGTTGTGGTTGGAAACACAGTCCATTGTCCGCGGTTTAATAATGCCACTCAACTGATCTTTTTTTTTATTTTTCGTGGAATCATTTATTCAGTAACGAACAGAAACAGCCCTAGATAAAGAGAGCATAACTTAAAAGTGTTGAAGTGTCGAAACAGTTATCTTTACCAGCGCCATTAAATGACTCTCTATATATTTATACACATACATATATATACATATATACATATATATACATACCAAAAATATGTAAGGCCCTTGAGTGGCCGTGACATGGATTCTTCAGGTCATAATGAAGGCAGAATAATTCAAATTATAATTGTGGAAATACGCCATTGTTAGTTTGCTCTGTATGTATGAGAGAAAACCCGGACAGAGAAAAGTGAATACACAAACACACAGAAATCAAGCCCAAATCATCCTATGTCAAATGATAGTTGTAAATACAGCACAGAATACCTGTTCCGGGTTCGCTAGTGCGTGTTGGGTTCCTCTGTCGGTCCCCGTGTTGTCAAAAGTTGTTGTATGTTTGTATTTACTGTTTTTGTTGCAACTTCTCGTCGTTATCAGCTTATTGTGAACTTTTATGCTGTGATATTGTTCTGACCAGTTCCTCCCATGGAAGTATTTGTGCTGTCTTATACATTCAATATTTGATATCGGCTGATGTAGGCTCGTTTCTGTGTGTCTGTGTATTCATTTGTCTGTTCATTATTTGAGTTTTCTCTATCACATTCAGTGCAAAATAAAAATGGCGTATGTCGATAATTATGACCTAAATCAATCTTCCCCACTGTAATAATAATTTGAGGAGCGAATGTTGAAACAGTGGCTCAACCTCAAACATTCCTTTTTTAAGGAGTTCAGGTTTTTTTGACACATTTTATAAAAATAAAAAAAAATTGCGGTATAGAATACTTACTATACCTTACAACTGTACCTATCAAAAGTCGTAATTCGAATGCGTTAAAACCATAATTACAATGCGCATGCATAATAATAAACATTTAAAACTAAGTACTTAATAGTTATTTTTGCTTCATAATATCAACAAGAACTCACACTGTAGCATTAAAATAATGCACTCATAACAATTAAATATAGTTTTACACGTCTTCTAAGCATACCTATATAGTAAACACAATAAATATTTAAAAATTAATTTAGCTGAAATGGTTACAACATATATGACCATTTTCGAATGAGTCATGTCAGATTTTAGTTTTTAAGTGTGTTTGGCAGGTGTCATACTTCTGTTCTACGTGCGATGAAATTGAAAAATACGGTTCTGTTATGTCTAATATATTTTTGTTTCTCTGGCAACAAATGATTTTTATTTTCCATTGCAGGCCAACGTAATTATGGATTTTAAGCTTAATTTGAAACTTTCCATTTGAATATAGGTAGGCTGTAAATTAATAGTAAACAGAATGTAAGACTTAACGAAGATATTCGGAAGTTGGCGTCACTGTCCGGGTTTGTAAATTTGAGCCTAACATCCGGAAACATCCGGGGCATGGTTCATGAACAACGCAAGATCGCAAAAACGCAATATGGAGAATTATCAGCAAACACATTTTAGAGTTCTGGTTTATAAACAACGCAAGGCCCAATAACGGAACGCAAGTAGTGTTCAAATTCCAAATTTCTAGCGTTTTGGCGTGTGTTTCCGACAACCATATTTGAATAGTAGTGTTCCGAAAAGTTATAAATACGCTTATTTTCTTTTTATTATATACACTAGCTAGTGCCCGGCATAGGTTTCTATGCCTCTTTCAGTTTGTTTTTTTGTAATTTGTTTGAAGTAGGTACAAATACACAAAGTAGCCTATCTCTCTCTATCTCTCTATATGTTCCTCTATAAATCGTACTATATTTCTCTTTATATATAATCTCTATATATCTATATATATCTCTCTGTACATACATATAGTATATATATCTCCATCTATATCTCAATCTATCTCCATAGATATAGGTGTATACATTTCTCTATACCTATGTATGTCTATATATATATCCCTCACTCTATATCTCTATATACATGTATACCTCTCTCTCTCTCTCTATGTCTATAACTCTCTATAAATCTCTCTATATCTCCATCTCTCTGTGTATATCTTACTATCTTTATCTTTACTAAACAGAAGACGAATACAAACATTAATCTATATACCTATATTTTTACCTATCAATATATTTATCTATCTTTTTACCTTTCACAGGTGTGGTATAGGCATATAAAAAACGCACGCAATCGAATGCAACGTTGTGTCAAAATTTCAAAGCAATTGGTGGAGAACTTTCGGTGATTAAAAATGTCGAACGAACGAAAATTTGAATTTTTATTTATATAGATCATTTTTTGAAATTGTTTAACTTTCACACAGTTAAAGAAAATAACACTTCAAACTCAAATTATTATTGA